>NC_084856.1:2163438-2785443 GCF_951802175.1 Populus nigra | reverse complement strand
CCCTCGAAAACCGATGATAATTGATGGATGTTGTTGTCATTTAACATTAATTTTTTTAACATGGGTGTTGTTTAAATCAATTTGTAGTTTTTTTTTTTTGTGTTTTGAATATTTTTATGTACTTTAAATAATTATACTATTAAAAAATAATATGCATTGAAAGAAGAAAAATTCTTTAACTGCATTACACATAAAAATGTATCATGTCCGTGATATTAAAGAATAATATAAATTATATTTTAGAATATTAGCTAATAATTTAACCTGTTGAGTTAAGATGATTCTTTAATATAATATCAGAACCTAAATAACTAAGCGATTACAAGTTTGAATCTCACCATTCTTATTTATTTGATAAAAAATAAGCACATTGTAATGTGGATTTGTGCAAATTTCAAATCCAAAAGGCTTTCACTTAAGGGGTGTGTTAGAAAATAATATAAATCATATCTGTAACTTTATATAACAGTTTAAGCTATTGGGTTGAAATGGTTTTTTAATACATGATGACAATTAACTATAACATTATTATTTTTTTGTTATAGAAAAGTTAAGTTACGGTGTTTAGTGTATGGTGTCTTGTGATATATATATATTTTTTAAAATATATATATATATATATATATTAATTTTTAATATTAATATATCAAAATAATTAAAAATATATTAATTTAATAATTTTTTAAATAAAATGTATTTTCAAAGGCCATTCAAACACGCTTAAAAAAAAAAGTGACTGATTATTCCGTCCCTGCCGGCTCATTTAATTCCAAAAAGAACCCTGTATACTCCTACCAGCTAGCGAGCAAGTTCCTCAGTCACAGTGTCTAAAACCTGTCGTATTGTCACGAGGGCAATACTGGCATTTAAAAGCAGTCAGGGGGTGCAAAAGCTGCAAAAGTCGTTTGCCACAGCAGTGGCTTGGCTTGCAATCCAAAGTATGTTATACCCAAAATACCCTCGTCACAAAACTCAATTATGAGCGCGCTCTATCCACTAATTAAAAAAACACCTTGCGAAGATTACTCCACATTGCATTATCAATAAAAACACCTTGCAATTGAGGTCTTGGAACAGGGGCTTGTTTTTTTTCTTTGTATCTAGGTTTGAATATTACTTTGCATGCCTCTCATTAAGAATAGTGCTTTACATGCTTATTAGATTCACAGACTAATTAGTGAATCATTAAATTAATTATAATATATATAAGTTGATCTGAACATTTATATAAATAAAAAAATAATAATAATAAATTTAAAAAATATTAACATTAGTAGTCAAAGGATAGAGAGGAAATATAATGGATGTAACTTGGAAGGGAGAGCTTACTGTAAAGTCAACGGAAACGGGCCCCACGCCCGTCAGTCACCGAACAGAACACGAGAACACTCCTAATTCGTGTTCCCCGGGCGCAGGATAGCAAAAAGGCAAAGGCAAGGCGATGCGCACACAGGAGGTTTTTCATCAGGCAGTCCTTGTGGCACGTGTCAGGTTTTAAGGGCATAGATTCACACGTGGCATGATCCATCTGGTTAATATTTTTACAACGGCTATATAGGATGCTTTGTTTAAGGGGCCCACGAGTGGCGGACGTATCGATAAGCAGCGCAGACAGAGAGGAAAAAGGTTGATTAGCAAGGTAAAAAACAAGGGGTAGCTGAACTAGTCGGGCTTGGCGTTTCGTTTATAATTAGCCAGCCACCGAGTCACGCACCTTTCTTTCCTTCTTTCTTCGGTTTTATTTATTATTATTATTATTATTATACTAATTTGTTTTTATTGAAAAGTGAGAGCTTTTCATTAATCTTTGCTATCTCCCGGTTTGTATTATTATGATACAAGCGGCACGGTTTGTTTTCACGTAGAGGCCATGTTTTCAAAAAAATTAATTATTTTTATGCTTGTAAATAATTTTGTTAAGTTGATATTAAAAATAAAAAAATATTATATTAATATATTTTTAAACATTTTTTTAAAAAAATTAATCGCTATTATAATATCAAATACTATAAAAAATAATAGAGACATAAATTTATTTGATTAGAGAAATTTATAAACTTTTAATTTTACTTTATTTTTATATATATGGTTCCGTTTTTCACGTTGAATTGCTGTACAGCAGACATGATTCATGTGATTCAAAGATGTAAATGCAAATATATTTGCGAGACTTCTGTGTAATATATATATATATATATATATATATATATATATATAATATATATATATATATCAAGAAAAAAAGCATTTAATATAACTCACAGTGACATTAATGAAAACTCCAAAAATCATTGAGTTCAGGATATATTTCCTAGATTGACTTCGGATCTGATCTAGAAAATGACTCTCATAGCTGTTCATTGAATTAATACAGATAAATATTTTTTTTTATTAAAACAATATTATACTGATTTCACCTGATATAATTTAGCTATATCAATTTGATTAATCTGTTAAATTAATTTTAAAAAAAAATTCAAACAAACCCCTTCCTTGAATGTGTTTTAATCACAAATTTTCTCTTGATCAAATCTGTCTAGCGACACTGGATTTAGTGGGCGTTTGGAAACGTGGTTGTACTCGTGTTTTTAAAAAATTTAATTTTTTTTATTAAAAATTAATCTATTTGGTATGTTTTGAATCGTTTTGATGCGCTAATCTTAAAAATATTTTTTAAAAAATAAAAAGCATCATTTTAATACATTTTAACATGAAAAATATTATAAAAATAACCGTAACTACATTTCAAAAAAAGCTCTTAATAACCATGGTTTGACACAAACAAATAACAAGTGCATTGGCTATAATATTCAATGTAGATTCGAAACAACCCCTCTTTCGGTATAAAATCTCACATGCCTTGAGATCTAGCTTGAATTGGTGAAGATCTTTGACTAATTTGTATAATTATTACAGATTTTATCTTATTTATTTTACATTTACAATGATCCTGTGCTGATCTATAATAATATTTTGATTTTCCATGTTTATGACGAACAGGCATGGGAGGTCAAATATTTCTGGAGTAATTGTTCATCTGGTCTCGGATCTAATACATTTTGTTTACTTGGGATGAAATCTTGCTCCTGCTTTTGATTATGGTTCCGCTTGGAGATTTAACTTAGTTTTTTTTATTTTTTTATATTTTAAATTATTTTAATATGCCTATATCAAAAAATATTATTTTAATTTATTTTCAAATAAAAATACTTTAAAAATCAACTCTGAACACATTCTCGTACAGGCCATGCCCAGAACTTCTAATTTTAGCACATTTCATACCGCGAATATTAAACTTGACATGGCATCAAAGTTGATTTAATAATTTATTAAATTAATTTAAGTAATTTTGAATTTACCAATAAACCTGCAGTCATGCTATGCATGGAGCTTGAAAATTGTAACCGAAAATGGCAAGAACGTACAGCAAGGAAAGAGAAAGGATAGAAAAAGAAAAAGAAAAGACATGGCATGTCTGGAAGTGAAGGCGGTGTCTGGTATAACTGTATTTTTCAAAATTTTAATTTGTTTTTATATTTTTAAATTATTTTAATATACTATTTCAAAAAATATTTTTAAATTAAAAACACTTGAAAATCTGTAGGTGTGAATGGTCTTGTTAAACAGTAACAATAATAAAAGCAACCGAGGAGAAGAAAAGGGAATAAAACCAAGGTCTTTGGTATGGGACCCACCTTCATATCTGTGACAGAGACGGCAGTTTCATTTCTCAAGCCCCTCCTTGTTTCTGCATTTTCTTATTTAAATGCCCCTTCCCTTTCTCTCTCACTCTCTCTCTACGTAGAAAAAAGATTAAAAGCAAAAATAAAAAATAAAAAAATAGTAGGAGTGATAGAAAATTAAAGAAGAGAGCTCTCTGTGCAGTCTTCTTATGGGTTGTGTGTGAGTTCTAGAGCGAACAAAGCCAAAGCCAAAGTCTTCTCTTTCACACCTTTCAATCCAGGGTTTCATACCCCAACAAGGTCTGTTTCCTTGGTGCTTTCCTTCACTCAAAGTCTTGATCGTTTTTTGCTCTGACGAAATAACAAGGCAAAGTCCTTTGTTTTTGCTCTTTATCTTGGGTTTCTTTTCTTCTTCTTTTCAGTCAACTCTGTTGAATCTGCAAGGTTAAGCCTGTAGGAAGCTGAATTCCTTGGAATTTTCGTATTAAAAGATTATCCCTTTTGTGGTCTCTTGCCAAGTCTGCTCAAAGAATGACCATTAGGGTCTTTTAATTTTTGTTCGCTTGAAGATCTAATATTGAACTAGGTTTTCTAGACTTTCGGAGTTTTTATGGTTTTTGGTCCGGTGCTCTGAGTTTTGTCTGATTAAGATTGGTGGATTTTTTTTGGTGGTAAAATGGAGGGGGTTGAAGAAGCTAACCGGGCAGCTGTGGAGAGCTGCCATAGAGTTATAAGTTTGCTATCCCAACCCCAAGATCAGGTTCAATATAGGAATTTAATGGTGGAAACTGGAGAGGCTGTGTTTAGGTTCAAGAAAGTAGTTTCCCTTTTAAATACTGGTTTAGGTCATGCAAGAGTTCGAAAACTTAAGAAGTTACCGACCCCTTTATCCCAAAGCATCCTTTTAGACAACCCACTGAGCAGTACAGGCCACCCATCCAAAACACCCCAGTTTCTCCAGTCCAATAGTTACCTGGAAAGCAAACCAATTCAAGAATTGGGCTCAATTGCTAAAAATTGTCTATCTTTGGGAACCCCATCCCTGGAATTGAGTTCAAATGGGAAAAACTCTCTTCAGCTTGGCCAACCCACGCCAGCAGCGCACTATCAGTTCATTCAGCAACAGCAACTGCATAGGCTACAGCTTCAACAGCAGCAGCAAATGAAGCAGCAAGCTGAGATGATGTTTAGAAAAAGCAATAGTGGGATTAGCTTGAATTTCGATAGTTCTAGCTGCACTCCTACAATGTCATCTACCAGATCTTTTATATCGTCCTTGAGTATTGATGGTAATGTGGCTAATTTGGAAGGAAGTGCATTCCATTTAACGGGGGCGGCTCGCTCCTCGGATCAGAGCTCACAGCAACATAAGAGGAAATGTTCTGGAAGGGGAGAAGATGGAAGTATGAAATGTGGAAGCAGCGTTAGATGTCATTGCTCAAAGAAGAGGTTAGATTTGTTTACTTTCTTTGTGTCTATTTAATTATTCTGCTGTTAGCAATTGATAGTTCAGAATCGTGTCTGTTTCCTTTTATGGTGATCTTAGGCTTGTTTTAACTCCTTTTTGCTTCATTTTTTTTGCTGTTATGGCAGGAAACATAGGGTGAAGAGGTCGATCAAGGTTCCTGCTATTAGCAACAAGCTTGCTGATATCCCTCCTGATGATTACTCATGGAGAAAGTATGGGCAAAAGCCAATCAAGGGTTCTCCTCACCCTAGGTATGCTTGCTTATTCAATTTCTGAAACAAAGTTTTGCTGCCAGTAACATATTCAAGTTCTCTTTCAATGGAGTTGATATTCTGGAATGTTTTGAACTTCCTGATAAATGAACTTATGTTATTGCGAATTTTTCTGACATTCACTCTGTACCCAGTACCCGTACGTGGTGTGTAGTGTTCATTTATAATCTAAATTGCTCTCACATATACTAGACCAGGCATGTTAAATGCTCATTCGATTGTGAATGTTGTGCTCATTTTCAACCTTTTGGTTGTGGGGTGTGTGTGAAGTAGTCTCCAATGAAACAGAACTAAAGGCATGCGTTGTTTTTGCTTATTGATCAACCTTTTGGGCTGGCTTGAGCTGGTAGTTAAATAGTGTTATTTTTTTGACTCATGGCCTTTGGTGGAAATTTGCTTTCAGTCATCCCGTGATTTTTAGTCTCCTTTTGTGCTTGTCTGTCCTGTTTACAATTCTTGGTCGCCCGCCGTTGAATTGTTGTGAAATTCTGTTTTCAGAATGAGATGCCTTTACTGCTGGTTATCATTGGTGACGAGTAATGCTTGTAGCTTCTATTCAAGTGTCAATTTTTAGGAATTGCGTATTCTCCAGTACTAGCTTTTTGAGGAACTTGTTCAAACTGAGAATTCCCTCTTAAACTTGTGCAGGGGATATTACAAATGTAGCAGTATGAGAGGTTGTCCTGCAAGGAAGCATGTGGAGAGGTGCTTGGAAGATCCGTCCATGCTTATTGTTACCTATGAAGGTGAACATAACCACCCAAGGATTCCAGCACAATCCACAAACACGTAACCACCCAAAGGTTCTCACTGTTCAATGAAAACTTATTTATGAATGGCTCCTGTATATATTTAGCATGGTTCAACCCTGAGATATAGTTGGAGCAGGTGTTTTCTTTTTTTTTTTTTGTTGGGGGGGCGGGGGGGTGCTTTGGGGAGTTGGCTTTCCAAAGCTTTGTTAGCAGGCAGGCTTCAATCCTGGCACTGATCTCAGAAAAATGTAGAATTGGGGTTTCAAATTGTAAGAACTCTTTGATTTGCAACCAACGGCTTTAAACAGTTCAAAAGAAGTGTTTCTTCCTGGGTTGTTGAAATGGGCTCAATTGATGTAATTTTCTTTCCGATTTGACTTCAGTTCCTGATAGTATTGCATTTGAATGATTAGTAGTTGGTTTAGAGTGCTTGTGGGGTTCCTGGGCAGATAAGATGAGTTTGTTACTTTGCTTGCATGCACCCATCATGGCATACGGCATGTCCACCAACAATGGTTAGCAATGATGGATTGCAAGATACATTGGACATGCATGCAAGGAACTAGCAACAATGTACATCATTGAATGTACGGTCTGAATCGTAATTCAATCTTGTTGCTAGTTCTTGAATTATCAGCTGTGAAATCGTTTTTCCTTCTCTTGTTCACAGATAGTCTTCTGCATTTGACTACTAGCTGCTTTCCTGTCTTTGTGATCTTGGTTCTAGTCTTGGACCCTTGGTGACTTGCTTGCAGGTCGGCCATTTTCCGAGCCTGTACTTCCATTTATCCGGTGAATTAATCCCGAAAATATATATATCAGGAAAAAGAAGAGGAAACCTGCACACCAATCACTGCATTAACTCTTCCTCCCCTCTTATGAGGGAATCATTCAAGTTACTAGAGGGAGGATTGCGCAACAAGGCATGTGAAAAGTGAAGGGACCAGCATGGGCTATCGATCTATCGCTCTATCACTGGATCTCCACTGGCATTTATATTGTCCTCGGACAAGTCCCAAATCTTGAAAATTATCAAGAGCAAAACATTCTGTCTGGCCACCTGTCGGCCTAAGTTGGTAAACACTGTACAGTCATACAACCCGTCGGCCTAAGTTGGTAAACACTGTACAGTCATACAACCCCATCAGCAAGTATGTCCCCGCAAATAAATCATCTAAAACTAACAGGGGAAATAAATAAAGTACATGATGCAAGAATTGAGTTGGTTGTGGGGCTGAGTATTGCTTGTTTGTTCTTAAAAATAAAAAATTATTTTGATGAATTTTGAAGTTAAAAACATTTTAAAAACAACCTTATAATATTTCCAAACAAACAAAGAACTGGTCTGGTCAATCAATTACTAGTGCAAGTCACCAAAGTTACATTGTTCTCTCACCTGGCAGGGTTGAATAAGGTTGGACTCATGTTTCAAAATAAACCCATCATGGTTGTTGAAGCATGATGCCTAGTGGTTTTTCAACCCTGGAACAGAGGTAGATGGGATCCTGACTAGCTGCTCATATTGGTTCGTTGTAGTTGGGAAATGCCTTGTCGGGGAAGATATCCTTAGGGCAATCAATGATGACTTGGAACAAATTACCCATCTAAAACACCAGAACTCCATTTTAACGGCAAGTAGCCTTTCTTTTTTCTTTTTTTTTTTTTGGCAAGTAGCCTTTCTTAATCTCTCTTGGTATGGAGATCGTTTCCCAACCATGAACAAAATCTTCAACTTGTAATCAATTGGCTTTGACTGTAGTTTTCAGTTTGACCATATATATTCTCTTCTCTTCCCATTTTGGTGAGAATATAATCTTTTTGAGCCTTTTCCTTTTATCGTACAACAATGGGGTGGCTTTTTTTTCTTCCTATATAAGCATGTTGCTGACTCAATGTAGAAAATTCTATGCGAGGAAATCTATTGGATGATTTAAAAAAAAAAACAAATTCTTGACCAATCAATTGGATGCTGCAACCCTTTTTTTTTTACAATTAAGAAACTTGGACTGGTATTCTTTGGCAGTGGATCCGGGCGCTCTTTAATATTATTTAAATATATTTTTAAATAAAAATTATTTTAAAAAATAATTATTATTACATTTTCAAACACCTCCTAACTAGCTTGGCATCAATACTAGTTGAAATGGTCCGTCAGGCCCCGGTAACGACCTGCTGGGAGAGGGAAAGTATATTCTTTCTCAGGTGTGAAAGAGAGGAGTAGATCCTAATGGAAGCCCTCTACCACAGCGCCCCCCTTGTAGGTTTCGATGCAGCAGGCGGTGAAGAATGGGCCCTGAGCTCATGATGGCCTGGGCCTTTCTGGTCAAACCGTTCAGCTGCTCCTTTATTTCCCAGTGCCATAAAACCTGCCGGCGAGCATGTGAAAAGGCGACTTTAATACGTGCAGGCCAATCTATCTCTATGCACCACGATTTGTTGGCGCAGGAGGGAACTTATTGAATGCTACTTTGTTTCGTATGGTATGTCATACTTTTTTCTCTCTCCATTCAATCAAAATGCCCCGTCCACAAGCATGTGAAAGACTGCTTTGTTATGCAATACGTTGTGGTTATTGGAAAAAAAAGGGGTAAAGAAATGCACTAATAATACAGGTTAAAAAAGTACTAGAAAAATGGTGTACTTTGAAAGCAAAATTTTTTTTTCTCTTCGGAAGCTATAAGGAGTAGATAAGAAAGATAAATAAAAAACAAAACAAAACAAAAAATATTAAAACATACCAAAACTTTGACAATAACATCACTAATATCATCAGAAAGATCTCGACGAGATAAATCTAACAATATAAAAAAAGGTTATTAATGGTGACCAGATACTAGCCATCCGAAAGCAAATAAACCATGATATATTTGAATTATGATCCACTAATATCATATTTCATGATATTTTTTGGTGTCATTATATTCGTCTCGTTGATATCTTTTGAAAAGTATTGGTAATATTGTTATTATTAGAGTTCTGATGTGTTTCATAATTTTTTTTTCTTGTTTTTCTGTATCCTCTCAACTCTCTTATTATTTTAAATTATGTAAGTTTATTTTTAGAAATAAAGAGTCACGTATGATACTTATAATTCACTCTCTAAACTATACTATTTTTTAAAATATTTTATGTATTTTGTTATTTTGTCTGTTTTTTTTTTAGTGCTGAAGGAAGAAAGAAAAAAACTGCAAAAGTTGGGCCTTTTCTAAAGCTAAACATTAGAGTTACAAGTAGACCAAGAACTTGGATAAACTGTGGAGAGAGCAAAGACTGATAAACTGGTGAGTAAAGCAACAAAAACCCATCAGTTTTTTCAGCAGTAGGGCATAGCAGAGTAGCATTATAATTAGAACGGCATTAAAAAAAGAAGGAAAGTAAAAGAACAGGCACTTTTCATTTTGCGTGCTGGCTGCCTGGAGTTGAAATGTTATTAACATTAACATTATCATTAAATAAATAAATAAAGTTTTTGGTTAAATATACTTGACTACACTCATAAAATACTATTAATTAAAATAAAGTTTTGTAAAAAACAATTTGCTACTTTTAGTTTAATTTTTTTTTTAATCTCACCCTTAAACAACTTGATATATATATATATATATATATATATATATATATATATATATATATATATAGAGAGAGAGAGAGAGAGAGAGAGAGTCTCCATTCTGTTTCAATCGGCCGATCATGATCAACTGTCTTTAGGAAGATGATATGGAGTAGTAGTACTCACAATGCATTCTGAGATGCAGTGATTTTAGTTATCTAAACCTCGAGTCATGTTTAAAGTTTAGACTCAGAATTAATCTTGTTTAAAGTGTTTAAACAAAGTTATAAAATTCAATCTAATTAAATAAATTAATTTAATGATTCGTTCATCTGTAACTTAATTTATATACTAAGTTTTATCTTAAAATATATATTTTTAAATATAATCTTTTAATATTTTTTAAAAAATCATAAATCACGACTGATCATAAATTAACTCACCCAACCTGCCGTGCAAGGCCAATGTTTTATAACTATCTATTCAAGACATTGTATTTTTAAAATTAAAATTTTTAATTTTTTTAATCATTTTAATATATATATTAAAAAAAACATTTTAAAAAAACAAATAATCTCAAACCGGCCCTGAAAATAAGAGGAGCTGATTTTGATTTACAGTAGTCGGGTTCTTCTTCATAGCAACCAAATTCATGAATTCATCAAGAATAATTGCTAGCTGATTTGATATGCTATTTTTTTTTAGAAAAAGAAAACCCTTGACTGTTATAAATCCCACCATCAACCCCACGTTAACACAAACCAAAAACCCCGCCTAACCCTAAACTGTACACGATTGGACGCATAATCTAACCAGCGACAGGGCCCAAAATTCTGCAAACTAATCTTGACCGATCAACAACTTCCTCCGCCCAGCCCCACCCACAAAACCACAATCCCAGACCACTCAAAAGAGCGGTGCCGGCAAGTTCAAATCAAACAAAAAAGGTTTTTTCCCTCCACGCAACTTCTTCTCTTCATTTAAAACCAAACCCACGTTTTCATTCACAGTCTCCATGTTGTACCCCGTATACTCTGACCTAACCGGAGATGCCGCTGGCATCGTCATTCTCGCCACCTCACCAGCAAGACAAACCGGCGAGCAACATTTCTCAAAAACACCTGCACCAACAACCGCAGTTTGCGAAAATGGCACGGGAGCAAAATGATCGTTGTGGAAGAAGTTTGTCCTTGCCTTTGGCCCACGGAGAGATCGAGCTGCCTCGTCGTAAGCAAGTGCCGCCTCCTCCGCTGTGTCAAAAGTGCCAAGCCAACTCCGCGTCTTCTTCCATGGATCACGAATCTCAGCAGCAAAACGACCCCACGGCCTCTTCCTCACGCCTCTGAAATGGCGTTGAGGCTCATTCTTCGCCTGTACTGCTGGAGAGGAAGGAGCTGAAGAACCAGCAAGGGAGAGGGTTGTTGTGACAGTCATTGTCGTTAGTGTACTGTGTACAGGGATTGTTTGATAATGTCGTTTTTGGTTGGGGAGACACTGAAGAGATTTGGAGGTTTGTTTGGTGTATATACAGGAGGGGAAACGGTCTTGGTCAACGCCGACAGTTTTGAGATTTGGTTTAGTATTCGTTTGTTCGGTAATTAGGGGGTTTTTAATTATTTTTTATTTTAATTAAAAGGCTCTATGTGAAGAATACTAGTAATGACTTATGGCATATATAGTTTTGGTTTGGTGTCATGCTAATTATTTATTTTAATTGTTTTAATATGTTAATTTTAAAAATTAAAAAAATATTTTAATACATATTTAAATAAAAAATATTTTAAAAAATAATCATTATAATAATTTCAAATACCTCCGTAATTGACCAGCCAATGCGTGGTCTTCTTCATGTGATTCTCACGTGCAGGGACGAGAGATTTATGTTTTTAATTGATATGACTCCATTGAGCAGTAGTTAGGAGCGGTTTTGTCGGGCCAATCCAATGGCTTGTGTATCGTAAGACTATAACGAGCTGTGTTTTATTTTTAAATCAAGCGATAGATGAGTCGGTTTGATTTTAAAAAAATAAAAAATATTGTATTTATTTTTAAAAATATAATATTATTTTCTATTAATATAATTTGTTTCGGTTGATCTACTTGACCTATAACACTAGCCATGTTTTGTAACAATGGTTAAGATAATTGTCTAATGTAATTAATAATCTATTATGAAAAAACAAATCCAGGTTTTTGAGTTGTTGGATTAATTCAGGATTGTTAAATTAATTTTAATTAAATTTATATTAAAATAATAATATTTTTTATATTTTTTTAAAAAATTAATATTAATTCATTAAATATAATTAACTCAATCAAATCACGAGTTAATATACCAAATATTAGGTTTCAAAATCACATAATACATCACGAGGTAATAAACCAAGCTGGATCAAATTGAATAGTAATCTAGCATTTGTACTATGGAATGTTTTTTTTTTCTTTATTTTCAGGTATAATTATTTTAAAAAATATTATTGAATTAAAAATATATTAAAATAATTTATTTTTTTACATTAAAACATTAGAAACATCAATTAATTACTTTTCCGAACAAAAATAATTTAAAAAGACTAAAAACTCTAAAACAAACACCCGAACCCAGCCCGAAGCAGCTGTTGTCAGCTGATCACAGGTTTTGCAATTATGTGATCTACTGGTATATATTACTTAAAACGTGATTCTTCCCAATGCTTCTCGATTTGTTATATATGGAGAAGAAGATGAACAACAGAGAAGACCAGTTTTACGAGGAAAACACCATAAACCAGACAATGGATTGAGCCAATCAAAACCATTGTAGTCCTTGCTGTAAACAAACCTTTGAAATATTTAAAATAGAGAGATATTGGCGAGGGTGGAGGGCACCATGCAAACCAAGAAGAAGGGTTTTGAAACAAGGAGAGAATTCGAGAGACTAGTACAGGAGGGGAGTGAGAGTTTTTGTGATGACTATGAATGCATGCTTGATGGATATTTTTTATCACAATATTTTTCTTTTTAGACAAATAGAACGAAGCTGACGTGTCTGTGCATGCATGGATGTTAGATGGTTTCTACCCTGAAAGATATTATTTTGATGAATATAATTGAAAATAAGATTTAAAAACATCTAATTTTGAAGAAAAAAAATCAAGTAGTAAATGAAGTCATGTAGACAGATAAAGAAATAACTCACCAAAAAGCTAATGAACAATATAGTTTTATCAATAATACTAATAATTGGTCGGTAGGAATCATGCAAGTAACATCCGTTAATGTTAGAGGTTGAATAATTAGATTAATCCTAATTAAATTAGGTAAATTTAAAATTTTTTTAGTTAAGACTATTATTTTTAAAAATTTATTTTGATAAAAAAAATCAAATTAAATTTTAACCTATCAACTTTAAATTGAATTTTTTTTAAAGTATTTTTAGATTAGATCCTGAATCACTAAATCTAGCTTGACCTATTAATCTGAGTTTAATAAACGTGTTAAGTTTGGAGTTTTTGAGAAGTGGGAGTTAGAGTGTGTTTAAAAATATAATAAAAGTTGAGGTTTAGAATAGGTATATCCCAACTATATACAAACCTTACCCATAAAAGTTATATTTTCTTGTTTTTTCATTTTTTTTTATCTCTCAACATCTACCACATTTTCAAATATTTATTTAAATCTTATTTATTTTTGTGGTGGAAATGTTATTTTCAAATATTTTAATTTTTTAAAATTATTTTGATGTATTATTATAAAAAATAAATTTTAATAAATAAATAAATATCATTTTAAAACATTTCAAATAAAAAAATATTTTAAATTTAAAATAATAAACACGCTAACCTACATTTTCTGGGTACATGAACTGTCTCCTTGCCGGACAACATTTATGAATCGGAGTGGTAGGCTGAGACAGCGGGGATATTTTTGATGTTATGATGATAATAATAGCCCACCATAGGCAGGTAGGCATAGCTCTAGGAATGATGCAAGAATTCAAATGGCGTCGGCAAGCTCGAAAGCGTGGAGGGATGATAAAAATAACAGGATGATAATGATTATTATAGAAACTATTAGTTGGTAAAAAGTTAACATATCATACTTTGAAACGTTGAGCATTATAAAAAAATAAAAATTTTCACTGTAACATCTACTTAACAGGCCATATTTGCAATGATCGGACTGACTTATTGAGCTCTACATAAGCCCAATTGGTCACTCCCCTAACCCTTCTATCTATTTCCTTCTATTCTTTTAATAAAAAAAACATTAAAAATATTTTTTTATTTTTAAAATTTATTTTAACATTAAAAAATAAAAAAACATTAAAAAAATAAACAAATAAAAAATTTCAGCATTTTCGAAATACTTTTACCTCAACTTCTACTTTTAAAATTATTTTTATCAAAAAATTTTAAATTAATATTTTTTGAAAAAAGAACCATTTAACACTTTCTAAGCAAATGTACTTTTGAAAGCTACTGTACTCAAACTAGATTAAAAAATTAGTTTAAACAATAAACTAAAACTATGAGAATTATTTGAATAAATATTAAAAAAAAAAATGATTACGAGGAATAAGGATGCTTGGGATGACAAATTAGGTGAATATCAAGAAATTGGAACGATGAACTAGAACGAAAATAATCACGTTAACTGTTGACCGAGTCCATAATGAAAAATAAGTTTAGATTTGCATTTTACCATTGCTGATTTTCACCAAAAAAACTACCCGCTGTTGAGAAAGCAAGAGTTCTTCTAACCTAGTGTTAAAAGATATGGATTGTTAAGCAAATAATACTCTCAGGTTGAACACATCATAATCTCAACAAATACTAATAACGGTTCACTCCTTTGTCGAAGGAGAACCCAGCCAAGGCACTGATGCAACGAGAGTCTCAGTCTCTTTAGCATAATATAAGTTGAAATAAAACCAGACAAATTTTCTTGTTCAAACTTGAGAAGATATTTTTCAAGAAATGCAGTGAAATTAAAAACTACTCAATCAAGAAGTGACAGAAACAAAACGCACGTCCATGACATGAAACAACAGATACCGCATATGCAAAATCTTCACTTGAGAGGAATAAACCTTGAGGAGTGGGTAGCACCAATTCCAGGCCTTCCATGCTTAACGGGCTTGTAGGAGATCGAGAACTCAGCTAAATAATGGCTTATCATTTCAGGCTTGATTTCAACTTGATTAAAGGTTTTGCCGTTGTACACACCAATGACACTTCCGATCATTTCAGGTACTATGATCATGTTGCGAAGGTGAGTCCTGACTGGTTCTGGTTTCTCACCGGGTGGCGCCTCCCTTTTCTGTTCAAGATAACACATAAAAAAAGTTTCAGAAAGCATTCATATCAATTTTGCACATCAACAGACTTCTAATGACATATCAGGAAAAATGGAATGCAGACATCTCACGATCATAAACAAAATTGCGACCAAGCAAAATAAAACTACACCCTCCATCCCACCAATAGAGTCGTTTCCTTATTAGGTGTCCCAACATGTCTCTTGTCAAAATATCAAAGAATTGAGCACCAAAAAAGACATAGTATTTAATGCTTCTCTTAATGTGTTACCAGCCCAATAGGATTCTCTTTATCGGACGGATGGAGTACAAAGGTTGGTTGAATGACAATGAAAACTAAAAAGTGAGTTCTTGGTTCTACATATAGCCTTTCAACCAAATACATGCACCATTCAACCTTACAAAATCAATGTGTAGCAGTTCCAAAGCATAACACCATGGATAGTTAAACAGCATGTTTTTAACACTCAATGGGAAATGATATTCGCAAAATTAGGGCTAACACCAAGTTTGGATGGATAGAAAGTAGGGGAGAGAAGACGAGGGGATGAAAATAATGACAGCAAGTAGTTTTCTCTTTTCATATTTGGATGGAATGAAATGAGGGGAAAGTTATTTAATTTATTTGAAAAGAGGAAAGAAAAATTTTCTTGGTAAGAGAATTGCAGATCCACATTTGAAATAGTTACACTTGACATTCAATCAAGGATAAATATGTAAAATCACATAATAAAATGTGAGAGTTCCATTTCCTCCACTTTCTCCTTAAGATTGTTGAGACAGGAAATGGCGAGCCAAAGGACTTATTTTTCCCCTCCTTTGTCATCACGCACTCCCATCATTTTCCTTCAAACTCCCAAACAGAAAAGAATCACTTCCCCTTCAAACTTGCATGCCCATAGTTTTCTTTCCTCCTACTTTCTACCCTCCCAAACAGAATGTAAGATAAGCATCAATAAACATAACATTTACAAAGTCATGCAACAATCCTGACAGACTATAACAGCTCAATGATGCTTACAATCAAAGCAAAACAGAAATCCATAACAGCCATAAATGAAGAACAGACCAACTGTCCATTCTGGGAAGATGTTCCTGCCATAGAAACCACGGACTACAATGCAGCACCACCTTAAAAATGATAGTATTATTCTGGTGACATGTTTACTTCATTGGTAAGATCATCTTCCCTAGCATTGGAAAACAGATTCCCATCAAGGTGAAAAGAAAGTCCCAAAGAATTAGGTACTTGTATATCACAATCTGGCAGCCATATTATTGACTTGGCTGGCCAATTAGTTCAAGTGTTCAACCATTGACATGCTAGATAAACTTCTAGTGGTAAAGTCCCGTCAATGGATCAATGTCCTTACTAGTCTACCCACAACAAATAAAAGAAAAATCTTTAATATTGAATTTAAATAGAGGCCGTTATACTTCCATGGTATATTTCTTAAAATGCGATGCAATGGACCTCCATGCCTCAATAACAGGAATTAGATATGGTGGACAAAAAAATAACGGCAACCAGAGTTTATTTTTTCATTTAATTTATAACAAAATACATTGAGAACTATTCTAAAAAAACAATAAAATCCAAATCAAATTAAACCAGACAGCAGACCACGAGAAAGGAAAAAACGTACCGCCTTGCGAAGTTTCTTGATAAGTGCCATCGGTTTCCTCTTCAAGCCCCTCTGAAACCTGACATCAAAACAGCACGGATGTCAGTAGACATGTCCAAAAGAGCATTTAAAAGCATTAAAAAAAAAGAGAAAAATAAGTTTCTGTCTCGCTCACCTTCTGCGAGCACGAGCAGGAAAGAGCTTGACAAGCTCGTCAGTAGACATGTCCAGAAGAGCATCCAGATCTACTCCTCTGAAACTGAACTTCTTGAACGTTCTCTTCTTTGGCTGTCCTGCTGCAGCAACATCGGCCTCAACGTCTGCCTGAAAACCACCGACAACAAACAAAAAAACAATTAGAGAACCGTTCGATGCCTCTGTTTGGATCCCGAGAAAAAAATGATTAATCGATCGGTTGTTGGGAATTTCCAACAGTTTCGATCATTTTCCAGGGAAAGTATAGAAGCATAGAGAAGATTGAAGGTCGTATATGGGTTGGTTTGTGATCTTACCATGGTAGAAGGTGTAGTAGACTGCAGAGACGCAAAACCCTTGCTCGAGCTTAGGAGGTTCGGCTGGAGAGTGTTTTAGGGGTGGCTAGGGTTTTCGTTTTCGCTAGATGTGATTGTGAATTTATAGGGTACACTAAAAAGTAAATGGACAAGATTGAATAGACCCCTGGATTTCTTAATGCACTACTTGAAAACCCTATTTATCTTTCTAAACTTACAATTTGATCCTTTATCTTTGACGCAATCCTGTTGGAGCCCATTTCTCGTTTTTATTTTTCTACCAATTCAATTCTCCACTCATCCAACCCTGTATAGATATGAAAAGAACCAATGAAAAGGCACATGAAACTGATTCATTCAAATTTATTTTTATTAACAAGAACTAATCGGGAAATAATTTTTCGTCAACCAAAGTATTTTTTATTGGATTAATTTTTTTTAAAAAAAAAAAATTAATTTCATCCTTTAAAATTAAATTTACTGAGAATTGAGTTTCATAATTTATTTTAGTCTGTTTTTTATGAATTTATATTAGTCTCGTAATCCGAGTCGTGAATTTTTCGGGTTAACCCGAATAATTTAAGATTTTTTAAATTAATTTTTAAGAATTGAGTTTTATATTCAACTCATTAATAAAAGGAGATTAAAATGTAAGAACTAGAATGTAATAGTCTTGTATTTTATATAAAAAAAATTATCTGATTTTCTAAGTTTCAAGGCTTAAAAAAACTATTTTATGGATATAAATTATGGGATATTACAATGTTGTTATGGAGTTTACAATATAAATATTTAACCTTGAGTCTTTTTTTAATTTATATATTTTTATTTATCCTAGATATTATTTTTTTTCTTACAAAGAACAACTAATTTTATTTCTATCAATACATCATGCAAATACAATTTATTTCTATATAACATGAAAGAAAACAAATTAAAGATAAATGGGGATAATCTCTTTAAATTATTATAAAAATATAACAAAATATTAAAAATAACAAATAATTAAAAAAAAGTGAACTAAACAATTTTAAACATAAGAGAGAGTGTATTGATTAAATTTAAAATTTAAAATTAATGCAAAGTAAAAAATAAATAAAAAAGAAGGAGCATTTTAATCATATTAATTTGAAAAAGTAATTATAAAAAAGTCAAGCACTGCTTAGCTTAGCAGGCCAATCTTGTTTGTTTGCCAACTATCCGAGAACCAAGCTTGCTTTGGTTGATTTAAATGTTTTTTTTAATAAAGTGGATTACACGTTATTTGCTTTGTTCTTCTTTTACATAAACAAGTCGTTACCATGAAAGATAGCTTGTCATCGTTTGCAACATTTTCTGATCATTTCTAATAATCACAAAATCAAGATTCAAGTTTTGAGATTAAAAAAACTAAATTTTTAATTTTTTCACCTGATAACATTCTAAAAAACTTAAAAAAAAAGTTTTCAACCATACAACAACCTTGATCTCTTTGAAGAATCATCAAATGAAAAAACTTCAACGATGATGGTGATATAATGAGAGGGAAAACTCATCTTTATTGAACTCTCATTGATAATTCCAACTCATTACACCAAGATAACTTTTTTTAGTGGTTAGAATATTAACATGAGATAATTTTCTCACTTGTAGATATTTTTTTGTGACTTTCTCTCTGATTCCTTTAACTTGTAATTGAAAAATAAACAAAATGAACTTATAGACCAAAACATAAAAGTTTCAACCTACATAGATACAAAATAAATTTTAAAAATCTTTAAGCTATTTTTTTTTCAAAATGCACTTAATAAAAAGGAAAGAGTCCTCCTTTTTATCCCCTCATTTTCATTTTTTTATAAACAAAAAAAAAACCAAATTCTTTTTAGTAAAATCACACTAACTTAATTTGAAGATTTTTTTTAAAATAACAATCTCATGAAAAAAAATCAAAATAAATTATAAATCACAATTCTCTACCAAAGCAATGTTGAAGAAAAAAAGTAAAAAAAAAATTCAATTATAAAAAAAAATTCAATGATTAAAAAAAGAAAAACAATGTGCGAAACCAAAGTGTATTATGTCTCGAAACAAATGTTTTCCTCATGTCTTTTAGTTTTTTTTTTTAATTATAATTATAATTTAACTAGTCCAATTAAGTTTCTTCAAAACTCAAAATCTTTTTCTTATTGAAACATTCAATCCCAAATTATTGATATCCTAAATTCATTTGGGATAAAGATTAACTATAATTGATGAGTAATTTTATAATTATTTATAAATTAAAATGTGTGGGGTGAATACCGTGCAACTGGCACTATTAACCCCTTCACAAAACAATATGGATGACACTATATATTTTTGTATGCTTTATTTTGGTCCTCATAGTTTTATTTTGAGCAATTTGATTCTAATTGAAGGTTGATTCTAATCGAATCATGGGTAACGAGCCAAAGATTGCATGAAAAATCCATTAAGGTCTTCAATCTTTAAAAATAACGTAGTATATACCATTTAAGTCCCCTTAATTTTTTAAAAAATCAATTTTTATACACAAAGTTAATTTATGATATTTTTCAGTTCCTGGTTAGAGAGAGAAGAGAGAGTAGGTTACCAGATTCTAGAGAGGAGAGAGAAATTCATTGATTATTCCATTTCTAACCACTAAAATGGGTTTTCTTAGTATCCACAGGTTCATAAGATAAGAGAGACTTTATGGTAGGAAAAAACTAGATCTAAATCAAGAAAGTCAAAACTAAACAGGTTTGATTTTGGGTTTTTGAACCACTTTTTGGGTATTTGTAGTTGATGGAATGGTCTGTAGGTATTATGAAAGTGTTGATAAGGTTTTTTTTAGTTAAAATAGCTTGAAAATTGGGTTTTTTGGGCAATGAGAATAAGTCATGAAGCTCATGCGCCAATAAATCAATATCAAATCATGAAATGGAAAAAAAATAAAATTTATAAAGGATTTAAAAAGAAGACAAAACTTAAATTGAGTTAATCATCGAAACTAATGGACCTGTTCATAATTGTAGAAGACAAACACAAAAAAATAACAAAGAAAAATTGTTAATCGTAAGAAAATTAAAACAAATAGAAAATAAAAACAATGAGGACTAAATCATGCACAAAAAAATAATTGAAAGGAAATAATTAGGGATTGAAAAACAAAATAAATGAAGAAAAGGATGAAAAAAAAACAAGAAAAAATTGAGGACCAAAATTGGAAACAAAACAAAATTAAATTAAATTCTAAAGGATGATATATAAAAGAATTAATGCAAAGGATAAAAAAATAGCAACTAGAAGAATAATGATCAAATTAAATAAAAAAAATTATGAAATAAAATGCAGAGGGATGAAATTGAAACAAAAATAAATAAATTCAAGAAGCTTTAAAATCAAAATAATTAGAAATCAAAAGAACGAGAAGCAAAATTAAAACAAATACAAACCAAACGACACATTTGAATTTTTAAAGGCTTGGCATGAAAACTAATGCACAAAAGAGAGAAAAGAAGGGGAGGAGGAAAAACCTCCATCACCGCTAACCAGGCTAAACACGCCACACCAACAACTTTGCCACCACCTGACACGTTGGATGACATGGTGGTCAGTGTATTTTGATAATCGTAATACATCCTATGCTCCACTCGTTTGGTGGGGGGATGATAATGCATGCGTATCATGCCTCTTTCTTTTATTTTGATTTATTAATATTTTAATTATTACAATTAATAAAAAAAACCCCTGAGAGCATAAACATGGGTCAAAATTTGAGTAGCAACAATATGTATACATAATCTTTTTAGTTTACACTTATTTTTTTTTATGTGCAAAATGCATTGAAAAAGCTTGCATGTACACATTTTTTGTAAGAGGAAAAAATATTTGGCCTGCAGGCAACGTGTCATTGATTTTTTTCAAACAAAATGGAGTGGATAATATGATACAACAAAAAAATAACCCAGTCAGGTGGGCCTGCACTGTGTTTGAGCCCTAACGACAAGTGCTAGACAAGTTGACTTGACTTGCCAGACTCAACAACACTTGATTTTTTTTTGTTTGTATTTTTTTTTACAAATTAACGTTTCTTTTATATTTTTTTCAAATATTTTTTTATTTATATTTATATTAAAACCCATTCTCTCTTTTATTTTGTTTAGACAACTTATTTGAAATAAAGTTTATTTTTTAGTTATGCATTTAATTTTCAAAAAAGTTTTTCTAATTCAGCTATGATTTTTTTTATATCTTTTATATATGTGAATTTTATTTTTTAAAATAAAAAAATTATTTTCAAATAATATTTCTATTATTATGTAGCCTTGCATAATATTTTTTATTTTATTTAATTCAATCAATTTAATATTTGTGTTTATTTCTATTATTGTTTGATTGAATAAAAAAATTATTTTAATAAAATTTTTAATAAACATAAGCTGGTAGATGTTCCGTGTTGTAAGATTAAATATCTTGATTTAGACTTGTTTCTCATTTTTTTTAGTTTTATTTTTAGTTATCATTTATGAGTTTTTTTTTCATTTATTAACACATATAATTCTCGATTTATTTGATTACATGTATACATAAACTTTTTAATTTTTCCTTATAAAATTTTTAATTGCAAAAACACGTTGAAAAAAGATGTGTAGAAAATTTTTTGTTAAGAAAAAAAAACAAGTAATAACTAAACTTTTAAGTGTTTGTTTATTATTAATTTATTACGGTGATTTTGCTTTTTGTCAAACCATAAAGATAAATTTATTTTGTTAATTAAATAACTTGTTTTTTTATATTAGATACCACACATAGTTGCTTTTTAAATTTTATTTTATAAAAGTTAAAATAACTTTTTTTTTTCATTTATAGAGATATATTTTTTATTTATTTTACATGTAAAAATTTATTTCATAACAATTTTAATTAAATATATATTTTTTAAAATAACAACTTAAAATATTTTTTAAAATCATTTTTCTAACTACAAAAACTACAACGCTACTAAGCACACAATAAAATTATTTGTCTTGCGAATGTGTTTGGCAGTATAGTAGCGGTTGCTTTTCAAATAATTTTTTGTGCTGAAATGCATGCTAATGATTTTTTTTATTTTTTTAAAAATTATTTTTGACATCAGCACATCAAAATGATTTAAAATGTATAAACCAATTAAATTTTAACAAAAGAAAATTTTTTTTTTGAATTTTTTGGGAACGTGGTTTGCATTGCGTTCCCAAACAGTAATGACGGTCTTTAAGCACTTTTTATCTTTTAAAGAAAAATATTCAAATTAAAAATATTTGTTATTTTTATTTTAATCGTGGATCTCGGATCAGCTTATACATACTTCAATTAATTCTTTAAAATTCTAAAATTAAGAACAAGGTAAACCTTCATTAAGCTACACCCTAATATTTACTAATGTGCTAGCGAGGATTGACCTGGAGAAGTTACAATATTTTTCACATGCCTGTACATTTTGTGTTCCGACTCGGTCTTAATCTTGGTTTTTCATGCCAAGCCTTGACACAATACCAGTTTCCAAGGATCCCCTCGAGATTAACCTTCATTAATTTAAGCTTTTTTCGAGATTCCTATTGCTCCCATCGCCATCACTCCTGTGTAAACCTGATCAATTGAGAACGTAGAGTCGAGAGATGCTATCAAGGCGACAAACCAGTCTCTAAATCTGCAGTCAATTCTTAGCTTAAATTTGAGGGTCATCCTCCTATTTAATAAATGGAACTCTAAATGGATTCAAGAAGGAAAAAGTTGAGGGTGAAATAACAAAGATAGAAGACCTTTGTGAGTTGCATAAAGATTCAATCGCCACGCCTTCTTGCAAACTTTCATGCCATGTAAGGAATTCTATATCCCTGTTATGCTAGGTAAACTGTATACCTTTGTTCTTGCTAACAGATGAATCATACACCATCGCATTTTCGGCATTTCAACTAAAACATTGTCAGTGGAGAGAAGTTCTAACCAAAATTTACATGCCTTGTGTCGAAACATTGTTAGCTTGGACAGTGAATGTGTTGTAGAAGAACCAGGACATCACAACCAGTTTAACAGACGCACCATGGATAGTGAATCTAAACTCAACATGGATGCTAATTTTTTAAGAAAAATCAACATGAATATGTTGGATAAATAAAATAAATACAAGATAACAGAGCATCGAGAATCATGGTTGATTCCAATAAGTCTCCTGATCATGAGATGCTTTGTGCAGCCACAATGATGCCCCAGTTCAATCTTAGCCATATATATAGAACAAGAAGCACTACTTGCAAATATTCATGTCATCCAATGAACATTCATCAGCATTTTATATGCATTCTTGAGTTATTCTCGACCTGGATGCCAAAATGGTGGATCACATCTGGAAGCCTATGCATTTTTAAACTTGAAACATGTTGCTGATGCAATTCATTTGTGGTTATTAAAAGCAGTGATGCCTGCATAAGAAGCATTCTTTTGTGCTAGGATCACACCCGCTTAATATATCACCACAAGTTAATATTTACTGCACATACATGAATCGATTAGGCACTCAGTTAGTCTTTTGATTGCAAGCCAGAAGATGGATTTACGAGATAACAACATCAGACAACTATATGTTGGTTCCCGATACAGAATGAAGCGCATTGAAGTGAATTACCAGCGTGTTTGACAGCACTGGTTAGACAGCATTTACTTTGTCCTTAATTTACACATTCATGCAATTAAATTCATGGTTTTTCAGAACTGTCTACGATTTTCTTGACGATACTTCGGTGAATTGAAGAGATGTAAATGCATTTGTATCGTCTTTGGAGTCAAGCTACTGCTCAATGACTTTGTTGCATAGAGAAACTGATGAACAATGGTAAAAGTAAACAAATGATCAAGCACAGTAAATTGTAACACGATAAATTCCCAGATGGAGGTGCAATATACATCTGCAAGGATGGTTTTTAGACATTGATTTTCACACAAGAGTGAGCAGCATACATTGATGTGATGCAAATATCATACTGGGGTTCCATACGACTTGTTTACCTAAGAAATTTCCACATGATGTTTGAAAATGATTGGCTAAATGATCTTGTATGAATCATTGATTCAATCACACTGCATTCAATCACATTTATACTCCAGTTGATCACCAGCAGTGCCTTCACAGATTGAAAACAATGAATCAATTAATTTTTCCAGCAGATGCATACACCACACAAATGTTATAGTGGCACCTGGACACAACACTCTTATAGCTAGGATGTGTTCAACTTCATTGTCTTTCCAATCAATAGTTTCCCACCCAAATCTCAATAGAATTCCATGATTCTTGGGTCAATAGATTCCTTTGCTACCCTACTAGTAAATGACACAAAAAAAAACCAGAATTAAATCCAAGCATTCTTCTAAATTTTCCCAAAACCTCAATGACATCAAACAAAACCCTACTTTTGAGCATCACAGCTTCAAACTCAATTTTCTCCCAAACTACTCATCCTCAGAAAATGCTACACCACTCATTAGAAACCTCATATAATTACCTACACAATGCAAAAAATTTCAGCAAAATCAATTAACTCTAGCTCAAGTTACACTCAATTTAATTGAGCTTAAAAGCACACCCACTCCAGCAAAGTTTCACCATTCACTCCTAATCCTCCCATCCACCCCTCCCATAAGTCTCCAACAGTCAACCGTAGATAAAACCCATATCCAACGGCTTATATTTAAACCTGAACAAAGGGGGCGATCCGCTTCCTAACTCTCTCCACCAATCAGAACCCAACTTTCGGATACCGTCCTACTCTCCCTTGACTATTTAAATCTCATAATTTCCGTCATCTTCTTCACACAAGCGGAAAAAAATCAAGAATCGCCAGCGAACTGGACACCACCAGATCCAATCTAGTCTCCTCCTCACCCAGTTCTTCTTCGGATTCAATCCCCTTTCCTCTCTCCTGCCCCTAATTCAATCCCAGTTCTCTAAAAAATGTCCTCTGACGAACCCACTGTCACCGTCGATGGCAGCACCGACCCGCCAACTTCTGAACCAGCTGATGGTAAGCCGGCCACCAAACCCAGCAGAGCTAGAAAAGCCAAGGAAACTAAAGCCAAAAAAGCTCCTGCCCCTAAAAAACTCCGTCCTCGTTCCCCTTCCGCTCACCCTCCTTATGAAGAGGTAACACTTCATAACACGAGATTCAATTTTTGTTTTAATATTTTTTTTTGAATTTTGGATCTGATTTTTTTTTTCTGATTTTCTTAGATGGTCAAGGATGCTATAGTGACATTGAAAGAGAAGACAGGTTCGAGCCAGTACGCGATTACCAAGTTTCTCGAAGAGAAACACAAACAACTGCCGTCGAATTTTAAGAAGCTTCTGTTGTTTCATTTGAAGAAGCTCGTGGCTGCCGGTAAGATTGTTAAAGTCAAAGGATCTTTCAAGCTTCCATCGGCTAAATCATCCGCTCCAGCTAAACCAGCTGCTGCTTCTCCGGCTAAAAAGAAGCCGGCAACTGCTGCCAAGCCAAAGGCTAAATCTAAGCCAGCTGCTCCCAAGGCTAAGGAAACTAAGTCTACCAAGTCGACGGTTAAGTCACCGGCGAAGTCTAAAGCAGCTGCCAAGCCGAAGCCGAAGCCTAAGCCAAAAGCTGCAGCTGCTAAGCCAAAGGCTACCGCCAAGGCAAAACCAAAGGCTGCTCCAGCTAAGGCTAAAACCGCTGCTGCAAAGCCTAAGACGACACCGGCAAAGCCCAAGGCCAAGGAGAGACCGGCTAAAGCTTTGAGGACTTCATCGAGAACATCTCCTGGAAAGAAAGCGGTGACAACCAAAGCCACGTCGAAGAAGGCACCGGCTAAAACTGTTAAGCCGAAGAGCGTTGGCGCCCCGAAGAAGAAAGTAGCAGCGAAGAAAGGAAAGAAGTGAGGAATGATCGAGGGGAGAAATAGAGTGTAGTGTTGTAGGGGTAGTTCTGTAAATTCGGTGGTCTCTGAGGGGTGGGTTTGTAATTTGAGTTACTAGGAATCCCCACCTGATAAGAAAAGGAAAATGGCATCGGATGTTAGGTCGTTTTTTCACTCAATTTTTTGTTTGTGGTTATCTAGGGATTTGAAACAGTAATAGATGTAACGTTCAATGAAATTATTTAATGGTATAACAGAGCCTTGTTGCCTTCTTACATGTTATGTGCTTCGACATTTTCGAATGAGATATGGTTTAACCGAAACATCGTAGTGAATGAGAACTGTTCCGACCTAGGGGTTTTTTTAGGGGGGGGGGGTTGTTGCGTAGTTGAAGTTTGAAGGAAGCTGGCTAGGGTTGTGATTCGCTCTTCTTCTCAATTCATCAAGGTTAGTAGTTACAGGCTTTGCTTCGATACTTTTAAATTAAAGGAGGTAGATAGATGTCACCACATCACTTCAGTTACTTAAGGAACATCGAAATAGAACCCTCTAGCAGATATTTTCTTTTGGCTTCCTTTTGTATATGTATGATGAGAACTTCATTGCTAACGCAGAGCAGAAATGCTGCTGATATTATTTTTAGATTCACTGCTATTCATTTGTTCACCAACCACTGCTAGATTTGTCTATCATTTCATTGCAATGTTTCACCATCAAGCCCGTGTATGATTATGAATCACTTGCGCTAATTGGTGTTTTAACTTTTAAGCACACTCGGTTCCCAAGGTTTGGGAAACAATTAAAGGTTTTGAATGTGTAATCTCTTGGCATTCAATTGAGGTTTTAAATATAAACATGACATTGTTTGTTTCTTCTTTCAAAGCCATTCTTTATTTCAAAACTTGATAACAAATAATTAACCATTTCTGCCAAAGAATTTAGGAGACTGTGTGGTATTGAATGTTAACTATACCGATTCTACTTTGATTTGATGCAATCTAGTCTATTCTGGATGGTTGCCAATAATTTTTTTTGCAGGAAAAGTTTTTTCCATTTTTTCTTCACATGGTTATTTTACTTTCCATTTGGTGTTCATCAGATGATGAAATTATAGATGGCACCTGGGATGCCTGCTAAGAACTTTGCTATGTGTTGAATTATGATGACTTTGTTATGGAGGAGGCACAGAAGAAAGTGACACTTTTTCAAGCCACACACCAGATTTAGAAGTTCTTAACTAGATCAGTAACTTTAGAAACGTAACAAAAAATGTGCTCCATTGCTGATAAGATTAGAAAACAACTCATCCTCACTCATAATCTCTGGAAATAAAATCCCAGGTTGAGATTATACTAAAAAAAGAAGTCTGGGGATGAGCAAGTGGGGTAAAACTTCATGGATTTTCGGGTATATTACTGGCATTTGAATACATCGGAAGATGTTTTGAAATCTTGATAGTTTCAACCACAATTTGAATTTTGGGACATGCAAACTTTGCATTGAGGGCTCAAGAATTTCTGGTATATAGTCATGTCATTTTTCTAGGGATCATTGTTTAGTGCAATGGTTAAGTCTTGGGTCTGTATGCACGAAAATGTGAGTTCAAGTATCAAGAGTAGTCATTTCAAGCAAAAACATGAAGGGTAACATTGATTTCTAAATCCACCTCTCAGAATTTCACTTGACAGAGATCAAATCCAGGTAGGAAATGTGGTATGATTGATGTTGATCTTCATCAGGCTTCCTATTTCCTGCTAGCAGTTTTAAGTGGTTTGCTTGGGATTCAGAACTTGATTGTGCGTTGGCTAGTGGATGTAGATTTTTGTAGGAGCATTTTTTTTCAGACATGCAAGTGTAACAGCGATTTTCACCCTTTGGTTATTCCGTGGATATCCTTGGTAACCAATTCATCAACTTTCTTGCATCGGTGTTTTTTCTTTTTGATCAATGATAATTAATATTGGCAATACATAGTGTTCTAGACAATTAAATAGAGACCAGAGGGTTGTTGGTTCTTGAATGCCGAGTAATAATGCATTAGTGAACTTAGATCTGATGTTACCATCTTGGAAGGTTATTGGTGTTCTCAAACGCCTTCCTATTATGTTCAGCTGATCAATTTTTTTACTTGCTTATTTACTTTCTTCATTTGTGGACAGGAGAACCTTTTGCCCCTGGATAGTGCTCTATCCTTTGCTTCTGTGTGGGAGGACCAGGTAGAAGACTGTGAATGTAAATAATCAATGGTCAATATTTTCTCCAAAAAATTTCCTATACCGAGCTCCATGGTGAAATAGGATTCATCATGGTTTCCGGCTTGCTGGTTATGGCTTACTATTGTCATCATTGTTTGTGAACTGAACCACTTAGACATCGAGCGAGAATTGATGAGGAATGAGTTTTCGTATGCCATAATGTTTTCCTTTTGTTCATATAAGCAATTCGATTCATTATAACAGAATATCTTACAGCTGTCTGAAGAATCTATTATTTGCATATACGAACTTTCTTCAAAGAATGAGTATACTTATTTTGTTTAATGGATTGGTTGATACCTAGCAGTTTTTTTCTTCTTACCATTTAGGTACTCGCCGAACGTAATACTTTCCTTGCATATGATGCAAATACTAAATAAAGAAATTTTTTTCAATTTAAGCTTTTTTGAGAGGTTGGATTCATCACCTGTGCATTTGCTCAATAATCATTGTCAGTGCGAAACAATCATTGTCAATGCGAAACGGGGATATATTACTTCGCTGGAGAAACATGATTTGGTGGTCATTTTAGAAATGCAACAGGAGAGTGCTTCTGTATTGGTGGTATTTTAGGAGTACATATTTATTTAAATATCTTACAAACACTTAGACATGCTGAATAAGAACTGCATAGGAGAGAGAGATCTTCTATTCCAAATGAAGTTCTGGAAAATGTGTCTTCTCTTTTGGTAATTTGCTGAAGAATATTCATCTTTCATTCTTTTGTTCTTCTTCATCTGCTACAGTATATTATTTCATCGTCTTGTTAAGTTCCTCTTAAAATACTTTCCCGCACATTTTCTAGTGTTGGAGCTGTCTGCATAATTATTTGTGAACACTAATCATGACGCTGTTAGTTTTCTTTTATAATCTTTCATAGCTGCCATGGATGATTTTTAACTGTATGTTGTGATAATTTCCTTTCCCAAACACTTATCTAATTGGCATCTGTTCTTCTCCAGAACCACGTATCCTTATTTCCTTTCTCTTTCCCTTTCCTGGATTGTGGCTGCCATATTACTGAAATTGCATGTCTTGTCACAATATGCGGCCTTGTTTTCACTTGCTATGTCAATTGTTATTATAGGGGTACATGAACGAAGAACAATCATTTTTCTATGGTGTTCTTTGATTGCTGAATAGGCAGTAAATTGAAGGAAAGATTTCATGAGACAACTATATAACAGCATTGCAACGTGGTATATGGTTCTATCTTGTGAAGAAATAGATTGTTAGTAAAGTGGGAATAGGGAAAAAGTCATTATAGAGAATGAAAACGTTACTAATTCAAGGCGAGAACTGAGCAGTAAGTTCTTGATTTTGTTCCCACCCATTACGATTTCTTTCAATGATGTCTGATGTCACATGCATCAATTGAACTTCATTGTTCTAAGTGACACCTTTGTCTGGAGAATTGTGCAGGACTCTTTGAATAAACATGCACATCTTATTCCTGGGAATCATATGAAGTCAGGACTTAACTCCACGTTCCCAAAAGGTTTTGGACATCGGCATGTTGCAGACTGGACTGTTGAAAGCGTTGTATGCATATGGTTATACGGTAAATGTTCAAAATTGTAAGGTAGGAATCCACTTGAATTTTCATTCTCCCTCCCATGTACCCACAGGTTCATTCATCTGCATTTATATAAAACTATATTTCCTGAAATGCTAATAGTACAAGACTCAAGATGGAGAATTTTCCTTTTCTTTTTTAGTAAACAACTTGCGAGACTGGTTGCTTCCCATACGTTTTTATATATAGTTGATTATTTTGAATGATCAAAGAATTCCATGATTGTGTGGTAATTAACATGATGATTAATGTGTGGCTAGAGGAAGTGAATGACATGGTTGCCTATGACTAATTGTAAGTCTAGATTAACCCATCAGAGTGTTTATGTTTTGGACTAGTTTCATAAAAGATTACCCTCGAGCTTCCATTTCTGGATGAATTTTTATATGTCAGCTTGTTTTGCAAATGATAATCAGAGCATGGCCTCTCATGGTGTTTCTTCTCTTCGCTTACATGATTTCAGTAGCCTTATGTCTTCAAACTGTGTAGATGCCTCCAGAACAGATGAACCAGGCTCGTTGGCCATAAATAGGTAAGAAGACTGCAAATTATGAATCAAGCGTTCATAAAGAAAGACTTCTTACTACTCATGTTGCTGACACTAGGAAATTGTAACTCACTCAAAAGAGATCACTCTCTCATGCAGATGACTTTATATTACTTATCTGACTGTTGGGAAGTCATTATGACCGTTCTGGTGGTTCTATAACTGGAATCTGGCTTCCTAACATGATATATAATTAATTCTCCAACCGTGGGGAAAAGTTTTGCCTATGCTCGTGAGACAGAGATTTGGATTGTTCTATTTATGGGCATCCTCTGCCATTTTTCTGTCACTAGTTTACACCTGCCTTTCACTTTGCCTTGGTCATTTTGCTTCTGCTCTCTCTAATTTATTTTCTAGTACTTGTTTTCTTGTTCTTTTTATTTCTTTTTGCCTGTTCGATTTCACTTTTCAGCATCCAAGCACCTCTTGAAATGTTGAACCGTGGATTCCATTTGATATACAGAAGGTACACATTGGTTATTTTGTATTTAGTTTTAGGTTGCTAATGTTCAATTTATGACTACACACCTTTGTAGAATGTAGACTTACATGTACTTTGGCCATGACTTGCACTCATCGAGTTCATTTTATATACTGCTGTCTATTCAAAAGTAAAATCATACGGATTTACCCGTGCCTGAGACTTCTTCAAAAGTACACATTGGTTATTTTATATAAATGTTGATGATGGGTATGGAAATTGGGAGGTAACAGTAATCCGGAAGTTAATCTTATTCTGTCTGAAAAGGGTTACAAGAACATAGTTTGCTGAAGCGGGGAACCAAAATTGGTAGCAAATTTGAGGAAAGTTGTTACAAATATTTGTTGATGTTAAAAGATGACAAGCGTTGGATTAGATAATATAAGTCACTGAAGTTTGTCATCTAAGAAATAAAATAATTTTATTCATATTTGGAATATCCTAGGTGATCTGTTTTACAAAATAATAAAATAAAGGAACGTCAATACATCGGTTTTGTTGGGTCAGGATTTACTATTGACGAGTTAAGAATTATTGTTTTGAGTGACGTAATGCATCAAAAAATCTTCATTCATGAAATTATCATTTAGATTCTTGGTGGAAGGTAATTCAAGAGCTACAAGTATCTGACTTCCAGTACAGAAGATCTCGTGTAATTAATCATCTGATACATCCTTTAACACCAGTAAAAATATTGATGTATCTTCATTTTCTGTGTTTTGACCTGTGCTTTCCTAGCAATAGAATTCTAAGCTTAGCCACAAAAAAAATAAAAAATAAAAAATGAACGAATTTCTTCATATTAGCCCAGTCATATTTAAGTAAACCCGTGTTATACTTTCCTCAGCTGTAAACACGCAAAAATTTAGACTCTCATCAGCTTCAATCTTTGGGCCCTTGAATTTTTAAGAAGCTTGGAACTTCATCTTCCCTCTACTTTGAACTTGTCATTGTCTTTCAACTTTCTGGATAGAATACTTTAACTCCTTTTGAATGTTTAACCTTGATGGTGATAATACAATGTCTTTCCAAATCGAACCATCTTCACAAGCTGGATTAGGGTGCTTGTAAAGTTCATAAATAGATTCTGCTTCCTCGTTCAAGCTGCCCACTCTTTTTAAACAGTCTATTTCATCTGGATCAACCAGCAGAGTCTTGTCCTTGTCTTTCCATCCTATCAACTTCACAAAGATTGCTGTATTAGTATTTCTTTTCATGAAACCCTATTTGATCTATTGCCAGTGGAACTGTTTTTTTGTCAAGGTCTAAACCTGACAGCCATAATCTATATCTTTTATGCATGTTTCTCTTGGAACTTGAAATAACTGAACTATGTCTTCTTCATGTTGAGATTGAGCTTTAACCAGGTTTGCCATTGACAGTTTGATAGGTTCAGGTTTGCGATTAACTTCAACTCAGTTTTGTGGTTTTGTCGACTATGGCCTACAACCTATGAGCATCCAGTAATTTTTTTTTTGACAAGCAACTTTCTAGTCAAGTCCCCTAATTCCTAACTCAGGCTCAGGTCTCTGCAGTTTATTTATATGGTGTTTGGATTGCCCCTGTGTGCTACAGTCTGTGTCCTTGTTAAAAGCTTAAAAAACCAGAAATGAGTGAAGTCAGAGGAAGAGTTTATGTACCTTAGGTGGACCTTCCAGGGCATTGGTGCAATAAAGCCTGGCATTGTCAACCAGATGGCAGAATGTTAGAAATGCATTTGCAAATCTCTTGTGGGATTTCAGTTGTGATTGCACCCTAACAGCTCTTCTACACATTATAGCTCTCCTGAAAACACTCAAAACACCATCATATGTCACCTCAGGAATAAAAACTTCGTGCTCATTATGTTATTAAAACTGGAAGCGTTAGACCATTGCACTGTAATAATTTGCTACACACCTTATACCTCTGACAACAGCTAAATAAGCATCGCAAACCACCCCGACCAGCTCTATCCTGTATGGTTTTCTTTTTTTGGATCCTTCTTGTAGTGATTGTTCTTCATCAATTTGCTCCCAGTAGTCCTCAGTTACAGCTCCATCTTTACCGACCTTATAACCAGCTCCCATGCGATAACGTCGGCGGTGGACATTTCGGGCCATTGTTACTGTCTGCACAACAAATGGTACCCACGAGAGAGTGCCATCCATAATTACATCCCGCCCATCATTCAATGCTGTCACCAGGAGAGAAGATGCTGCATCTGTAGACGTCTGGTGCACCTGTTTGAAAAGAAGAAGAAGAAGAACTCGGTTCCTTCCTATTATGAAGCAACCACAATATTCAAATACTATTTAGAACTGGCACCATTGAAGGTTCAGGTTGAAGTATGTTAACTTCACAAGCATATGCTTGAATTCCAAACTTTTGTGCCTGTAGTTTTATCCCAATTGTGGCCGTTGGACCTATGCATGTGACAGTATATAAGAACTGATAACTGATAGGATCAACTCATACTTGGATCGATTCTTAAGAGTAGGGAACATCTATCATAAGTTTAAAGACCTCAAGATATAAAATAGGACCAATGATACTACCAGAATAGTTTGAGTAGGACAGGAAAATACCGGGCATTACAGTGGATACAAGTGATGCTTATGATAAGGAAGAGTTTTACTTGTAGAAGGGTTTGATATGCAAGGGGAGCTTGGACAATTTTGTGGTAGATAAATAGTGTCCTCATGCTGTTGGAATTTTACCGTGTGAATTGGCTAGGACTCGTGCATCCTAAAATATTAAACATTTGAGATCTGGAATTGTTTCTATGTGCAATTTGATGACATAAAGATAGCAAATTTAGTTTCGAAGACGTTTATAGAAAGGTTTCGCTTTGGGATCTCTCCAAGGTGGGGGGAGTCTCTATCTCACCAGTTCAGCCGTATGGATCATGTCAACATGTCCTCGAGAGCTCAGGGCTCTGTAAATGACATCTGATTCTTTGAAGGCATCGGCCTCGATAACCACTGCATTCCCTGCTGCTCCTGCCCAGAATGGCCTGTTCTCAATTCATTGAAACAATATATGTTAGCTTGTGTTATTTCTCCCTACAATTGTTCACCAACTTTGAGAGCTAAGAAAAGAAAAAAGAGCACCTATTTTTCTATGGCATTGTTGTTTGGAGGGATTAAGACTTTTCATTTGAGCTAATTCTCAGTCTTTGCCTTTCCTGACTGTAATTTTACTTTTGAAGTGTTTAAACTACCGAAATACTATTCAACTTGATCTTTCTCTGTGCTGTTTTGAATGTGTATACTAAGTTATATAAATCCTAAACGATTCATCTCACTCTACGAGCGATAATAACAAAAAGAACCATGCTCTTACTCGTTGAGAATGTCCTTGAGCACCGTGCTCTTCCCAGCTCCCATGCCACCACCCATGAAGAGGAGGACTGGACTTCTATCACTGTGGGCCACTGGGGCCATCACCTCTGTACATTGCGAGTCATCACTTGATGCAGGTCTCATAGCTTTCATTTCCTCTAGCAATGTACTGAACACCCTAGCAACCTTTAGATCTTTTGTCACCCTCTCAAACGTCTGTTCCCTAAACAAGAAAGAGAAGGAAACTTGGTTATTTTGCTCCTGCCAATTATTATTGAATATTGATATATATCCCGAGGCCTTTTAACTCGATTATAACGCGATTGATCGTTTGGCAGTTGTGTCCATAACATTTATCTGAAGCCAGAAAGATTATGTAGTTTTGACTTTTGAGTTCTCGTTGTGTTCGATGTCATATCTGTTCAGCAACTCTCCTGCTGGCTTCTGTTTTAACATAATTAATCACATTGATACTATGACTATTCCTAACTAAAGTTTTACTCACCGAGTTGCAGCCATGACAATTTGTTTGAGCTTCCTTTTGGGCTCCGGATCAGAACTCAAAACCTAAAATCGATGGTTAGAAAGCAAGAAAACTGAGATTCTGGAGACGATATGTGCAAGTCTAACACATCTCATTTACCTGACTAATCAAAAGATCAGCATGGCTCCAATGAAATGCAAAATAACTAAGAATGCACCGCTCAAACTCCTCTACCAGCGTTACATAGAGTGAATCGGCATCAGGTTCTTGAGCAAAGAATGCATAAATGTCCTCCTCACACCCTTCACATTTTCGGATGTATTCAGCAGCCAACCTGCATAGACGCGGGCATTCTCTCCTATCTGCAAACCCCATTTGCCTTGCTGCTCGACAGATTATAATGATTGAAAATGACTCAAATGTTTTGCGGAAACAAAATGGATTTGATGTATTCTTTTATCGTTGGATTAGATAATAATTACCTACATAATGGGGGAAGCTCTCAAGCTTCTCGGCACGGCCAGCTTCTGATGGTCTTAGGCGTGGGATGATCTTTCGATCCCTCGACTTCCAGAGACGATGATGAACAGCCGCTACGATCAAGCATATTGAAGAGGCCGCCATGATAAGGTAGATTTGTTTGCTGGTGTAATCTGAAGAATAATAATATAGAGACAAGGAGCAAACAAACGTTTCATGTAATTGTTATCCATTGTTAGTTACTAGAGACTAAGAAGATGACCAGATTTTGTCCTCTAAGACTTACCTTTCGGCATGTTTTAGAACTCCAGGGAAGAGAATTTTCTGTTTGGTTTCGTGTTGTGAAAACATGAAACAACGTTATTTGCATTGCTTTTCCTTTGAAGACACCGATAAAAGCGACGAAGGAAGGCTCCCTGAATTTCCATCACAATAAAATCAAGTGGTGACACATGTAACAGGCTTCTATGTCTACAAGAGAGAAGTATCTACAATCCGAATTTAGCTTTAAAATCCGGGTTTTGCCCGTTTAGGTACTCGGATCTAAATTCCTCGTGAATTAATTTTCATCTTCAATTTTCCCGGCTCTACAAATCCCAAAAAAGCAAACAAAACCCCTTCCAAATGGTTCTCAAAGCCCTACCCTCTTCTTCACCTTCTGTTGCTTATGTATCATCATCAAGACCAAATGCTTCTTCAATAGGCAAACTCTTATCCCTCTTCTTCAGTAACCCACAAAAACCCACTTCTTCAAATCCCAAAAATCAAATGAAGAACTCACTTCATGCTCCAAAACTTTGCCAAAAGTTGCAATCTTTAACACTCAAAACAAAATACCCCACTTCAAAAACTCCTCAAGAAAAACTGCAAGTCAGGTAAGTTCACTCTCAATGAAGCAGTTCACTTCTTTGATCACATGATTAACACGCACCCCGCTTCTTCAATGTCATCATTCAATCTTTCCGTAGGTTCACTTGGTATTTTTTTTTTTACTTTGATGTCATTTCATTTTGTAAAGAATTGCTCAGTTGAGTTTTTGACAGATTTTATTACATTGAATACTTTGATTAATTGTTTTTGTAATGTAAAGAGGGCTAGTGATGGTCTTTTAGTTTTTGGGAGGATTTTTGGGAGGGGTTTTAGGCCAAATGCTGTGACTTTTAGTTCTATGATTAAGGGTTTGTGTGTGGATGATAAAATTGGTGAGGCTGTTGGGTTGTTTAAGAAAATGGGTTTGTTTGTTTGTTGGCCTAATGTGGTTACTTATGAAATTTTGATTAATGGGTTGTGTTGAACTGGAAATACGAGTGTTGCTCTTAAGTTACATGAATAAATGCTTAGTGGGAATGGTTAATTTGGTATTTATTGTGGCCTAATTTAGTTTGTCATGGCAGTACGATTGATGGTCTTTGTAAGGATGACTTATTGGAGAAGCAAAAGAGCTTTTTCCGCAAATGAAGGGTAGAGGGATTTGTCCTGATGTGTTCGTGTATAGCTCTCTGATGCATTATTTGTGTTCTATGGATGAGCGGGAGGATAAAGGTTTGTTTGTTGAGATTATGGATTAAGGTGTGTGGCCTAATGTGGTGACATTCAATGTGCTGGCAGATATGCTTTGCAAGCCCATGAAGATGAAAGAAGTACGTGAATTGTTTGAACTTATGGTTCAGAGAGGTATAGAACCTGATGATTGTGCTTATTCCATCTACTTTTTGGCTGGCATGATTGATGATGGGAGGGACTCTTTGTTTCTGTTGTAAATAAGGGGCGTAAACGTAATGTTGTTAGCTATAATTCTTTGATAAATGGGTACTGCAAAAATCGGAAGGTAGATGAAGCTATGCGCCTTTAAAGGGAAATGCGTGATGAAGGGATTAGACCAATAATTATCAAATACAGTACTTTGCAGGTAAGGTTTGAAATGCTCTGAAGCTGCGACTTCATGACCTGGTACCTAATGTGACGACATATAATGTTTATCTGGATGGGCTTTGCAAGAACAATTGTTTTTCAGAGGCAGTGGGCCTGTTTCATAGTTTAGAGAATTGTAAGTTTGAATCGAGCATTGAAATCCTTAACTGCCTTATTAATTGCTTATGCAAAATAGGGAAGCTTGCAACTGCTTGGGACCTATTTTACAGAATGCCTAATAAAGGTTTAAAGCCTGCTGTTGTAACATACGCTATCATGATACATGGACTTTGTACAGAAGGCCAAAAGGAAAGGTCCAAGGACCTGTTAGTGGAGTTGGAGGACAAAAGTTGTACTCCAAATGTGGTCAGGTCACCTTTAATACACTCATGCTGGTTTCTTCCAAAATAATGAGACATGAAAGGTAGCCGAATTTCTTCATAAGATGAAAGCAAGAAACCTGTCACCATATGCATCCACAGTCTTAAAAGTGATGGACTTATTCTCAAAGGATGAAAACTACCATGGACGTGTAAAATTGCTTCCTTCATTTACTACTCAAGAGCTAATACAGCAGTTGACGTGATTAATGCTAATTGTCATTTGGCTGAAGAAAACTTTAGTAGACTTACAGAACCATGGCCTGCCGCTGTCGTTCCATCTGATTGAATTATTTGTGAAAGCTTCCATGATGGGGTAAATTTGGTGAAGTTTATCACAGAGGAATTTGAACTATTGAGGCGCGGCTTCAAGTTCTGATTTATATCATGGCTGGCACTGAATCCCTTGAACTGAGATGTTTAATCATAACAGAAGTTGAAGCCTGGACATGCACAGCTGGCATTTCTTCTTTACACCACAAATTTTTAGATGGAGTAAGTATCATGCTAGTTTGAGGTAGGTCACAGGCCTTTCAAGCTTGGGGATTTTGTAATAATCTATAATGTTGCTGGGAATCAATTTTCTTCTTACCAAAAATAATCGCTTGGCAACATGAACAGATGCATGGAGATGCTAACAACCACTGTACCACTTATGCCAGGTGACATCAACTATGTCAGTGAAAATGAGTGCATTTTGATGAGAATTTTTGGAGCATTCAGACAGAGCTCACTGAAAACACCGAGTAAAAAATGTTGCTTTTGAAGGATGCATTTTAATCACATGGCATTATTAAGTGATTTATTGATCGTTGGATTATTGGGCTGTTGATTACCAATTCTGCAACTGATTCTTGAATTGCATTTTTTTACACCACTCTGGCTAGTTGTAAAAATCACACATAATACTTCTATAAGACAGTGATTTCTTCATGCTGAGAGGTTATTGTTAGATTTTACTGTTTGACGGTGTTGGCTCTGATACGTCAAATTCACGAAGAAATTCAAGAGAGTTTCTACAAGTTATCGGAGCATCAATTGATGTTTTGGTCTGGTTGAAGCTGGTAACAGGGAGCAGTAACAGAGAATGAACACACGTAAATGTCACTCCATTGGATTATGCAACTCTCTATATAGTCATTGGAATTTGTTTGGTTCCAAGGAGATATCGTTTGGATTTAGCTTACGATCCTATGTGAAGCTACAATCCTATATTGGATAGGAGTAAGAGAGATCCTTTTCATACAAGGACTTGAGGAGAGCACTATTAGTAACGTGGCGTTTAAGTTTTTGGACCATGGGAGGATGAGATCATGTTATAAGGTCATGTTAGGTAACTCATCATACATCAAACGGGGGATGTTTTGAAGGACCACGATAATCAAATTGGCTACAAGGTAAGCTAAAGTCGACCTTTGATGGTGTCCCCTCTTCTTCTTTTTCTTGTGATGCATGATTCCCAGTTAACCACACTTTTTTGGATTAGGTATCACGATTTTGGTGGTCAGTCTCTTATTTGAATATTATTCAGTGCACTGTATGGTGATTGCTGAGCGTAGAAATACCAACTCATGTTACAGGAGAGGGGGAACTGTTAGAAAATTATTCAGTTTTGGTTTCGATAGTGACACCAGTGGAAGAGTCATGAAGTGAAACTTGGAACTTATTCCAACCCGAAACAGTTGGCACCTCTTGACAACGAACAGGAGATGGATTGGTGGTGTTCACACATGCGTGTTTGGCAGTGTGGTTGCGAGTGCTTTTCATATAACTTTTCGTGTCAAAATGCATGCCAACGATGTTTTTTCATTTTTTAAAAATTATTTTTGACATCAGCACATCAAAACGATCCAAAACGTACAAATCATATTAAATTTTATTTTTTAAAAAAAAAAAAAATTTCAAATTTTTTGGGAACGCGGCCGCAGCCGCGTTCCCAAACGGTGCCTTAAGCTCACATGAGAAGGTAACAGTTTTCTTTCAAGTTATTCTGATGGGATGAAAATTGGCAACACAAGGGGACATGCAAAATCTTCAAAAGAATCTGAGCCTAACCTGCTTGCCTAACTGCCTATATCCCTCTCTTCCTTTCCCACTCTCTTTCCAATGAATTTTGGATCCAAATCATTTAAAGACCATTTCTTGTCATTTCGGGAATTAAAGTTGTTCTGACAATGATCACAAAAGTAGCATTTAATAATCAGATGCCTGTATACATGACCCACATCCTCGAATATTTCCCCCCACTACCTTCCCTCACGGTTGTGCTTGGCATGCTAGCTGAATTCAGTATTCTCTGATCCAGGTTTATGCTTGGATGATCAGCTGAGAAAAAACCATGAATCCTTGAGTAAGCTTTTGGAACACGAATTAGATCACAAGAATTCTTGCTGTTACAATGGGAGGAATTTACTATTGTACTGACCAGAGAGGCATGGTAATTGCCTTTACATCTGGCCTCTCTATCTGCTTCGTGAAGTTGCATGTTCACTACGTACGTGACAAAATCAATCCCGAGGGCCCTGTAGATTTTTTTTCCATGATTGCCTGTTGCCAACCTTTTGCCGAAATTATTCAAGGCCTTACAAGACAACTCTCTCTCATATATATATATATATATATATATATATATATATATATATATATATATATATATATGGAAGCCAAGATGTTGGATATGCACCTTAGTGCTTACGAGGTTAGAGTTGCATAATCATGGAATGATAATTCTGTTTTATGGTAGATTTTGTTCTAAATGAAGATGATTTGGGGAAGCCGAGCTCTCCAGTAGGTCTCCTAGATATGTGATCGTGCTGCCCTAAAGTCTTTATCTTTTTCCATAAAAAAAAAAAAAAGTCACTAGTTTGAATGGTTTCTTGTGTTCGTTGTTGAATGCTTTTTCAAGCATCATTGCACCCAAGTCAAAAAAGGAGTAAGAGAATTGTTACTCCGTTTCACTTTAAGATGCAAGTCACGTGACATTGCGTCTTTGCCTAAACTAAGTCACATTTAAAGATTTTGTCCATATCCATGTATAATGCTAAAATCATAAGAATTAATAATTACCCCATTGATTGAACACTTGATGTAGTGTCTTTTAAAGTGTTTTTTATTTTTTAATTTTTTAAATATTTTAAAATTATCTTTTTTAATACCAGTTTATTAAAATGATACAAAAATAAAAAAAATAGTTTAAAATTAAAAAAATAATTCAAAATAAATTTTAATGGTAATGTCTAACACCATGCTAACACAAGAGTACTTAAGCTATTAGCTAATTATATTATGTTAAATATGAAAGCTATAGAGCGACATATGTTAATGAAAGTTTCAGAAGAGTGAAAATATGATATATTTTTTTTTAAATTGGAAACTTTAGATCAAGATTTCTTATCATATATTTGCTTTTTATATATTATTTTTATTTAAACTAATTAAAAGTTCATATTGCAAGCTTAATTAATTTGATTTAAGAGGTGCATTGAATATTTTTTTATTAATAATTAAAACTAGAAAAAGGGATAAGGAATTTATATATATCATCAATATTTATCAAATCCCCTTAAATTAATTAAAAGTTTATGATAATATAATAGTTGAATCATGTATCATTTACTATACATCCTTAATTCATTTCAACCAATATCCAATGGATGAATATATATGCATGTATCAACTTACATCAAAATCTTGTAAGTTTTAAGATTTTCGATGAAATATATATAGTTTGAATCATTAATCATTATATTTATGTTATGTAATAAAATCGAAACATAAAATAAAATAAAAAATCATTTTTAGAAAATAAATTAAGATAAAAAACTCCAAAATTAAGATACAAAAATTTTAGTTGAGAGGTCACTGGAGGCTTACATGGTCGTTAACTTCAGGACCCGTGAGATTAGTCGAGGTACACGCAAGCTGGCTCGAATATCAACATTAATAAAAAAGATTAATTGAGAAATTTTATGTTGCTCGAGCCATTACTATTAGATATATTTATAATATAAAAGAGAGATGGAGCGCACACATAAAAAAACCAATTTACATATCTTATACGGAATAAAATCCTCTTACATACATTCATGAGAAAAAAATAACCATCACATATTTATTAAATCTAAATCATTGTATTTTGTTTTTTTTTTTAATGTTTTTGGCTTGTCTAATTAATTAACGACTTAAAGATGCAATATATATTCTCAAATTTCTCTCGATCCCTGCCTTGTACTCGTTTAAAAGATGGGGTGCTTTGCCATGATTTCTCAACTGTAACCCATCTCGGCCATCCTATGGGACATGCGAAGAAATTTCTAGAAACAATTAATGGAGAAAAATGTTCCAGGGACGATAGTAAAAATAATAATAAAAAAGGGAAAGGTAAAGAGAGAAATTTTTGTTCTTTGGTAACCCTAACCCTAGACTTTAAGCAAGTAGGAGCCCTTCAATATTGATGCATGGAAAAGGAGTTGCATCACAATTTTGGTACGTAGCGCATAAGCAGAGCAGATTCTCTACAGGTTATCATCAACTAATTGAACTTTTCCCCCCTTTCATCGCCCTTTTCCATCCCTTTCACATCGCACCAAGCAGTTCTTCGATTGCTTCGAATCTTTCAATTTCAATTTTTTTCTGCTTTCAACAAAAGATGTTATTTCTACACTAACAAACATGATATTATCGTCACATCATGCTTCTTCTTCCTTTTCCCTATAAAGAAGGGCCTCAAATTAACATGTGATCTTTAGAAGAGGATCAGAGCTAGCATGGATACCTAGCTGAACTCATTAATCACCAATTATATCGTGATATCATGTAATTAATTAGCAGTACACTACAACTGCTTGTTCACCTTCCCTAATTAATTTTTAGACTTTGTACATGGTTTGATTCTTTTTTCATTACAATCCTCGTGATTAAAGCGCCCGTGGAGTTGGGGATAGTGTAATCTTATCCCAACTCGATGAATATTGTCCGGACCGATCCGATCCGATCCATAATGAATATTGTCAGATCCGATATTGATATTGATAAATAAGGTATGAATACATAAATTTTGTACACATTGAAATGGATATCCATTGCCAATCCTTACATGAAGCTGCAGTTGCTCTTCACAAACACACACATATATACATGTACATGACAACAATACCAAACAAATCTGACCCACCAGAAATAATGAGCTTCACATGTAAATCTGATCCCAGTTATGGTAGTTCTAATTTTATTTATTAAAGTTGACCCACAAGAGTTAATAGATATCTGACCCACCTGGTACAAATGAGAAGTTAATGGTGATGCCGCTGAAGATCATATGAAACTAGACGAAGCAAAAACACTTAAAAAGCCAAGCTTGGAAACTAAATTTGGATACTTTCTTCTTCTTGCTCCCCTGGTTCCTGAAATATATATCGCATACACAGAGAATATACTCTCTAAGACACAATCATGTTGGAGACATGAACAAGAGATTGGAACTGAAATCATACCAAGTACTGCCGCCTCTGATTGCTGAATTAGCATTGAGGTGTGTTCTCTTCATCGGAGGAAAAGAAAAACACAAAAATAGTTCGTGCAAAATTAAATACTAATTATCGATCGAGACAATAAAACACCAACCTTAATTTACTTGCAGGATCCCTTATCTGATTCTAACCGAGGACTACCATGGAGAAGATTGAATTAAACCCTGTTACATAAAACATATGCCCAGTCAAGGAAAAACATGATAAGAAATTAATTACAATGGACCAGAGAGATCAAAGACAGGAAGACCGTCATGCGTGCTTTGCATAAAAAACCTCAATCCATTCTGTGAACGCTAATCAAACATTGTTGGGGGGAATGAAGCCTGGTCCGAAATCATTCAATATTACGTTTATGTTTGAGCTTCTCATGAATGACATCGAACCAGACGACAATCCCCTCAACAGTTAATACGCGAGAGGGAGAGATGGGGTGAGGGGGAGAGAGACAAATCATGGAGTTTCTGATTTGGCCATGCATTATTTTTTCATGGGGTCCTTATATACGTAGGGATGATAAAGATATTCGAGCTTGAGTCACATGACATGGAGTTGGAATCCACTTTCTACACTACCCCTAACCAAGCTTTTCACACATAGGTAAACGTGTTTTTGGGCAGAAGTGAGTTAACTTTAATTACTCTTTTTTCTCGAACATGATAATTAATATTTCTTTGTCTTAACAACAAGTGTGTGCATTCGATGACGAGGTCAACCCAAACAGCCTCTTTTAGGGTTCCGACACCAATATGGGGTCTGTGTATTCAACAGCTTCCTTTCAAACCGATTCAGTAAACAAAGCGTTTTGACCGTCTAGCTTATCCCATTAAAAACATCGGATCATCAAGGATTGTCAGCTTAGGAAAATCCTACAACGAAATTGATGCCATTTTTCCAATGGTACTTACTGTACACTGATTTCTCGAAATAGATTTGGTCATAGTCCAGAACATTTAATACACGCAAAAGACAGTGCCTTTAATTTTAACCAGAGTCACCTGCAGCCGAAAAAAGAAAAAAAAAAACAAGGCACCATAGAAGGACTCGTGTTGTTTAATGATCATTAATACGCAAGGGACATTTTTCTTATATAATCGAACTGTACTTCGCAGCCATGTACCTGCTAAAACAAAACATGATTTTAGTTAGATATCCGTGATTAATGGAGCTGATTAGTCTTGGAGAGTCTTGCTTTCAAGACCTTGACCCTTGTGTTCATGCCAAGTAAGGAACATGTCGTTTGCTTGCCACTAAGGTAAAGGGAATAAGGTGGGAGGTGGAGAACCTTCATAAATGATGGCATATGGAGCTTGTACGATGCCAAGCTTAAGTCCCAACTCCAACACGGATTGGCCTGAACTGCATAAAGATGTAATCTTTGGTCAGCAAAAAAAATAAATAAACGAAGAAAGAGAAATGGACAAAAGAAAGTGGAAAACCAAGTCACTACCTAGTTAAATCACAGTACTCAGTCACTAATTAATTTGTTGCATAAAGGGCTATAATCTATATATGCATATGACTAATTAATCCATGAATATGTAAAAGACTAGCAGGTTTGAAATTCTCCCAAGGTAGCTGCAGGTAAAGTTGCTTTTTATAAAGTGACGAGTAAAGATAAAACCTAATGTTTCAACCGACAGCTTGAATTTTGTTGCCAAATAAAGCAGTCTATTTAGCATATTACTTTGAATAATTGAACTTTCAGAGCATATTGCTAGAGCTGGGAGCATATATTTCATCATCAGTTACCTACGATATACGCAAAGGAATCAAAGAATGATTCTTAGAACATGAAGTATTGACTGGTAAACTTTAACTTGATTCCACCAAAAAAAAAAGAAGACCTGAGCTTCATCGATCGGTAATTGATTAAGTTAGACTTTAATTTGCGGAAATTAATTTGTTTGTCTTCTCTAAAATGTTGAATTTGGGAAGCCTGTGGTGCTTTAATTACTTCTGAAGCAGAAAAGAGGTGCCAAACTATAACCATGTTATTATAACACTTCTTTTTATGACAAGGTAACTTAGCAGCATCCTGTACATGTGATCAAAGTGTGTAATCTCAGTTTGAGAAAAGTTGGACAAGCCCCCTCAGTTCTTGTTTCTGGGACTAGATATCAAAGCAATTCTTTTCAGCAAATCTTCCTTTATTCCAAAAGCTGAATTCATTCAATCAACCTTATGTTGCTGGCGCCAGACTGTGAAAGGCTAATGCTAATCTTTAAAGCAGATAATGGCAAGCCAAGTTGTGTCCACACACAAAATGCATTGGTGATATGCTCCTAGTTTCTTTTAATTGTCATCGATATTTTGCGGTTCATCACAATTCGGTAGATAACATGTCCTGTTCACAGTTAAAGCAATAAAAATCCCTGTATCTCATGTTCGATCCCACTTTTAAGTAGCTAGAGATCATGTAGCAAAGCCGGACAAGTTAGTAACAATTATGAGATCCAGCTAAGGTACCCTACCCTATATTACTGTGGACAGTAGTCGTCCTTGCGTAGTTCCATCATAGAATTCAGCATCAATAAGAGACACCTCCTACATACAGCCAAACGATTCTTGGCCCATAAATCTATCTATCATGAAGAAAAACGTACAGTCTTGGATGCAAAATGTGGAGTCAAAATAGGCCTTTAGGGGCCCCTTATTGTTGGAAATGATGACAGAATAATAAAGTTGATAATAATGTACCTTTAAACGACAATTGATTGATAAATCTATCGCCCTAAAACACGTTAGAGTGAGAGCTAATAAAAAAGCAACGGGAATCATTGGCTCTGTACAGATTAATTACATAAAAAAGTCAAAGCCTCTTTTTGTAATAGACTTCTGTTTCTACATTTCAAGCATTCATGTTCTCAAAAGGTAAGGTGTCATGTATTTCTTGTTCACAATTGAGAACATTTCTACAATGGTGCCTGTTGAAAGCAGGGTTGCATCTTTCCCTTTTACTCGGTAGGGTGTCGCATACTTAGGCCAGCAATAATTATTATGAAATAATTCACGAGAAGTACAACTAATGAGTAGGTCCCTCTGCACAGATAGGTTTCTTGTTGCTTACAAAGATCTGGATTTAGCTTAAAACAGCCAGTTGGTGCAAATTGCTGTTTAGAGTGCGTTGTTTCAACAAGGAACTCATTGGAGTAGAGGTCATGATTTTGTTGTTGATGTGCTTTTCAAGCCATGAGCTGCTTGTTTTGATAGAACTTTGAGAAATGAGCAAACCATCTCTAACAAAGTGTGGAATACAGTACAGGTTCGAAACAAAACAACAGACAGCAAGCAGAGTAACCCAAGAGAGCACAAAAGGCCAGGTCTTCCTCTTCAATTGCTTTCTTTAGAAAGCCCAACTCACAAGTCAAGACATCTGCCTGTCTTTTTGTTTGTTAAGCTTGAATGTGATAGGAAATTCAACTTTAGCGACTAATACCCTGTCTAGTTTGTCAGCCAAACGTAATTTACGAGTTCAAAGCATTGAGTTCTGTAAAGTATGACGATGTGACCGTACACATGAGATATTATAGATACATGGCATCATCTAGTACTGAAGCTGCTTTGAAATATATGCCACGGTTTCCATTTTCCAATTTGCCCAGCGGCAAGCGGCAGCTATATTTCATGCATTATTTATTGGATACGCCAATATGAACACATTCACACACAAACTTGACAATATCCTTTGAACAGTCAAATAATCTGGTGTTAGACTTCGAGCTTTTTACTTTAATATTTTGTCTCAAACCGAGAGATAGGCAGTTTTTTAGTCGAGATTTGTCAGCAACATTGTAGTGCATGTTTTCTATTTGGGGTGAAGTCTCATGTTGTAAGCTTTGATCTCATAATTAGATCCATAAGGGGGGGAAATCACTCATCAAGAGAAAAGTCCAAGCACAGGCAGCTGGCACCAAAATGTAAGGATTACTAGTTAAAATTATGCCTGCAGGAGCTTGAGTTATTTGACTTGAATGTTACTTTACCAAGCTATGACTCTTAATTATGAAAATCGTGTGGTTATATATAAATATGGTTTCTACATGCTGGCTAGGAGGGTTCAAAAATGTCTGCGTTGCTCTTAATCCATGTGCTTTCACCTTATGTTTTTCCTGGTAAACAAAATATAAATTTTAATTGAGGTTATGGTGGATCCTAAAATTTAAAATGCTTAGAAATAAAAATTATGTGATGGTTTTGAAAATCTAAATTACTTAGAAATAAAGTTGATGTATTAGATAATTAGTTAATCTCTCGGTTTAAGTAATTTAATTCATTCTTCTTAATCAATGTATATGTTGTCTTGACATGAAAAGCTCAGGTAATTGGTAGTAGCAGGTGATGTCTAGCTGGTACTTACAGAAAACTCTTCTTAAATGAATATGGAGACTTTTCAATAACAAAATCAGTAACTTTATAAAAAAAGAAAGTACGATAATATTTTAAAATGATAGAATCTGAAAATATATATGTTGAAAATATTAAGAATAAAGAGATTGTAATCTTTGAGTTTGAATGATTCATGATATATTTATAACTTATGAATCTTATTTTTTTTATGAATATGAAGGATTGAAATGTAGTTTCAACATTATAATATTTTAAATTATATTATACTTAAAATAATACGTTGAAAAATATTGAAGGACTTGCACCAGGTCTCTAAAAAAACCCTTAGCAAGTGTTGGGCTTGAAATGCTACATGAACCCAAGCCTATTTGGCTTAGAATACGCATCCAAACCCAGGAAAATGTTGGGATGGATGCCCGGCACCTTGCATGCCACGCCCAACCAGGTGGTGGGCACATGCCCTGCACCAGTTGGGGCATGCATGCATGTGCTCGGGATGTTGCACAAGCCTACACCTTTAAGAGTTGGACTCGAGCTCCTTAAATATATTTTTGGATTTTTCTAGCTTTTTTGAATCAATTTTGGAATGGTTTTTTAGATTCAGTAGGCCGTAAATCAAGTAAGGTGAACTTCGATTCTCTAGTGGGATAAAAAGATGAGACCAGGGTTCCTTTCGTCTCTCTGTGTAATGATTGATTCCATTCTACCCGCAGCATCAATCAATTTGAAAAATAATTTTGTTTTTTTTTTTTAAATACTAGAAAAAGATGATTAGTAACTCTCAATTCTCAAACCAAGAAAAAGAAATTATACACGAGTAAAAAGAGATTATTACAAAATGAAGGCAACGAGGTAGATGTCTTCGGCAATGTTGTAATTCTAGTTAGTATCGCTCTTTGATTACATTGGGGGCCCAAAAAATCTAATTAACTGAATTCCAAATCCCGTCCCATCAATTTGATTGGTGAAGGTGATGCAGCCATGTAGAAATGCAGAGCAGCGGCAGCACCATGGCGAAATTCCTTTTTAAATTGTGATTGAAAAAAAAAAACACACAAAAAATGATATTTTCACCTTCCAAAACGGCCGAGTTTATACTATGATATGCTTTTTAAAATATTTATTTCAGAATATATTAAAATAATATATATTTTTTAAATTTAAATTTAATATAAAAATGATCTAAAATTATAAAAAAATAAATTAATTTGAAATAAAAAAATAAATTAAAATATTTTTATACCACAGAAACAAAATGCGCCACAGGGCAAGAAGGTTGCGTAAAAGAACGCAGTCCAAGATGAGAAATAACAAGGCCTGGCAGAAAAAATATGAAAAAATTCAAGTAAAAAACGCTGCAGTACTCTCCAGGTCTGGCAGAAGCAGCAAAATTAAAGCTTTAAAACGAAAAGACACAAATTTACAACAGAGCATTTAGAAGTGACATCACTTCCAGTTGCCCTGAAAACATTTTCTTTCAGTGGAAACATGGTAAACATAGGAGCGCCAAGAGAGCCGAAGCAAAATAGAGAGACAAGTTTTGTTCCGCAGGTGAATTTTTGCCCATTGCAGCTCCTGATCCCAATCACCGATTTTCTTATACGATCTTTATACTGTAAATCATGATTATAATTTATAACACGTAAAAAATAAGTTCCAAATACGAGTTACTGGCAATGGCGGCTTCGTATAAATGCTGAATAATTATGGTGTCCAATCGGCATGGCAAGAAGCTAAAAAAGGTGGGGTCTTATGGAAACTGGTAATCCTGCACGGGGTTCCTCGCTCATTATACTAATGCTCCTCTCTACATACTATCATTACATACATAGATCACTTTATCATCCACAGGCCACATCCTTCTGGAACTCACCTTCAGTTACTAAGCATGCAAGAAAATATGCTAATGCTCGGTGGACTTTTTCCTGAAATCATTTCATTTCATTATAGACTTGGAACGCAACTTCGACAATTTGCAATCACAGGAGCTTAGTGTTTTCTTGGCGCTAACAAAAACTTAATATGGTGCAAGAGAAATCAATCTCTTTTATAGAGAATAAAAATCATATTATAATACCTGCTACAGAAGTAATCATGTTGCAATGGTGCAAAGAATTGGAACATGTTCATGAGCATAGGATTGCAAGAAAAGTTGTTCAGAGAAACCCGGTTCAAAAGCGCAACTCTCTGGGATGTCAACGCGCAACCATGATGTTAAATGATCCAGAAGAGGAAAAATGTGACTTCTGCTGATTCTTTGATTGGAAAGGAACTTTACTTGGCAAGTATCTCATCCTTGTTCCACCAAAGATGAACTCTATTGTATTACTTATGGCAATCGATTCATGGCAAGCAGAACTGCCAGTGAAATTGAGCACACTAAACCAACAAAATTAATTAGTACCTCAAAAATCAAATTGATTCTAAACACCTGCATTCTATTGCATCCATCAAGTGATACCTGCATTCTACTGTATCCATCAAGAAGCCACTTTTCCCTCTAACCTATTATCTTTGAGCTTTGGGAGCAGTTCAGAAACCACTTTTTGTAGAGCGACATGGTTTACATGATTGTTCCTTCCATTTATGACCATTTTTGACAGAAACGTGATTACTCCAGTATCCATATCTTTTACTAGTTCATTCCAGAATTCATCATCCTCGTTGATATTTGATGCTCTCATGAGTTCAATTACTTTCTCCAAGGTAGCCACATTGCGACCAGCGCCACAGCCCATGGCAGTTGCAGCACCTACTGCATTTGCAATTGCTAATGTATTTACCAATGGTATATTATGGATATAACCAAATGCAATAGCAGCTACGAAACTATCTCCACATCCAACAGTGTCAATGACATTCACCTGATCACATTTTAGAATACCAATCAAAATTTTACTTTCCACTTTTTAGGACACGTAATGGGAAAAATAGTTAGACAAAATATTGGACTGTCCAGTGTCCACTAAGAATATCAATCAAAATCTTATTTTCCACTTTTCAAGATATATGGGTAGAAAGAAGAGCTTAGCTATGGGAAGCTTGAGTATGAATTATTCACAAGTGTATAAAAGCAAAACTAACATGGCCTAAATTAAAAAAAGAAAAAAAAAATCAAAGATGATCAGAAAAAAGACTCTTTACTACTTGCCATGCTCTTGGTTTCGCTTCCTCAGGTTTTGAATGCCCAAAGGCTTTGGCAATGTCCAGCAAGCAAAATGAGGCAGTAAATGGTGGAAATTAACTATGAACATGTTCAAATTTGATGCACTAAAAACATCCTAAAACTAAGGCATTCTACGGGAGAATAAAGGCGCATGGTTTCAAGGAAATACAATAGAGTTGCACCTTCAAATGACTCTATGAAAAGGTCAGGAATATCATACCTTGAATGCAGGGGCACAGGATATACTTGACATGGTAACTAGAATCGAGCCCCTCGAACCCATTTTAATGATCACCCATTTTGTGCGTATCCCATTTTTAAGCAATTCTTGGCCTGCCAGTATTGGGTTTCCTATTCCAGTCAATGACTCAGCCTGTCAGATAATTAATGTATGCGAACTAAATCAGAACAGCACCATGCAAACAGCTTAAAGAATTCAAACTCAGAGCACAAATGAAAGACGAGTTAATTGCTATACAAGTGAAGTGTAACAAACTACTTGTAACAGCCATAAAAAGCTCCAAGACAAACCAAAAAATAAAGAACTCCTGGCGTATAATGGCCAAGGAAAAATCTAAAACTAATATTCTAATTCGTGGATAAAACACATTGATGATGCTGTTTGGAGCTTTTTAGTCATGTTGTGTATCTATTAACAAGTAGTATTCATGAGCCATGAAGGATTTCAGTACTTATTGGTTCTATAGAAGTAAGTGGCAATCTGTAATTGATCATATCCAAAGAACAAGGCGAAAGTTATGATGACAATCACGCAGTAAGAATCTATGTTAGCATTGAACTTCAAAAACTTATAGGGACAGATGGAAAGTGCTTAATAAAACTAATTCATTTAACAATCAGTTTATACTTCAACAAATGAAATTTTTTGAAGAATAGTTTACACATTGACCATAGTTTCATTGCAAGATCCAGACTAACTCATCCACAACTCTGAATTAATCTCTATACAGCATTTCATATTTAAGTTAAATGTTAGACATGAAAAGAATATACTAAAAAATTGTCTTTCCAAATTTTTCATGCTCGACCAAACTCTCTATTATTTTGTAATCTCTAGGTATACACATGTGCCAATCACAGTATGCAAGGGATATAAACAAAAACACAAGGTAATCTTATCTTATGTATTTATTATTGTCATTATTACTACTTTCAGAATTGTTTTCAATATTGGACTAGTTTTGAACTTTTGATTGGAGATTAAAAGTGATTGCATTTTGCTGAGAACTGAAGCTAATCTTAAAACATTCCAAGAAAGTTCTTGGTCAAACCTCATCAGATGTTAGAAGAAGAACATCACTCATCTTCAACAAATGGCTTAAAGCCTGTCGTTCTTCAGGTGTTCCAGTCAAAAGACTCTTTCCACGTGGTCCAGGATCAAAGAAAACAGATGTTCCAACTTCAACAGCATAATCTAGAGCTAACATTATCAGAGCTGGGGAAAGCTCATCAAATCCATAACCATTACAGAACAGGATCTTTGACTGTTTAATAGCCATCTTTACTTCTTCTGTTAATTTAGTCATCCAGCTAAATGCAGGGTCCTTGCAGAAATCTGCTCGACTGAAAACAACAAAAGCCACATAACGATGATCCTGTTGAGCACAAAAAGATAATAGCAACCTAATTTTTTTTTCATTTTTTTTTCAATATTGTAATCTAATTCTACACGTCCAGGAAAACATTTACCTACAAAATCCATGTCTTTGCAAAGGGTCAACAAGAACCCAACACAAAAGGGTCTCATATGAAGCATTAGAACTATCAACAATATCACCATCTTCACTCATCCCAACCATACTAATCCCCTCCTCGCGAAGCACATCAAGCAAAAATTGCCCATATATTTCATCACCCACGTGACCAATCGTGGCGCAATGAAGTCCCAATCTTGCAGCTGCTATAGCCATATTGCAGTTACCTCCAGCTTCCCAGTATTTCTACTTGCAAAAAGGAACACGCACAAATTACTTTAAAAACAAACTAACAACCAACACAGACAAGTGGTCAGTAATGTAATTGCCATTTATTAGTAAGATAATGAGTCAAATACCGATTGAAATTCTTCAAAAATAACATTAATCAACACAAACATAACTTTATTTATTTTCCTTGTCATTTTTTTTTATACCAATCATCTCCACAAATTAAATACTAACATCAGCATCTGAACTTGCAAAATTCACATAAAAACCAATCCAAAAACAGATGAACAGCTAAAACAAATAAAAGGGTCACTGATGCGAGAATTAAACTTCATAGATTTTCAATTATACTGATTAAATTTCTGCTAAAACCATAATAATCAATCAAAAATTCAAATTAAAAGGTAATATTAACAACAGGGTCATAAATACAACACTCCAATTTCATATTTTTCAATGTAATTTATCTTCGTTACTAATAATTTCAAAAAGTTAAACAACTGAAATCAGTTAAAAGAAGAACAAACCTTATCAGGAGGGGATTTGGACAGCTCTTGCATATAAGCAAAACTAGCCTCACGAGAACGAGGGGGCAATTTTGGAACATTAAGAACAATATCAACACAGAGATTTCCAAGGGTGGCAACATCAATGTTTTCGATACCAACACTCCTCACTTTCCAGTCGTGAACGGCAGCACCGTTCCCGTTTGAAGGTCCAAGCGAAGCAGAGCCATGACTGGGGACGGATAGTTGGGTTCCCTTACAGATGAAAACGGGGTTGTGGTAGATGGATCCTCCAGTTTTATGAGGGGATAAAGGGAGGACAAACTGTCTAGGGTTAAGAGGGAGAGAGAAGATAGGGTGGGAAGGAGGTGCATGGTAAGGGAGTGGAGATTTGAGAGTTACGGTGTAGTTATGCATTCAGGGGCGGAACGGGAAGGAGATTGAGAGTGAAGAGAAGAAAGGAAAGTAACGGAAATGAGAGGAGGGAAATGGAAGGAAACTGAGAGGAATGGATTTGCCTCTAGTTGCAGGGAAGGGAGTGGTCAAGTGGAGAGTGGAGACCGCTGCAACTTTTTTCGTCTGGTGTTGTTTGGGTGGGGATTTTGGGAGGAAATCTTTGATCAACTTTTAAGTTACAGACTTTTCTATTTCCCTTCTCTTGTAAGGATAAGATTATTATTTTTTTTTCCTTCTTGATATCTCGAATTCAAGGAAGTTTTTTCTTTTAAAGAAATTAGAAAAATAAATATATTGATCTCTCATATGTACGATAGTTTTCTTTTTATCATTTTTTTCAACATTATAAAAATAAAAATAAAAATAAAAATAAAGATAATTTTATTCTTTTTAGAGTTAATTTAGAAGTTCCATCAAACAATTTTTTAAAAAACATATTAATTTTTTTATATTTTTAAATTGTTTTTATACATTAATTTTTTTTAAAAAATATTATTTTAATATATTTCAATTATTTAAAAAAAAAAAACTCTACGACACCGTCCAACATCCTACGAGACCAACTCTCAAATTAGGAGATAGAACTCTTTATATTCAGTTTTAAACATATGCCAATCCAATATACAATAACTAAACGAAATATTTCTGCCTCACAGAAAATAATCCTTTGAATCTCTTGATAAAAATAAATAAAAAATAAAAAATTAATGTCAATAGTTTGCGTTATGGAATTCTTAAACTAATCCTCCCCAACGACTTATTACAACCTGGTATTTCATGACTAGGTAAATGGATAGCCTTTTTGTAATCATTCAAGAATTAATGAGTTCTCATCAGTGCTATAACTTCAAGAAAACTTAAAATTAATGTCAATAGTTTGGCTACAGCATCTGGAATGATGTCAGGATAGGTGGATGCATACCCCCAATTGTTTCACTCGCTTATCAAAATGTTGTCAGTGTAGCTAAACAATCTGCAGAGGAAGAGAACCACTGGCTGAGATCTGGAGCAAATTGCTCTGAGCTTTTCCCCATGCCCTATTTCTAGAATACATCGACTTATTCATACAACGAAAAGGTAAAGACAGAATAAAATTAGCATACTATATAAGCACCAAGTAAGTAACAAAATCAAGAAAAAGTATTTGATGGCTACTAGATCATAGTAAATGGGGGGGAGGGGAGATTGTTCTTCTACCAAAGTTTTTACAGATTAATCTCTGGATGGAGAGATGGTTCCTTTGCCAATTCCTCAAGTTTGTTGACAACATTTTGTGCTGTACCACCATATGCTTTGGAGATCGCAGAATCAGGTGCTGAAATCACTACAGGGATGCCTTCATCAGAACCTTTTCTGACGTCCAGTTCTAATGGTATCTGAAACATTATAATGTAAATTGAAGTGAATTACTAATTACAAATCAACTGGAACATCAAGAGATTGCACTCCTCATGTCGAAAGTAAATAAATAAACAAGTTGGCATACCTCACCAATAAAGTTGTGACCCATTGAAGCAGCTGTATTTCTAGCTCCTTCTTTCCCAAAAATGAATGAAGGTTCACCACAATGCGGGCATTTGAAGAAACTCATGTTCTCTACAAATCCCAAAATCTGTAAACATCATTAGGATGCTTATAAATAGAATTATTAACAGCAGCTTTTCTTTCCTTTCCTATAGAATATCACAAACAATAGAATAAAAATCCCAAACTCCTCCATGACAAGTAACAGAGGAGGAAAACACTTGCTTCAGTTTCTACTAATATACCAAAAACTAATAAATCTGTGAAAACACATGATGCAAGAGAAATATATCGATCCACCAACGGATGCTTGCATGTTTCACATGCATCCATGGGTGCTTGCATGTTTCATGTGTGTAGTGCCAAAACTTACAAAATCATTATCGTTTGTAACTAATGTGATTTGTAATAAAAAAATGTTATCCCGCTGATCATAATCAGTTTTTTATTTATGCAATATCTAGTAATGCTTCATTATCTAAGCCAAATTGCTGAATTTTTCACTAATTACTGAATGAAACATTTTCAGATTTCAGCAAAAGAAATGATCATACAGGAACGCCAACTTTAGAGAACATATTAGCTCCTCGACGAGCATCCAACAAAGCAATATCTTGTGGAGTTGAAACAATCAATGCACCTGTACAAGAAGAAAATATGTTACTTAAACAGAGTCACTTGTTGGCAATAAAATAGGAAAAGCTTTCTTCTTTGGCCCCCAATTAGATATAGGGAGTTATATAACATGTGGGAAACAGACTGAATGAACCAACAAAAGCACATTTACAAACATCACAACCTTTTCTGCTTATTATCAAGGAGAAAACTTTACTGTTTACAAAATAGTTGGAAGGGAATCAGTATTAAGTCATCCACAGAAATGCATCGAGAGAAAGCCAGATGAAGCAAATGAAATATTAAGTCATCCAAAATCATTTTCAACACTGTAAACATAATGCTTGCAGTGTCACAACATATCCATATTATATCCAGGAGCCATAAAAATAAAGGTCAGGAATAAAACAAGATACTAATATAAACAAGGTACCTAGAAACAACATTTAGTATTATTAATTAGACAAAAGGCTAGTCAGCATAATGGCAATTGTCATTTTGATAATTAAATCAGCGCAACAAAATTAACAAAACCTTAAAAGGGAAATGGAGAGCAATACTTTTTTGTCCTCAGGCTAAATGAAATACTCTTTACTCACCAGATAGTTGCAGATTTTGGGTCATAGTAAGTTGTGCGTCGCCAGTACCAGGGGGCATATCCACCACAAGAATATCAAGATTTCCCCAATCAACTCCCCTAGTCATTTTCACAAGAGCACTCATCACCTGTAGTAGAAGGTAGACTCAAGTTCTCATAAGAAGCAAATAAAAAATTCTATGGACAAAACTGCTACATTCCTGCCACCAGTAATTATTTGCAGATGATGTAAAGGCATAAGGATGAAAGGAGAGTAAATGTAAAGCACGGGGTTATCTCGATTTTTTTTTATCAATGTTTAGACATATTTTTCACTTAAAGAAAAGGAAAAGCATCATATTATATTAACTAATGATGAATTGTTGAGATTTTTTGTTAAGTTGATGTAAGACCACAATCCATCTGAAAGATGAATTGCCAACATGTAGGAGAAATATAACGACTAACGTACCATGGGACCTCTCCATACGATAGGGGCATCCTTCTCTACAAGAAATCCCATTGACATACACTTAACTCCATAGTTCTCTATTGGAATCATCTTCTTATCTGCAAGGGAGAGAGAGGAGAGAGAGAAAGTTATGTTCAAATTGTTGTTTACAAGTTATAAGCATGACAAACAGAGATCCATTGCATATGTTTGGGTGTGATTGTGTGTCACCTCAAGTTCAACACTGGATGTTAAATTCACATAACTTCAACCCACAAGGAAATCACTAGAAGTAAATGAAGTCACAAAAACAAAAACTCATTCTCCAACATCGGCATCTGCCATGCGTGTAGAAGGGGAGTCAAGGGGGGGTGAAAATTGACTTATACGATAAATTCACTTCCTTGTGTCTCAGTATATTTTCAAAATACACATTTTGCAAGGTACAAAGCACAAAGCATGTAATTCAGTAGTGAGAGTGAGAAAGAATGATGAGTTATGAAATCAACCAAGGTTAGTAAACGATCTTAAATAGAGCAAACAACTTCTAACTATCTCAAACCCCTTGCTATCGCACTTACAAGGATCAACTTATTGATATCCACTTAAAATACTAACATAAATCGACAACATGCCTTCTTGAACACATTAGAGACTTAAAGCGTTACCTTCAGTGATATCTGGCTTCCTGTCAATCTTCATCATCATAGGAACAGATGGTCCATAAACATCAGCGTCAAGCAGGCCCACCTTCAGTTGGCACTTAATAGCAAGTGCAACAGCCAAGTTAACTGCAGGTCCAACCAGTTTGCGGATATGAATCAAATCAAACAGCATTAAGGAAAAGGGCAATGGTAAGTGCCTCGTGGATCTCATGTACAAAGAGAAGACATATGACATGGTAATCAAACGCATTTGAATTCAGAGAAACAATCAATATTGCTCATAATTTGAAGTTAGTTTCCACTTTCCACTCCTCTTTAAACCACCCCCACTTGAAACATCACAGAAAAAGTAAATATTTCAAAATGAAAACTAATAACGCAGTCATTTCTCAAAATCAGCATATAATCATTGACCCGGAAGTTGGAACATTGCAATCACCTAATTGCCTCATTAGCTCAGCAAAACTGACAAAAAGAATGGAAATTTACGGTCCCAAAACCCCCAAAGAGACTCCATTTTAAGAAGAACAATGAAAACAAACTTGTTAAAAAGCTCAAAATGAAACAAACCCTTCAACTTAACTGCCCCTAAGACTATAAAATAAAAAAAGAGAAGTAATCCCAAAAACAAAGTACCAGCAGTGGTGGATTTGCCAACGCCACCTTTACCAGAAGCAACAGCAATAACATCCTTAACCCCTTCAAGCCGCAATTGTGATCTCTTAAACGTCCCTGAGTAGCTCCTAATACTTCCAAGCCGCTGCAATCCAAACCCACCACCCCATCACCATCTCCATCAAATTATCAAAACCCAAAAAAGGAAGAAACCAGATCCAAAATAAAAGACCTCAACTTACGCTCAAAGGTCCCAAGAATCCTTTCATGGATCCAACCTAGTTCAAAACACACAGCTTCTTCAAGACAGATGAATTCTTTTGAAAATCTCGATACAGTCTTTGTTTTACGTGTTGATGATCGACTGATCTTTGCCCCACATCGGAAAGAAATGGAGAGTGGAGTAAAAGGATGGATTATAAAACAGCAGGCAGCTGCAAAGGAAAAATTACTTACCTGGACGGGGTCGATGGGCGATCAAGAAAGCCCATGGCCTAGGTTGGCGGTTCTCATTGCACTTAGAGAGTGCGCGAGCCTAACATCTCCCCAAGTGGGAGAGTGTACGTCATAATTTGTGCTAGTTGGGGCCTGCGTCCGCGCGGCCCCTCTCCAATCCTTACCAAATTTTCAAAATGATGGGCCTCGAGCGGGAAGGTGGCACCGTCCTTCTTCATGCTGAAAGGTCTAATGTCTGAAAGCTTCTTAAAAGAAAAGGAGGGATAGTAACAGCTAGTTTGTAGCTCATGCTTCCAACTATTCATCAATTGCTTTCAATTATTCAGCGTATATGAATAGAATTCGTGCTCATAAAAAACATTAAGTTGTGGAGATGCATTTTCTTGAACAAGGAAAGAAACATAAATGTTGGTAGTGTTCTTGCCATGGAGTTTTTCCTAGGTGGATCGAAGAGCTGCTGGCAAAAGGGCGAAGTCCATGGATTCACACATAAAATAGACTTGAAGAAGATATCTTTTTTATATATAAAAAAAATGACACATGAAGATTTAGCCAATGTTTTAAAAAATATTCATACCATTACCAGAAGATTCTAATAGATATGTGTCCACCCTATGCCATGCGTCTATGTTTGTTTTTGTGTATAAAATTATATATAGATATTGTAAGCACATTTCAAATAAATAAAAGAAATTAATGAAGCACTAGTCGGATTTAATAAATAGTTTTACTTGAAATTTTCCAATTAAATCATCCATACAATAATTGAAACATTACCACCAATAAAGGATCATTTAGCTACTATTTTAGAAATTTAATACAAACATATCAAATTAAAATCCACATTGGATAATCATGGATTTAATTAATATTTAAGTCTAAAACATCATAAAATCTTAGCATAATAGTTACAATAAAATATTTACATTCATTTTATTATTCCCAAAAATCACACATAGTATGCAACATTATTAATATTCTTGTAAATACAAAATGTAAGGGTTTTGTCATCTACTAATCCCTACTGGGTTATATCTCTTTGATTATATTATATATTTTTTTTAATTTCACCTTTCATCATTGAATTGTTTGATAATTAAACTTTATAATTTTTATTTTATTTTTTCTTTATATAAAGTTATTACGGTGTCAAACAAAAGTTCTAATACTGAGTTAATGATCGATTTTGTAATCGTCTACTTTTTTAATATTTAGTTAAATAAAAAATAATTTAAGAAAAAAATCAAGTTAACTAAACTTTGTGGAACCAATGACCTAGTTTGCAGGTTTGGTGTGGTAACCCAAGTTATCTCAATTCACGGGTTTGGAGGGTTATTTTTTTTATTTGAACTCGATTTTGTGATCTTCAATTTTTTTTACCATATAGTTAAAAAATATATTTTTTAAAAAACAATGTTATTAAACTTTATAAAGTTTTTGGACCTATTCACAGGTCTTGTGGGTTGACCTAATTTGCAGGTTTCATGGGTTGATATAATTTGCAAGTTTATTTTTTTTTTATTTTTTTTTAATTTTATCCTTCAATAATAAATTGATTGGGAATTGAGTTTCATAAATTATTTTGTTTCATTTTCTATGAGATTATTATGGTATAAAAAAGCCCTGGTATTAGGTTGGTGCTCGATTTTGTGATCGTTTATTTTTGTTATTTTATAATTAAATAAAAAAAATATATTTTTTAAAAAAACAAGATATTAATTATAGTGGAGTTCATGACCTGATTTGCGGGTTTAACATAATAACCTGAGTTACTCAACTCACATGTTTGGTGTGTTTGTCCACCAAACTCGATATATTTTTTTTAAAAAGAGTTTTTGGCCCTTTAGTTTTTTAATTCAATTTTTTTATTTCATTCAATAATATTGGAGTGATTGAGAAATAAATTTCATGATTTATTTTTATATATTTTTTATAGAATTATCATGATTTCAAATAAACATCTATTTTAGAGTTGATGCTCGATTTTATGAGTATCTGTTTTTTATTATATAATTAAATAAAAGTAATTTATAAAAAATATAATTATTAAAGCTAGTAGATTCTATGACCCGAATTGTAACGTAACTCGGGTCAATTTAATCTAGATTTTTTTTTTATCGTTATTTTGAGGTTTTTCTAAAAGTTAAACATTTGTTTTTACCGATATCTAGATTATTTTTGAATTGTGAAAACGATTAGGTCAAAAAATTTAATTAAAGGCTTGAGCCAGATTGATAAAAATCCAAATTAAGAAGTTTCAAGATTGACGTGGAGTTTAATGTCTCTGTAAAGAAATTCACCGTATTCTTAACATTATTTTTGATGTTTAAAAAAAAAATGGTTCGAGAAGCGGCGGATCATTTTGGAATGGACTAATTTATTAAACTAAAGTTGAACACCTGTCCAAATAATCGGGATGGGATGGGTGTTTTTTGCCGATTGCATTTGCATTCCTATTTTGGCCATCACCATACTAATCCGAGACAGTTGATTTCAACGGTCACTCATTTTCCTCAGTGATAAATAATCAACCATTTTATAATTTTCCCTTATTATCACCACCTTCGTGTCTGTCTTCTCTAATTTTCTTTGTCGAATTTGGAAATAATTTATAATGGCAATGCCCTTCCACTCTCTTCCTCGTTAAATTCCATTGTGTCCCAGGTGCATTTTCAATCTCTGGTTTTTATTTTGGTGCTTATGATTGAAACCCATTTTTAAAGTTCAATTCTTTTTATACGAATCTGTGTTGTAATTGCATTGTACATTGTATTTCACCTTGATCCTTTTTCTTTTCACGTATAATGATTGGTTTAGCGGTTCTTAATTTCTCAGCATTCGTGTTTCCAACCTTGAAAGAGTGCAGATCATGCATGAAGTAGTGAATTCGTAATTATGCAGAATTCACAAGGGATAAATTTTTTTTTTGTGGGACCAAGTAAAAAAGGATCTCAAAAGTGAATCTGGGATTGGCTTCTTAGCATTAATCGATGTGGTTTGCAAATTAAATTTGCTGTCTGTCATCTTTATTGGGGTTGTTAGCTGATTCTAGTGTTATATTGTGTAGTTGGGTTGGGTAGAGGATTCTTCTTCTTTTTGTTTTTTAATTTAGTATTCTTCTTGTTGGTTGATTTTATTACTACCTTGTGCAATTGGGTAGAGCTAAATCTGTACTGATTTTCTTATGAATTCTGAGCCAGGTTTCCCTAACTTTGAAGGTTATTTAAGAATTTGTTCCAACTGTCCATTTTTACGAGGAGTTTGTCAGTTCATGATCCTTTCATTTATGCCCTAATTAACTTTGCCTTTTTTTTAGGTTCAATTATTTTAGATAGAGTCTCACGTTAAGCCTTAAAAACTTTGGTAAAAGTACACAGTTGAGTGGAGTATCCTCCTTTTTGGGGCTTTCTAAGACATTTCTGATTTTCTCCTATTTTTCTTTTTTAATTTTTTAAAAGCATTGCTGCAGATTTATTTGTAACTTAGTTATTTCTGAATTGATTCAATTTTTCTGGTTTCTGGGGGTTGTGGCCACGCGCTGCATTGAATTCAGAAGATATGCATTTGGATGATTGGTCTATGAAATATTTTGATGAATAACAGCATTTTTTTTCTTTTCCTATTTAGCGTGTCCGGAAATTCATGGAGTTCTAGTGTGTTTCTGGTGGAAATGGCTCCAACTGGCACCTCATTTGTTAAAGTACAGAGGAATTTGCAGAGGTTTATGACAGTTCTACAATCAGCAGCTTCTGAATGGTTTTTGATCTTTCTGCTGCTGATTGATGCTGCACTATCGTATCTGCTGACAAAATTTGCAAGTTATTGCAGATTGCAAATACCTTGCATGTTTTGTTCCAGGCTTGATCATTTTCTGGGCAATGAAAAACCTGGATTTTATAAAAATGTAATTTGCAGCAACCATAGATCAGAAATATCAACCTTGATTTCTTGTCACATTCATGGGAAGCTTGCTGATGGCTATGGAATGTGTGAGGAATGTCTATTGTCATCCACTATGAAAAGCAAATCAAGCACAGATATAAACAGACTGTTGATGGGTAAGTTTGGGTTTGATATTGGCGCTGACGGTTTCGAGAACTATTTGTGGAGTAGAGAACTTGTTTCTGGTTCTGTTGGTACGAGGATGTGCTCATGTTGCAATAAGCCTTGGAGATCAAGACAGCCTTCCAACAGAGTAGCCCAACTGAAATCACCTAGGAGTGGGATGACTAAGCCTGATATTCCCATGCCCCGCCATTTAACCCACCGTGAAAATATAAAGAAAAGGAGAGAGGATTTTCCTGGATCTGTAACATCTCACCGTCTTGTAAGGTGTGGTTGCAATCCTGGGTCACAAGTAGCATACACTGAGCTCAAGTTCACTTCTGATTCTGAGTCAGAATTCCCATTTTCTGATGATGATGAGGGCCGTAGTATTAGTCACATAATGAAGGAGCTGAAGGAAGAGCCTATAGTTCCCCCCAAAACATTGACCGATGGTATAGCCTCGGAGAAGATGACGTATCATTCCTTGAAAGGTTTGGCTTCTGATGTTGAGTTTAACAGGCAGCAAGCTGATCACGAAAACTATCCCTCTGCCTTACCTCAGCTTATTTCTTTTGATGATTTTCCTTCTTCATCCAGTGTAATGGACATTCATGTAGGAGTGTCATCGGTGAGAAGTGAGCTCATGTTTCCTTTCTCTCAGAATTACAATCTTTCTGCACTCTCTGATCTCATGTCACTGGCAGTTCCCTCATCATCTAATGCTGTTGAAGGTCCTTTGGAAGCATCAGAAAGGAAATGTAAGTTCTCCTTATCTTTTCACTTGCCTGTTATGTGAGGATAACTGTTTTATATTCAACTTATTACCTTCCTGTGATTGTTTCTAGCAGCAAATGACACTGGAACGGGTGACAGACAAGATATATCCATCAACAAGCACAAGGAAATTTCTATATTAACTGCACCTACCAGAGGAGGTGGTCAGGTTGCTAATGAAGTGCCTTCTATAAATTCACGTAGTGCGGATCTGATTGATGTATGGAAGCCTGCTGCCAGTGGTGAGGATGGAGAATCAAGAACTTCTATGGCAAAAAAACAGACTGTGAATGGACCTGAAAGAGTTGATATGGAGTTGCCAACGGAAAATGTTTTTGCTGAAGGGCCTGATTTATCTTCGCATAACGCTATCACTGGGATTGAAGGTCATGATGATGAATTGCCGATGAATAATGATGTGAGATCTAATGGAGTTCAAATGCTTAAGACAGAGAGCACTGGATCATCCGGTCTTGAGTCTCTCGATGGAAGCTTTTTCACTGAGATTGAAGGTGAAAGTATTATTGATCGGTTAAAGCGACAAGTGGAGTCAGATAGGAGACACATAAGCGCTTTGTACAAGGAATTAGAGGAAGAAAGAAGTGCTTCTGCAATTTCTGCAAATCAGGCAATGGCCATGATCACAAGGTTGCAAGAGGAAAAGGCAGCACTTCATATGGAGGCCCTGCAGTACTTAAGAATGATGGAAGAGCAAGCAGAGTATGATGTAGAGGCTCTGGAGAAAGCTAATGATCTGCTGGCTGAGAAAGAGAAAGAAATACAGGACTTGGAAGCAGAGATAGACTCTTTGCAATTGAACCTCTCCAATGAATCAACAGCAGAGACTATACATGTGGAAAGTGATGATCTGAAGGGGAAAAACATGAGTTTAGAGAATACTTCCCCATGCTATGATGATACCATTGTTCCTTGTAGCTCATCATTTAGGGAGGTCTTGAATGACAATGAGAAACCTGCTAGTGTCAAATCTTCTTTGTCAGAATATGAAGAAGAAAAGTTTCTCATTTCAAAACGTTTGAAGGGTTTGGAGAGGAAACTTCATCAATTTGCATCTCATGGGTGTTCGCAATCCATGTCTGATAGTGACTATTCCCAGGAAGCAGCTCATGGAGGGCATAATGTGGGAAGCCTTCCTGCCCATGAAATGTCCAGTGCTTCAGTTGGCAAACATCAAGTTGTTGCTAACAATGAAAGTAACCATCTGATTTTTGACGGGAAAAAATCCTCCAAGCAACACAAAGAAATTGATTTGGTTGTTCTTGAAAATGAAATCTCAGACCTTAATGGAAGATTGGAAGCACTTGAATTTGATAGGAATTTTCTGGAGCATGCTTTCAATTCTCTTCAATCTGGAAAAGAGGGACTACAATTTGTTCAAGAAATAGTTCATCATCTACAAGAGTTGCGGAAAATTGGGATGAGAAATAGTAGCTGATCTGTTCCTTGAGTTTATATGCTTTGTTATGGGGTTGGTATATTCATTATAACATTTGCATTCTCTTCCACATGTGCATTTTGTTGTCATTACTGCTTCTGCAATTGCTAATTTCTGGTAGTAGTGAAGCATTCATTCGGAAATTAGTAACACTACAATCAACATGTTTACTGGAAAAGGGAAATTTATAATCAGCCTTCGCTAATTTTGAAGCTCTCCCATTGGAATGGTAAATGGTTTTGAAAATTGAGATGCCCTTTTCTGTACAGAAAAACCTAATGAGCCAAGCATATACTATCACCCAGGAATTTTTAGAGGAAATTCATTGTGGCATGATACAATATTGATGCATTTTCAAATTTGCAGCTTCCAGTGTTCTTTTGGCTAGAAGTTTAGAAAGTCTATGCACATAGAAACTAATTGTTGATATAGGACTCTATTCACACTATGCATTGCTTCTTCTTCTTTTTTGGCTGTTTAATCCTCTAACCATTGCCAGTGAAAATGTTAGTTTATGTATTTGTCAACTAAAAGGAACTTGAAAATAACTAGCATAAATATGTTGCCAACCTTCACATGTTTTGAATTCATCATGAATTCTGAAATGGAAATGATGTCGAGAAAACTAATCCTGCTCGTTGACAACGATGAGACTCTTTTGTCCTATGTTGTCCCCTGCGTTACTATATTCAACTGATCAAAACTATGCTGCTTTAATGAACCATTCAAGATACTTGGTTCTGATTGCAGTTGAGTGGAGAGGGTTATTTGCTCTGTGCCCTGTTGAGATTCACGCTTTGCCTTTTATCCTCACCTTATTTTAAATCTTTTAATAACGCTGCACTTAAGATTCAGCATGTGTCTTTTCTTCTTATACTTGATATAATTTTCAGATATGCACTTGGCACTACTGAAAGAATTGGAAGCCAAGCACATTATCTACCAGTATTTCAGCGCAGGACTTGCTAAATGCTCTGCTGCATCATCTCAGCTATCGTGCTAAATCATATACAGGCATAATGAGCTCTCATGTACAGGTAATAAGACCTTAGATTTCTGGAAGAAAAGAATAACACATACTCCGAGGATTGGTTCCGTCCATTTTGAAGTGATTTCCTCCTTTTTTTTTTCCGCCCTCCTGGTGGATTTCTTTAGCTTACCTTTCCTGCTACTACAACTTGTAGGCAGGTTCATCGTTTTTTATAGTTTTGAGGGCACCAATAGAGGAGATTGCATAAAGTTGCATCGTTTTTATGTACTTCACTATCTATAATTTCTTGAAGTCAACAGATCCGTTGTAAATTCGAAAGACCACCTCTCTTCATTTCTTTCTACCATGCAGAGGCCACTTTCATTATCCCCAGTGACAGAGATAAGAAAATAAGAAGCAATTCTTCTCTCCCTTTATCCAATATATTTCAACTTTGTATTTTAACTTATGCAAGGAAGACGTTCCATTCTAAATCTTGGTCACATTAGAACAGCAAGCAGCCGGTTCCAATTTGATTTTCAACTCTTCACAGATAGGAATTTCCAAAACATAATATAACTGGTAGAAAACTTTTCGTACAAGGTAAGGAGCTATTTGCTTTTTCCGTCCAGCCATGCTTTTCACATTAGAGAAGCAATTTTTATTGTTTTGAATCAGTTTATTTATATTTTTTTTGATATGTAAATGTTAAAAATAATTTTTTAAAAATAAAAAATATATTTCAAAAAAAAAATGCAATCAAATCTTAGCGCTATGAATAATATTTCAAGTGTTCAAAGCGCCGCAGCATTGAAGACATCAAAGAACCCGTCCTCGTATTTGTTTTGTGGACTTTTTTGACGCAGTCAAAGCTGACCAGAAAAGACAAGGAAATTACAGAGATATATCATCAGTGACGTTATTTGGAAAGTGCTTTCATCCGTTGTCTCTCTTTGAATGGTGGCGTTTAAAAACTCTTCCACTAGTGTTTTAATTATCTTAGAGTGCGGATGAGATAGAAAGCAGCTGCCGCTGCAATTTCCTGGAGACACTCCCCACGTCTCTCATGGAAGTGATTAATAAGATATTTTATACTATTCCCAGTGGAGTGTTCCGGTGAACAACACGTGCTTATCTGCTTGAGCATTCCCTGACGATCTTACCGACCTATCAAGGTGTTCAGGTCACGGTCAAACTTCCATTTAGTCAAACCACATCAAAATTATATCCCAAGAAAGAAGCTTCTACATGAGGTGTAGCAGAAGCTTCTATAAATGATTTAATAATTACGAAAAAAAAGAAGGAAGAGTAATTGTAAAAGCCAACCACAAGGCATTTTAAAAAACATCAATATTGCACTTCAGGGTCTAGCTGCTGTGGTCAATCTTGTGACTTGTTCCGTCCTCGTCTCGGGTTCGACCCTCTATGTGCACGCCTGTCACCCCCGCGGTGCCTTACCTGCTCCTGGCCTTGCAGGATGTCCAGTGGGCCGTGGGGAATAGTCGTGGTGCGCGCAAACTGGCCCGGACACCCCACGTAAATAAAAAAAAACATCAACATTACCATCTAGGTGTTGGCCCAATAATAAGAGTTTAGGGCTAAGAGATTTCTCTCTCTGTGGTCTCAGGTTCGAGTCTTATGGTTGCTCATATGATAGCCACTGGAGGCTTACATGGTCGTTAACTTCAGGGCCCGTGAGATTAGTCAAGGTGCGTGCAAGTTGGCCCGGACACCCATATTAATAATAAAAAAAAAACATGAACATTCACAATATTTAAAATTAAAAATACGGATGGATGCATATGTGAATGAAATATACGTAAATTCTCCTTTTTTCGACATTTTTTTTTATATTTATATTTTCACGTAACAACAAACCCAATAGCAGCGCCTATAATTATCGAATAATAAACAGTTATGATGGCGTGATGATATCCTAAACGTTTGAAATTCCTTTTTTATGTTTTTTAAATATATATTTTGTATAAAAAATATTATATTAATGTTTTTTTAAATATTTTTAATTATTTTAATGTGCTATGTTGAAAAAAAAATCTAATTTTTTTTCTTTTAATACATTTTCAAGCAAAAAATTATTTTAAAAAACATATTTCATCGCAATCCTAAAAATACACTAAATAATATTACATTACCCCCTTTACCTTAAATTCTCAAACTTTTACATTAAAATTAACAAAATCCAATTAGATTTTTGGATATCAAACTAGTAGTAGTGCTAGATAATGTAACACAAGACACAAAGTATTTTTTTTAAAAGAAAAAGAAGAGAAAAACAATTTTTTTTTTGTAAAATATTATGTACTGTACGTATCTAGTGGCTTCATATCATAAACAGTAGCCAGATATCTTGAATGCTGGTAATATCCAATCAAGTTAGCCGTATTTGTAAAAGATTTTTTTCTATTTAATTTAGAAAAATATTTTTTTATGATGTTTTTATTTTTTTTATTTAATTTAAAAAATAAAATATTAAAATTGATAATTTTATTTAAGAAATTATAAACCTCTTAAAGAAATAGGTTAGATCAAAGTTATTTATTTAATAATAAAATTTTAAATTAAGGTTGCATGTGGTAAAATTATTTTCCTTTAATTATTTTTTATTTTGTTTTTTGGCATGTTGTTTATGTATCGTAAATTTTTTAATTAAATTTTTATATGATAATTATTTTTAAAAATTATTTTCATGAAAATGTATTAATTTTTTTTTATTACTTCACTATTTTTTTTTCAACTGTGGTAAATAAAACTCCGTCCTTGGGCTGAAAACATTCCTTCAAACAGCTGCCGATCAGCCCACGTTCACACTGTCATGTAATTCGCAGGACATCGAAGACTGAAAACATTTTCTTAAGAAAAGAAGCTTCTACAAAATAATTTATTATGAAAAAAAATTAATTGTTAATTAGCACATCATTTGACTCAAAAAGTGGCAGTGTCTTTGAGATAATATAATTTTAAAACTTTAATTATTAAAAAGCTTATTATTCTTATGATGATTATCAGCTTAAATTTATCATTCATAAATTAAAAGATTAATTTATTATTCATAATGAGATAGAAATAATATAAAATTATCATCTTAAATTTTTAAATAATAAATTCTTGAATTGATACTATTTTCAACATATAAGGAAATCTCAAGATAGAATGGTTCATACTTCAGGAGCCGAAGTAGCAGTCATCATCACGTACCTTATCTCACACGCATACAAAAAAGAAGAACAGTGTTTCTTTCAAATGGAATTGAAGTCTTGCCTTGCCCCTTTCCTCGCAGGTCCTTGGAGCTTATAAATTGCTACGCAAGGTTCACCTATCAATTCACACATCGATCGGCCCTGCCTGGATATCCATCCGCCAAGAAGAAATACCACCAGCAATTCACCAGGCCAAGCCATGTCTATTATTGAGCTCTTAGCATCACTTGCCCTTTTACTTGTCCCACTCTTCTTCTATCTCACCAAGAATTCCAAGTCCCAAGCATCATCAAAATCTAATCCAAACCTAAAATCATACCCCTTAATTGGATCCTCTGTAGCCATTTTTGCCAATAGAAACCGATTCATCCAGTGGACTTCAGATCTTATCCAAAACTCACCAACTGCCACTGTTGTTATCCGCCGTCTCTTGGATGATAGCCGTGTTCTTACAGGAAACCCTGCAAATGTCCAACACATGCTTAAAACCCAGTTTTACAACTATGAGAAAGGTAGCAAAGCTCGGCGAACCCTCTTTGATTTTCTTGGAAACGGTATCTTTAACATTGATGGTGATTCTTGGAAGTTTCAAAGACAAGTTTCCAGCCATGAATTCAACACGAAATCATTGCGTAAATTCGTTGAGACCGTTGTCGATACTGAAGTATCTCAACGCTTAATCCCGATTCTCTCCACTGCTGCGGCTAACAATACAGTTCTTGATTTGCAAGACATACTTCAAAGATTCGCTTTTGACAACATCTGCAAGATCGCTTTCGGATACGATCCTGCATACTTGCTGCCTGATCTCGCCGAAGCCGAATTTGCGAAAACTTTTGATGAAGCTGCCAAGATTTCCAGTGACAGGTTCTCTACGCTATTCCCCTTTCTTTGGAAGATTAAGAGGGTCTTCAATATTGGATCAGAGAAACGCCTCAAAGAAGCATCCTCTGAATTACGTGAGTTCGCCAGAAACATCATCAAAGAAAAGAAGCAGGAACTCAGCAACAAATCATCCCTCGAAACCGTAGATCTTCTATCACGTTTCTTGAGCTCAGGCCATTCTGACGAGGACTTTGTCACTGATATTGTCATCAGTTTTATACTAGCAGGCCGAGACACCACTTCCGCTGCCTTAACATGGTATTTCTGGCTACTCTCTCAAAACCCAGAAGTGGAAAAGGAAATAGTCAGAGAAATAGAAGACAAATCGGAGAGTCCAGTTTATGAAGAAGTCAAGGACATGGTCTACACACATGCTTCTTTATGTGAGAGCATGAGGCTGTACCCTCCAGTCCCAATAGATGGCAAGGTTGCAATGCAGGACGATGTCTTGCCTGACGGGACTGTGATCAAGAAGGGAATGAGAGTGTCTTACCATCCGTATGCAATGGGGAGGCTCGAGACGTTGTGGGGTCCGGACTGGGAAAAGTTCAAGCCAGAGAGATGGCTGCAGGGATCCGGCGATGGAGTTAATAGTAATGGGAAGTGGAGTTTTGTAGGGAGGGACCCATACTCCTACCCTGTTTTTCAGGCCGGACCAAGGATTTGTTTGGGTAAGGACATGGCTTTCTTGCAAATGAAAAGGGTGGTAGCCGGGATTTTACGGAGGTTTAAGGTTGTTCCTGCTGCAGAGGAGGGTTTTGAGCCCGTGTTTATCTCTTATTTGACGTCCAAAATGCAGGGTGGTTTTCCCGTGAGGTTCGAGGAGAGAGCTAATTAAATTATCTTGATTTCAGTACTATTGTGTATGATTAGTTGTTAAATTGCAATTAATAATCGGCATGATTCCTGTAATGGATTTTTGTTATTTTGTTGACTTTTGTTTGTAATCAGCTGTAGGTATGGATGATATAAAAAATAAAATTAGTGTAATTTCTTGCATGTAATATTGTCAATAGCAATTTAAATCTGTTAAACCTAATATTAACTCTTGCTGCCAGCTTGAGCATTTAGCATTCTACCTTATTGAACTTTACTTGGTTGAGTATTCTTAAAGTTCAAATCTTTCAATGTTATTATTGGTTTTAGTCACTTACTTTAAAGGATGTGATTATTTTTGGGGGTTGCTCTGTTTTGAGATCCCCTGTTTCATGCTCTGTTGAAAACAGAAAGTGGGAGGTAATTAAAGACTAGAAAGGAAGTAGTAAGAATTATAGCTAGGAAAGCATGCCAGTATCATAAATGCACCTCATCCGAAGGTACTGCAAAAAAGGGGTCTAGTTTCATCTTCGAGACGAGTGAAGTAGGAAAAATTATTAAATTAACAGAACCCGGAAGGGGCGAAAGGCATAGTAGAGAACTTAGTGACCTGTAAAAGACTCTTTCGAGTACCCTAGCAGACTGACTGTCCCCTTGGAGAACATAACATCAATAAGTCAGTCAGTGTCACTTTCCCCGGAAGTTTCTGTTAGGATGTTAGCTTCTCTTCCCCCTCATTCCTGCCTTCACTCGATTGAGGATAAACGAGAGAGGAGAAGCGTGCAGTCAGGAGCGATAGACTGACTACGGATGTAGCAAGCGGTTTTATGGTTACCGTCACGATGAGAAGAAAAGGTATTTCGCTGGGATCTTATCATGCTTCCCAGAGATGCTGGTTCAAATCCAGCTCTGGATTCCGCTCTATCCAGCTTGCTTTTCATAGTAGAGCTGGCCAAGCGCGGCATTGATAGAATGCTTTTAGTGCATCCTGGCTAGAGATCGATTGAGCACCCTCTCCAATCTTCAGAGCAGCAGCTGACGATTCCTTCCATCAATGGGCCGTTAGGTCATTCTCACAGCTTTCTTAAACTGGAAACCTGATCTAGACAGTCAGGGTCAATTGAGCTTACGTGCGTACAAGCATCTTTTTCCTTTGCCTTGGCCAAAGATAGATTCCGAGAGAAAGGGTGATCCTCAAAAGGCTTCGCAGATCCGGAGATTCATAGGGGGAATACTGCTTATGGCGTTGCAAAGGAATAGGATTGGACAGATTGATTCTTTCTATAATACTAACAGAGTACCCAATATTGATTTAATAGCCTATATAAAATAGAAACTGTATTCGAACACGAATGAAGATGCTTGTCAAGTTTCATGGTTAAACAGACTCCTTGAATACCTGTTTTTGGATAGTTTTTTTCTTTTTCTTCAAAATTATAAGGTAATGTTTGTTTTCTAAAAAGTAGTTTCTAGAAAATTATTTTTCAAACTTTCTTGTGTTTGTTTACCATTAAAAAAGGTGGTCAACGAAAAACACTTTTCGGTCAATGAAAAACACTTTTTAATCAAAGAAAAACACTTTCCGATTAACAGAAAACACTTTCCAGTCAAAGAAAAATTTGACTTGGTTTCCAGAAAAGTATTTTCCCTTTTGGCTGTGTTTGTTTTCCGGAAAGTGGTTTCTAGGAAACGACTTTCCAAACTTTCACTTGTTTGTTTGCCATTAAAAAAGTTGGTCAACGAAAAACACTTTCCAGTCAAAAGAAAATTTGGCTTGGTTTTCAGGAAAGTGTTTTCCTAAAAAATTTGGGCAGAAAACACTTTCCGGAAGTTGTGAAAAATTTAGAAATGTCATTATTTGCTGATTATATCAAATTTAATCCTCAAACTTTTGATTGCTATATATATATTATGGCTAATTTATGAAATGTAAATTATTATTATTATTTTAATTTCTTCATCTTTTAATTTTTTTTATTTTTATTTGATCTCTATTATTTTGATTATTATTTATTTTATTTAAGATAATTTATGAAATTATATTTTTTTTCAATTTCATTCTCATTCAACTTTTTAATTTGTAAGATTTGTTCCTCATTATTTTAATAAACTTGAAAAAAAAAATAAAACATTAATAAGTTATTTTCCAGTTCATTTTCCATAACATAACCAAACACTGAAAATTTTTTTCCAACTTATTTTTCATTACACTACCAAATATCAAAAAATACTTTCTCGGAATTCACTTTCCAAAAAAAAATTACTTTCCAACAAACAAACGAGGCCTAAGTACCTCTTGGATTTTTTCCCCGCAAACTTTCAATAATAATACTTGAGCATATCAACATTATTAGTTTATTTTATTTTGGACTAAAACAACTTACTTTCAACTCCAATGTTAGATATACAAAATAGAAGGTTTTGTAATTCATGTCGTTATATACGCTAGCAAAGCAACAGACATCAAAGATTTTCTCGAATGAATTATATTTATAATAAAATTAAAATAATTTAATAGAATAATAAAAATAAAATTATAATATCACATTATTGTAATAATGGTGTATTGATAATTCAAGTAACAATAATTTAATTCAAAACTATAAAATTACTACATGTTTTTTTAGTCATTTTACAATTACCAATATTTTTAACAGGAGTGTTAACCAAACACTTTTTAATTGTTTTTTATTCAACAATAATTTTAACCGCAGTTCTAACCAAACACATATTTTAACCCTATCAATAATAATTAAAATTGATTTTTAAATTTTTTTTTAACTGTTACCATAAAAGTTATCTCAATAACAAACACACTGTAGTTAGCTATTTTTTGGATGGTTAAAAGAAAACCTAAGCACTTGGTCCTTAATATAATAAAAATCAATTTTAATTTGTTTACCTCTATCATAAAACACTGGATTGAAATAGAGATATGTAGTATAATTATTGTTATTATTGTTCACTTGGAGCTCTTTTTCCACCTCTGGGTTTGGTTTCGAAGAGATGGGCCTTGAGCCTGTGATTGGATGCCCACGGAGGAGCTGAAGAAGGAAGTGACCCAGTTGAGTCACCTGAGGGATAAGGAGCAATTTCTCTTTAATATGATTTTATATTTCTCTTGTTTTAGACTATCACTCACATATCCAGGCTTAAATCTAAACCATTATATACTTAGCTAATTTTTTTTTATAATAAAACCAAGTTTGAATCTTAATTATAATTAAGGTTCTTTTAACCTCGTAGCAAAAAAAAAAAAACAATAAATTAGTTTCTCTAGTTTTATAAAATGAATTAAATAGTTTTTATAGTTTTAAAAATTAATTGATTAGTGTTGACTATATTTGATAATAATTTGTTCCAAAAAATATTTTTTTTAGTTTTCAATCTTTTTGTATTATTTTTTTTATTTTTAAAATAAAATAAATTGAAATAGAACAAGAAATGGATAAAAGAAACTAATTAGTTAGCTTTTTTTTTTAAAAAAAAAAAGGCTAAAGTATTATTTTAATTCAATTTTGCAAAACTATATGGATTATTTTATAATTTTTTTTTAGTTTAACGTGGGTGTCCGGGTCAGCTTGCGCGCGCCTTGACTAATCCCACGGGTTCTGAAGTTAACAACCATGTAAGCCTCAAGTGGTCATCATATGAGCAACCACGTGGTTCAAACCTGAGACCAAAGAAGAAGCAAACCTCTTAGTCCTAAGCTTTTATTACTGGGCCACCCCCTAAATGGTTGGATTATTTTATAATTTAATAATATGAATGATGTTGATGCATATGATGATACACATCTCAAAAAAACAAACAAAGCAGCTAATACATTTTGTTAGTTTTTACTGACAAATTGGTATGTTTCCCACCATACATATAATATTGAATTTCATCTTGAGATTTTTTTGTTGTTGTAAAAAACTACATTTTAGTTCTATTCATAGAGAAGATGCATTTATATTACAATTTATCTTTTAAAATTCAAGGTTTGCCCTTCTATGGCTCTTTTTTTTTAAATTCTTTTCAAGTATTGTTTAGATAATATTTATGCTTTGATGATTAATTTATATATTTTCTTACTTTATTTTTTATAATTATCATATCATAATGTTGATTAGAACTCTTTAAAATTAGAATTTTTTTTTAAAAAATTAAACTCTCTATTTAACAAGTAAAGGACACTAAGAATCCTAAAATAAACATTAATCTAGTAAATAGGTTACTTATGCATCATTTTTAGAATACAAGATCAACAACACCTTTATTAATCAATAACACCCTTCCCGTATAATTTCAAATAAAAAATTACTTTTATTTTGTATTTTTTTCTTTAAATCCATCATTTTTAATTGCTATAAAAAAAGGTTAAAGTCGCTACCTAGAAATAAAGGATTAATTGCTATAAAAATTATATATTATTCCTTAAGCTTACTTACAATCTTTTCATCATTTTTAGCGAATAATTTGATATCAATCCTTAAATTATAGGACTTTTTAATTTAATTATTTAATAAATTATTGAACATTAATCCTTATAAATAAGCGACTCGTCAATTTATTTATTAAAATTCATCTAATTAAAATCTTTTTTGTTTAGCTGTCTAACTTATTTTGATTTTATTTTTAAAAAAAATTAAGTCTATGTCGGTTTTTAAATTAGAAGACACGTAAGATAAACTAAATTTAATTATGACAATTTTCATAATGCAATTTTTTACTCTTATTATTATTATTATTTTAAAAAACGATGATAAAAAAATGAAATGAAAAAAATGAATGAAGAATAAATTGAAATTTAGGTCAAGACAATATAAATTGAAAGTTTGGGGACTTAACTAAACTTTGGATTAGTTTAATTAATCAAATTAAGAGTTTAATTGAAGAATTTATAAGTTTGGGGACTTAATTGAACTTGAAATTAGTTTAATTAATGAAACCAGGGGCTTAATTAAAAAAATATCAAAGTTTGGGGCTGATTTGGGTCAGAATTGTAAGGAATTAAAGTCCAAGGATCAAAATGAAAAAGCAGGGGTTCTGTAGGGAGCTTAATTGATTTTTTCAGGGGTAATTTTAAAGGAATTAAAAGTTGAAGAGTCAATTAAGGACTAAATTGAAAACTTCAGAACCCAAGGACTTTTTTGTGAAATTATCTATAATATAGGGGTCCAATTGAAATTTATCCAGGGGAAGAAAAAAGGGGAATTTCTTGATCAAGGAGCTTAATTACAAAATTTCAAAACTTCAGTGACCAGACTTGAAAATGACCGTTCCCATCTCAAAACGGAGGCGTTTCAAAGAGAACTGTTCGTCTTCTCCATCTCGCCAGGTAGGGAAGAAAAAAAAACAGACGCCCCACGATGCATTGCCATCACTCTTGCAACTACAACGGTCGTAACCAATGGCATTCTCTGGCTTTATAAGCTACAAAAAGGCCGCTCGAAAAAAGAGGGAGGAAGAAAAAAAATACAGAGAACACAGACCGGAATACTAGAGGGGACCATAAGAAAACGAAAAACCACAGAGAACGAGAAAGCCTAGAAGAAACAGAAGCAGAGGGGAACATTGGTTAACTATCAAGAAAATACACAGAAAATGATGATGATAATAATAATAATTATCATTTTCTGTGTATTTTCTTGATACAAAAATTAAACATGATCAAAATTTTGATTATGACAATAATAAATAAAATTACTATTAGCAAATGTTGTTTTTAAAGTGAGTTCAACTTCCAATTATATAGATATTGTTACTTATTATTACCCAATAAAACAAACTACTTCAGTAATTAATAAAATATAAATATCTTTTTCATTGAGTTCGATTCAAGTGAAACAATCACATGACCAATGCTAAATTGTCATGACAATAATTTTCTTTTTATGATTATCAATCTTCAATGATTAAATATGTACATTTATCTAATTCAATTTTTAAAAATCATATTTTCATGTTGAATTCATTTAAATAATATTTCATATGATTTTTTTATATTTTTATAATCGATTAAAAAAATATCAGTAAAAAAAGTTGCAAGTGATCTAAAGGACATGGAATTATTTTATAATTTGTATGCAAGTTTTGAATAAAATAAGTATTTAAAAAAACTAAAAAACTACATTATATAAAAAAATAAATTATAATGATGCGAATGAATGTGAAACCTGTATATAATATAGTATGGAGAAGTCCTCTACTCTATAATATGTATGACCCAAAATATAATTAACATGATGGTAATCGCAGTCCATTCTCTAATCCAAATTCTAAGTAAATAAATAATGATATCGAAACCTTTTTTGCCTAAACAAAGCAGTTATGTGTGCCTTTTGCTTCTTTTTCTTCTTTTTCTTATTAAACTCTAAGCTTCTATTATATACTTTAGACGTGTAAAAAATAAAAATCAAACAATTTATTGATGACACTTCTTTCATATACTCTATTTGATTATTAGCACAAATTATATGATTTGATGATGAAAAAAAAAAGATTATTGACAATTCATATAATAAAGGTATTGACTTAAAATGTCAGGCTATAATTTAGATTTTTTTCCTGATAAGGTAAGTTATTTTTCGCGTATCTTTTTAAGACTTAAAGAAGTTTAGAACAAGATGAATCTGATGAAATGCCAGGCCCCAAAACACTTGGGATCGATAATCAACCGAACCTAATATGAGTTGGGTCTGATGATGTATCAGACCCTAGGAAATACGAGCCTAACAAAATGACAAACCCAATATATTTAGATTTCTTAATATGTTGAACCCAAGAGGACATGGGCTTGATATCATGTTAAACTCGAAACACTTGGGTTCGGTGATCAACCGAGTCTAATGTAACTTAGGGTTGGTGATATTCTAAACCCAAGAAAACATGGTTCTAGTGAGATGCTAGACCCAACATACTTGAATTCAGTCGTCAGCTGAACTCAAGAAAACATGGGCTTGATGAAATGCCAAACCCAATATACTTAGGTTCAACAATCAGTTGAACCCAAGGAATCATAGGCTTGGCGAGATGCGAGATCCAACATACTTGAGTTCAGCCGTAAACCGAACCCAAGAAAACGTGGGCCTGACGAGATGTCAGACCTAAAATACTTAGGTTTAAGGCAATATGCTAGATCCCAAACAATTATCTAAACTGTGAATGTTATGGGTTGGACAAACCATTATGCACCTTTCTCTAGATTTAGTCACATTTTAGGTTTTGAGTATTCAGGACTAAGGAATCATACTTCTAGAAAAATCATATGAATTATTCATATCGAAAATAATGATTTTCTATATTTATTGATGTATAAAAGGTCTCTTAAAAGGTTTACCACACTTACCATCTCATTAATGATATGTAAGGAATATTTATCTCTTATTAATGCCACAAAAAATAAGGGACTTTTCAGTCATTCCCTTCCCTAAAAACAACAAAGTCTAGATGATATGAATACCTCTTGAACCATCCAAATAAGGGTTCAAAACCTTTTTTTTTTATTTCTTAATAGCGTATATATATTTCAAAGCATTAATCATCTTAAAATACGAGAACAAACATAACTTGTTCTTGAGATTTAAGGTTTTTTTAAGTTATTTATTATTTTTTTTCATAAAGTTACTAGCTTTATCATTAAAAGATTTTTAAGTCCTCCTGGTTGGCACTGTTTTTGCAGGTGCTTAGGGCTTTATCATTAATTTAGTGCTTCCTGAGCTAAGGAGAAAAGAATTGTTTACTCGAACATCTTGATTAACCATTATCCATAAACTAAATAACTTGTTACAAAAACATTTTAGGTTTTGGGACATCATCGCTTCCACTCTTTGTTTTTTTTTTCTTTTTTTTTGGTTTATGCACGATGGAAGTTATAAAAGTATATATACCATAGTTAGTTCTATTTAATTTTAATTTAATAGTTATCTGAAACCTTACTTTACTTTTTATCAACACAATTAAAAAACTTGAGGTTGGTTCAACTATTCATATGAATATATGCACAGTAAACCAACTTGTTCTATTATTTTAAGTATTTGGTTAAGAAATTCATGTTGTAGCTCATTGGTTGAAGCACACATGAAGCTTAAGTCGAGATCATGAGTATGAATTTCGATGAAGGTAATTAAATCTTTTTAGACGACAGACGACATGTTGTTCACATATTGTTTTTATATATAAAAAGTTTATATATAAAAAAAAAGGGTGGAGGACATGTCATCCTCCTCTTATAAAAAAATAAAATCAAGGCCTATGCTGCTTGCCTCTAATAGAGTTAGGCCTGCAATAACATGGATTTTGAGTAGTTAGGTGTGAGTTTGCCATAATTAGATGATGATCTACCCCAAACAAATGACATGGATGGACTAACAAATGTATTTATGGATTAATAGGATAGGTTAAAGCCTAAGAAGATGCCTAGTCATACTAAACTAGAATAACAACTCAAAATGACCAGAACTTTTGATCTGATCGTTTGATCGCACTTAAATTTTTATAGGATTTTTTGAAGGTTGTTTTCCCTAAAATATCCACTGCGTTACTACGCTAACCATCAAATATTTAGATATCAAAAATTTGGCCGAGACCCCCTGGATTTGGTAGTTTTTGTGATTTTTCCTTCTTATTTTCGGATTTCTTGCTTATTTTGGATTTCATTCTTCTTTCCTTTATAATTTTGGATTTTTTTGTTTTCTAGTTGATATAGGTTTTCTACCCTATTTAAGGCTTTGTAAACCATCTAGGTAGACTTTGTTATCATTATTTGAGAGAAAATAAACTCGGGAACTTGGGGCTCATATTTGCAGCTTCTTTCATCCATTAAAAATTTTGTTTTCTTTGTTTAATTATTATTTTTAGCTTCTGCCTGCATCATCCTCCCTCAAACCCATCTTCTTAGGCTTTTTATAGGCTCGTGGCATTTTTATTAGCCATTTAGAGTCCTCTCCCTTGTAATTTTTTTTTTAATTCCATCATTTAATATGGAGTTTTATTTATTTTTATCCTTCAATATTAAGTTAATATTAATCAATATTGATATTTTTTTTATTATATAATAAAAAAATTTGGCCCTTTTTCTCTCGTTCTTTTGGTTTTATTTTTCCAAACTCATTATTTAATATGGATTTTTTAATCCTTTGGGATTTTAGACCCTTATTTTTTTTATCTTTTATTTATTTTTGTTCCAAATTTATCTTTTGATAAAAAGTTCTTATTTAATTTTATCATTCAATATTAAATTAATTTTTATTCTTTGGACCTCCCTAGAGAACTAGGTCTTCCGGGATAACTCTTACATAATTTCATTTAAAACCTGGGCTAAAAAATTAGTTGTGTCGAGATTTTTTAAGTTTAATATGTTGTAGCAAGTTTCATAAGATTACTGAATTTTTTTTTAACAATCTAGATTTTTTTTTACATTCAATTTTTTTTTATCCAAGCTGTAGTACAAGCGTGATAAAAAAACTAGTAACAAAACAAATAAAATAAAAGGCAAATTGGTCGTGGCTATAGACACATTTTACTATTTTATTGCTACAATGTAATAATGTTTTTGCCCTTCTTAAAAAAATCAAATGTCATGGTTTTAAAGGTATTTTAATCTTTTTATATGGACAATTAGTCATTAAAGAATTGATCGTAGCTATATGTGTCTTTTTTGACTTTTAAAGTAAAGTAAAATGACTTAATTACCATCTGAATAAAACATTTTAAATTTGGCACACGAGGATATATAGTTTATTTCTCTCTCTCTTTCTTTTTTTTTACTTTTTTTTTCATTTTTCCCCAACTTTCTCCCTTTTTTTGTTTATTTTTTCTTTTTTCTTTCCAAAATTTCTTTTTTTCCCAACTTTTCCTTTTTTTTTTAATTTTTTTAAAAATATCTTTGTCGATTTTATTTTTTTAATATTAAACTGGTTAAAAATTTCACTTTGTAATTTTTTTTCCTTTAAAATACTATGGATCACTATGGTGTTTTCTCACATGGTTTTTTTATTTTTCAAAATTATTTTTGTTGATTTTATTTTTTTTAATATTTAGCTGATTGAAAATTTAGTTTTGTAATTTTTTTTGAAAACATTGTTGATTGCTACAATGTTTCTCCACACGGTTTTTTTAGTTTTTAGTTTTTTGATGATTTTCTCTGAAATTATCTTTTTCAATTTTATTTTTTAATATTGAGCTGGTTAAAAATTACAGTTACAATATGTGAGAAAAACACTGTAACTTTTCTCGCAAATTACTGGGAATTGCCATAGTGTTTTTTCCAGTTTCTTTTGTGTTTTCTTTTTTTGTAATATCTTCTTCCAAAATTATCTTTGTCATTTTTTTTAATATTAAGATAATTAGAATTTAAATTTGTAATAAAGTTTAATCATATGAGGAAAACATTGTAACTTTCCTCACAAAACATTGTGGGTTGCTAGAATATCTCTCAACATGGTTTTTTTTTCTTATGATTTTTTTAAAATTATATTTGTCAATTTTATTTTTTTAATATTGAGCTGGTTGAGAATTACAATTACAAGTCATTACAAATAAGGCTAAATTATGTGGGGAAGCATTATAGCTTTCATCACAAAAAACTGTGAATTGTTATAGTGTTTCCAACATGGTTTTTTTTCATGTTTTTTTTGTTATTTTTTTCTAAAATTGTCCCTATCGATTTTATTTTTTTAATATTGAGCTTATTGAGAATTTAGCTTTGTAATTGTTTTTTCTTTAAAACACTGTGAATTGAGGTAGTTTTTGTGATTTTTCCTTCTTATTTTCGGATTTCTTGCTTATTTTGGATTTCATTCTTCTTTCCTTTATAATTTTGGATTTTTTTTTTTCTAGTTGAGATAGGTTTTCTATCCTATTTAAGGCTTTGTAAACCATCTAAGTAGACTTTGTTATCATTATTTGAGAGAAAATAAACTCGGGAACTTGAGGCTCATATTTGCAGCTTCTTTCATCCATTAAAAATTTTGTTTTTTTTGTTTAATTATTATTTTTAGCTTCTGCCTGCATCATCCTCCCTCAAACCCATCTTCTTAGGCTTTTTATAGGCTCGTGGCATTTTTATTAGCCATTTAGAGTCCTCTCCCTTGTAATTCTTTTTTTTTTAAATTTCATCATTTAATATGGAGTTTTATTTATTTTTATCCTTCAATATTAAGTTAATATTAATCAATATTGATATTTTTTTTATCATATAATAAAAAAATTTGGCCCTTTTTTCTCTCGTTCTTTTGGTTTTATTTTTCCAAACTCATTATTTAATATGGATTTTTTAATCCTTTGGGCTTTTAGACCCCTATTTTTTTTTATCTTTTATTTATTTTTGTTCCAAATTTATCTTTTGATAAAAAGTTCTTATTTAATTTTATCATTCAATATTAAATTAATTTTTATTCTTTGGACCTCCCTAGAGAACTAGGTCTTCCGGGATAACTCTTACATAATTTCATTTAAAACCTGGGCTAAAAAATTAGTTGTGTCGAGATTTTTTAAGTTTAATATGTTGTACCAAGTTTCATAAGATTACTGAATTTTTTTTTAACAATCTAGATTTTTTTTTACATTCAATTTTTTTTTATCCAAGCTGTAGTACAAGCGCGATAAAAAAACTAGTAACAAAACAAATAAAATAAAAGGCAAATTGGTCGTGGCTATAGACACATTTTACTATTTTATTGCTACAATGTAATAATGTTTTTGCCCTTCTTAAAAAAATCAAATGTCATGGTTTTAAAGGTATTTTAATCTTTTTATATGGACAATTAGTCATTAAAGAATTGATCGTAGCTATATGTGTCTTTTTTGACTTTTAAAGTAAAGTAAAATGACCTAATTACCATCTGAATAAAACATTTTAAATTTAGCACACGAGGATATATATGTGTTTTCATTTTCTCAATTATAGTAAAATGACAAGTTTACCTTTTAAATAGAAAAACTTAAACCAAGCATCCAGGGGCCTTTTGTTCTTTTCACTATGTTTTTTCTATTATTACTAGGTTCACCGAGGGCAATTTAGTTTTTTACATTAATTTTATATTATTTAAATGAAAAATGCTAATGGTGTGTGTGACGTCTCTCAGTGGAAAAAAATGCCCTTCCACCATGTTGTTGGATGCATGACAATGTCCCTTTTCTATTAGTGCGACGTGTGTCAGCAGTTGTGGGGTGGTTTATCGCTGGTAGGGCTTTTTTTTTTCTCTCCTCCCATGAAAATTATAAGTTAGGTTTTTTTTTTGTTGACATTTCAACTTCAGTCTTTATTCTTTTAATTTCTGATTTTTGTTCTTAGCCATTTTGTAACAGTTTTGTTTGTCTTCATTTTCATCCTTCAATCTTAATTTGTCATTTCTTATGTTTTTCAATTTGATCCTTATTCTTTTGATTTCTAATTTTTTTTCTTGACCTTTTTGTTTAAGTTTTATTGGTTTTCAATTTCATCATTCAATCTAAGTTTATGGCATACTATGATTTTCAATTTCTTCCTCATTCTTTTGATTTTATTATCCTTTTTTTCAATTTATTTTTATTTTCAATTTCACCTTCCAATAAAAAAAATTATAGTTGTCCTTTAATTTATTTATTTTATTTCAATTTGTATCCTTATTCTTTTAATTTCTATAGTTTTTTTTATCCTTTTTAGTTGGTAACTTCAAACAAATGAATGTGGAGCTAAAAATCTCTAAATTGAGTAAGGTAAAATCTAAATGAAAGTTGTGTATCTTATCTACCAACTTTAGATGGTCTCAAGTGACGATGACATCAAAATTGCTCCGACGAAGCCTTAAAAGTAGGCAACTCAATCAGCTATGTCTGAAACATAATTGTACAAAAACCTACCTTTTTTTCATGTGTTCACACATAAAGGCTCCTCAATGGGTTCTTATCAAGAGTTTACAACACTTCCCTCAAGATAAAGAGGTCAGAAATGGATTCAAAACCCCTCAAAACCTTAGCAAAACCCTATAAATACTCTCTTAAGATCAGAGCTAGATAAGGCTAAAAAGGGGGAGGAAAAAGGGAAAAAAATAGGAAAATATTAATAATAAACCTAGGTGTAAAGGTTAAAGGGCCTAACACAAATTTCTTAAGCTTTGAAATGATAATAAATTTGTGAGAGGCAAAATTTTTCCAAAAAAAAGCAAAAGGAAAGAGTAGCTATTTTATGTATATTTTCTGTTCTAAAAGGAGACCCTTGTGGCCTGCTTGAGATGTTATTTATTTATTTATTATATTTATGTTTACAAGCATAAAAAAAAAGGTTTGGAATGCTTAATAAGTGATATTGTATTCACCTCTTTGTTGTTGTAATCTTTTTTTGAATTTTCTTTTTATGTTTTTGATATAATAAAGTTATTGTTTAAGTTGTTTTTATATATATAGTGTTGTTTTAGTTTAATGTAAGGAATGCATGTTGAAGTAAGAATGTTTATCCTGGGTGTCCTTCATGGGAGATGGATAAAAAAGATGTGATTTCATGTTTCTTTCTTTTGAGGTAAAAAGTTGAGGTGGTTTTGGGATCCAATTACTGATGTTCTCATATTTGTGCATGCAACCACAAATTTGGCCACTGGTTTTTGTCTCTTTTTTCTCATTTTTGTACAAGGAAGTTAGCATAGAACATCGTTAATCTCTTCTTCAGGGTTTGGTTTCATGTTTATGAACTTTACGAAAAAGAGAAGCATGCCAAGATTTTCTTTACCGAATTGATGCATTGTATACCTTATTGGTGTTCCAAAATTGCAAAAATAATTCATAAGATACTTTTCAGACCGGTGAAATTCAGTAAAATTAGGATTCCTCGTGAACCAACAAGATTTCCCGTGAACCAGTAAAATTTAGTATGAACAAATTATAGTTAGAGCTGCTAAAGAAATAGTAAGGTTTGGCGAATTTAATCTTGAACATCAATGGAAGTTGAAAATGAATTAATGAGTCAAACAAATTTGCAATAGAATATGGGATCGAGGAGGAGGGAATCGTGAAGGGAAGCCTAGGAAAACATCCTTCAATTAATTAAAATAAAACTATAACCCAATTCATTCAGTTTTCTTCTTTTTTTGAAACGCGTTTATAACACCTAAAGATCATTTTTTTACGAGAAAAAATCAATATAGACCTACGACATAGCGCAGTACATATGTAATTTATTACGAAATGAATACCTACTCCTACTCAGCCATATTAATATTAGAAAGTCAAGAAAAATATAAATGACTGATGGTCTCCAGCCACTAGGAAAACTATATTATATTAATAAATGCTAATATTTCATTTGAAAAAAAAAGTCATTTTACAATTCATCACTATTTCTAGATTTTCAATAATACAATAAAAACACTTCGAACAATTTGAACAAATTAACAGTAATATCATATTAGAAATTAGAAGTTACAGGGGAACGCCTTGCCGAGGTTGTAAGCTTTTTTAATTCATTATATGTATATTTATAAAACTCAAATCTAATTTAATAGATTAACTTGAAAATTCGTTGATCCTGAGTATTGCTTGAATCGAATTTTATTTCAGCTTGTTATTTTTTTAGGTCATAGTTTGGGTTGCCCATTAATATATAGATTAGCTCACGCAACCAACAATTCAAGTTTTAAATTAGATCAATCTTAACCATTTAGTAAATAGTTTAGTGGTAAGAATTTGGTATTAAAGAGTTTGTTTTTTCTTTAATCTCAGGTTTGAGTCTCGTGATTGCTAATATAATAATCACTAGAGATTTACATGTCGTTAATTTTAGAACCCATAGAATTAGTTGAGGTGCGTGTAAGCTGCCCCGGATATCCACATTAATAAAAAAAATATAGATCAATCTTTATATTAATTGGGTCTTTTAACTTTAGTTATATACTCTCGCTTTACTTTAACTTATTGTAAAAAAATATCATATAGGAACGGGTCATCCATGTTAAGATGAGTACGATAAAAAGAATTATCATGCGACCATACAACAATTATCCTAATTAATAAGATATTAAAATATTATAGAACAAAACAATTTAAATAGCATTAATAATCTCGCTCTTTTTTTTTAATCTTCTTATTTTTGCTTCCGATGTTATTTTCAATTTGTTCTAATTCCAAGTTAAAATTGTTGAATTTCACTGTGCAATCAATATTCTCAAATCTACATTATGTATAATTAAATAATAAAGTAAAGGATCCAGGTGATTCATTATTCACCCAAATCTAATATATTATAGATTACAATAGTTATTTACAGTTCATTTCTCTCTCTCTCTCTTTTTTTTTTACCTTTTTTTTTTTCATTTTTTCCCCAACTTTCCCCCTTTTTTTGTTTATTTTTTCTTTTTTCTTTTCAAAATTTCTTTTTTTTCCCAACTTTTCCTTTTTTTTTTATTTTTTTTAAAATATCTTTGTCGATTTTTCTTTTTTAATATTAAACTGGTTAAAAACTTCACTTTGTAATTTTTTTTCCTTTAAAATGCTATGGATCACCACGATGTTTTCATACATGGTTTTTTATTTTTCAAAATTATTTTTATTGATTTTATTTTTTTTAATATTTAGCTGATTGAAAATTTAGTTTTGTAATTTTTTTTGAAAACATTGTTGATTGCTACAATGTTTCTCCACGTGGTTTTTTTAGTTTTTAGTTTTTTGATGATTTTCTCTGAAATTATCTTTTTCAATTTTATTTTTTAATATTGAGCTGGTTAAAAATTACAGTTACAATATGTGATAAAAACAATGTAACTTTTCTCGCAAATTACTGGGAATTGCCATAGTGTTTTTTCCAGTTTCTTTTGTGTTTTCTTTTTTTGTAATATCTTCTTCCAAAATTATCTTTGTCATTTTTTTTTAATATTAAGATAGTTAGAATTTAAATTTGTAATAAAGCTTAATCATATGAAGAAAACATTGTAACTTTCCTCACAAAACACTGTGCGTTGCTAGAATGTCTCTCAACATGGTTTTTTTTTTTTAATGATTTTTTCAAAATTATATTTGTCAATTTTATTTTTTTAATATTGAGCTGGTTGAGAATTACAATTACAAGTCATTACAAATAAGGCTAAATTATGTGGGGAAACATTGTAGCTTTCATCACAAAACACTGTGAATTGTTATAGTGTTTCCAACATGGTTTTTTTTCATGTTTTTTTTTGTTATTTTTTTCTAAAATTATCCCTATCGATTTTATTTTTTTAATATTGAGCTTATTGAGAATTTAGCTTTGTAATTGTTTTTTCTTTAAAACACTGTGAATTGTTGCAGTGTTTTCCCATATGATTTTTTCCAAAAAAAATTTTGTCAATGTTTTTTTTTTTTTTAATATTGAGTTGGTTAAGAATTATAATTACAATAAAGCTAAATCATATGGGGAAAGCATTGTAGTTTTTCTCACAAAACACTGTAAATTGCTACAATATTTGCCTAATTTTTTTTTTTTATGATTTTTTCTAAAATTATCTTTGTCGATTTTATTAGAGAAAGTACTGTAGTTTTCCTCACAAAACATTGTCAATTGCTATAACGTTTTTCCTCATGGGTTTTTTTCCTTCCAAAATTATCTTCGTTGGTTTTTTTTTTTTAATATTAAGTTGGTATAGAATTTAGCTTTGTAATTTTTTTTTTGCTTTTTATTAACAAAAAAGCCAAATCATGTGGCGAAAGCAATGTATCTTTCCTCACAAAACACTGTGGATTGCTATAAATCATTTTATTCAGTCTTTAAGTTTTTGATTAGCAACACAACTTTTTTTTTCTGTCATGAAATATTGGATTCATCATACCTTTAGTTTTTATTACTTATCTAGCGTTGGTTCATAATTATAACACTATCAAGTACATTTATTTTATAACCCCATAGCAGCGCGCGGGTATATCATCTCGTATAAATTAAAACACATCCATAACCAAACATTTAAGATAAACAATATTGAATAATTATTTCTTTATGTAACTCTAATAAGAGCCCTTAACTATTCCATGATACTCTGTCATCGTCTAACTATGCTGAGCAAATAAAAAAATATTACTGATAAATTTAAATGTAGGGATTGAAATAAATGTTTAATCTTAGTTAACTTTACCACTATTTTCATAGGATAACCTAACAGAAAAAAAAGCAAAGGTTAAGAGCCAATAATTTAATGTCAAATGATAAAATAATTAAAAAAATTAATGTTATAAAAAAATATAAGAAAAAAAATCTGAATCAACCCAGATAAACTCGACTAACCCACTACCAATAACATGAGAACAAGATTAAAAAAAAAGGCTTCTAAAAGAAGGACCTAGCAAAAAAACCAAAATTAAAAAAAAAACTCAAGCTAACCTGAGCTAACTTGACCTACCCACACTCAAGATAATTCAACATAGAAAAACGAGAAAGTTGCAAAACTTAAAGGCCAATAATTTAATGTTAAAGGATGAAATCGAGAGGAAAAAATCAATTTCATAAAAAAAACATTAAGAAAAAAAAATTCAAATGAATTCAGGTTAACTTGACTAATTTATTACTTGGAATATGAGATTGGTTTTTTTTAATGATATTAAATTATTTAAAACTTTTGATGAAGCTGCCAAGATATCCAGTGACAGGCTCGCTACGATATTCCCCTTTCTTTGGAAGATTAAGAGGGTCTTCAATATTGGATCAGAGAAACGCCTCAAAGAAGCATCCTCTGAATTACGTGAGTTCGCCAGAAACATCATCAGAGAAAAGAAGCAGGAACTCAGCAACAAATCATCCCTCGAAACCGTAGATCTTCTATCACGTTTCTTGAGCTCAGGCCATTCTGACGAGGACTTTGTCACTGATATTGTCGTCAGTTTTATACTAGCAGGCCGAGACACCACTTCCGCTGCCTTAACATGGTATTTCTGGCTACTCTCTCAAAACCCAGAAGTGGAAAAGGAAATACTCAGAGAAATAAAAGACAAATCGGAGAGTCCAGTTTATGAAGAAGTCAAGGACATGGTCTACACACATGCTTCTTTATGTGAGAGCATGAGGCTGTACCCTCCTGTCCCAAGGGATAGCAAGGTTGCAATGCAGGACGATGTCTTGCCCGACGGGACTGTGATCAAGAAGGGAATGAGAGTGTCTTACCATCCGTATGCAATGGGGAGGCTCGAGATGTTGTGGGGTCCGGACTGGGAAAAGTTCAAGCCAGAGAGATGGCTGCAGGGAGCTGGCGATGGAGTTAATAGTAATGGGAAGTGGAGTTTTGTAGGGAAGGACCCATACTCCTACCCTGTTTTTCAGGCCGGACCAAGGATTTGTTTGGGCAAGGACATGGCTTTCTTGCAAATGAAAAGGGTGGTAGCCGGGATTTTACGGAGGTTCAAGGTTGTTCCTGCTGCAGAGGAGGGTTTTGAGCCCGTGTTTGTCTCTTATTTGACGTCCAAAATGCAGGGTGGTTTTCCTGTGAGGCTCGAGGAGAGAGCTAATTAAATTATCTTGATTTCAGTACTATTGTGTATGATTAGTTGTTAATTTGCAATTAATAATCGGCAGGATTTCTATAATGGATTTTAGTTATTTCGTTTACTTTTGTCTGTAATCAGTTGTAGGTGTTAATGAAATAAAAATTAAGCGTAATTTCGAGTGGATTTTTGTTGTTGTTGAATGTGAGGGTGAATTGGTTTATTAGAGAAAACATTGGTTTAACATCCCGAGTGCTGCTGTAAGAGGAGCCCTTTCCAGTTATTTGATGAGATCATTTGTCGCATCCTGACATTGGGATGGTTTTAAAAATATAAATGAAAGATCATATTTTTAGCTTTTTATTTTTTAATAAAAAAAATCTTGTTTAAGGAGTTGCTATCTAATATTATAGTTATTAGAAATCATAACTAATTAGTAGAGTTTCTATGGTACATGACTGATTATGTAAAAAAGATGATATTATCATCCCTTAAACGTCCTACCTAAAGAAGGTTGCATAACTAATTTTATTTTAAATTGCTAAGGATTTGTTGTGTTTTATCTTTGAAGGTCTGCCTATAATATTGTTGACTCTGACGCCAATAAATATTCGTTTATAGATAGTTTCAACTCTGGTGTTGATAGATATTACATAGCAAAAGAATTGTATGGTATTCTTGGTTTTGACGCCAGTAAATAAACCAATAAAATGAATCTAAAACAAAGCATACATAATTTTTTTTTATCTTTTTTTTTTAAAAAAATGTATCAAATACTGAATTTGCATTTCATAATAAAAATTCATAGATTAAATATATAGTGAAATACCCAAAAAACAATACAAGAAAAAATGAGTTTGTTAGACCGAATATCAAAATAAAAAGGAATCAAAATAAAAATGACTAAAATAAAGGGGATTGAGCCAGTTGAGCCTGAAGCTTAGGCCTAGTTGTTTTTTTTATTTTTTAATTTTTTTTTAATTTTTTAAGTTTGGTAAGACTCAACCCAGGCTGGGCCGGACCCAGAGGCTTGGGTGATTTGTTCACGCACACCTGCTATAGTTATAAGGTAATTAAAATGGCAAGATAGGAAAAATAAAAACTTGCTTTTGCAGAGACTTTGCACGAAGCGGCAGACACTAGGTGAAGCTCCTGTCTTCAACTTCCTTCCTGCTCCTTGTTCTTTCTTTTTCTGTTCTTTTGTTTCTGTTCCCCTTGTAGTGTTCTATCGTGGGTTTTCTCTCTTCTTTTCTTCCTCCTATTTCTCTAGATGAAGATCATGGTGATAAAGGCGTGAGGTGCTGCTGGTTAAATGGAAGCTCCCTCCTTTGTGTTTTTTTGTTTTCGTCTCTATGTTAGGCTCGTTTGCCTTTCCTGGTTCTGTTTCTCATCATTCGTTCCTTCTCTCCCCCTGTTTTTTTTAGTCTTCTCCTTCATTCCCCTCTATTCTCTGTTTCTTTTTTTCTCTTCGTTCCGCCAGTGTTCTGGGTTCTCTCCCCCTGTAAGGCCTTTCCGTTGCTTTTATAAAGCCAGAAAAGGTCGTGTGCTCATGCCTTCAGAAATGAGGCATGTTCCGTGAGGGATCGTGGGCACCGTGGTCCATGATCTGCTGGCTATGTTTCCTGTCGATCTGGTCTTCAGGATGAGGAGATGATGAACAGTATGCGTTCAAAACGACACTGATTTCACCCGAAATGACTATTTTCAATTTGACCCCTGAACTTTTGACATTAACAATTGGGGCCCTGATTTCATTAATTAAACAATTTCAAGTTCAATTAAGTCCCCAAACATCCAATTCTTCCATTTTTTTTGACCAAATTGACTCCTAAATTTATAATTCAATCCTTATTAGTCCCCAAATTTCAGTTTGTGTTGTCTTAATCCAATCTTCAATTCATTCATTCATATATATAAAAAAAAAATCAGAAATTAGGTTATAAGACCATTAAAGAAGGGATTAAGCCTGATTATATTAGTATCGTTGGGGTTCTTTTGCTTGTATTCATGTTGGTTTGGTTGACTAACAACTGAAATATCTTGCCGCAATGACTGAGGTATCAGAAATGGAGCATCGCAACTGCATGGTGTATGTTTTAGGTCATGCTGGTTTGCTAGAAGAAGCAAAGAATTTGACAGAGAATGCAGATTGTAGATGACCCATCTCTTTGGACGGTTCTTTCGATGCTTGTATAGCCAGTTCACACTCTGCCATTGCAGAGCTCTTTGCAAAGAAAGTAATGGATTTGAAACCACACATACCAACAAAGACCCTCATACCAACTGTAAAATGAAGAGAACAAATAAATTTTGGTATTAACATCTGGTGCACATTTTACATAATCTTGCAGCTAAACCAAACTTTACATTAAGATAGTGTTATCCACAAAACAGCCTTGACTAGAGAATCATTGGGCTTGATCCCTCCATGCTTTTTTTGGCTATAAATCCTCTTAACACCTAATTCAACCATATCACCTTTTCCATAACAATGCACCAGGTTAAAATAACCATTTTAGCCTCAATGCTTCCCATCTCTTAGCTCTACCCAATGCTCGAAGCACAATATTATAATGAATCATATTTGGAACATAATCCTTCCATGACTTAAAAACTCAAAAACCCTAACAACTCTCTTCAAATTCCTCTGTTCTTTGAAACCACAACTTGTTCTTTAGGACTCAAATTCTCAGAAAATGAATAATGGTTCATGCAAGCATAAGCTAAGTAGGATAGCGACTAGGGGTGTTCAAAAAAACCGAAAAACCGATTAAACAGAGAAAACCGGAAAAAAAATAACCGAAAAAACCGAACCGTGAAAAAAAACCGATTAAACCGATTAAAATTTTGAACCGGTTTCGGTTCGGTTTCGGTTTTTTTTTTTAAAAAAATTCGGTTTGGTTACTTTTTTTTATAAAAACCGAACCGAACCGAACCGTGAACACCCCTAATAGCGACAACACAAAAGAATCACAAGAAAAGACACAGAAGGTTTGATGAGTGATGAGGGTTGTTGGTATAAACCCTGAATTTATAATTTTATTTTCTAAAAAATAAAACATATGTATTGATTATGTTTTTAAGAGGTTTAAAAGACCTTTAAATAGGTCAGGAAAAACCAACCTCCTCTGTAAAACAATCTAAAGTCCAAAAATATTAAGGGAAATAAAATAAGACTATAATTAAAAAACACTAGAAATCCAAATAAACCTAGCAAAATAACAAAATTGATCCAAACAGGAGTTAAGGCCTGAAACCTAATTTCAAAAGATCCAATGGTATGAAAAGTAACGAATTAGCTATCAACTGGAAAAGTTTCTCTAGAATCATATGAAATAATTTGAGCTTGATCCAACGATCGGATCTTTCAATATTTTAGTTTTAAAGTGTTAACCTATCTTAGCACGACTAGATCTCTTTCTGAACTAGATCTATTTTACTTATCTATAAAAGCATGTGTTAGGCCATTTATATAGTTTATGATATGGGACAGATCCCCATCTAGTAATATCTAATTGTCACCTAAATACTCAGAGTCACGCGTGTTTACAAGCTCAATTATATCTAGGTTTTTCTCAACAACATTATTGGACTCCAAAGAAAAAAACTTCTGAGGTTGAAAAAGACTCTCTTTTCAACAGAACAAGATGTTCAAACGATTTTTTCTCTAACAACAAATTAACCCTCACATTCAACAACAAAAAAATTCAATGCATAAACCAATTAATATGAAGGTGATCGTAGTCTATTCTCCGGTCCAAATATATACATTGCAGGAGCTCTAGCTCACTCACTCTCCCAAACCTCTTAATTACTCAATCAACACCTCCTCCTACTCTACCGTATTGATATTAGAAAGTCAAGAAAAAACATAGAAGGCGTCGGAAAATTGATGGTATCTCTGGCCACCAGGAAAGCTATAGGATATTGTTAAATGCTATCTGGGGTTAAAACCATAAACCTCTATAAATTGTTAAAACCATAAACCTCTATAAATTCATATCATTGAAACTATACAAATATATTTATTAATTAATTGAGATATTTTTTTTAAATATACAATAATTAATAAAAAAATTAATTCATCAAGATATTTTTTTTCTTAAGAAAAATATTGAACTTAATAATTATTGTGTGTTGTGATTATATAAATATTATCTAATTACCAAATTAAAAATTATCATTATTCTTTTTATTTTTTTAACCACAATAATTTCATGAATATAATTAGTCTTATTAACCAGAAGTCATGTGTCTATCTAGTTCTGCAACAAACTAAAATGGCATTTAATCCATGTACTTATGAAAATTAACTCAAGCAAAAATATCTATAAAAAAGCATATAGTATCACAAATAATAAAACTAAACACGATATCTTCTCATTTTAATGATGTAAAAAATCAACAATGACAAATGGAATTAAACACAATGGCGATTGAAAATTATATATTTTTATCAAAGAATTGAAGTATTATGATACAATAAATGTTGAGTACTTTTTGAATTATCAAGGACAAATGGATAAAATTAGGCAACTTCAAAGTTGTTAAGTAATGAAAAAATTAATGAGAGTGTCATGAAAAATAATAAAAAATAGGAAGTTGGAGATGATAATATTTCTATCATACAAAGTTGCACTCAAAACAATAATTACATTGCATAATTTTCTCTTGCAATATGAAAACACTACATCAAAGCTTTTTAATTAGAAAACTCAAAGATGAGGTCTACTCAGATATCAATTTCAAGAGAAAATAAATAACACTCGAGTTATATTTTACATAGGCCTCGTAACTAAATCATGTATCAATATATTTTTTTATGTATAAAAAAATTATTAATTTATATATCAAATGACATATATGTGTTTCTTAAAATGTATTATCTAATAAATTATTAATTTACCGATCTAAAGTCAACATCAACAAAAAAATTATTTAATTAATTTATTAGGTATTCATTAATTGAGATTATACCTGTAAGTTCATTTTTAATTAAACCTTTAGTGGTACTATTTTCGTCATGCTTTGATTAATGGGCATTTAATTACCCTATTTTTAATAGACTTTAATAAGGATTTGATTCAAGTGTGGTCGAGCTAATTTTTTTAATTTCTAATTTTTTTTAGATATTCCGGTTAATTTGTTCTCTCCTAATTTTAAGAGAGGGAGGAATTGGAGAAACTTCCTTTCCTGATATTGATCTCCTAATTTTTTTTATATGCTCGGAACATAACTTTTAACGGAAAAGAAGATCAGGCGTGTTTAACGTTGTATTTTGGAAGTGTTTTTTTAAAAAATTGAATTTTTTTATTTTTTTTATTTTAAATTAATATTTTTTTAATATTTTTAAATTATTTTAATGTGCTAATATTAAAAATAATTTTTAAAAAATAAAAAATATATTATTTTAATATATTTCTAAAAAATTACTTTAAAAAATAATTATTTCTATTTCATTGGTTGGTCTAGGAGAAAGAAAAATTTTCGAGCAAGGGACCTAACAAATTTGTTGAAGAAAATGACCAGATGTATTGATATCCATCCTCGAGGGCCCAAGGCCACTGTCCCCGAGTCAATGGGTATTGATATGGCGATTGATTATTTTGATATGCTTACATATAACTATGCCAATATATATATCAATCATGTTATATATATATATATATATATATATATATATATATATATATATAACATGATTGTGCATGTTGTTATCCCTCTGTGATAATTAAGGTATTATTCTATCAGTTTTGCGTGATATAGGCTTGCGTTGATTGAATTTGAACTGCACTGCCTGCAAAGTTACACTTGTATATTATGTACACTAACCAATATGCAACTCGCTGAATCAGATAGGTTCAACATTAATTACTAGATTTACATATGTTTTTTTTAGTATCTTTAATTTAACCATCCTCTGTGATTCATGTAATTAACTATATTTATTGTTAACCTTAGATACTGGAAAGAGCTCGTGGCCGGAGGTAGTGGGAATAAACGGCGAAGTGGCAGCAAAAATCATCGAGAGCGAGAATCCCAAGGTTCGTGTTTCGATTGTGGAGGAAGGAATGATGGTGAGCCAGGAAATCCGTTGAGACAGGGTCCGAGTCTGGGTTGATAAAAATGGAATTGTGAAAGATACTCCATCGATTCGTTGATGAGCAAGAGCGATAGCTGTTGGTCTCCTGGATAATGAGCCTTATATATATATATATGTATATATATATATATATAATGATTTAACTTTGGTGATATTATTGTCGTTTTCCTACTCGTTCTCGATCGTTGCTGCTGTTTTTGTCAAGATACTCTCTAATACATTTTAGTTTTCTTTAATTTCGAGACAAAAAAAATCCATAAATAAGAGATATTGTTGTTGAAATAAAATCTATTGGAGGTAGCTCATGGCATTAAGGTAACACGTTTACGACGCCCTGTATTTGCGAAGAGAGTTCAAGAGATTTGACAGAAGAAATTTACAAACACGTAAATTAAAAAATTAAAAAATCATACACATGAAGATTTCTTTTGTAGAAACATATAAATCATATAATTTAAGAAATAAAAAGATATATAAATCATATAATTTAAGAAAACACGAAAAAATTTCCTATCTTTGAACTGCATGGATTATTCTGACCTAATTTCTGTTTCTCCTTCTAATCTCAAATATATATTATTTTAATTAAACACAAATTCAAAACCAAACTCTATCTCTAATTCGTGTTCATAGTTCATCATTTTCTTTGAACCCTTACGTATTGATATTAGGAGAATATTCTCTAACTTGATGTGAAAAGGAAATTAAAAGGATGGTTTGGAAAAATAGTAGAAATTATTTTTTAAAGTATTTTTTACTTGAAAATATAATAAAATAATATATTTTTTTATTTTTTAAAATTTATTTTTGACATCAACACATTAAAACAATTTAATAATAAATTTTTAAAAAAAAATTCAATTTTTTTTTAAAAACATGGTGGTTTTGGAAAAGAAAACCTTACCATTGGGCTAAAGATCATTGTTTTACTAGAAAAAATTAATAGAGACCAGCACAGTACATATGTAATTTATTAAAATAAAACTATAACTCAATTCATTTAGTTTTTTTTTAAACATGTTTATTACAATAATATCTAAATGGTGTAGGGGAATCACTGTTCCCCCACACACAAAGCATGGTGGATTACAACAGTAATCCATGGTGCTTTACTTATTTTTTTTACTAACTTGTTCCTTTTTTTTTCTTGTTTTTTTTTCTTTTTTTTCAAAATTATTTTTTTTTCAACTTTTCTATTTTTTCTTTTTTTTTCTTTTTTTTTCATTTATTTTTTCTTTTGTTTTTTCCAAAATTATTTTTGTTGATTTTACTTTTTAAATATTGATCTGGTTAAAATTTTTGCTTTGTAATTTTTTTCTTTAAAATACTATGGATTGCTGCGATGTTTTTCCACATAGTTTTTCTATTTTATTTTTTTATTTTTCAAAATTATATTTGTCGATTTTTTTTTAATATGGAGCTGGTTGAGAATTACAATTACAAGTTATTACAAATAAGGCTAAATCATGTGGGGAAACATTGTAGCTTTCATCACAAAACACCGTGAATTACTACAGTATTTCCAACATGATTTTTTTTTTGTGTTTGTTTTGTTATTTTTTTTTCTAAAATATATCTGTCGATTTTTTTTAATATTGAGCTGATTAAGAATTTAGCTCTGTAATTTTTTCTTCTTTAAAACACTGTGATTTGTTGTAGTGTTTTCCCGTGTGATTTTTTTATAATTTTTTCCAAAATTATCTTTTTTGATTTTTTTTTTGAATATTAAGTTGGTTAAGAATTATAATTACAATAAAGCTAAATCATATGAGAAAAGCGTTGTAGTTTTTCTCACAAAACATTGTGGATTGCTACAATATTTCTTTAAATGGTTTTTTATTTTATTTTATTGGGAAAAGCGCTATAGTTTTCCTAACAAAACATTGTCAATTGCTGCAATGTTTTTTCTCATGGATTTTTTTCCTTCCAAAATTATTTTTGTTGGTTTTTTTTTAATATTAAGTTGGTAGAGAATTTAACTTTGTAATTTTTTTTGCTTTTTATTAACTGAAAAGCTAAATCATGTGGTGAAAGCACTGTATCTTTCCTCATAAAACACTGTAGATTGCTACAAATCATTTTGTTCGGTCTCTAAGTTTTTGATCACCAACACAACTTTTTTTTTCATCATGAAATATTTGCTCCATCATACCTTTAATTTCTATTACTTATCTAGCGCTGGTTCACAATTATAATACTATCAAGTACATTTGTTTTATAAGCCCGCAACAACACGCGACATTTCATCTCGTAACATCTAAAGATCATTGTTTTACTAGAAAAAAATAATATAGACCTACAACATAGGCGCAGTACAGATGTAATTTATTACGAAATGAATACCTACTCCTACTCAGCCATATTAATATTAGAAAGTCAAGAAAAATATAAATGACATAGGAAAACTGATGGTCTCTAGCCACTAGGAAAACTATATTATATTAATAAATAAATGCTAATGGGGTTTAAGCTTAATTAATATAAGGATCCATCTAAGATTGAAAGATTTTTGAAGTAAAACACATATAAATAGTTAGTTAAAAATTCCAGCAGTTCAAAATGAGTGCTGAAACTTGAACAAATTAACAGTAATATCATATTAGAAATTAGAAGTTATTGAAGCAAATGACTTAAATATAGCAACTTTTGAATTGGTTGGAATAAGTACTACTGGTTCTATGTTCTAACGGTTTGGTTTGGATAAAAAAATCCAACCAAACTGATTTATTTTTTCAAAATGTTTAACTAGATTGTACTAAGAGAAAGAACTAAGACCATTGATTTTGTTTGGTTTTATACATTTTAAAATTAAATAGTTCCATTTTGAATTAATAGGCCATTTAATTGGACTATTTTTTACAAGCTTTAACAAACTAATTAAATAGTTCGGTTTGATTCGGTTCAGATAAGTTTTTTTTTTATTTTTAAAATTTAAAACTAAAATTAAATCTTTTTATTTAAAAAAATTTCTAACTAAAATTATCCAACAAATCCATAAAACCTTTTAGTTTAGTTAATTCTGAATTGATTTTTATAAATATTCTAGATAATTCAGTTTATTTGCTAACCTTTATTTACCTGGGATGGAGGAATTCAAACAAATATTCTCCGTTCTTGGAATTAAATATGTTCATAAAAGAACTTTTAGCATGAAAAAAAAAGTCAATTTGCTTTTGAGATGGTAAATTTCTCATACAAGGAATTCAAACAAACTTCCGTTCTTGGAATTAAAAAGGGGAAGGGGGAGGGAAAGGGAAGTTGGTGTGCTTCAAAATTAAATTGTCAATACTGATTTTTGTCATAGGGGAACGCCTTGCCGAGTTTGTAAGCATTTTTAATTCATTATATGCATATTTGTAAAACTCAAATCTAATTTAATAGATTAACTTGATAATTCGTTGATCCTGAGTATTGCTTCAATCGAATTTTATTTCAGCTTGTTATTTTTTTTAGGTCATAGTTTGGGCTGCCCATTAATATATAGATTAGCTCACGCAACCAACAATCCAAGTTTTAAATTAGATCAATCTTAATCATTTAGTAGGTGGTCTAATGGTAAGAGTTTGGAATTAAGGGGTTTGCTCCTCCTGTGATTTCAGGTTCGAGCCCTGTGGTTGCTAATATGATAGCTATTGGAGGCTTATATGGTCGTTAACTTCAGAGCCCGTTAGTCGAGATGTTTTTTTTTAAATATCATTTTTTTTAATGATATTAAATTATTTAAAATTACCAAACAACCTCTAAATAAATAAATAAATAACCATAATGAAAAGAATAAAACCTCTTAAAACTAGTCTTAGTTTTTTTAGATTTCAAGTGTAATTGTTTTATTTAATTGTTTAAAAAATAAAAAAAACAAAGAAGACCATCTGTGCATGTTCATTTTTTTTCCTTTTAAGGGTATGACAATAACTTTACTGTGCAAGGTTTTTTGAAAAAACAAAAGAGCTCCTGACTGAATGCTTAACTTTTTTTTTTTTTTTTGCTTTTAAGAGCAAAATAGTTATTTTACTGTGATAAAAAAAAGATATTGTGTCTAATTTATTCCTAATTAGTTTTACAATAATTAATGGATCCCTTGAAAAAAAAATCTAACCCCAATTATAAGCTTCTTTGATTTTTTTGATTAATGGTAAAAATATTATTTTATTATTTTAATAAACAGTAAAATATATCTATGATTATAGTGTTTTATCGATGGCTTTTAGTTTTTTTAAAAAGAAATTTATTTACCAGCACATCCCTTTTGTTTCTACTACGTTGAATGATTATTTAGCATAAGTTGGTGGGATAGAATTATAACTAATAAGATACATTAGTTACAGTTTGAGCATTGTTTTTTTTTCTTTTTGTTAAACTCTTGAAAACATAAAATTAATTTTAGAAACACTTTTAATCACTTAAAAAATGGAAAAGTTATTAGTTTCAATTAAAAATTAAATATCCACTTTAATTAGAAAAAAGAAGAAGAGAAAAGATACGCTTAGTTACGAAAATTGATTCAAAATAGAATGGTTTATACTTCAGGAGCCGAAATAGTAGTCATCATCACGTACCTTATCGCGCGCACATACAAAAAAGAAGAACAGTGTTTCTTTCAAATGGAATTGAAGTCTTGCCTTGCCCCTTTCCTCGCAGGTCCTTGGAGCTTATAAATAGCTACGCAAGGTTCACCTATCAATTCACACATCGATCGGCCCTACCTGGATATCCATCAGCCAAGAAGAAATACCACCAGCAATTCACCAGACCAAGCCATGTCTATTATTGAGCTCTTAGCATCACTTGCCCTTTTACTTGTCCCACTCTTCTTCTATCTCACCAAGAATTCCAAGTCCAAAGCATCATCAAAGTCTAATCCAAACCTAAAATCATACCCCTTAATTGGATCCTCTGTAGCCATTTTTGCCAATAGAAATCGATTCATCCAGTGGACTTCAGATCTTATCCAAAACTCACCCACTGCCACTGTTGTTATCCGCCGTTTCTTGGATCATAGCCGTGTTCTTACAGGAAACCCAGCAAATGTCCAACACATGCTTAAAACCCAGTTTTACAACTATGAGAAAGGTAGCAAAGCTCGGCGAACCCTCTTTGATTTTCTTGGAAACGGTATCTTTAACATTGATGGTGATTCTTGGAAGTTTCAAAGACAAGTTTCAAGCCAAGAATTCAACACCAAATCATTGCGTAAATTCATTGAGACCGTTGTCGATACTGAAGTATCTCAACGCTTAATCCCGATTCTCTCCACTGCTGCAGCTAACAATACAGTTCTTGATTTGCAAGACATACTTCAAAGATTCGCTTTTGACAACATCTGCAAGATCGCTTTCGGATACGATCCTGCATACTTGCTGCCTGATCTCCCCGAAGCCACATTTGCGAAAACTTTTGATGAAGCTGCCAAGATATCCAGTGACAGGCTCGCTACGATATTCCCCTTTCTTTGGAAGATTAAGAGGATCTTCAATATTGGATCAGAGAAACGCCTCAAAGAAGCATCCTCTGAATTACGTGAGTTCGCCAGAAACATCATCAAAGAAAAGAAGCAGGAACTCAGCAACAAATCATCCCTCGAAACCGTAGATCTTCTATCACGTTTCTTGAGCTCAGGCCATTCTGACGAGGACTTTGTCACTGATATTGTCGTCAGTTTTATACTAGCAGGCCGAGACACCACTTCCGCTGCCTTAACATGGTATTTCTGGCTACTCTCTCAAAACCCAGAAGTGGAAAAGGAAATAGTCAGAGAAATAAAAGACAAATCGGAGAGTCCAGTTTATGAAGAAGTCAAGGACATGGTCTACACACATGCTTCTTTATGTGAGAGCATGAGGCTGTACCCTCCTGTCCCAAGGGATAGCAAGGTTGCAATGCAGGACGATGTCTTGCCCGACGGGACTGTGATCAAGAAGGGAATGAGAGTGTCTTACCATCCGTATGCAATGGGGAGGCTCGAGATGTTGTGGGGTCCGGACTGGGAAAAGTTCAAGCCAGAGAGATGGCTGCAGGGAGCTGGCGATGGAGTTAATAGTAATGGGAAGTGGAGTTTTGTAGGGAAGGACCCATACTCCTACCCTGTTTTTCAGGCCGGACCAAGGATTTGTTTGGGCAAGGACATGGCTTTCTTGCAAATGAAAAGGGTGGTAGCCGGGATTTTACGGAGGTTCAAGGTTGTTCCTGCTGCAGAGGAGGGTTTTGAGCCCGTGTTTGTCTCTTATTTGACGTCCAAAATGCAGGGTGGTTTTCCTGTGAGGTTCGAGGAGAGAGCTAATTAAATTATCTTGATTTCAGTACTATTGTGTATGATTAGTTGTTAATTTGCAATTAATAATCGGCAGGATTTCTATAATGGATTTTAGTTATTTCGTTTACTTTTGTCTGTAATCAGTTGTAGGTGTTAATGAAATAAAAATTAAGCGTAATTTCGAGTGGATTTTTGTTGTTGTTGAATGTGAGGGTGAATTGGTTTATTAGAGAAAACATTGATTTAACATCCCGAGTGCCGCTGTAAGAGGAGCCCTTTCCAATTATTTGATGAGATCATTTGTCGCATCCTGACATTGGGATGGTTTTAAAAATATAAATGAAATAATATATTCTTGCCTTTTATTTTTTTAATAAAAAAAGATTTTATTTACTGGTATTATGGTAATTTGAAATCATAATTAGTCAATAAAGATTATATGATACAATCTGCAGGCTTACATGATTTGTTCATGCATGCTTGCTACAGTTATAAGGTAATTAAAATGGCAAGATAGGGAAAACAAAAACTAACTTGCTTTTGCAGAGACTTTGCACGAAGCGGCCGACACTGGGCGAAGCTCTTGTCTTCAACTTCCTTCCTGCTCCTTGTTCTTTCTTTTTCTGTTCTTCTGTTTTTGTTCCCCTTGTAGTGTTCTATTTGTGGGTTTTCTCTCTTCTTTTCTTCCCGCTGTTTCTCTATGATTTTTCTGCTCAGGATGAAGACGATGTTGATGAAGGTGCTAGGTGCTGTTGGTTGAATGGAAGCACCCTCCTCTGTGTTTTCTTGTTTTCGTCTCTGTGTTAGGCTCATTTTCCTTCCCTGGTTCTGTTTCTCATCATTCGATCCTTCTCACCTCCTGTATTTTTTAGTCTTCTCCTTCATTCCCCTCTGTTCTCTGTTTCTTTTTTTCTCTTCGTTCCACCAGTGTTCTGGGTTCTCTCCCCCTGTGAGGCCTTTTTCTGGCTTTTATAAAGCCAGAGAAGGTCGTGTGCTCATGCCTTCAGAAATGAGGCATCTTCCGTAAGGGATCGTGGGCATCGTTGTCCATGATCTGCTGGCTGTGTTTCCTATTGATCCGGTCTTCGGGACGAGGAGATGATGAACAGTGTGCGTTGAAAACAACACCGATTTCACTTAAAATGATTGTTTTTAATTTGACCCCAAGCTTCTGACATTTAATAATTGGGTCCCTAATTTCATTAATTAAATAATTTCAAGTTCAATTAAGTCCCCAAACATTCAATTTTTCCATTTTTTTTACCAAATTGACTCCTAAATTTATAATTCAATCCTTATTAGTCTTCAAACTTTAAGTTTGTGTTGTCTTAATCCAATCTTCAATTTATTCATTCATATATATATATATATATATATATATTTAAAAAAATTCAAAAATTAGGTTAGAAGACCATTAAAGAAGGGATTAAGCCTGATTTTATTAGTATTGTTGGGGTTCTTTTTGCTTGTATTCATGCTGGTTTGGTTGACTAGCAGCTGAAATATCTTGCCGCAATGACTAAGGTATCAGGAATGGAGCATCGCAACTGCATGGTGTATGTTTTAGGTCATGCTGGTTTGCTAGAAGAAGCAAAGAATTTGACAGAGAATGCAGATTGCAGAGACTACCCATCTTTTTGGACGGTTCTTCCGATGCTTATATAGCCAGTTCACACTCTGCCATTACAGAGCTCTTTGTAAAGAAAGTAATGGAATTGAGACCACACATACTAACAAAGACCGTCATACCAATTGCAAAATGAAAAGAACAAGGAAATTTTGGTATTAACATATGGTGTACATTTTACATAATCTTGCAGCTAAACCAAACTTTACATCAAAATAGGGCTATCCACAAAACAGCCTTGACTAGAGAATCATTGGGCTTGATCCCTCCATATTTTTATTGGCTATAAATCCTCTTAACAACTAGTTCAATCATATCACCTCTTCCATAACAATGAACCAGATTAAAATAACCATTTTAGCCTCAGTGCTTCCCATTTCTTAGCTCTTAGCGTTACCCTGTCAAATAATCATCTCAACCCAATAACTTAAACTGTTAGGTGAGGTCTCAGGATATGATTTATATTATTCTCTAACACACCTTCTCAAGTGAAAGCTTTTTGAGCTTAAAACTTGCATAGACCAAAAGCAATAAATAATTATCATTATTTTTTTTTTATTTTTTTAACCAAAATAATTTCATGAATATAATTAGTCTTGTTAAGCGGAAGTCATGTATCTATCTACTTATGCAACAAACTAAAATGGCATTTAATCGATATACTTCATGAGAATTAACTCAAGCAAAACTATCTATTAAAAAACATATAGTATCACAAATAATAAAACTAAACACATATCTTCTCATTTTAATGATATAAAAAGATCAACAATGACAAATGGAATTAAATACAATGGCAATTGAAAATTGTAAATTCTTATCAACGAGTTGAAGTATTACGATACAATAAATATTGAGTAGGTTTTCAACTATCAAGGAGAAAATTAGGCAACTTCAAAGTTGCTAAGTAATGAGAAAATTAATGAGAGTGTCATTAGAAATAATAAAGAATAGGAAGTTGGAGACGATAATTTTATATTGGAGCTCCTATCATGCAAAGATGCACTCAAAACAATAACTACATTACATAATTTTCTCTTCTAATATGAAAGCACTACATCAAAGCTTTATATTTGTATTTTGGAAACGTTTTTGAAAATAATTGAAATTATTTTTTTTTTTTATTTCAAATTTTTTTTATATATTTTTAAATTATTTTGATGTGTTTATGTAAAAAATAATTTTTAAAAAATAAAAAATATATTATTTTAATATATTTTAAAATAAAAAATATTTTAAAAAATAACCGTTACATAATTATTGCTTTTCCAGAAAGTAAAATTTTCGAAAAAAAGACCTAACAAATTTGTTGAAGAAAATGACCAGATGGATCGATATCCATCCTCGAGGGCCCAAGGCCACTGTCCCCGAGTCTATGGGTATTGATATGGCGATTGTGGGCTATCTTTAGATCCATGCTTGAAGAGACAAAAATAATATTCCCTCTGAATTGTCTCTGAGTTAATTGTGGGCTATTTGTAGATCCAATTTCTTAGTTTTTGTTCAGAGAAGTTTTGACAAGAATAAAAGTATTATTCATTACCAAATTAATATTTATTTCATGTGATAATTGCTTATTAACACTATATTAAATCTCTTAATCTAACTATAATAATGTTATTTATTATGGAATTTATGGTGAATTAATGTGTAAAATTCTGACCAACTGCTATATCAAGTTTTTAGCTATATTTATATACATCCGGTATAGCTTGATGCTCTATGTAGCAGTACACAAGAAAACCCAAAGTTTCTATTTCAGCCACTTAATCTCAAATGTATATTATTTTAATATCATATCTGTAATATTTCATCATATTTTTAAATGGGGTTGAGAATTTATATACTGAGTCCATACATTAAGGGTATATTTATATAAAATTATATAAGATACCGAGTCCATATCTTTAGATATTGCTTATTCCAACATTGTACTCAGCACATTATAGTGTTCCGATTGATTGCTTATTTCGGAAAAGTATATGGTTGACATTTTGATTTTACACAATCCAGATATTGCAGATATATTATGTTAATTCAACAGTGCACCTTACGCGTTAGCAAAGACGTTCAAACATAGTGGCTCGCAATTAGCTACCATTCAACAATTCGACTGTTGAAATCTCTCAAAGCAGAAAACTGTACGCCTTCACCTCCCCTATATATAGTTCCATCCCCTTCCCTTAATTAATCTATCACCCCACAAGAGAGAAAGGAAAGATGACAGATGTTTGCTCTGGTAAGCGATTGATTATTTTGATATGCTTGCATATAACTATGCCAATATATATATATATATATATATATATATATAACATGATTGTGCGTGATAATTAAGGTATTGTTTTATCAGTTTTGCGTGATATAGGCTTGCGTTGATTGAATTTGAACTGCACTGCCAGCAAAGTTACACTTGTATATTATGTACACTAACCAATATGAAACTCTCTGAATCCAATAGGTTCAACATTAATTACTAGATTTACATATGTTTTTTTTAGTATCTTTAATTTAACCTCCTCTGTGATACATGTAATTAACTATATTTATTGTTAACCTTAGATACTGGAAAGAGCTCGTGGCCGGAGCTAGTGGGAATAAACGGCGAAGTGGCAGCAAAAATCATCGAGAGCGAGAATCCCAAGGTTCGTGTTTCGATTGTGGAGGAAGGAATGATGGTGAGCCAGGAAATCCGTTGCGACAGGGTCCGAGTCTGGGTTGATAAAAATGGAATTGTGAAAGATATTCCATCGATTCGTTGATGAGCAAGAGCGATAGCTGTTGGTCTACTGGAAGCTGGAATATTTTGGTGGCTTCTCTATAGTTATTACTTAATATATGTTAAAGTGTACGGATGTACGTGTAAGGTTTATCTTCAAGATTGTACGTACCATGCATGCATGTGTACGTAATCCTGCTATTTAATCGTCAATAAAATGGTTTTTTTTCCCTTTTCTGTTTTTTTTTGGGTTGCAAAAGTGTCTTCCATTCTTTGAATAACGAGTCTTATATATATATTATTTAATATTATTATTTAATATTCTTAAATCGTTTAATATTATTATTATTATTTTATTGACAAATATATATATATATATATATATATATATATATATATAGGGGCGGAGCTAGAATTATTTATTAGGAGGAGCCATAATTAATATAATAAAATATAATATTTATTTTATTTTATTATACATGAGTTATAAAAAAATCTGTATAATTTAGTTTTATTTAAATAACTTACTATAAACATATAATGATCTTTGTATAAGATAAAAGGTTCGAAAAAATACCAAATTGAGTCAAAGCAACGAAGTTAATTTCATCTTCATAATATATTCATCAATTTAATGTTGTTGGTCTTTATATCTATCAAATATAAACATATAAAGTATATAAGAAACATTAGCTAAAACGAATCATTATTTTTGTTCAATAAACTTTGAAATAAAGTAAAAAATAATAAAGAACTATTTTCACTAATCAACACGGGTTCTTTGTAAACTGAGGCGCATTGGAGTTGCTCAATCATAACTTTAACATTACACATTGGAGTTGGTTCACTAGGCTGCGAGTTATCAATATTTTTTTTGAAAAAAAATCAAATTCTTCTTATTTTGTTCATGGTACAACCTAAAATCAAAACATATATCGTGAGAAAAAATTGATAATTTTGGTGATTCTGTTAAAAACAAAACATAAAAAAATCAAAGTATAATCAAAACAAACTAATAAAATATATCTAATTAATTAAAAAAATACTATAATAAGAATTCAAAAAACAATTGGTAAAATTAGCAGATCTAAGAAAAAAATGAAGCAAAAATGGTAGAATTATATAAAAAAACCTCATCAAATTATTAACAAACATCTCAAAATAAAATAAAAATAGATTTTAAATTTAAATTACTTTTTTTTGTTTGATGAAAAATAAATTAATTAATGGCTTTGCTTCAATCTTTCCGTTGAAAATTTTTATTTATGATTTATATTTTTATTTTTATTTTTGACCGGCTGCAGAATTTATTGCGCAAAGTAATGATTATATATTTACAGGATTTATATTAGGGCTATGTAAATTAATTTTAAAAAAAATCAAATTGAAAAATTACACTTAATTACAGTAAAAAAAACTCATCTTTGTAGAATAAAAAACTTCATCCACACTTAATTACCTAATAATATATATATATATTATTACTGTAATTATGTAATTAAGTGTGATTTATATATATATTACAGGGGCGGAACATTTAAGGGGGCCCGGGCCCCTGCTTGCCCCCTCTTCCTTCCGCCCCTGTATATATATATATTTGTTAATAAAATAATAAAATTTATTTTTAATATCAATACATAAAACAATTTAAGAATATTAAATAATAATATTAAATAAAATAATTTAAAATTTTTAAAAAGCACAATAATTATAGCCCACCTAACCCGTGGTGCTGACTGTTGATCCATGCACCATCATTCACAATCTAGCTCACGCATTTGTGTTAACATCCCTGTAAATGGTACAAATACAATTGTAGAAAAGATAGCTTATGTGTTTTAATCATTAAGAAAAAAACAATTTACAAAAATATCATGTCAACATAAGTGGTAAAGTGTTGGTTTTTTTTTAAATAATTCATCTTAAATAAAAAAATAATTATCATATGAGTCTCTGATTTGTTTGTTTTTATATTATTATTAATAGTTGAGTCAAGTTGAAGGATGCGGATCTAAATCTGTTTATTTCTATTTTAATCAGCAATTTTTAAAAGTTGTTTACACATTTATTTGAAGGGTGAGAATCCAGATTTCTTGTTATATTTAAAAATTATTAAAAAAGGAAAAAACTGTGAATTGTCCATGAGAGGTCGAAGTCTTCTTTTTTTTGTTGAGAAAATAGCTAACAAAAACATCATTTTCACCTTAGAAGTTAAGATCGAGGGATCGTGGCGGACAATATTGCGCCGAAGGAAAATATAGTTGTTCAGCAGGAAAAAAAAAATGAAGAAAAGGTGAAGACATTTTCTCAATGTTTTCTATTAGTTTATTTACGGCATGCGCAAAAACACCGGTCTTTTCCAAATTCAAGGAGCTAGTTCGAGAACATTAATTTGGCTATGGATATAAATAAGTTCGAGAAAGAATTTGCAAATCAAAATCGATCCCTGCTCATCAGAAAAGTTAAAAGATCCTTCAACTTTTCTTCCTTCTTATTTTTAATAGGAACAGACACTTCAAGAGCAATAACTTCAAAGATGATGGCATTAATTAAATGTGATAGTTTTTTTTAAATTTAAAACTCTTAAATAAATGTGTTTAATTAAGATAATAATGGATAGTTTATATCTCTGATATTCATATTTTATGACCATTCATGACTGCTTAATGGGTTGATATCGACGAATAAACAACTAAGAAGTCTATCAGAAATTAATTTTTAAGGGACTTCTGATAAAAAAAGATGATAATATTTGATGTTTTGACGTGAATAATCCGTAAGCAATCCCAATACCATTATAAAATACCGACGGAACAATAATCCTCGATAGATTTTCGTTGACAATTAAAATACTGACGATGTTTTTCTTAAACGCCAGCAGAAAACTCTTGTCGGCATTTTTCAATTTTCTAAGTAGAGGCTATGATGCTATCCCATTGCAGCTGATAAAGTGTGCAATATATATTGGGATAGCATCTTATCTACTTTTCTTTATCTATATATTATCATTAAAGTATTTATGTGATCATGGGTGTTCATAGGTTTTCGGGTGAACTGCAAAAGAAATCTTAACTTTTGTACTAATTAAGGAATCATATATGGTTTCAAATCTTTGCACTTAAGAATCTTATGTTTTGATTTGTTAGAACTTTGAGTTTTTCAGGATTCTTACAACTTCTATATTTTTTTTTAAATTTTTTTCCATATTCCTCTGCCAAATGACCAGGATGATTACTAATACTCTCGCATACACCAAGTACTTATGAAATATACTCAATATATTATGTACATATATTCTAATTTTATTCAATATTTGATCGTAAAATAGAGTAATCACATCTATCACATGAGTTTAACTCCATCCACCCTTCCACCGATCATCCTGCACCTCCAAATGGCCTCCAACAGACAGTCTCAACTCTCACGATTGCACATGCACCCATGACCTTATACATAGTGAGCAATTCCACTGTGTGCGCCAGCCGTCCTTGAATCCAATTCCCATCAAAACTCGTCTCCCAGTAAACCATATCCCCAACACATCTGTGACAAGCCACCCTGTGGTTCAGCTTTCTTTTGAGAGATATCCATCTTGGTTAGACTATCACTCTCTGCGGGAGACTTTTAATAAGCATGGAAAGGTAACTGCCCCGTTTCTAGCCCTCTAAAAACAAAATAGGAGGCGATGGAGATTTGGTTTCGTCACGATACAATCGCAGTCTACAACATCAATGCTTGTTAAGCAACTCAACAACATATGGTTTGGAACATATAAGCCACGGGTCAATATCAGGCGATATCAGTCTACAACAGCAAGGACAACACATCAGATTACTAGCAGGAAATCTCCAGCCCAACATGCTCCAGTTACTGTTACAGAGCGCGACTCCAGAAGTTATGCCGTGGTGGTTCGCACAGGTCATCGCAAAGATTTGTCCGCAGCCAATCAGGAAATCTGCAGTGAGAGTAATTCTATTGTGCATATGCCTGTAGTTACTCATGGTCCTTCGGAGGAGGAAAGGGTGAGGCTTCAAATTGCTTGGTGGGTGTAATAAGCGAAGGCGTTATTTATCAGCAGATACGGGATTCATTGCCAGCCAATGCAGTGCGGTTCAATAGGTTTCGTTTTATGGGTTCCACACAGGCTCTTATATCATTTGCATCCTATGACGCAAAGATGGAGGCATTGAAAAGGATATATCAACGTGGCGTATCTACTTTGACGAATTAAGGCCAAGCATTATTTCAGATGGTCCTGTTGATCGATTTGCCTGGGTTGAGATCACTGATCTTCCAATTATTTGTTGGAATGCTTCTGCTATTACCAAAGTCCTGTCATCATATGGTAGGGTTATTAGTTTCGATAAGATCAGTTATCGCTACAGCAGTCAGGGGTACATTAACATCTTAATTGGTACAAGGCGCAACAGGTTCATTACGGAATCAGTAACTATACAGATAAGGGGCTCTGACTACAAGATTCAGGTTAAGGAACTCGATCCTCTGCATTTTCCGGTGTTTGAAGCCATTGAGTACAGCATTAGGACTTTCAGTCCCATGCTGGATGAAGAAGATGATGAAACAGAGTCCACGTCAGACAGTTATGAAAGCATCGATGCTGCTGACACAGACATTAACGAAGATGGAGTTCCTCAAGCAGTAGGTTTGGAAAGAGACGTTGATGGAATGAGAGTTCACCAGGCTCAGAATGCGGGCTTGTTTGCTAGCTTCAAGGACAGTTGGGATTTAAATTCTATTTCTGTTAGCGCACCTCCTGAAGCCCTGTTTCCTGAAGCATTTCAACTACCGCTATCCCTTCAGAGGGTGGATTGTTAGTTAATCGGAGTGCAGTTCCAAGCCCATCTGTCTCAAGCCCATCATCTATTAGCCCAAATTAAGGGCAAAGAATGGTGGCCCATCACGACACCAACTGACAACTGTTCAGTACTTCATTTAGGCCCCGTCTTTCACAAGCCACGCAATCGCAGATTCAGAATATGCCAGCAGCTGGATGCAAATCAATCATCCCTACTATGTCGCATCCAATGGTCCTCGGACGCAGGAAGCACATGGACTTCAATTGGAAGTCTGCAGCAGAGTGAAGACGTATGTGAGGTGGAATCAGAAAGCTCAATGGACTCTGGAATCAGGCAAGGGAATCTCAGCTTTTTAACAAGTTCGTGGGCAGCCTCATCAGAATCTGTCGTTGAGACAGAGGTGCAGGGACTGTTGGAAGCTGGGCAGGAACTGGGATTTGGGAATATTGAGGACTTGCAGTTGGCAGCTTCCATTAGAGACCAGGCGGATAGAGAGCTGGACGATTAATGGAATGATGCCCAGTAGTTCCAATTTCACGGACGACTCTAGATAGGTATTAACTTCTTTCTTCATGAAGATTTTATTCTGGAATAGTTGTGGATTGGGTATGTCTTCTAAGAGAGTATCAGTTAGAAATATTATTCGGAAAAATGATATTGAGGTGTGCTTCCTGCTAGAAACTAAGAGAGCAATGTGTTGTGATGGTTTTATTCGTATGCTATGGAATAATTTATCAGTAAAATGGTCTGCAGTAAATTCATTTAATAAGTCTGGAGGAATTGTAGCTATGTGGGATGACAGTAAGTTCATGGTTCAGTCAATCGAATATGGTGGGCAATGGGTAGCACTTTTTGGTCTACACGTGGGGAAGCAATTTAATTGTTCAGTAATAGGAGTCTATGCCGGAACCACAGTACATGAGAGGCGTGAACTGTGGGATGATCTCCTTATCTTACAAGCTGCATTTGCAACACCTATGTTCATTGTTGGGGATTTCAATGAAACTTTGAATCAATATGAAAGGAAAGTGGGTTTTTGAATGCAATTGGGTCTGCAGATTTCAAATGTTTCATCTCAAGCTGTAACCTTTTGGAGTATTCCCCCAGTGGCCACCGATACACACGATTCATGGCACCTCAATGAGTAGACTTGAGATAGCCTTCGCCACTCCAGACTGCCATTTAAAATTCTCAGGCCTTCTTCTCAGTCGTTTGCTACGAGGCTTGTCTGACCACTGTCCAATGATCTTAGGACAGCAATGCGCCAAACGTTGGGATGGAAACCATTTCGTTTTTTAAACTGTTGGGTATCCCAACCTCTATTTATGGAGAAACTTGAGGGTATCTGGAAGAAATGCGGTATTAAGTTTGATGGGAGATTTCAATTAGTTAAAAAGCTGGCATTTATGGCTACAAAACTCAGAATTTGGAACATACAAGAGTTTGGCAATCAAGACTCAAAACTGCTACAGCTTCAGCATGAAATCCAGACCATTGAGAATACAACGGAGGAACTTAGCAATGATGAACTTTCTTAGCTGCAAACATTACGATCCAAGTAGTGAGACGAAAGCAAGTGTGTGGAATCAATCTGGCGTCAAAAATCATGACAGACCTGGTGCATGCTTGGCATCAGAACACAAAGTTCTTCCACATAACATCTAATACTCGAAGAGGCAGAAACTTTATTAATCAAATCAGATATAATTAGAGGTGAGCAAAAAAACTAAAAAATCGACTAAACTGAGAAAACCGGGAAAAAAATAACCGAGAAAACCGAACTGTGAAAAAAATCGATTAAAATTTTGAAAAAATTGACCGGTTCGGTTCAATTTCAATTTTATAAGTCTGAAACCGAAAAAATCAAACCGAATCGAACTCAAAACTGAAAAAACCGGAAAAAACCGAGCTAAACTGAAAAAACTGAAAAACCAAGCCAAACCAGTTTGAATCAGTTTTTGTCCTAAAAAACGAACCAAATCGAACTGAAACCGGTTGGTTTGAACCGGTTTTGGTTTTTAAATTTTTTTTTTCAATTTGGTTACTTTTTTTTTATATAAAAATCAAACCGAACCGAAAATGATTACTCCTAGATATAATAATAAACTACATACCTTTTCAGTAGACATTAAGCAAGCGACAACTTCTTACTTCTCAAGTCTAATAACTAATGACACTACTGAAAGAGCTAAAATGGGATTACTTGGGTTCACCAAGATCTCCACACAACAAGCTCAACAACTAGATCAAGAGGTAACTATCGAAGAGGGCAAGCAAGCAATTTGGAGTTGTGATGGAACTAAAGAACCAAGACTTGACGACTTCATGTTCACCTTCTACAAGATAGCATGACATATGATAGGACCTGATGTTTTTTATATGTTACATGAATTTTTCACGCTTGGGAAATTACCAAAAGGGGTTAATGTCTCTCATATAGCTTAGGTCCTAAAGACAAAACTGCTTACTAAATTTTTAGAGTATAGATCGATAAGTTTAGTGTATGGCTTGTACAAAATTGTTGGAAAATTGTTATCTAATAAATTGAGATAGATTATGCCTAGCATTATTAGTGCTAACCAGACAACTTTAATCTCTGGTAGGCAGATCTTAAATGGTTTTATGATGGCAAATGAAGTTGTACATAGTGTCAAGAAAAGTGGGCAACATGGTTTTGTTATGAAAGTAGACTTCTATAAGACTTTTGATTCAGTTGTTTGGGAGTATCTAGAGGAAATGATGTCATACATGGGCTTTGGGAAGAGGTGGATTTCTCTAATCCATGAATGCATCACGAGATCTAAGCTATCAATTCTTATTAATGGTTCACCAAGTATGGAGTTTGGAGACACCGTGGTCTATGTCAAGGCAACCCACTATCGCCTTTTTTTTGACATGGTTGTGGAAGGGTTATTAATTTTGTTCAAGAGAGCTTCAAATTCTAGCTTGTTTAAAGGAATTAATTGTGAAAATGGCATGCATCTGATTCATCTACAATATACAGATGATACCTTAGTATTTAGTCCTGATGATTTCCATTTAATTTCACTTAATTGTTTAAAGGATTTTAAGGTGGTTTTAGTTGGCTTTAGGTCTAAAGGTAAATTTCCATAAAATTTCACTTATTGGAATCAACCTAAATGATGAATATATAGTAGGAATGACAAATGTAATATATTGTAAATGGGACTCGCTCCCAATCTGGTATTTAGAACTTTTCTTTGGAGCAAATCCGAAATGACTCTCCACTTGAAAACTTGTAATAAATAGCATCCAAACAAGACTAGGCTTATGGAAATGATGTTTATTGAACATGGTAGGATAACATCCAAACAAGACTAGGCTTATGAAAGGATGTTTATTGAGCATGGTAGGAAGAGTGTGTCTTATTAAAACTGTGTTATCCTCTCTCTTCTTATATTACATGTTTGTGTTTCTAATGCCAAAGGAAATTGTTAGGGTCATTACTTCAATTAAGAGGAGATTCTTATGGTGTGGAGATTCAAAAGATCGAAAAATTTATAAAGTATCATGAAAAATGATGGTCAGGGGAAAGAATAGAGGAGCTCTAGGCATTGCTTCACTGGAAGGTAAGAACAAGGCGTTGCTATTTAAATGGATATGGAGGCTACGATACAATAATCCAATAGGATAGCAAGAGCTTATCAGTAAAAAGTATCAGGCTTCCTTCACTAATGGTCTCCCAAATACTTCATCCATCTCTTTTAAAAACATGGCAATCCATTAATTCTCTCATCATCACAGAATTTGTAGTTGGAGAGGCTTTGAATAACAATTGTTGGTATCGGGTTGATAATGGTAAACACATTCACTTTTGGACAGACAAATCATTATGTGGTGGGATGTTAAAAAATCTCTATCCATGCTTATTTTCCTTATCCAAAACACCTTCATCATGCTTGCTAGATATGAGGAGTACGTCTCAGCTTAGTGGCAGTAAAGGCCACACTGAAAAAGACGTCTACAACCATCAGAAAAGAAGCAATTGTAGAGTGTGACTCAATTGCTAGCAGGTATAACTCTACATGAAAACATAGCTGATACAAGAATATGGGGAGGAGAAGCAACTGGTTCTTATACTTTCAAGCTTGGAAGTGAATTAATTGATAACATCTCTTATCCAAGAAACTTTCCTTGCTCATCCCTCTTGTGGAAATGATTTTCCCCACTAAAGATTGGAATGTTCATATGGCCGCTGCGTCATGGCAGAGTATGTATTAGAGCCTTCCTAGCACACCGTCATTTGATACATCCTAGTCAAGCAATATGTTCCTTCTGTGAACATGAAACGAAGCATGATAATCATCTTTTCCTTCATTGCTACCACACGTGGAGACTGTGGCAATAATTTTAGAACTGGTTTGGTATTTTTTGGTGCATGCCGAATAGAATAGATCAAATCATTAGCCAATGACAGGACATGGCAAAAGACAAGTTCCAATGAAGTGCATTAATGATGCTATCGTATGATATTTTCTGGGTATTTAGATTGTAAGGAACAAGATGATTTTTGAGGATAAATTATGTCGGATTGGAATGTACAATTTCAACTCATTCTCCACCATCTCACACTTTGGTGAAAGGCTTGGAACAATAACTTTACATATATAAAGAATGATTTAATTAGAGGCCATGGCGGTATTTTATCATGAATTAATAAGTGAAGTGTTTTTAGTTTAGGAGCTTGCCAATATATTTTCTTTTTGTACATCTCTTAATATTTTGAATTCTAGTTTACCGTAGCTTTAATGATAAACTGGTTTTATCAATAATATCTCAATTATTATATAAAAAAAAAGAGATAATTAGACACTTAACTAGTGCCCATGTATTATCGCAGCCAATACTGAAATAAGATTTTTCTATCTATACCAACACATTTACGTTGGATTATTAAATTAGAGCCCATATTTTCTATTTTCAATTAATACACACGCATAGTTTGTATCTGGTAAAAGCTTAGGACATGATTTTAATTTGTTTTCATAAGTAAATCCAGCTTTTTATCAAATCTATATATACTCAATGCCTTAAAAACATTAAATTAGAAAGTAGATTGCTTTCATTTAATTAAGAGGAAGTCGATTAATTAAAAATAAAATAATTATCGAAATATAAATGTCGAATATATAATATTATATTCGGGATGTGAGAGTACAAATTAAGGACATAAAGAGTTTGCGCAGTTGAAAAATTATGAAAAACTCAAAGTGCTAACAAATCAAGCATAAGACCTTTAAGTGGAAAGCCAACAACCACAGTAACTATTTTTTTGCTCATTCCCCTAATTTCTTTAATCCAATTGTTGATGCACGTGGTGCTCTCCCCTCCTCTTACTCTTCCTTTTATTTTATTTTATTTTCTTAATTAATTAATTTCCTTGACCTGGTTTTATATTCTTAACCTGGTTTTATGTTCAGTCAATTCTCTCCGTATTTCTATTTACTTTACCTTGCCTGTGTTAAGAATATCTCTTAGCTTCAGGATTCAAGAATATATATAGATGTATTGATATGTATATGAAATACAATAAGAGTGTTTTGAGCATCCTTTAAATCAAGAGATTAATTAGTTATTGATATTATTTAAATATAGCAGAGTGTGTGTATACATATAAAATAAAATTTAAAAAAAAAAAACATCATTTTTGGTTGTTGGATCGAAAATCAATAAGCAAATGGATAGTGCTTTTTAGGGTTTCAAAGTTTAAATGGATATGTGTTAGTGAGTGACTCGAGCTAGGGTATCATTTGCTTTCTTTTTGTCTCTTCTGCGTGCAAGATCATTTGTTTGATGTGCTAATCATTCTGTTTTTTATTTTAATTTGATCAGGATAAGCCATGTTATAAGCTTAATTAAATTGTTCGGCAAAATTAGAAGAATGATTTTATATTAATTTTTTTTATAAATTTCTTGAATTAATATTCTTATATTTTATTTTTTTCTGGTTATGTTCTTTATTATGTCATGGAGTTTTTCTAGCTCTTTAGTTTTTTATTTTTATTTTAAAATAGTAGAATATTTCAACTTAAATCACTTCATTAAATAAGCTATGGAAACAATATTAACAGTGTTTTAAAAAAATTATTTAAAATTAATATTTCTTTATATTTTATGTATAGTTTTGAAGTGTTGATATCAAAAATAATTTTTAAAAAATAAAAAATATATATTTTTATATATTTTCAAGTAAAAATTATTTTACAAAGTAATTAATACCACACTTTTAAATACCTCTAAGAATAAAAAATAGTTTTATATTTTTTTCCACACAGATAAATTGAAACTCTTTCAATATAGAAAGCTATCAGCAATTAGCATAGGCTTTAGGGCTAGGAAATTTCGTGTGGTGCAGCTCTCCTTTAGTGGAGCGGCTTTAACTTCCATTCCACCTATATATAAAGGTGGAGAGCTCCACTGGAGTTGCTCATTGCAAAAACCTGACCTAATTAAGGTTATTAGTGAAACAGTTCCAGGAGAGAAGAAACCGTTATCCGGCCACTTGTGCGCCTAATCTTCTAAATATCTGCCTTAATCCTTTCATAAATATTTGAAAATCATGAAAACGAGCAGAAACTTAATACTCTGCAAGACAGTGATGATTGTAATTATCTTGTTGGTTTCTGCAACCAAACCTTTTGTAGATTCTAGGTTCTTACAAGAAAAGAAACCAAGAGCTGGTAGTAGTGCTGATGCAGTTGAAGTTTCCCTTCAAAGGAGCCCAGTCCCTCCATCTGCTGCTTCACCGTGCACTAACATAAACAAAGGGAACTACAGCGGTGGTCATTGCCCTTAATCAAAGGTAAAGTTGCTTGTATAAAATATGCATGCCCTGGTGCAAGTGCTGCCACCTGATTGTGATTCAGAACTCAGTCACCACATGTGAAGTTTGTGGTTAATTATAAGTATCATAAGACTGAGATGTAATTTATTTCTCGTTTTTTAATGTTTGGATTCGATGTAAGAACTATTTATGAATATATATCATCTATGTGTGTGTTTAGATAAAAAGACAAGCTTCTTCTGAATTCTTCTTTTCTTAGAGCACTGCACTCTGATCCCTCTCTCTCTCTTAGTTCCTATATAAATGTAAATATAACTTTTAAAACAAATTTGGAGAGTAAGACTGTTCTCTATTCTAGTTTTTAATTGTATTCTAAGGCTGATTTGAGATACAGAGAATTCAGACTAAAAAGAATCATCAGAACTATCGCCGGTACCTTGATAATGGGTGATCAGAGAGAACCCCGCGCGCGCATATATATATATATATATATATATATATATATATATATATATATATATATATATATTCATGCATGTATAGCATGAAACTGAAAGAAAAATAATTAGCACAATATCTATCTCTTGTAACCGCATGCTAGTCTATCCATTTACCATTTGAATTTAAGTTTAAATTAATGATCAATATCTGGGATAATACTCAGGACTGGAATCAAATTTAAGATTTTGATGAGAATATTCTTATTTAGCACTCCAAGTACCCTTCTTTCTATATCTATTTATGTATGTATGATGCTTGTTTAATTTGTGATCCTTCTCTTTTGCTTTAATGGGAAACCCTGACGAGCGTTGTTTTGAGTGCAAGCTTTATAGTGGAGCTGGTAACATTTCTACTCTCCGTCCTGTTCGGACAGAAGATTAAAAGGTACTGGAAATGAGGGAACCTTTTTGGATACCTTCTCTTATGATTCCGGTGGATGATATATTTAGGGTTTCATTTAGAAATGCTATCAGAATCCATATTCCCATGGATAATGGTAATTTTTTATATTTATATTTGGGACGACCAAACTAAGACCTTCGGGATTTAAAGTGTGTATTGGCTAGAAACTAGCTACTCTTTTTATTTTTTGACAAGCAAATGAGATTAAGCCAACAGATGGCAAAATAAGCAATCCAAGGGGTCACAATGAAAAAATAGATACAGGGAAGAAATGAAGGAACCCAAGCCAACAAACTAGCCCGAGGAATATTGACCAGCAGACATCATTTTCCCAACACAAACTCCGATACTCATCTCTGGCTACTTTTAGAACAAAGAATTGAAGCTACATAGCACAGAAAAAGATCTTATTCTAACCCAGAAGATAAATGGCTTCTTTTGATTTTAATTCATAATCCCTAATCCAAGTGAGCATGCTAAAATTAATTTATACTTTTTCTTCCCCCTTTCCGACGTTCTTGAAGACTTGAGTTGCTTTCGAAACCATCGGAAACAGGTGGGACTAATTCCAGTGTTTCTATCGGAATCCAAGAACATACTTTTGGATTAACATGTTTTATATTATTTTATTAATATATTTGTTTTAGCAAAAGTTTTTTAAATTTTAAATTTATATAAGTTTACGATCTTACCTTGTATTTAATTCTATCAGAATCTAAAAACATAAGTTTTTTCTCGTTTTTTTTTTTTAATTGTTTGTGAATGGATAATCATAGTTGACCAAAAGATAGAAGCTGGAGCACTTAACCTCTTTCAAAGAGCATAAACTTCTAACATATCACTTAAATGAAAACTCTTTAAATAGAAGTTGTTTATAAGATTTAAATTCATAATTGTTTAATTATTAAAGTTTATAAGACCATATCAAAGAGATATATATATCAATCAAAACACTTAAGCTAAACTAATAGATAACACTTCAAGATTAACGATGTTTTAAAATTCGATATGCTCGGGAATGAGATTATTTAGTGTTTGGATAGTGGTTAGTCATACGTTCAGATTAATATTCTTTTCTTCAAAGCTCACGGAGTAGAAGATTTATGGTAGAAAATCTAACACTTGCAAAACAATCTTTTTTTATAGGGTTTAAAGACCATCCGATGATAAAATTAGTTACTTTTAGTAAGGGATTATAATAAATACTAGAATGAGCTTTAAAATCTAAGAAAAAGTATGTTTGTTCTTGTTTTTGTATGGCAAATGCTTTGAGAATAAAAGTATGAAAACTTAGATAATAGAATTTGCAATCATTACTTGGGTGGTTCAAATGATATTTATAATCCATTAATCTTGTTGTTTTGATTGAGTGAAGGGACTTGAGAGTTATTTTCTCGTGATAGTATTGATGAGGAATAAATATTCCTTACACGACATTAATAAGAGACAAATATCAATATCATTAATGAGATGGAAATATAGTAAGCCCTTGAGAGAATTTTTATACATCTATAGATGTAGGGAGATAAATATCCTTGATATAAATATTTCTTGCTAAAAGTCTTAAGAATAAGTAAACAGGGTCTTATGACCCTAAGATAGGCTATAACAACCTCCAGACCAATTGGATTTGGCATGTAGCCAAGTCTGGAGGCGGTAGGTCTGGTAACTTGCTAAATCCACGTCCACCTGAGCTCAGCACATGGCTAACTTAAGAATGTTGGATCTAACAGCTTGTCAAACTCAAATTTATTTGTACTCAACACGTGACTGAATCCAAGTATATTAGATCTGGCAATTCGTCAGATTCATATTTGCTTGGGCTTAGCACGTGGCCAAACCTAAATATGTTAAGTCTAGCAATTCGCTAGACCCATGTTAATTTGAACTCGGCACATGACTGATCCCAAGTATGTTGGATCTAACAATTCACCAGATTGACATTCGCTTGGGCTCAACACATGACTGAATCCAAGTATGTTGGATCTAACAACTTGTCAAACCAATGTCAGTGAATTATCACCCTGTTATTGGATCTTTTTAGATAGGGGTTTAGGCTTTTTCACAAAGCATCAAAAATATTGATTCATCAAACATATATGATTTGTATTATTATCAAATAGCACTAACTTTCAATTGTATAAAATGGGGTTTGTCTTGACTGCAGGTGTTCAAAATTTTGTTCTTTGTAACCTATGGATATTCAGTAAAGAGAATAGAATGTACAATATTATTTTCTGTATAGGCTCGAGACTAATCGTGTGATCAAGAATTTTTGCACACCGTGAAATTCTCAGTGGCACCACAACAAAAGACTTCTGCAAGTTTTGCTTTGCTCAATCCAGTTCATAGTCCCAACTACCAATCTTCCAGCAAATATTGCACTTGAGAAGCACTTCATTCCAGTCTTCCTTAACAAATTGATATTCAAAAAAACATGTAGTCCCTCATTTCATTAGATTGTCTACTAAGAACAACATAAAGAATCAATAACTCTATCTCTCTTGATTTGGTTGTCGACCATCATCTTGTCTTATTATTTTGTTGCAGAATGTATATCCGCATCTCTCATCTATGTCGAAACTAGATCTTCTTTGGGGGTATATAATTATCTCACCCAAATTCATGAGCAAAAGACGCAAAGAAATCATGTGCTTCCTCCTTGTACTTAAGAAATTTATCTGTGCGAAAATGCAGCTGGTAGGTATCCTCTAGCTTCATCAATTTCATGGCATGGCCAGTCCATTTGCACAGGGTAATGATTAATTAATTGCAGTATTAATTAATTGTAGTAGGGTAATCATTAGAAAGTCTAGAATATGCTTTTGAAAGTCATACGGGCCATGATCGCTATTTTATGCCTTAAGCATGCCTTCCCAATTGAGATGGCCGGTTTGCATTTTTTAGCAGCTACGAGGAATCACCACAGATTTTAGCAAATGTAACTATCAAACTTTTTTGAGGAGCTTTTAGTAGTGGGGCTTCAGGAGATTGAAGGCAACCGATGCGCTAATTAATTACTACTCATTAGAAGAAAAAAAAAATTACTACTCATTATTATTTTAATTATATTGTATTACAGATTTGATTTGCTTAAGCTATACACACTACTATAAAATTAAAAAATATCAATGAAATATTCTATCAGCATAACGAGGATTCCATTGGTATTTTTCAATGCTAATAGAATATTGTCATCTAAAACATACTCGTCAAGGTTTTTTATTTCATTGTCATTCAAAAAAACCTACAAAATATTTGTTGGCATTAGAAAGAATATTCCATCAACATTTTTATTTATTTTTGTTTAAATTGTTATGATCGCAAATCTAACAATAGTTCACAATTGTCGCATGTGAACGTGTAACGTCAGGGGTTAGGGAGTCACCACTTAGTTGTTTGGTTCAGGTTTAGAGAATAACAAAAATTATATTCTGGGACCTCATCTAAAATATTAAACTTTTATTTCCTTTTCTTATTTTTGTTTAATAAATATATTTTCTGAGTTGCGTGATTTGTGGCACAATACCGATAAAAACCCAATTAGGCCTATAACAAAGTAATTGAGAATTTTTTTCAACAATTTATGAAATTAGAAAGTTTTAGAAAGTGCTCACAATCCAGTACACTAAACAAAAACAAAAAAATTCATGGTTCAATGAGCAAGCACACTAGAAAAACAGTTATGTTTATCAACCATGCAAAACAGCTAGTAAGAACTCATTGTTATATTTTTTAGGTTTTATTTATGTGTTTATTTGTGAGATTTTTAATAAACTATTTAATTTACAGGAAAAACAACTTAGGTGAAAAAACTCATATAAAGTAGGAGATAGGACGCAAAAGAAGAAAATGTTTATCGATACAAGAACAAAAGTGTTTGTTGTAAGTTTTTTTATATATTGTTATCATTGCTTTAAGATTATTTATTTGCATCAATAATATGAAATAAAATTGAATTTAGAAATTTAACTTTTTTTTTTGTAAGAGACACATAACACCAGCACGATTATAAATTTGATGAAGATACTTCCACCCATCCTGCTCATGATACTCATTTATGGTTGGAGGCTGCTGCAAGTGATGGACTTTATATGAATTAGGTTTATGGTATGCCTATGACATTGGCACAAGAAATGAGGACAAGCCAAATTGTTTCAACTGTAGACATGCCAAATTCTAACCCAAGTAATGCATCGCAAAACTTTGATGAACTGGTTTAGGAGCAACTACATGTTGAGATGTAAAATATAAAAGTATGGATGATGGCAGAACTCCAATAACAAAATAGGATGTATTTGACTCAATTAAGTGTATATACATATATACATTTTCCTCTTCCTCTTGGACCTTTTAGCTCAAGATCTCCCCACCCCCTCCACCTCCTTTTATATATATATTTGTGTGTGTGTGTTATCTCACACAAAATCACCAATGAAAGATTCTATTCCATCAGCGATTTTGTTAGAAATTTCTAGCAATTTACCGACATAATCACCGATGAAGAAATTTATCAGTATAATAGTGATGGAATAGCCGATGGCATATTCCATCACCATTGAAAAATTCTGATGGAATTGAAACACTGACGAAATACTTTTCGATGATAACTGTTAACAATTTTGTCAACATTATTTAGAAACCATTTGGGAACACAATGCAAACCGATTTCCCAAAAAATTCAATTTTTTTTTTGCTAAAATTTAATATAGTTTGTATGTTTTGGATCGTTGGACTTGATATGAATTAGGTTTATAGTATGCCTATGACATTGGCACAAGAAATGAGGACAAGCCAAATTGTTTCAATTGTAGACACACCACATTCTAACCCAAGCAATGCATCGCAAAACTTTGATGAACTGGTTTAGGAGCAACTACATGTTGAGATGTAAAATATAAAAGCATAGATGATGGCAGAACTCTAATAAGAAAATATGATATATTTGACTCAATTAAGTGCATATATATATATACATTTTCCTCTCCCTCCTGGACCTTTTAGCTCAAGATCTCCTCACCCCCTCCACCTACTTAAAGATTATATGTGTGTGTGTGTGTGTGTGTGTTATTTCACACAAAATCACCAATGGAAGATTCTATTCTATCAGCGATTTTGTTAGAAATTTCTAGCAATTTACTGACGTAATCACTAATGAAGAAATTTATCAATATAATAGTGATGGAATTGCTGATGGCATATTCCATCACCATTGAAAAATTCTGATGGAATTGAAACACTAACGAAATACTTTTCGATGATAGCTATCAACAATTTCGTCAACATTATTTTTTTTGCTAAAATTTAATATGGTTTGTATGTTTTGGATCATTTTGATGTGCTGATGTCAAAAATAATTTTTAAAAAATAAAAAAACATCATTGGCATGCATGTCGGTACGAAAAGTTATTTGAAAAGCAACCGCTACCACACTGCCAAACATACTCTTATTTCCAATGGAATCTTCACTATACGCATATGAAATACTGCATTAGTATTTTTTTAATTTTTTAATAGTGATTTGACATGTCAAAAATGCCGATGAATTTTTTAAAAATTTTTTATTCCCTTGCTATTTTCAACGGAAATTACCAATGAAAATTTTTCATTACAATTTTTATCAATAAATAGTGATGCAATATTTTTCATCATCAATTTCATTGCTTTTTTTTTTAAATTTTCTGGTGTGTGTGGGGGAGAGAGACGCTTATCTTGCCATTATATCATGTTTCCACATACTATATAGTTTAGTATTTTCTTTCTATGTATCGCTTGGCTAGCCAAATTCATGCCTTGGAAGTGAACGCATTTATATCCTACACACCACCTAACATGCGGTGGGGAAAAGTCTTGCAGCAAATGTACATAATTGGTGAGCCTAAAGTAAGTCCAATACGTTGCTTACTTTGATTGTGCCTTGATTAATTAAAATTAAACTGATGTAGTAACTTTATGGTGAGAGAGAAAGGTAGCGTTCATATCATGCACACACTACTTATTGTCTGATAAATTGTATGCTTTTTAATTATAATCTCACACAAGCGCTAGTTAATAAATATTATCCTAGCATGGATATATGGTAGATGTTTTGTGGAAAAAGTTTTAGTTTGGATAAATAAATTCAAGGTGAAAACAAATCAATACCACGCCGCAGCCCGAGGTATAACTTTTGGTGAGAGTGTGTGTGTAAGCTTTAGGGTCTTTGATATACTTAACGCACCATTCCACTGGAGAATATTTAGGGTCTTTGATATACTTAACGCACCATTCCATTGGAGAATATACCAGTGCTTGAAGTCGCAGAGAAGATTGTTGGGATTGGCTAAGAGAAAGAACTTATAAATGGCCCCAGAAGATTGATGACACGGGATAAACACTTGTGATCATTCAAATCCAGAAAAGCAAGGATGCGTGGCAAACAGGTGTAAAGTGCAGCTGGTTTTACATTATTAAGCTTGAAAGTATGCCAGAAAGGTTACTGTGTATGCATAAAATCTCATAGCGGAAGCACCACTATTGTAAAGTCTTGGGAGAGTAGGTTTATGATCTTCCATCGATTATGATAATTTTAATGGAGGATTTTTAATATATACCCATCTCACAGCTAGCTAGATAAGTCTTTTTCAAAGTTAGTTTGGCTTTAGACATCGATCGCAGCTATTTCTTGACCACGTCAAAGTGCTTATGGGAATTATTTAAGGTGCATCTTCCTTTCTTTTTGTCCAAGGTGACTTCTCCTTCTTGTTGTGAGGGAAGACGCCAAACTTATTGTTCATGAATTTCTACGAACGAAACAAAACAAAATAAAAAAAAAATCGAGCCATTTGTGATGAAATGGATTTATGTTGTTAAGTTTCCAAAATCCGCCGGTCTTTCTGTAAAAGCAATAGTATATATTGGAGGTTGATTGATGTAATATATATGGATTTTTTTCCATGCGAAGATCTCCTTATGCACGCATGGAGCTGGGAGATCTGTGGAAATGTGAAAGATTGCTTTGATACACTAAATTTTAAACTCTGTTATGCCTTTTTTATATTATATTAAAACATACTCATCATTGATTGTAAATCTTCGTGGCGGCTGCAAAACACAGGAGCCATTGAATCTGCCATATTTTTTATATATATAGTAAATGAAAATGCTTGAAAGAGACGGCTCTTGTTGTCATAACACCATCAATAAGGAAGCTTTCCTTTCTTGTATTTTATAGATAATCACAAGATAATTAAGGCCAAATTAATTGTGTTATTGCCTGCATTCTATGGTAAGTAACCAAAGTTGAATGTTGTGATAGGGGTGAGAAAAAAATCAAAAAACTAATTAAACCGAGAAAATCAGAAAAAAAATAGCTAAAAAATCAAACTGTAAAAAAAAATTGATTAAACCGATTAGAATTTTGAAAAAACCGACTAATTCGGCTAGAATTTTTCCGGTTTGGCTCGGTTTTTTCTGTTTGGCTCGGTTTATATTAGAATTTTTTTATTTTTTCTTTACTTCAAATTAATAGTTTTTTAATATTTTTAAATTATTTGATATATTAATGTCAAAAATAATTTTTAAAAAATAAAAAAATTATTTTAAATTATTTTTAAATAAAAAAACATTTTAAAAATCAATCATAATCACAAATTCAAATAACCTATCTAAAAGGCTCGGGTATACGGCTGGGAGAGTGTAATCTTGAATTCTTGTTAAGTACTTTCCTAGACGTTACCCCCAGGTTCAATTTAACATAAGCATAACAAACGTTATAAGAGCCAACTAACCCAGCCATGGAAGCCCAGCCCATAAAACAGGTACAATATCAACTAAAAAGCCTAGGCCTGCAATTCCAAGCAAGAACCCAGCAAAGCATCAGATACAAATCTTCAGAAATAAATAAATAAAAAGCAAGCAGTGTGCAACCAGCACAGCAGCCCCGAATGGTGGCGCTCTCATTCCGGCACCACCCGCTGCCGGCTCATGACAAATTCATAACTTTACCACCAAATCCATCCTCTACTCCTGCTACTTGCCTGTTGCAAGGTGGGTTTCAAAAATTAAATTTAAGTCCTGTTTATGGAAAATATTTTTTTAAAAAAGTGATTTTCAAAATAGAATTTTTAAAAATAAATTATCTTTTATATTAGAGAATATTATAGAAAATGAGTTGGAAAATATTTTCTAGTATTTGATTATATCATGAAAAATAAATTAAAAAATAACTTATTAATGTTTTAAATTTTTTTCAAGTTTATTAAAATAATATGGACTAAATCTACCATATAAAAAAAAAATAGAAGAATGAAATTGAAAAAACAATTAATTTCATAAATTATTTAAAAAAAAAAATAGCAATCAAAAGAATATGAACCAGATATGATAGATAAAAAAAATTAACTAAGAAAAAGATAAAGAGAAAAAAATAACAATTAAAAAAATAAAGACTAAATTTGATATAAAAATTAAATTATATTAAATTCTGAGGGATAAAATTGAAAGAAAAAAAAAGGATTCAAAACAAACTATATAGCAATTAAAATATTGAGGACTAAATTTGATATAATTAATAAATAACATGATATTCTTAAATTTCTTGCAACTTTTAAAATGTATTCCGTCTAAAATAAAAAAAAAATACTTTTTTTGAAAACCAAGTTAAATTTTTATTTAACTGAAAGAGTTTTTCGTTTACTAACTTTTATAATTGTAAACAAATATAGAAATGTTTAAAAAATAATTTTCAGAAAATCACTTTTCATGAAACAAACATAACCAAAATTAAAGTAAAAAAAAAAACCTAATAGGGATTTGCATTCTATTATGTACAAGACAAGTGTAAAAAATCTAATATGGATTGAAATAATGAAATAATTATTTTGTTATTCTTAAACAAAATCATTTAACTAATTATCAGAGGTAAAACAATCTTTTTCATATGATTTGTATGTCATTACCATATTAAATAAGGATAAATTGAACGATGGTTAGGGCACACATGAAAAAGCAATGGGTAGTTTTTGATAGATTTTTCTTTTCTTTTCCTCTCTCTTTTCTTTCTCCTCACTTTGAATTTCACGTTAGCCTCAGCAAAAACCAAATGTGTTATCTTGGTTTGTGTTTTTATCAATTTTGATTCTTTTTTTTATTACTATTTGTTCTGCTTTTGATGTCTTTTGAAGTTGTTTCTTTTAATTTCATCATTCAATATCTTATTTCATTTAATTTTTATCAAATTTGTTTCTTATTCTTTTTATTGCTATTTTTATTTACTTTTTGTCATTTCTTAATTTGTTTTTTCAATTTCATCCCTCAAGATTTTATTTCATTTCATTTTTATATTCAATTTTGGTCCTCATTCTTTTGATTGCTATTTTTTATTTTTTATCTTATTTTTCAATTTAGTCCTTTATTATTTTCTTTCATTTAGTTTTTATATCATATTTGGTCCTCATTGTTTTGATTTCTATTTGTTTTTTTTTTAATATTGGATGATTAGAAATTTTACTTCGTGATTTTTTCATGTTTTTATTTTATGGGATAATCCTTATCTCATGATTTAGTTCACGAGTTTCAAGGATTGATTCAATTATACTTTGATTTTTTTTAGGTTTTTTTTAAAAAAAAAATTGATTTTTTTTTCAGTTTCATATTTCAATATTAAATTACTGGGCTTTGAACTTTATGATTTTTTCCACTTTTTTTTATAAAGTTATCATAATCTCGTATCCCTGGTCGCAACTTAGTTGAGTTAACTCAAGTTGATTCAAGTTTGTTTTTATGTTTTTTTTAAATAAATTTTTCCAATTTTGACTTATATCATTTAGTTTGCTTAAGTGTTTACCTCTATTATTTTATTTAATTTTTTTGTGAGGGGTTATCCCGATTTCATGACCAGGCCACGAGTTTGGCGTGTTGACTTGAGTCAGGTGTTTTTGTTCTCTTTTAAAATTGATTTTTTCCAGTTCATCGTTCAATGTTTGCTTTGCTTGTGATTGAGCTATGAATTTTTTTTTTTTATCAGGTTATCTTATTTTTTTTTATTTTTTTATTATTAAATAATATCGTTAAAATATTTTAATGATATTTAAATTTATAAATGTAATGATTCCGGCCCTCGTGTTTTTTGCCCTAATGACCCCGTATGGTTTCTTTTAAGGGGTTGACAAATATGAGTAACAGATGCCCAACGAGTATAACGGGACGGAGCTTATTTGGGTTTCTATGAACATACTCCATTACCACACGGCTCTGAGTCTGGGCTCTTATAACTGCCCTTCTGCTCTTTTCTTTGAAAAAAAACCAGTGGCAACGCTAGCAGGAGGATTAGCGTAACCCTAACAACGTGCTTCGCATGTGGCAGAACGTCAAAAAGCAAAAGTGACCCACGCGTGACATGAGCACACCACAACCTTATTAGTTATTACACCCACTGAAATAACGAATAAAAAAAAAGGGAAAAGACAACCCTATCACCAGATCTAATCTTGAAGCCGAAACACCGTGAAAATCTTCAGACAGGTGAACTGAAGAATCTTTGGAAGCTGAAAATTCTCGAAAAGACAAACCCACATACATAGGTGAGTTCCCTACTCTACGTGTAGACAAGTATTTGTAGACTGTCTGTAACTAGACAACTTGTTGTGTTGTAGAAATAGGGTCAAGATCTTATCTTCCTAGTAAGCTTTTTTCAGTTTTTTGTGAACAGACATTTTGCTTTATGTGAAACTTGTTGTTATGTTGCGTCTGTGTGATCTTTAAAGTCTGCTGAGAATCCAAGCCTTGTATTTTACTTATTTATTTATTTTTACTTTTAAACTGGGGGATTTATTGATTAGGAGTGGTTTGAATATTGGAATGGGAGCGGGATTTGTGTAGGATACAAGTTTTTGAGAAACTTGAGGTTGGTTTGAGAGTGAGACAAACATGGGCGACAAATTTTGGGTGAATGGAGAAAAGGGTATGGTGGAATCAGTGTTGGGTGTTGAGGCCTGTGAATTCTTGATCACGTCGGCTTCCAAAAAATTATTGAATGATTTGGTCTCGCCACCTGTTAGTTTGGGTGTGCAGCAGGGTCTTGTCCAGCTTGTCGAAGGTTTCAATTGGAATTATGCGATTTTCTGGCATGCATCTGGCTTGAAAACTGGTGGGTCTATATTGGTCTGGGGTGATGGAATTTGCCGGGACCCGAAGGGCCAGGGGATTGGAGATGGAAGCTCTAGTGGGGATGGCAAATCGGAGGGAGCTGAGAAGAGAAAAGAGGTGAAGAAGCGTGTGCTTCAAAAACTGCATATGTGCTTTAATGGACCAGACGATGATAATTTTGCAGCCAGTGTGGATGAGGTTTCAGATGTAGAGATGTTTTACTTAACCTCAATGTATTTTACATTTCGGTGTGATTCAACATATGGCCCCGGAGAGGCATACCAGTCTGGTAGATCAATTTGGGCGTTGGGCATGCCTAGCTGTTTAGGTCATTATCAATTGAGATCAGTTTTAGCAAGATCAGCTGGGTTCCAAACAGTGGTGTTTTTGCCTGTTAAATCTGGAGTTCTCGAGCTTGGTTCAGTCAAATCAATTCCTGAACAGCATGATTTTGTGGAGAAGGCAAGAAGCATCTTTGGGGCTTCTAATACTGCACAGGCGAAGGCAGCTCCAAAAATTTTTGGGCGTGAACTGAGTTTGGGTAGCTCAAAATCACGATCAATTAGCATTAACTTTTCCCCCAAGGTTGAAGATGAACTGGTTTTCACCTCAGAACCTTATACAATGCAAGCAATGAGTACGGATCAAGATTATGTTAGTACTTTTAGTGGGCACCCTAGTGATAAGAGTGAAGCAAAACTGTTTCCGCATCTGAACCAAACCATTGTGGGTTTCAATGCTGAAACATTGGTGGGTGGTTTGGAGCAGCCGAAGGATGACTTGTCTCCTCAGGGTGATGAGAGGAAACCAAGGAAGAGAGGAAGAAAGCCTGCCAATGGAAGAGAAGAGCCACTGAATCATGTGGAAGCAGAGCGGCAGAGGAGGGAAAAGCTCAATCAGAGATTTTATGCATTAAGAGCTGTTGTTCCCAATATCTCTAAAATGGACAAGGCCTCTCTGCTTGGAGATGCCATTACCTTTATCACTGATCTCCAGAAGAAGATTAGGGTTTTAGAAACTGAAAGGGGGGTGGTAAACAATAATCAAAAGCAGTTGCCAGTGCCAGAGATTGATTTTCAGCCTAGACAGGATGACGCAGTTGTGAGGGCAAGCTGCCCTATGGAGTCTCACCCCGTTTCTACCATCATAGAAACATTCAGAGAACATCAAATCACTGCTCAAGACTGCAACGTGTCCGTGGAGGGTGATAAGATTGTTCACACATTCTCTATCCGGACGCAAGGTGGTGCTGCTGATCAGTTGAAGGAGAAACTAGAGGCCGCACTTTCTAAATGATCTATCTGTATATTTTTATTTATACCATCAGACATAGTCTTCGAAAATTAGATTTTGTACCGATGAATTAGCTTCTATAGTTAAGTTCGAAGATAGAGCTAGCAGTCACTGTTCACTTTGTAGCAAGTCTAGGGGGGAACTGTGAAAATATCCCTCAGGTAAGCTCCGGCTGGGAATTTGGACATGATTAAAGCAAAACAGTCTGTGCTATCCCATTACGTTGGTCCGACTATTTTCTTTTTTCAATGTGATTCTCCTTTGCATCTTGAGGATTTCAAAGTATCAGACCTTACTTTCAGAACTTTGCGTGAAATGCTGGAAACAAATGATGCTGTGCTGTGCAACGAAGACCGGCCCTAGGCACTGATATTACCTGAGATGAAAATGTGCTTACATAACTGCATCAAGATTGAAGTACATTTCATTGAATCTGATTAGATAAGGAATTGGTTATAGTAATTAACATTTCTAAGAACAACACGATAACCCTTGTTTTTCTGGTTAAAAAAGCCGAAGAGATGGTGGCGTCGACAGTGGACCCTCATCGGCGATTTGCGTGTCCTGCATTTGTATGTAACAAAACATGTTGGCCTATGAATCATTCTTTTGTTTCGCGGCTGTATTTTCAAAGTGTTATTTAAAAAAAAAAAGAACATATTAGTCAACTTTCTAGTCATCGAAATTATAATGTATCAATCCTTGTTGTTTTCTTTTTATCTATACTATTTAAATAACTTCATGCATCGATTCAATGATCTATTAAACTATATAATATTTCTATTTACTTAGGAAAAAAAACCCCTGTAATTTTAAATTTCTTTTTTGCTTTTACTTGTATTATAAAAATCCATCTATGGATGAAAGAATTCATAGTTTTAATGAAAAAAAACCTCTGCAACATCCATTTAATAATTAATTAAGAGCAGCATTAAAAAGAATTCAAAATATTCAAAACCACTGTTTGCAGTCGTGTAGATTCTGGTTCACCGATTTGAATTCAATTTTACAACTTATGGTTCTTCAATTTGGAATTCAATGATAAAGAAAACCTCGAACCTTTTGAGTCGTGCCTTTTTCCCACGCCGAAGTAAGGCTTGCATTTAGCTTAACTATAATGCTGCAAATTAAATTAATTTATAATCTTATTATGATTTTGAATACCTTGAATATTGTTGGCCTTTGATAACGAACAATTTTTTTGGGGGATCAACTTATAGAACAGAAACTTTTCCTCGGTTTGCATGACAGTAAATCTGGGGTCTAAGCTAACGGATGTTGATCAATTCTAACACTATTTTCAACCTTCAAACCCATGGCTAAGTCAAACTCAAGTATTTATCGATCGGTCAAACTTGTAGCAAAGGTTGGGGCTCTCTGTTTATAACTTTATATATATATGAGACCATTAATTCTCATTGCTGCACCACATCAAGAGCTGATTTCCTCCATCTCAAAAACTTACCGCATTTAGGTGAATAGAGGAGGGAAAAGAGAGAAGCTTCAAGAACAACGTTCTGGTTATTTTGTAAGAGATGGGGTTCTGTCACAGGGAAAGCACGTTCATCATTTTTTTCATTTTATCGATTCTTTCAGCTTCTCTTCAACCTGGTGCAACGAGGCCATTAGGATACCAATTGCTAAAGCAAGAGGGGTTGTTGTTGCAGTCCCTCCCAAAAGGTTCAGTGACGCCATCAGGTCCCAATCCATGCACTTACATACCGAGAGGAGCCCCCGGGACTTGCAAATTGAAAGGGATGAATATAGCTGGGAATGTTGCACGTTCACCTCCCGCATTTTCCAAACATGCCGTGGCTTCTTCCATTTCTAAGAACATCCGTGAACAAGATCAAGTTTCTTAACGTTTCCTTTCTTTTAATCGCCAGAAATGGAGATGATGAGGCATAATGATCAATCCTTATACCTCCTTAAACCTTGATTATATGTTTTTTTTTAATTTGTTTGGAGCAACCATTTCAAGTTAAGTTCGGTTGTGATGTAAAAATAATGTATAACTGATGATGTTACACAAGAAAACAAAGGAATTAATTTGACTATTTTTTAAAAAACTTGAATAAATATCAATTTTCTTTAATTATGAGGCTTTCTCTAATTATATTTTATTTTTGGATCGATCATCCCATTATTACGTGCTTCCTGACACTATTCTTTGTTGGCTATACGAGTGAACGTGGATTAAATATATGATCTTATATCAAACCATAATCAATAGAACTTCCGTAAACAAGCTAGAAAAAATTGATCAAATCGAACAATATTCCAATGTGACAAGAACAGACATGTTTCTCGGTCCAAGCAGTGGAAGTTTTTCCCATTCTTATATCCCACCCGCCCCCCTTCCCTCTCAGGATTCAAATGAACATGGAATCTCAAGTCTGAAATGTATACGTGGGGCTGTGTCATATATTCAGTGAGAAAACAATATACTCGATGCTAAAAGTTTTAGGCTGCTCCTTCACTGTTTATATGATCACTGAAGGAGGTGGCTTTTTTTTTTTTTGCATGCATTTCCTTTTTTTACTTTTTTTTTATTTTCATCTTTCATTTATAAAATTTACTGTTTAATATTTGCTTAGTTTTAATTATTCTTCGTAAATTATTTTGATTTGTTTTTTATAAAGTTATCACAATCTCAAATAAACATCGCGATATTTGATTTGTACTTGATTTTATAAGTATTTATTTTTATTATTATATAATTAAGTAAAAAATAATTTAAAAAAAACAATGTTCTTAAACTTAATAGAGTTTATCATACAGATTGTGAATTTAGTAGATTAAATTGGGAATCTTGAGTCGATTAAATATGTTATACTTAAATTAAAGAATTTGATTTGAATATTTTTTTAAAATCAAACTATATTTTTTACTAGTTTTCTAGTTGCTTTTGAACCTGTCAAGTCAACTAGATTATGTAATAATAATTCTTACATGGTTTAATTTTAAACTCAAACTAAAAAAAATTGAAATAATGGATTTTTAGGTTAACCTAGCAGACAAGATTTAGTAACATACCGAATAATTATTCACGAACTGGACATTTTTTTTAGTACGTCCCTATAAACTATTCTAATTATGTAAATTTTGTAGGGTGGCACCCTCCATCCTTGTGGAGTTACGGGTGGGTTACTCTCAATACCAATGTAACTGCATGACTTGATTTTTCGTTTCTAGGTGGTAATAGATTACGCGGGCTTTTGACTCTTGACCGCAGAATCGAACTGTTCAAAAGGAAAGGAAAGGTTTGGGTTTGCTTACGTACGAGGCAATCCTAATGTTCACGCGTCACATGCATAAGCAAATCTACCTGTGCTTCAGCACTAGGAAATTCACATAAGCCACGAGAAAAGAAACCATCAGTTCACAGGTCTTTCGAAATGAACATTGAATGCGCTCAAGTGTCGAGACTTTTTCAGCAGAAAATTCGTTAGGAATAGGATGCAAGAGCCAGTGAGCCTGCCCCAAAACAAGTAACTATACGAGCTGTATTTCAAACGGGCATTTATTTCCGGTGATCTTGAATTATTAGGCCATCTTTACCTTTACAAAAGCTCAACAACACCGTTGTTTTTATACATACTACATATTTATGTAAAAAAAACGCTGTACTTGGATAGAATTTGGTGCTGTGCGGCATTTCATCAATCTGTACATTGGCTAAACACCATATGCTATGAGTAAAGTACACAAGGTTCAGGAACTCAGGTAACACAACTATTACAGAAATCGGGTAGCTGTAACTATGATAATCACAAGATGTAATTGTCTAAAGCTGGATGGTGCACATTATTGCAGTCTTGAAATCCAATGGGTAATTGAATGGTGGTTTTGTAACAAGTGATGTCTTCATCTTAGGATGATAGATTTGAACTAAAAGTGTTCCTCCCCTCTTCTGCTGCCGTGATCTTCGAGTTTCCATCAAATCATCTCCTTGCACAGGAGTCATTACATGTAGCTCACCGTCCAACACAACAAAACCAAATGAGGAGTTGTAAGGAGCTTTTCGAGGTACACTGGACTCCTTCTGCCAAGAGTTTGAAGCCATGTCATATCTGCAATATGAAGAACATATGAATTAGTTAGCATCACGATTCCTAGGGAACATCCAAAATAAATAAATAAATGCTTTTGCAACCCACGCAAAGATAACAACAACAATAACCAAGCCTCAATCCTGAAATAGTTCAGGCTGGCAATATTGATCCTTTTGTGCCATTCTGTGTGGTCATATAATAAAACCCACACAACGATAGTAACATCAAAATTATCAGGCAGTTTTGTTGGCGCTAGCATGTGTGTTCAGAGGATCGGCACGCGCATGTGAGCATAGGAGAAAAAGCTAAAGAGAGCATTATTTTTATACGTTAAAAGGCAGAAAATCTGATTGAAAATTGCATATTAAGACAAAACTTAAGGGGAACTTAACCAAATGCAGTTTACCATCCCATAAATGCATGCACCACCTGTCTTTTTGCTTGTTAGCGGCCACGTTTAACACAGGATTGTATACTTTATTACAAAATTAGACAGAAGCCCTCAAATGATCTACCGTTACAGACACATAAAAATAGCAACCCATACTTATTCATTAGCATTTCGTTTTCACCAGTACTTTATCAAAAACAAAGCTGCCTTAATACTAAGTCGATTATATAAACAAGGTAATCTCAACCTATCAAGGACTTCAAATAACCATTCCACTATCATTAACATAACAATCAAACCAAATTTCAATGGCACAATAATAGAAGACAGTTAATCAGAATGAAGGATCTATACCTTTCAATAAACATGGTCATATCACATTTGAAAACACCTGAAAATAGATGCTTCAGTTGTTCTAATCATTCCATTATACATTCTTACTAGCCTTGACAAGATGAATTAGTATAGAATAAACAAGTGAATTCCAAAACTCCCAAGATAGAAAGTTACTATTTATTCGATCAATAAGACATATACACAAATGTCTAAGAAAAACAAATATATAGATGTGTGTGTACACAATAGTCCATGTACATGTGCAAAAGCAACCATCCCCCATGCTGAGAAAAAGAGAGAAATAGCTTCTAAGCTTAACCACATTTTGTAACTTAAGAGAGGGCGAAGGTACAGTGGAAACACTAGCTGGATCATTAAATGGTGAGTGGAGTGAGCACGGATCAACATTTATAGCCTAATGCAACACATATCAACCTGAATCATTTCCTATTTGAAAGAAAGAACTACCTTAAAAGGAAGATGCTAATAAACACTTCAACTAACATCCTACACATAATATTTTACATTTCAAATAATTTAATGCAAATGAATTTCAAATAAAATTCTGACACCAGAACATACATTTCTCTCACATTGCCAAAGGGACATGGGAAATTTATTGTTTTTCTAGGGAAAGAAAAGAAGGAACATGCCATTACATGTTTCATTTGAATAATGTATATGGCTGTCTCATTAACAGAAAGTGGAGGGACACTCTGATACATCTAAGGGTACTTGGAAATTGGAAGCAATGGTTTCCAAATTTGTTTCGCGAGACTACTTTGAATTGCAAGGCTGCTTCAGCAGGACCATATTTTAGCATGGGTAATGGTCTTAACGGCAGTTTTAAATTTTTAAGAAAATTCTACCAAACACTAATGCTAGCTACTTAAAAAACACACAATAAAAGAACCTAAAAAGACTAGAATACCCGTGATAGACCGCCATTTACAGAACCATATGTATTAGTCTCTGCATTATAATCTGATAATATTAATCCCAACTGCGATTGCTAATAACACACTCCAATATATATATATATATATATATATATATATATATATATATATAACGTACTCTTGTTAGCATTTAATGTGTCAATAATTCATTAAGATTCTTGATTGATCCTAATTAGTATTCATTCTTGTTTTATGCAATCTGTTATGGAATACGAGGGTTATTGAGTTCGTAGCATTTTTTAAAAGATCTCTTGACAATTAAAGTAACTGAAATGCACAAGATAGAATACAATGACATTGGAGGATACAAACACTAGAAAAACGACATAACACGTCTATAGTATGTTATTGATTATGTTGGCGTATTTGGCAATCTAATAACCACATGCAAAATTTATGCGGTTTAGTCCACCAGAACCCTGTGGCCAGCTGGCCTCAGAGACACGATACATGGAAATCTAGAAGTATCTCATGCACATGCTGCAACGACATGAGTCAAATTCTACGTACAAGCAATGAAAGGGCTTTTCCAGCTGGTTCACAAGTTTGGAAAACCGTTTTCCCTTTACTAATAAGGGGTCCAATGGATCCTATGTTGCCGCAATAGTTTACATGTCTACTTAAACAATCTACTTGTTTAAACATGCTTCTTTAGTTCATTAAATGGAAGTGAATTGTTGCTACTTCTGTATAGCACAACAGCATCTAAAACAGACAAATCAAATAGCATCTAACGGCAACGTCAAGTATAGCATAAACCCTAACTAGAAATGCAAGTGACTTAGCTAATTACTTAATTCAATAGTTAGCAACTCTCACTTCAAAGACAGAATAAACACTAACAATACAAATAACTTCATCACAATGACAGGAAAAACATTATAATGACTCACCTGAAAATCTCATCCCCATCAAGCATGAAGACAACAGGGCGACCCTGATTCACTCCCAAGCCCTCAGCTTCAGCCTCCTCCTCAACAACAACAATCTTCCCGAGCCTCCCTCTCCCCGCAACACCCCACATATCCCCAACTTCCCTCCATTTCCCACATCCATTCTTCTCCAGATCCATCACAACAGCATCCTTGTAATACTCATCTACCGGAAAAATCCCCGAAATCGTCCTCGACTCTCCATACCCTCCCACTACCCAAAACTCCTTTTCCTCCCGATTCCCACTCAAAAACCCCGCACACCCTGCCCTGTATCTCGGCAACCCGTCTATTGCCACCCACTCATCTTTCCCAACATCATACCTCTCCACCGAATTTATCCTACTCCCCGCCGCACCAAACCACGTATGCCTCGACCCTCCTCCAGCCACAATTATTTGGCCCAAATCAGGAACCGCCACACAAGCAAAAGAACCACGCGGGGAAATCATCGGACACAGTTTCTCCCACAGGAAATCAACAAAATTAAACCGAAAAACAGACGGTGTTGGCGAAGGACGGTCGATGGGGTAAGACCGGGTGTCGAAGAGGGACCCACCGAGGGCATAGAGATTAGGGCCCATCGAAACCGAAGTGAAATTACAGAGTCCGTAAACGTGAGGGTTACACGGCATTGGTGGGAGTGGACGCCAAGCGAGGTTTTGCGGATCGAATAGGTAAGGCAAAGAGATGAATGGATCCTGCGGGAAGATTATTAAGAGGTGGTTGGAGTGGCGGAGATTGTGGCGGAGTAAAAATAGGGTTTTGGTTGAGGAGAGAAAGATGTGCCATGATTTGCAAGTGGTTTGATGCGTGAATGGTGCGAGTACGGGATCATTGACAGGATTTGTGAAGCGATGTCGTTTGGGATACCTGGGATTAGGGTTCGGGTTTCATTAATTTGAAGCTGTGATGACGATGAAGCAGATGGAGCCATTTTCTTTTCTTTTTTTTTCAAATATTATAAAAAATAAAAAAAAATAAAGAACGCTCTATTTTCAGGATCTGAAGATGATAAAGCTGAGGAGTGGTTTGGAAATCCGGATGGAGGAGGAAGGGGGTGGTGGAGTGGTTATGGCTGCTGCCTGCTAGCACGAGTAGCAGCAGCTTATAAGCATGTTGTTGTTGATCAAGGAGCTTCACTTTATGGCAATGAAAACCTTTGTAGGAAAGTGCAGCGGTGATTGCCTTTTCTGGATTTGACCCTTCTTGTTTCTTGACACGTGGAATGCGGGTTGGTTTTTGGTGAGGATTGCTTATCAGCAGAACCAAAAATAGAGATCCAAATTTCATACAAGGAGTGAAGTGAGGATTGCTTATGTTAGTGGGTTTCTCAGCAAAGCTTCCACGTGGGCCATTGACATGACAATCTAAGGTGCTCAACTCTGGGTATTAGCCCATGCCCCGGCCTAGTCCAAGTCTTACCATAAATAAAAGAGAGGGTTGACTCGGTGTAAGTAAATCAAAGCCCGAGTTAATCTTATTTGATGTTTTTCGGGTGGAGCTGCTGATGACATGCCCAGGCAACACTTACATGAGCCTGCTGTGCTGTCCTTCACAATCTAGCCGCAGGCTTGCAGTGGAAACATTCTTGTTGCTGTCAATCCATTTCAATGGTGGAAAAATGGCGGAGAATATATATATATGATACAAGTCATAAAAAGAAAATAAAACTCCATTTAAAGATATTGAGAAATAACTCTAGATTGAGAAACCTAGAGACACAGTAGTTTCAAAGTCCAGGAAAAACAAAAGACGAACTCTTTTGATGACAATAATTATTGCAAAAAAATACAAATTGCTATTTAACACTCCCTTTAATTAGTAATTTTTAAGAATTTCTTGAACTGTTTGAACTTTATATATTTCAATTTTAATGGTGATTTTTTTATATATATTTATATTGAACCGCATACAAAGTCTTCTTTATATTTCTAATATCAAGTTATAGTTACAAAGATAAACTATTAAAAAAAATACAAATTGCTATTTAATACTTCTTTTAATTTGTAATTTTTAAGAACTGTTTGAACTTTATATATATCAATTTTAATGGTGATTTTTTTTTATATTTATATTGAACCGAACGCAAAGTCTTCTTTGTATTTCTAATATCAAGTTATAGTTACAAAGATAAACCATAAAAAAATGCTCGTGATCTTTCCTCACGTAAAATGATGGCTAGATTGACATTTTTTAAAACCATTTTGATGAAAGTATAATTTAATTTTGTTATTCCATACTTTTGGTGCTTGTTTTAACATGTAAAAAGTTTTATAAAGTCGACAAACCTTGTCTTCTTTTTCTTTCATTACATAACCTGAAGGTTACCCTACAAAAACCTTCTCTATCAATTCTTCATTAAGGAAAACTAACTTGACATCAAGTTGAAAACCTTGTAATTGTAATTGAGCATAAACAATTTCGATAGCTTCCATTCAAACAACATGTGCAAACATTTATGTGAAGTCTACTCCAGGTTATTATAAGTAGCCTTTTGCAACAAGTCTCGTCTTGTATTATTTTTATATGATGCTATCTTTATTGTGTTTAGTTTTGTAGATTCATTTTAAGCCAAATGCTTTCTTTTCTTTTATAAGTATATATCACTAACTTTCAAGTTTGGCTCTTCTCAATGCTTGTCATTTCTTCATTCATAGCCTTTCTTCATACTCTTACAACCTCTTCAAAACATTGTGGTTCACGAGTAAAGAAAGCAACGTTACATGAATTATAAATCTCTCTTGAAAGTAACACTTGATTCTTTTGAGGTTTGAAAAGTCAAAAGTCTTTGGACTCATCATTGTAACCAATAAAAATGTGTTTCTCCCATTTGATACGATCTAGGCAAGGTCAAATTCGGATTTTGACGTAAAAAGTGCACTTATCCAGTTTTACAGCAACAATCATAATTCTCAATCTGACTGTTGGATCGAGCTGAAATTTTGTGTGGAGTCTCCTGACATGTTGTCCTACCTTGGTATAAAATTTCAGGTCAATCGGAGTTTGGCAAGGCATTGAAAAACGGGTCAACAGAGGCTGTATGAGTTTTGTTATTTACTTCATTTTAATTTGTGGACTTTCTATTTGGCTAGGATTCTTTTTCTAAAAGGATGTGGTAGCTTATTTTGGAAATCTCCTAATTCTCCAAAGATCTTTAATGAGCTGCAACATAGTTTCCATGTGTGGCAAGGATTCATAAATGTTCAGAATCCTTTTCTTACAAGGATTCCTTATTCATCCTAGCTACAAAAAAGGAAAGAAAACTTCAGAATAAATTCTACCTTCAGATCAGATTTTCTAGTCTATTTGGGACTTCTTAATGGTGATAAATCTGATTATAGCATATTTAGGATGGTAATTTTTGGATTTTTATTATTTTTATTATTTTCTTCTTAGTCTTTGGGTTATTATTACTTATTTGAAACAATTATAAGTGGGCTTAATATAAGTCCACCTAAAGGGGGTCCATTAGGATTTATTTAAGTCTAGAGTTAATATAAATAAAGGCATAACCAGACATGTAAGTTAGACAATTCAGATTAATAAAACTTCTTGTTTGCCGCACTTTGTGTGTGTGTTGGTGAGATAATCTCCCTTCCATGGTTCTCTAAAGAACTGAAAAACGACTTATCGAAGAACAACTGTCTTCGTGACGTCATCCTTATACTTTTCATTCGCAAATCAATATTCGTTGGGTGGGGGTGTCCATTTCCAATAGTGCTGGTGCCTAAGTACCAGTTATCTTTGTGTCACACTCCTATCAAACCTGATTTACTTGGCTTTCCGGGAATTGGTGTCTTTGCGTATGGGTTGCGTGACCACGTGATCATAAGGTTTGCATCATCATTTCTTAACAAACTTGTCTTGTTCTTAAGAGGAAATAAGATTATAGGAAATGTAGTTAAATACTTTTAGCTAGCTGACTTATGGTTTATGGTTATGACAAGCTTCAAATGGAGTTTGATTTTGACCTACTTTTATTGGAAAATGATTGAAGAAATAGGCTTTCGTATTGATAACTTTAGCCTAGAATTTATCATGAAGGCATTTACCTTTAAGTATACTCTATGTTATAACCTCTATGGTGTGATTTGCTAAGGAGTGTGTCTAATTGTAAGCTGCTTATAAATTTCATTCTCTTTGCAATGATCAAGAAAATTTTAGTTCTTATAAATCTAAAAATTATAGATTTAAGTGGCCTATTTTCAATTATCATAAATCTTAATCCAAAACTCTAATTTAGGATGAAATATCAAATCAAAGAATTCATGGCATATAATCATAGTTTTAAAACCCAGCCCGGGGGTTGACCCAGCTAAAGGACCGGGTTCTGGGTTTTATGGATCTACCCGAGTTAACCCGGGTCAACCCATAAAACCCAAGTTATTTAGGGGGTCGGTTAGGTTAAAGTATATTTACACTTTCTAGCTCCTTGAAATGCTTTCCGGGACTAACTTGTCTGTTTCTCTATCACTTTAACCTCTTCTTTCACTCTTTCCTTCTTGCTTTCATTTATTGTATAGCAAAAGAGCTCAGTTTTCTTTGAATCTGCCTCACCTCATTTTTTGAAAGCCTTTCCCTTAGGGTGAACACCATACATCCTGTTGCCTTGGGACAACTACACCTTACATCATAGCAGAACGACCAAATAAAGGTGGAAACCCCAACCCCTGCTGCAAATCCTATCTGTTGAAGAAACCTCGTTTCTGGGCTCATAATCATAGCTCTTTTACATGAATCTGCTCTTATTGCCTGCTATTGAATCAGATACAAGTCTTTTGAAATGCCTTAGTAACCTTCTTTATGCCATTGTCGGCATAAAGGTTCTTTTTTTTTCCTTTCTTTCTTTTTTTTTTCACTGGTAGATTCTGAAGCACGATCTTTGCTCCTTGATGCCCCCATGCTTTTCCCTGTAAAATTTTGTGGATTTGATGATGGTAATAAAGCTTGTGGTGTTGGCACTGTTACCTTGCCCCTCTCTCTCTCTCTCTCTCTCTTCTAAAAGTGTGAGTTTGGTCTCATTTAACCTTCAATTTTCTTCAAGTTACAGTCATCAATTGTCAGGGTTAGAAGGAAAAAATGGGAACCGAACGCCAATCCTCAAGATCTCCAAACCCAGATCGAACTCCAAAATATCAAGTCTCGCCCGGGTTTTGGTTTGACTCGCCGAGTCGACCAGGTTTTCCCGAGCCAACTCTCCGACGGGTTTTTACTTAGACCCAGACCCGGGTCGGCCTGCCGGGCCGGTCCGAGTTTTAAAACTATGCATATTATAACTAAATACTAAATTCCAACCGTAACACTGATTAGAAGGCCAATTTTCGGTGGCATAAAGTTATAATTTTTTTTATTTTTTTTCAATTTCATTATTACTCCAAATTAATCTACTAAAAATATATAAAATCACTTCTAATGACTTCCTATCAATCCAAGACTCCATTAATATAACACTCACCCTTTAAAAGTGATTAAAAAAAATCAAATATCAAAAAATCATATTTCTTAAACATTTCTTAATAACTTTAATATTCTCAATAACCTTAATATGTATGTAAAAACTTAATTAAAAGGTAAAGGTAGAGAACATACATTCTAAATTGATAAAAGAAAACAAAGATTTTAGTTCTAGATCATTAAATCTCCTCCTTGATCTTTCCTTTCACTCTTTTTATTGATGTAGGTTTTGATTATTTGACAAGATCTTAAGATATAATTTATATTATTCTCTAACACACATTTTCAAATGAAAACCCTGTGAATTTAAAACTTACATAAGCTCATATTACTTTATGCTTAATTTTTATTAAATAAATTAGGATGATGAAATTTAATTCATGACCATTTGATCATTAAAACTATGATATAATATAAAAGAACCATAAAGCTTAAGTTGAGAAGGTTTATATAATTCTATAAGAGCGAGAACCATCCAATTGATCTCCCCTCGATTTAGCAAAAAAGAACAACACTTCCCACTGAGTTTTCTATTTACATATGTTCAAGTAATATCCAAATATAGCAGCAGACATCTGCAGGTGAGTACACTTTCATTGATGGGATTTTCAGTTTCTGGCTTATAATTACTTCGACAGCATCAATATGAAACAACAGCATTTCTCACTTCATTGAGCTTTCTCTCACCTTCTGAGCTAGATAAACTAAATGTTCTTGTTGTTTGATCTTTTGAGGTTGTATTGAAACAGAAGGTATACATCTAGCCATGGTCAAGAAATTTCCACAGGGAAGCAGCACGGTTAAAGACAAATGGGAGAAGAACAACGCGATCTTTCAAGGAGAGCATTCAAGCGTTTTTTCATGTCCTGAAAGAAACTACTCATGCAGCTTTTGCAAGAGACAATTCATCTCTGCTCAAGCACTTGGGGGCCATATGAACGTTCACAGGAGAGATAGAGCCAAGCTGAGACAGCTACCTTCTTGGTTTTTTAAATGTCCAAAGTACCCTACTACTAATCCTAACCCCGATCATTTACTTTCTTCGTCATCTAAGTTCTTGCCGTATCCTGATGATCACACTCATGATCATTCTCCATACCTGAGTTCTTTCTCTTCACCGTGTTGCCGCGAAAAGAAATCCATAGTTGAATGTCATGAAAGTAAAGATTTAACAAAGAAGAAGAGCAATGCAGGAGCTGTGTTCGGAGTTGGAGAATTGAAGAAAAATTTCGCACAAGAATGTGATCAACTTGAAGTTTTGAGGGGAAATGAGATTATTAACTTGGACATGGAAATGGGGTGCGAAGATCCGAAGGAGGTTTTGGATTTGGAGCTTCGACTTGGCCTTTTAGTATAAAATTAAGTATCAATGTTTACTCTAAGCTCACACTATCTAGTGGCTAGCTAGATCTTTGGTTTCTTTCTAGCCGGTCTCTTGCACCTCCTTATCATCTACCATGATTTGTATGAAATATTCTCAGACGCAGGCTAATTTGAAGGGAGACGGTCTTTTGCGAGGATTTCTTACACCATACTTGACAGATACTATAGCTGAGAACCCTTTTTGGTCTTGTCTGTTGTCAGTTATGATCATTGTCGTCCATGTAAGCTACCATGCATTAATGCTGTTTAGGTATGGCTTTAATTATATTCAGCTTAGAAATCAATTGTCTGTTTTTAATCCTAAACTTCATGATTAGTTTAGGGTGGCCTTGTCCTTGCTGATTAGGTTAACTGTAACATAGTTGAAGATGAAGTTGTTGAGATGCATCTCTCATTTTTCACATATAATTCGTAATTAAGGAAGATGAGGAGGATTTTAATTAGGTGAATGTTTGCCTTAATCAATAATTAACACAAAACTATTTAATTACTTCTATTTTTATTTTAAATGCTCATTTATTCTCTTTAATTACTGCGTGGATATCCACTCAAAACTCCATAGAAAATAATTTGGGTTGGCAATGTAGAGTGCAAAAGTAGGTGAGCCTCTCACAATCAATTCCTTAATTTGGTGACCATAGACTAATTAATGACCTCGTTAATTAAAGATTAATTCATGATGACCACATCTTATTGAATTAAACCTCTCAATTAAGTTTCCTTTGCATTAACACTTGGGCTATCCATTGCCTTCGTCAAATGATTCAAAGAGTTACAATATTACCAACATCTGACCCTTCGCATGTTCCTGCCATTGTCTGTGCCAGTAGCATGAGATGACCTTTCCTTCACAAGAAACACAAAGTTTGTTCTGTGTATACCTAAAGAAAAGGACTTAATTCCACCAATCTCTTTGTAAATAGTAAAGTGATGAGACTGGATGAAAAGGAAGCAGAGATCATTAAATTCAAAGGATGAAAAGATCTCAACTTTGAAGTGGCAGTATAGAACAGGAGAGGTAAGAAAAATGGACATGGTAGTGTAGAATTGAGCCTGCCGAAGTGCACGTTTTAGTGAAAGAATATAGTGAATGGGATGAAGGAAGTTAAGCTGCCGTCACGATCCTCAGGCATTCATGCTTTCTCCTCAATTTTTCACTCGCCGAAAGTCTTGTTATTCAAGTACCTGTCTTTCTTTGTTCAAAAAAAACGAAGAAGAAAGGAACTTGGCCTTGTATGATTATATCCCATGGTACCGATGATTAATTCTAATTAAGGGAGTAAATTATAAGTTAATCTCTTTATTTCTGAAAAATAAATTACATGGTTCCACTAATTTAAAATTTTTTTCTACCCCTAAGACCTAGGTTAATGAAATTAATCTTAAAGGGCAAATTAATAGTTTCACCGTACAAAATATACAGTAAAACAATGATTTTTTTTAGCTTTATATATAATAATAAGAAAATAAAAATGATACTACTTATTTTTGTGTTTTAAAAATGCTTTTAAAAAAAAAAAATTAATTTGAATTTTTTCTTTACTTTTAATTTTTTATTTTTGTGTTATCAAATTATTTTGATGTATTAATATTAAAAATAAATTTTAAAAATAAAAATTATTATCTTAATACATCTTAAAAATAAAAAAATAAAAATAATTATTACCGATATCGTGCTGGGAGGTGTAAGCATGAAACTGACGCCCTGCTGCTAATATCCAGACAAGAAAAGATGGGCAAGGTCCATTCATAGTCTTAACTAGAATGGCCCAAGACACCAAATCAGCTAGGCCTTGGCCCCCACAGCTTCACTTTCGTCATCAAAATGTAATGTTGATCTAATTAATGACTTGCATCAACAATTAGTAAGATATTCATAAATTCCCATCACAAATAATTTAATTTCACAAATAAATTTAACCCTTTTTTTTATTCTTAATATCGACACATTACAAACATCAAAAAAAATATTTAAAAAAAATATTAATTTAATGTGTTTTTATATAAAAAATTAATTTGAAAAACAAAAGCAAAAAACGATAAATGGACGTTATCCAATTATACTATTTAACTGTAAAATATAAAATAGTAAGTTCAATGACCCTGTCTGCTAGTATTTTACATGCTTGCTTGATGATGGAGGAGCTAGGGCGGCGTTTTTCAATATTAAAAAATTACTGCTCCCCTTTGAACAATTGAAGTTTACTTTAATTTAGATTCCAGAAAAGCGGTCTGTTTAGAAAAATTGAAAATGGTTTTACAATTCAAGATAATTGACCAGAGGCCCATTCAAATTAATTCTTCAATCTGATTGACCGTCTGGATTTGCATCTAAGTGTTTGACCCTGTGGGTCGGCACGTGTTTCCATTAATTTCAATTCATTAATGCTTTAAAAAAAAATTGAGTTTTATTTGTATTTTTATATTGTTTCATGTGTTAATATTAAAAATAAATTTTAAAAAATAAAAAGTATATTATTCTGATATATTTTCAAGTAAAAAACACTTTGAAAATTAATATTAATTACACTTTCAAATAGACATTATATTTATAAACAGTTGAATTGAGGTGAAATTTTAATTACTCAACTATAAATTTTATTAGGTGATTCTGCATACTTTTTTTTTTTATAAGAATCAACTCTCTTGAACCGATAGAGATCGGAAAAACCTTTAAATTAGATTTAGAAGATGTTATTTTTGAATTTTGAATTATTTTTTAGTTATTTTCATATTTATTTTCTTAAGTAGATCTAAGAGTTTTACTTGAATTTTCCTATATAGAGTGGTTGGCTCTAGTCAATATACAAATAACATTATGTATGATTAAGGGCAGACTTCGTATTAATTATTCAGATTTTATAAAACAAAGAGATTTTCTATTTTTTGTTATTCGTACACTACGTTGATTTGTATAAGATTGATTATGCTTTGTTGTCGTTCGTTGCTATTGTCGTAATTGAATATGTACTCTCACGAGTTTTGGAAAAAAATAGCTCCTCCCACCTACAAATTCCCACCAAATTCGTGTAATTTCCAAATAAAAATGTCAGATTTTATGTGCTTGGATCGTTTCTTGAAACGAGTTGAGGAGAAAGGCTGCCTTCTAAAGTTTGTTTTTTTTGGGTAGAATAACAACGATAAATTAAAGCATTAATTTGAATTCTCAGCATCACACTGGGTCTCACAAGCAACATTCGCAAAGCTCCAAAAATCTTATTCTCATGGTTACATCTTCCAATGAATGGAACTAAAAGACGGGTGATTTGGTAGAGAAATAAAAGTAGTGGCAGCACTCACGTAGTTGTCGTCCATGATACAGTCCATGTCTTTACTGCCCAAACTCTTCCTCTTGTATTTTTCTTGGCACAGACTATAGACCCAGTCAAGTTCAATGCCCTAATTAACAGTAACCTCATTTCTCGTACCAATACCATCACCAGCTTTAAGTGTTATGTATGTTTCTGGTCTTTTGAACCACCATTTTCCTTTTTGACGTCGCCCATACATCAGGGAAAGGAAAATCAAACGTTCGATTGGATCCTTTTTCAAGAGAAGATTACAAATCCCATCTTACTCCTTGCCAATTTACAAGGAGACTTGAGTGGGATGTTTTGTCCATCTAGTCATTGAAATGACATGTTGTTCTTAGTTTTTTAGGTGCCAATGCCAATTTACTCACCGGTGGCCAAAAGGGCCTGGCATGCTAATTAATCCATAAGAAAAATCAATCATTTCATATACAAGTTGATGTAGAAGTGTTTTTGAAGTATATATATGATAATTCCCTTGCTACCACCGGTGAGATTGATCATATTGTCATCAAGACTGATATTGTAAGATGCTGTTTTATTTAACGATCAGGCGTACGTCCCAGCAATCTCAGTGCTGCCATTTTCCAAGCAAACTACAATATTTACCTCTAGATTTAAAATAATAAGAAAAAAAGGGTAAAGAAAACGTTTCGGCCTGCATATGTTACCAGCTCCAAGTAAAAGCCAAGACTTTTTGGAGCATTCTTCATGCATTCCAACTGAGATTAATCAGCCTAAAGCTAGCACAAGTAATTCATGTTGTATATACCCATGATTCATTATAGTTGTGGCATAATTTCATGGTAAGCACCGCCGTGACTAATGATTAGCCTCTCAAAATTGCTCTACCCTACGTGCCAAATAAATTAAGCAGCTGATGATTACCAAAACTTCAATTCTATGAAACTTATGATTTTGAATAGCTCACCTGGGGTTATCATATTGATGTGATGTTGACTGTGTGGTGACATAAAGGTGATGTGTTTTCCATTAGTTATGGGCCTATGGCCGATGCTTAAAGACAAAGTGTAAACTACAAAAGTACACTGTTCTTGTTCATTATATATTCTTCTAGGAAGTTTCCTACATCTTTCCTCTGCAATATGTGAAATGCTAGTTCAGTCGTGTAGCATAGGCTGGGTTCAAATTAAGACTACACATCTTGTTCTGGTAAACAGAAAACCTTTTGCTTGTGTTATACTTGCCTTCAACGACTATTTTGAGACCAGGCAATTAATGTAAATAATTAATGGTTGACTTGACCACCGTGAAAAAACATCATCAGTATGGTGCCTGAAATTTCAGAGAATATGTTTCGCCCTTTAGTCAAATCAATCAATGCGGAAACTGGCTTGCTTTCACGAGCTAGTAGGCACCAGAAAGCTCCTTCAATTTCGCTCTTGAGCGCCAATTAATTATAAAAGTTGAAACGATATCATCTTAAGATTTTTATTTTAAATAGTTAAAAGTTAATTAAATCAATTCCATACTCTGTTCAAGGACCGGATTAGCTCCAATCAAGTCTCGTAGCTATACATGTAACTAGCTAGTTGAATATATATTTCTTTGGCAAGAAGTATAATGCAAGAAATTAACTGAAGTGACTATCCAAAAGAGCTTAATAATTGGTGATGTAGTCACCTCGATGGACTTCCAACTTTTTGCATAAATGTTTATGCTCTCGATCGATCGATAAACAGATTTCGTTTTTATTTATTCAAGAAATCAAATGTTCCCTCCTTCGATCGGTACGTAACATATTAGATGTGACAAATTGCCTTTGATGGTCGGCAGGCCCCGGAAGAAATTTATGCCCCAGTGTGAATAGATTAACAACTGTTAGAAAAGTATATAGATTTGCAAATATATGTGTATGTAATATGCTACGCTACGCTATGCTATGCTATGCTATGTGTACAGAAATGACAAAATCATGGCCGCGTTAACAAAGCCAACATAGATGAAAGCTACAAAAGCTGTAATGAGGGGACAGCTCAGGGAGAATCATCGTTAAAAAAATAACTGTGTCTGTAAAAGATGGATCCACTAGCTCTAGCTGCAGCCGGCTAACAGAAACGATCTCCTAGCAAAAATCTAAGACTTTTCTCTCTCAAAATACCTTCACTGGAATTCATCACTTAGGAAATGCCTATGTCCTTTATTTGTCTCTTGTCTCCCACCCCCCTAAACCTTTCCCTCTCTATAATATATCATCATCTACCCTTCGTCTTCCTTGCTCACTAAGCGTTCCCACTATTTCAAGTGAAATTTTTAAAATTTCTATATCATGGAATCATCAAACCAACATGATGGAGACTCGAAGAGCTCAAGCGACGAAGAAATTACCGATCGATCCTATCAAGATACAGGCACCGGCCGGTCCTATGAGTGTGTTTTTTGCAAGAGAGGCTTTACTACTGCTCAGGCTTTGGGAGGACATATGAATATTCATAGGAAAGATAGAGCCAAGTCAAGGCCTAGCTCAGTTCCTTCCTTTTCAAGCAAAGTTGATGAGGATTTTCCCAGTTTTCGAGGCTACCCTCCCCTTCAAAGTTACCCAGCTCACTATCCTACACCTCACGAGGTACATACGAATTACCAAACATTTTTTCCGTTATCCTCGACATGGGGTATAGGATCCCCATATGCACAACAGCACAATGGTGATTTCTATGCACAAACTCCACAGCATTTGTATCCATTCGGAGAAGATATTTGGAGAGGGAGTCTAAGCCAGCAAATCGATCCATCCCATGTAGATGATAATACCAAAGAAAAAATAGAAGACGGCAGTGAAGCAGATGATGATTTGGATTTGGAGCTTAGACTTGGTCATGATCCATAATATTCTATCTAGGTATTTCAACTTAATTGCTGTGTTTAATTTATTGTAAAGCTGTGGATTTTTCAATGTTTCAAGCGAGTGCACAGCATTTATGATGTTTAATTAGTTTGCTTTAGTAAGTACTAGATTTATGGAATATATGTTTGTGGCAATTGATGTACCTAGAAGACATTTGTAGAGCTAGGGGGAAGGAATGTTTTTCTTTCTCTGGTACCTCAAAGAAGGATGAGGGGGAGTTACTGGCTCATTCTAAGACCATCAATTGCAGGTTACTACTGATGTTGAAGGTGGTTTTGTCTCTCCTTCATTTAGTATCCAATAACCCTAGATTCATTTAGGGTTCTGTAAGATTTCTTTGCTTCACATGTGTTATCAATTTAAGATGTAATATTTAAACAGTACTTAATAAACTTTCGCATTATTTCATGAAGCTTTATTCCTTATTATCCTACAATGAATTCCCATTAAATGCCAATGTTCATGACAAGAGTTAACTTATATATAACAAGTTAAAGTTGCTAGAAACCCTAGTTAATTGCTTCGTTAAAGGTGGAAGGAATGCTGGAAATTAAGAAGGATAACCCCACCTTATATGAAGTGCTGTCCTATTATCCTTGCTGCTTTAATCATTGCAAGAGACTTACTAAGAAATGTTTTAGTTAAACTGTGAAGTTGCTGAAAATTAACTAATTCTAAATTATAAGTAGAACCCGGTTTCGAAAATCTCGAAGAAATTATGGGGCTAGCATTAATAGTAAGGTTTTCTGGAGAGCTTAATGGTGCCTCTTCATATATATGCAAGGGCTAGATCGATAGATTACTTTATGATTGAATGAGCTATGTATATGTGTGCGTAGAATTACTTCACCAATTAGAGAGATTGGACCTAGTAGGAAGCATGCTCATGCATGAAGCCATGAACTAGAGCAGAAATTCCACAAGCATTTATTATTTTCTTATCCAAAATGCTTATTACGTGCTAGTTTTACTGAAGCTCTCTGATTATTATCTGATTTAATTTGCTATATCTCTAGGTTGGTAAATATCTTGTTGTGTTTCAGTGCACTATTTTCCTTAGTTAAGGTGATTTTGTTGTATATATTGCCATATATTCCCATATATTCCCATTGCTGGCTTGGGTAAACTCTTTTAAATTATTAATAAAAATTCTGATCTCATTAATTTGCTCAGGAAAAAGAAAGGAAAAGATATTTTCTTTTTAAAAAAAAAATTCATCTTTGAATCTAATTTTATTTATGTGATAAATTGGATGAATAAGCAATCTATTACATCATGAACTTCATGAGCTTTTCATTCTAGCATCTTGCTTCTTCTCATAATAGGACTATTTGTCTTCTTATCGTGTTTTGTGTCATATTTTAGAGTAATTAATGATAGTTTACAAATTACTAATTACAACAACATAATAATGGATTATATATGCAAAAATTACAACAACAAAAAATAAATACTAAGAGGCATTAATTATTTATTGTGCATCAAAACACAGTTTATTGTGGATTGAAATAGTAAAAATATTGTTTTGTCCTTACTTAAAAAACTCAAATAACATGATCTTAGAGGTATAAAGGTATTTTTTAATGGGATTTATTTGTTATTATCATATTAATTAGAGTTAAATAAGTAGCTTTACATTTTACATAAACTATTTAATAACTTCCACACCCTTAGTTAAAAAACTTAAAGTTGGGTGTAAGAGCTTTTTGGTATTTTTAACATTCAAATGCACAATTAAATGACCATATTACTCTTACATTTCTAAAAAAATAAAACTAACGGTTATGGTCACTTGGATCTTTTCCATGTGATTTTTTGTTATTATCAACTTAAATGAGAGACAATTAAATCTTTAAACATATATGAAAATAATTAAAAAATAAAATTTGTTGGCAGGTGCCAAGTTGGAGGCACCAATGCTATTTGGACGATGTGTGCAGCACTTTCAAGTATTCAAATGTCACTATCCGCAACAGCATTGGAAGCAGTGCATTGTCCTATACATTGTAGTATGGTGTGTGAACAGTGGAGGAGCGATTCATCGTCAATGAACTTTTTTCCTTTCCCCTCTCTTTTCTCTCTCCACACCTTAATTTTCACGACAAGCCTCTTAAAAATCAAATATGTCTTCAAGTTGTTGTTTATTTTAATTTTGGTCATTATTATTTTAATTGTTATTTGTTTTATTTTTAATGTTTTTTGAAGTTTTTTTTTATTTTATCCCTAGACATTTTATTTTATTTCATTTGTTTTTTATCCAATTTGATCATCATTCTTTTCATTGATTGTTTTAATCCTTTTCTTAATTTTTTTTGTTTAATTTCATCCATGAATATTTTATTTAATTTAATTTTTTTATTCAATTCTGATCCTCATTCTTTTTATTGTAATTTTTTATCCATTTTGTAAATTGTTTTCTAATTTAGTACCTAATTATTTTCTTTAATTTATTTTTTATACAAGAATTGTTCGCATGATTCGAATCATTGATTTATAAGATTGTCTCAATTTAACATCGGTTTTTTTAGGTCTTTTTTATTTATTTATTTTTCAATTTTATCATTGAATATAAGACCTTAAGTTTCATTAGTTTCACTTTTTTTTGTTATCCCAATCTCATATACCTAGTTATGGGATAGTGGAGTTAACTTAGGTTTACTCGAGTTTTTTATTTGGCGTTTTTTTTTTGAAATTGATTAATTTTTTTCAATTTCATTCTTTAATGTTAGGTTATTGAGCCTTGAACTTTGTTGTTTTTTTCAGTTTCCTTTCTGTAGGGTTATCTAGGGTCGGGTTGGTGAAATTAACCTGAGTTGACTCGGGTTTTTTTATATTTTTTCTGATTTAACTTCGGCCTTTTTTTATATGTCCATTTTTATAAAAAAAAATATTTTGTATCCCAAACTCATGTCGCAAGTCATGAGTTAGTTAATCTAAGTTGACTTGATTTTTCTTTCAATAATTTTGTTAAAATATTTCTTCAATTTCATTCCTTTACATTAGGTTATTAGGCCTTGAGCTTTGTGATTTTTTTTCTTTATTTTATGTGTGGTTATCACAGGTCACGGGTTCATCGAGCTAACCTAGGTTTACTTGGGTTTTTTTTACCTTTTTTTAATTGATATAACTTCAGTCCTTTTTCTAGGTTTTTTTTAAATAATTTAATTTTTTATCCCGATATCATGATGTGGATCACAAGTTAGCTTAGTTAACCTGGATTGACAAGAGTTTTTCTCTTTTGTTTTTTTTAATTTCATCATTTGACATTAAGATACTGTTTGTTATTGAGGCAAGGTCATGCTTTTCAAGAAAACTGTTTTTTTTTTACTTCAAATTAATTTTTTTATATTTTTTGATCATTTTTATATGCTAATGTCAGAAATGAATTTTAAAAAATAAAGAAAATATTATTTTGATACATTTTCAAAAAAAAAAAAATTTTAAAAAGCAACCGCTACCACAATGTCAAACACTACATAAGTAATTGGGCCTTGAACTTTGTGATTCTTTATGTTTTTTTTTTCTATGAGGTACTCTGATCTTATATTTTTGGTTCTTTATTAGTCAAGTTAATTTAGATTGACTCGAGTTATCATTACTTTAATATTTTTTTTGACGTTACGCGAGCCACCTATCTAGTATACTCTAATTATTCACAGCTGGGGTGGAATTGCTAGACAAAATAACAAAAAAAATCCTTTTATTGTAAAAAAAAAAAGAAGAAAGAAAACAGATATTACAAGTGATAACAATATATAGCAATAGAGGTACTTTACAAGTGAGCTAGTAACTTAGCTAGCAATAGCCAATTGGTAAGGAGTCAACTAGAGAAAGAAGATATCACTGGTTTGAATTACACCACTTGCATTTCTTAACTCACATATAAATATGATCGACTAGGGATTTCAAATTGGCAGGCCCTCCCCCGTGGTTTGATCTTAGGAGTGGCCGCTCACATGTGGGTCGCGTCCATAAATATATCCATGAAGCATTCCCTTAAAGTGAAGGTAAATTTAATCAAATTTCCACTTAAAATAATTCCTTAATTTTGCACGAGTAGCGATACATATAGCTAGCAAGAACAATCTCTCTTTTGTATATATAATGTATCTTTTTAATTTTTTCCATTGACTTTAAAAAAAGAAAAAAAAAACTGTTCATGATATCTGAACATGCAGATTAGCATGCAATATAATATACCTAAATTTTGGGACTGCAAGTAGTGCATACTTTAATTAAGAGTACTGTATTTATTTATAATATTGGCTACATTTAATTGAAGGCTTGGGACTTGATTATCTAACATAATAATAATAAAAACGGCAATGGCAACGGCAGTGATGTCAGAAAAGAAGACAAAATTTTTCGAGTAACAAGCAGTGCGTGTGTACGTGTGTGTGTGTGTGTAGACATATATACATACACGCACACAGAAAAGTATAACAACGCTTGATTAAAGTGAACAAAAAAAAGGATATAAAATACAAAGACAATCGAATATCTAAATCGTCATAGTTGTTTAAAATAAATCATCAATTAAGAACATCTAAAACTTAACTCCTCTCAACATGAGATAATCAGATCTAAATCACAAAGTCACATGTTTTCTCACCTTATTCTGTAAAATTATTAATTAACCAAATGAATATTAGCCTCGTAACCTCACGCTAGAAAATAAAATATCATAATAACAATTTTTGTCTATTTTTATGTTGTAAAAATATTTTAAAAAAAAATTAAATTTTATTTTATTTTTTTCTTTACTCCAAATTAATATTTTTTTAATATTTTTTATCATTTTGATATGATAATATAAAAAATAATTTTAAAAATTAAAATAATAATATTTTAATATATTTTTAAATAAAAAATATTTTAAAAAAATAACCACATTTTTAAACATGCTTTTATTCTCTTGGACGATCATGGACTGTAACCACGTAGACCATGTAGACTGTGTACGGCCATGAGCTTAGAAATTAGCATTTGTCATGCCTTGCTAGGCGGCCGTTGCGGGTATAGACGACTCTTTCAGCTTCTCAAGCTGCAGGCTAATGAATGTTAGACCAAGCTCGCAATATACAGCTAGCTCGTCATCTTGGACCATATCAAAATTTTTATTATTTTTTTTTGGGATAGCTGTAAACCTCTAGACGTGTATAATAAAATATTACAAGTATATATCAGAGATAAATGTCCACAACAACAATTGATCACCGAAATTAATGCTGCAGTTTACAAGTTGATTCCATCTCGATATATTATTTAAATAAACTTTGGCTCTCTTAAAAAAATCTACTCGCTCCGCACTGACCATACCTATATTCTTCGGGTTAATTCCTATATTATTTAATTTCTCCATATATTTTTTTCATCCTTGCGAACGTTGTCGATATTCCAGTTCTTTCTTCTTTTCAAAAAGCATTCCATTAATGCTAGTAATGTCCGCGGCTGACCGCTGTATAGAGATATCAGATGTGCCTTCAATAGATGGGGAAAGGAATAAAAAGAGTAGGTGATTAATTATGTGTTTCCTTTCTCCCATAAACGTAGTTATGTCTCAAAAACAGCAAGGTCAAATCCCAGTATATTTTTTATTTTCGTAGGGGACAATCCAAAATGATTAAATTTCATAATTCTAAATTTATGGGTTTAAGCTATAATATATATATATATATATATATATATATATATAAAGAAAAACAAATGGTCACATGGATTATTTTTATCGTACATTTTATAAAAATTTAAAATTTTTTTATGATATATTGATATTAAAAATAATTTTTTAAAAAATATTATTTTAAAATATTTTAAAAATAACCATTAGCTATTTCAGATAGCCGAAAGTACAGACCAGAGTTTGATTTTGATTTCCAGATGGAGAATTTTATTATTATTTTTTTCACCGTTGTCTTTTGAGCAGCTGATTTTTTTATGACATTGAAATATTGTATTGAATAAAAAACAAATGAAACGTCGTTTTAATTTTTCAACCACTGAAGACGTAAGATGATGACAATGATGTATAATGAAGAAGACTGGACTGACAAATAAATGCCTGTAAAATAGGCGATAATCATTGCGGATTAGCTGGGAGGTATTGCTTGAAATCCGTCCACCTGGTTTTACAACGGAAGGAAAGACAAATCTTTTTGTTTCTTTTATATCCGGCATTGATATCTTTGTTGATCATGACATAGTGATGTATTACATACCTCATCAATCCCTCCATCCATAATACTGTTTGTTTTTTTAAGTTAAAAAAAACATTTAAAATTTTTAAAAAAAATTATTTTTTTAATTTTAAATTAATATTTTTGAAAAAAAAATTAAATCATTTTGATATGAAAAAATAATTTTAAAAAAATAATAATATTTTTATATATTTTTATATAAAAAATAACCATTCCACCCTCCCTAGCTCCTCACTTTTAATTACTTTTAGAGGTGAGCAGCGGCAATGGCGCACAGCTGTTTTCCTGCTGCTTCGTGAGTCGTGATTTTTGCCATTTTTGGCTTCCATGAAAGCTAGTAGATGGATTGATACACATGTTGCAATCGCCAAAGCTAAAAATAGTTGACAACAGGATAGGGGAGAGGTTCGAAACGGAGCAATAAGATTTAAAAGCTGCTTTGAACATGCCAGGCATGTCCACTAAACATAATTGGTTCGGTTAGTCAAGCTGCACTAATTCAAAAATAAGCCAAAATCTTATAAAATATAGTTATTTTTTAAAATATTTTTCATGTTAAAATATATTAAAATAATATTTTTTATTTTTAAAAAATTATTTTTAAAATTAATATATCAACCTATCAAAACAATTCAAAATATATAAAAAAATTATTTTTTGTAAAAAATAAAATTAATTTTTTTAGAATACAATTTGCAACGCATTCCCAAACATTCTCAAGCTAAAGCCTGGTTGTACAGCACCACCTGGTGATTTTTATTTTTTTTGGATTTTTTTAAATAATTTTTTATTTTTTAGTGTTTTATGATATTTTAATGTATTAATATTAAAAATAAATTTTTTAAAAAATATATTATTTTAATACATTTTCAAACAAAAAAATATTTTAAAAATCAATCTCCGGAGATAACAAACACTACCTAAAGCAATTTGCGGTCAAGTGTTTTACCTCAGAAGATTAAGCAACTGGCTGATTTCATGCAACTGAAAACAAAAACACGAGCAACGACTTTACATCCATTCCATGAATTCAACACACGTTTAAGAAATGAAACATCTTTACACAAAGCATGCCTGGGTGAGTCTATCACAAGCAGGAACATTGATTATAGTAAAAACGTTAAATGGGGTAATCCCGGTTCTAACATAAGGCCCACAGCTATACCAAATCCATCAGAGGAATATTACCTAGTGAGATAGTATATAATTAGGAATAGGACCACAAATGATGCCACGAGTGTAAACATTCTACGGCTTGATTTGGTTTCAAATACCTATGTAAAACAAACTAGCCATCAGTCGGCCATTACAAGAAAGGTGTTCAGCAAGAAAACATGTATAAGAAAGATACCCAAAAGAGTAGAATCTGCAATTACTATGAGAAGTAAAAGGAGGGGGGGAAATCATCTAATTTACATACCATCTTAAAGCGATCCATGGTTCCTGACAGCACTCCCCTGGAAGAATCCATATCATTGCCCTAATGCAAACAGTATCACATTATTATAACAGCAAAAACAGAATAAAAAAAGAAAGCACAGGCTGCCGTATACATACCATTCTGTCTAGCATAAGATTATGGTTGTCCACCTCTTCATTTATATCACCTGACAGCTGCATAATTAACATGCATTAAAATATGCTCGGATGTTTAAGAAACGTAGTTCATGGACAAATGAAATTATACGAGTTCTACCAGCACAACAATAATTCCAGCTTAAATTTTAATTCCAGATACTGGATTAAGCTTTTAACACCTAGCCATTTCCAATTTGAACTGAATAAAAAGCTCAACTTATTGGTAGGGCATGCTAACATGTAATTTAGAGATCATAACACCATTCTTCCTAGAAAACACAAGATGATTTTCAAGAAAGGCTAATTATGCTTGATATCTAAAAGCATTAACATCTTATCTTTAACAATATTACTCAAAATTACTGAATTCAGATTGCTGAGAAACCAGAGAACAAATTTAGGAAAATTCAGAGAAGCTTTGCAAGTACAGGGACTGGTGGGACAAGGCTCTCACTTCTTTTCCCTCTGATGTTCTTAGGTCTCAACATTGAAAAAGCAGAGCATAAATTAGCCTAATAATAACATTGTCATACTCTCATCATTACTGCATTCAGATTCCTGAAAACCAGAAAAACAAGAATTCAGGATATTCTGGGAAGCTTTGCAGCCTCAGACAGTGAGATAAAGCTTTCACTTGTTTCTCTCTCATGTATTCCAGGTCTCAACATCCAGAAAGCAGCATCAATTAGCCAGATAACAACATTGCAATACTCCTATCAATTGACTGACAACCTACTTTACTAGCTGAGAAAACTCACTCTCTTCAGCAGAATGACTCTATCTTGCAATCCTTCCAAAGCTCTTTCATTATCTTGCTCATCAATCTCATGGGAGGAGTAAGAGGATGAGGCTCTGATGCCACCCTCCTCAATTCCATCAAAAAGAGCAGCTCTATTGTTACGGATGTCCCTGTGCAGAAAAGGTTTCTAGTATGATGCTGAATGTCAAGGTAATACCACTATGGCACAAACACATTAGCCAAATAAATATGGGCAGCCTCCTCCAATAGCAGGAGTAACTCATGTAAACTAGGAGGGCAGTTGATAGATGAAGTTATGTTTCAGTCTCCCAAAGAAATTGTATCAGGCTTGACTAGTAACATGTGTCTTCAGTTATATAGGAACCAAAAGAAATGCATAGCGTTTTCAAGAACAAATATATTAGAACAATAACTTGTATCACAAAGAAAAATCAAAAGGAGAAATTAATTATGGTAAGCAAAAGGGGGGAACAGATAATTATGACTAGAATTGCAGTGCATGTTTTATTTTTATTTTTTTTGTGTGTGTGTGATGGGGCACATAATGTAAAGCCCATTACAAAAATGATTTTATATCAGCATGTCCACGTTACAAAAAATCATTTTATGGAAAACCATCTCACACCGACATTTTCCGTATCATAAGTTTCAACAGAGTTCCAGGAAGGTTTTCATCACTAACAAAAACAAAGTCAATGCATAATCTAGAACTAAATCTTTTATGTATTAGACAACATTGAAGGCTTTTCTGTAACAGAACACTCAGCGGTATTATGTGCAGGAATAAATTAGTTTTATAAAGTAAACCCTGAACGAAAGAAAGTGGCCAGTATCTAGATACCAATAATGATGATAACCTTAGAAAGAGAGGGAGGGGTTACTAAAATTTATACTGCCAAGCGACCAGAGTTTGCGATGATAATAATATAGGATTTTCCTAACCCAGGTTAATCCACTTATAAAAAAACACCGCATTCTAGTTATCAAACAAACTAAAATACCAGTTCCATCTTCAAGAATTTACCAGAAATAATTTTACTGCTGGTGACAGCATCACACAACACCTGACTCCCAGGAAATTGGCACTGTCCCCGTGCGAGATCAGATACTATGGTGAATATCCGGGATGCTGTTTGTGGTGTTATTTGTCCTTGATCTAACAATAAAGACGGTATTTCATGGCAGCTAAGCTCTTCCAGTAGTGTGGAATCTTTATGGGACCACATCAGGGAGAAGCAAGCAAGAGTAGACTGGTATAAATTAGTATGGGGTAGCTTGCACATACCAAGGCATAGCTTCATAGCATGGTTAGCCTAGCTGAACAGGCTCGCCACCAAAACTAGACAGCTAAGGACAGGAAGGAGTATTTCGAATGTCCGTGATATGTGTCATCAAAGTCCAGAAAACAGAGATCAGTTGTTTTTCACTTGTGCTGCTATCAAAGAGGTATGGAGGGATGTTTTACTGGTATGTGGTATTTGACAGGCCTGTTGGAGATTGGGTTATTGAACTGGAATACACAAAGAGAAATCTGCAAAAAGAGGTTTTGCTGCTACTGTCCTAAGGTTGGCTCAGTGCTCCTGTATTTATGTAATTCGACAGGAGACAAATAGGAGACAAATAGGCGGATCCATGCAGGGAAAAGCTCAACTGATCATTCAATCAATTCATTACAAACTTACTAAAAGCGAGTAGTGAATTTCTAGAATTTTGTGAAGGATAGAATTGCTAAGCTTCTTTTAGTTTTGCTCACGTATGCTTTTCATGTATTATCATTGTCCTGTATTGCTTTGTAATGCGGCTCTCCCGTACATACATATACACATGTGTATGTGTATGTATGTATATATGTGCGTTCGCGTGTATGTAAATTGATGAATAAGCACACACCAGTACTCCACAAACCAATTATCTCAACATAACCTGGAACCTCAAGCACTCATCCAATCCCATTCAATCCCAGCTCCTCGTTTCTTAATTTACTACAATTATTTTTTTCTATACAGCATTCGCAAAAACGATTTGGCTAATAAATCGTCCTCTATTCTAAATAAATAATACATTTACTATGAATATAAGTATCAAATCAGATATCTAGCAAAATTGCACCAAACATCGGAATCGGAATACAACTAACCTCCTCGAATTCATGACTTCAAGATCACAGTACCTTCTCTGCTTCTCTTACAGCAATAATCTCACACAGCTTTTGAAGATGCTGCAACTCAAATATTCAAAAAATAAATAACGGCACTCAGAGTGAAAATATCAGATCTAAACAGATTAAAAGTCGAATTGCAGTTGAGTTCACAGAGTTATAACAGATTGATCAAGAGTGAGTGAGATCGAGGGCGAGAGAGAGAGTACAGATCTGATAATGAACTAATAACATGGAAAATTAAGAGAGTGAAAGCAACACGAAACTTACCTTTGGGGTGAATTGGGAAGGAAGGAAAGACTGAGAATTTTATTTATACGGCAAAGGACAGATAGATGGAGCGCTGCGAGCCACTGATGATGTCATCTATTGTGGTCGTTTAATCAGAAAATGGATAAATCCATTTGTGTTTTTTTCTTTTTTTTTTACTTTAGCACTTAAAACAAAATATTTAAAATATTTAGAAAAATAACATCAACTCTCAAAATAGATTGATACAATTTATAATAAAAGGAAATAAGAGAGTGGAAAGAGAAAATCAAAGAAAAAAATTAAAAAAAAAAGATCTTGGAAACACGCCAAAACTTCAATGAGGATACCACCAATACCGTTCAAATATATTGATGAGATAAATCCAATGACATCAAGAAAGGTCACCAACATGACCGGAGTGAGTCACACGAGCCATCCAAAAATGTCAGAGCTTCTTTGCTTTCAGACAACTTGTGTAGCCTACTTCAATCACCGTTTGTGACCCTTTTTGATGTTGTTGAATTCGTTTCATCGAGATTTTTCTAACAGTACTAGAGATATAGTCACCAAAGCTTCATTGTATCTTTGAGATCTATTTTTTGTTTCTTTGTTTTTTTTCTCTTCTCTTGTAAATTGAGAAGAAAGAGAAAATAAAAGGTAAAAAAAATAAAAAAAATCTAGAGACACACTGAAACTCTGATAACGATATCATCGTACTCTTAAAAAGATCTCGATGAGATGAATCCAACACCACTACCAACTATGACCAAAGTGGGCAACATGAGCCGGCTGGAGGTAAATGAGCCTTGACACATTTGGACGGATCATGTGACTCATCTCGATAACTGTTTTGTGTCCTTTTTTGATGTTGTTGGATTTGTCTCGTCAATATCTTTTTAATGATACTAATGGTATCATCATCGGAGTTTTGGTGTCTCTTCGAGATCTTTTTTTCTCTTTATTTCCTTGTTTTTCTCTTTCTAATTTCTCCACTCTCTTTATTATAAATCGTGTAAGCCTATCTTTAGAACTTGAGAGAGTCGCAGATGATACTTGCAATTCACAATCCGTGACTCTCTAAATTATGTTTTTTAAAAAAATATTTTGTATATTGTTTTATTTTATTCGTTTCTTTTTTTTAAAGAGCTAAAGTATAAAAATACTCAACTCCATTTTATGTTTTTCTCTTTAAAAAAAACCCAGGTAGAGAGTGGTTTGGACTTGGCTTGCATATTGTTGTTCGTTTACGAGGAGTGTGTTTGTTATTGCATTTAAAAAGCATTATTAGAAATTTTTGAATTTTTTTTCTTTAAATGCTTTTCTTTTATAATTTTAGATCCTTTTGATATGTTGATGTTAAAAATAAAAAAAATATTATTTTAATATATTTTTAAATAAAAAATATTTTAAAAATCAATCATTACCAAAATTTCAAACATTATTGAAGTCTTTGAATTTTTTTAATGGCTTTGATCAGACTCAATAAAATGTGAAAAATGGATGAAAATATGTGAAAATGGGTTCAGCCTTTCTAGCGTTTGATATTATAATTGCTTTTGTGGTTATATTTGTTTTTAAAAAAATTAAAAATAAAAAAATAGATTTAAAAAATATGTTTTGGTTGAAATTATTATAAGATGAATATTTGCATGTAAAAAAAAAAGAGTTATTCTAACTTCTACAAAACTAAAGTTTGAAATGCAATTATATGTGGAGTCCATCACGAAAAGCATAAAATTATTTAGTTAAGGTAGTGTTTATAATTGTGATAGCGATTGTTTTTCAGAGTGATTTTTGTTTGAAAATATATTAAACTAATTTTTTATTTTATTTTCTACATCAACACATTAAAATAATTCAAAATCAGTAAAAAAATTTAAAAAATTTTAAAAGCACCTTTTGAATATAAAAACAAACTCAGCCTAACTAGATAGGCTTTTTTTTTAATATAATTGGATAAAAAATAAAAGCTACCACAGTACCTTTCTATATCTTTTGTTATAAAACCAAAATATATGTATATACAAGGGCGCCATCGATTGTCAATATATATATATATATATATATATATATATATATATATATATATATATATATCCATCTAAAAGCATTCTGATACAATATATATATATATATCATTCTGATAATATATATATATATCCATCTAAAAGCATTCTGATACAACATTCTATAGAAAAAAAGAAAAATAAATAAAAGGATAGCTAAAAAAGAAAATAGAGGGTTGAACCGGCAACTGCTCAATGTTGAAGAATATCAATGAATGGCTTGTAATTAGTGGTGGATTATCACTAAAACTCTAAGTTAACTAACTAGTTCTCCTTTAAATTCTTGAGGCACAGCAATTGAATATGGACACCTAAAGTTCTTATGATTTCCTTTTTAATTTTAAAATAAATTTATTTTATGACATTGTAGTTTTTTAAAAGAAATTATTAATTTTTATTAATTTACAAGTGAACATTATTCCACCTAAATCTGCCCCGGGAATGGGGTGAATTGTCACTCAATTCCGAAGCTGGCTAATTCTCCTCTCCTTCTTTTTTTTTGGACCATTGTATCATCCACGTGTATTTTAAAAAATAATAATAACTTCTACGAGATGGTAGCCCTAAAATTATTTGAATTTTATTATGGTTTTTTTTTTCATAGATGCATCCGATTAGCCGTGAGTGTTTTTTTAGACATGCAGTTGTAAGTCATCTAGGTTAATAAAAACTTAAACCATGTAAAAATTTACAAGATGTAATTTTGTTGATTTGAGAAATTTAAAAATAATTATGAATAATCCAAACCTGGTCAAACCTTATGTTTGTGAAAACTTAGACCCGAGTCAACTCGATTTAACCTTTTAAACCTGAATCATGAGATATAGATAATTAAATAGAAAATAAATCAAAACAAATTATGAATCTTAATTTCTAATCAATCTAATGTTAAATGATAAAATTAAAAAAAAATCAATTAAAAAAAGACATAAAAAAATCTCGAGTCAACTTGAGTTTACTTGACAAGTTATTGACTAATATCATGAGACTGAAATAAATTCATAAAATATAAACCAAAATAAATTATGAAATTTAATTTTCAATCGATCTAATTGTTGAAGAATATGATTAAAAAAAATAATTGAAAAAAAAATAAAAAAATTGAGTTAATTAAATTAATTAGTAAAACCTATTATTTAAATAATGTGATTGAGATAATTTTATAAAAAATAAATTATAAAATACGTAAAATTTTAAAAAAAATGTTGTAATACTGCATGAGGAAGGCACCGGTGATCTCCCTATTTTTTATTTTTTAATTAATTAATTAATAAAAACCATGGCCATTCCCAGCAAAATCCATAGATTTTATAGACTATTCATCAATGGGTCCCATTATCAAGAGGGGCAAGAAAGTTACTGTCCCTAATTACAATGGCCCAAGCAACTTATATATAAAAAAACACCGTATTTATACAAGTTTGCAAAAGAATTAGCAGCGGATTCTTGTAATTCTGCGTGGCTTGGTGGTGCCACTGCAACAAAGACAACTCCAGAACAGCCGCTTAGCACCACCGCTATCTCATGGGTTCCTTGAAAGCAACCATCCCAACAGATTCCCGTTCCAACTTGGAACAATTTCTTTTTGATCGGTTGCTCGACCAGAGCCAGCCCATCCACGAGCGCTTTAGAGCTCTCTTCTCTCTCCGTAACCTCAAGGGCCCTGGACCCCGCAACGCCCTCATTCATGGTTCCTCTCTCTTCCTCTTGTTTTTTTTATTAATTTTACCCTTGTTTCGGATTTTGATGCTTAGTTAACCATTGAAAAGTGTCTTATGAGTCGCTTGGTTGGGCTTTCTGGAAACAAATTTTGTTGATTTATGTTAGAAGAAAACATCTGATTATGGAATTTGAGTTTTTGGAGCGTGTCATTGTTTAGGTGGCTTCGTTTTGCTCAACAATTGCTCAACGAAAGAAAGTTACTGTCCTTGTTTTTCTAGTTGAACTCTATGTTTGTGCGTGTGAGTGTGTAGATTATGCTTAAATTGGTTCTCCCTTACTACTTGATAATGCATGAGTTATGGGCGGAATAAATTATGGGCGAGAAAGTTTGATAATTTCAACTTGTTAACTTGCTAATAAATTTTCTATCTAAATCTGAAGTTTTTCTTCTTCTTTTTTTTCCCTGAAGAAGTAGAATTTTTTATTTTTAAGTTAAATTTGTGGTTAAATAATTTTTGTTTCTTTTTTACTTGCATCTTCAGCAACAAGGGATTCTTCAAATTTGCTGGCACATGAGGCTGCATTTGCGTTGGGTCAAATGCAAGATGCTGAAGCTATCCCTGCTCTGGAAGCAGTTCTAAATGATCTTTCTTTGCATCCTATTGTTCGCCATGAGGTGTGTTAACATCAATGTGTAGCATCGTTTTTTTCTTTGTTATATTGTTGATGGTACTGATTTTTTCTATGTTGTTTTCACTGTTATATTTACAGGCTGCTGAAGCTCTTGGTGCAATTGGTTTAGAGAGTATTGTGCCTCTTTTGAAGAATAGCTTGACTGGTGATCCGGCTCAGGAGGTTAGAGAAACTTGTGAACTGGCTCTCAAGCGAATTGAGGAAATGAATGCTACAACAAGCACTGTTGATGGAACATCTGTGGCTGAAAAATCACCCTTCCTGTCTGTCGACCCAGCCACACCATCTTCTTTAAGCTCTTCTGTTGATGAGCTGAGGTATTTTGTTTATGGATTAGAACCTTTTCCATACGGACTATATTTGGTTAGATTGCTGACCGAACTCAATTGACTTTTCAGGGGATTTCTTCTGAATGAAAAAAGAGGCATGTATGAGCGCTACGGTGCTCTTTTTGCACTTCGGAATCATGGTGGGGATGGAGCTGTTTCTGCTATAGTTGATTCTTTGGCTGCAAATAGTGCACTGCTTAAGCATGAGGTTTATTGAGCTTTCTTAAACCAAGTTATGATTGTGCTCATTGTGACTTGTCTAGCGTCATCGTTTAGAGTGGATATGCATATGTAATTATGATATATTCTAGTGGAAACTCAGATTGTCTGATAATTGGTGAGAGTTTTACTTTGGTAAATTAATAATAGTGTCTAATGAGAATCACTAATTAGTTCTTCCTTTTTGAAATTTATTTGGGATTATAATGGTGCTATAACTTAAACATGTTTTTTTTTTCTTGTTTCCTTTCTCAAACACTTTTCTATAGTTTTCAGGTTGCTTATGTTTTGGGCCAATTGCAAAACAAAGCTGCTTCAGCTGCACTTTGTAGAATACTTAGAAATGCAAATGAGCATCCAATGGTCAGGCATGAGGCTGCAGAAGCTCTTGGTTCCATTGCAGGTACGTCATTTGATCTTATTTCTGTTGTGTTTTTGTGATTCTTCTTATTATGATCAAGATCCAGCAAAAATGGATAGAAAATTCTTTTAGTTTAAAATCCCTGAAATGGTTGTAGAAGATATATAAAAGCATGGAATTCATTGTTGTTGGATAAGTTAACGATGCTCTGTCATAACACCCTTTGGAGTAACAATCTATGAATATTGCTTGAGGTTGAAGAGAGAATCTTATGATTGTTCTCACAAAAGCAACTCCTTGCAATTATGTGTGGGCGATGATAGCTGTTAATTTCACATAAACACGAGATTATTTTCTATTAAAAAAGAGAAGGGGAAAAAAAAAGGCAACTATGTTTTTATGTCATATATGTGAAGATTGTGTACTTCTATTGCTATTTCCTATACTTAACTGTCCTAGTTGGGGCTGTGCAACTCGTGGCAGATAAATCTTATCCTTTTTCACTCAATATGCTATGTAATTATCATTGACTTTTGCCTGTATGTTTGTGCACAATGTGACCTTTGAAACCTAGACTATATTCAGTCTGGCTACTCTAATTAACTGTCCTAGTTGGGGCTGTGCAACTCGTGGCAGATAAATCTTATCCTTTTTCACTCAATATGCTATGTAATTATCATTCGACTTTTGCCTGTATGTTTGTGCACAATGTGACCTTTGAAACCTAGACTATATTCAGTCTGGCTACTCTAATTAGGTTTTTATTCTGACTCTCTCATAGATGAGAAAAGTGTTGCACTTCTTGAGGAATTCTCAAAGGATCCTGAGCCTCTTGTTGCACAAAGCTGTGAAGTTGCTCTGAGCATGCTAGAATTTGAAAGATCAGGAAAATCATTTGAGGTATGCTTTTGAAAATTAAACATCAGAAATGCATTATATTTGCTAGTTAGCATACTTTAGAAGAAATGACTCTGTAATTCTCTTCCTTGCAGTACCTCTTCATGCAAGACCCTCTAGCACAAGCTTAAATTAACCGCACTTCTTCATGCCAACTTCACTACTCCTACACGGTACCAGTTTTGTTTTTTATCTCGTCAACGAGTAGGCAGTCTTTGTGGGATTGTAAGCTAGGAAGAATGTCATGGGTCATACAGAGTCTTGTACTTTCTGGGGCCATGGCTTCGCTGATTTATTTATATTGGGGGTCATATAATCTCTGGTTGCTTGGGAATATGATTTTGTTCAACTTTTTTTACAAACTCTGAGATTACCTTTTTTACCCCATCTCCATCTTGCAACCTGTTGGCGCTTTCTCCTGTGTTTGTCAGGAGATGCGTGCAGATGATTTTAACAAACACTATTCTTTTCGTGTATAACGAAAAATTTATTTAGCCTTAAATCTCCTTATACTGACAAGTTCAGATTATTTATTCTTTTCAAAAAAATCTTAATATCATTCACGAGTGATGCGTGAAAATCGCTTATAAATGTCGAAACACACCATGCTATTTGCGTCATATTGTTTAAATACAACAGATTATGGGCATTGGTATTATATATTCAACTCTTTATGGGCTGCCCTATTTTGCTATCCATGAGTTTTTCCCTCGTTGCATGAAGGTTTTGTGAGTACTATGCTGGGATGCAAGTAAACAAGCACCCGGGCCTAAGTACAGAGCTGTAGGTAGTGGTGGTCAAAATTTAGTCCTGCAATTGCTCTCCTGGAAAGCAAAATTCTTAGCAGGACCAAGACCATCCCAAAAATTCTAGTGTCTGAGCACAGGTGCATGTGGTCTGTGGCCCTTTGTAACGAGCGTGATCAAGGTAAAACAGTCGATCAATTTTGGGTTCTCTATAAGCGTCTACCAAGGATTGAAGGAAGCTTTAATACAGAGTGGATGTCCAGCCACACGAGTAAGGTGGAGAAGCAGAACTATAAATTTGGAAGTTCCCGCTTTCATGCAATGTCACTCGCGTCCAAGAAGAGGGATAGATGTCCCAATCTATCCCGTGAGCATAGAAGGGGAAAAAAATATTGGCTAATGATCTCGAAAATCTAATTATATGATTTTCGAAATACGATCGCATATGCACAATTAGCTTCATTGAAAGCGAACAAGTTTTGAGTTCAGCTCAAATCTCCATCTCAGAAATTCAAGGATTGACGAGGAAAAAGTTGGGAGATTTTTGCGTTTAGAATAGAGGTCGGTGCGTTGGTTAAACTCTTAAAGCTTGCATGTCTGCCATGTGCAAGGATGATGAGAGAAATGGAATCCAAAATGAATGATGATTATGTCATAGTTGAGAGACTAGAAGCTGGAAAGATTTTTCATGTTGATTCCCAAACTGCCTGAAATGTGGCAAGGAAGCTGTGATGCAGTGACAAAGGTGAGGTAAGAAACATGATAGGGTATGTACTTTTCGATGCAAAGTGCCATTTTCCTTTGTTAGGGTGACGAATCCTTCATGCTGTTCAAGCTGCCTGCCCCCTTTGCTTTACATGATGGGCATAATTAATTTTATGTTGTTTAGAGGGACGTGGCTGGCTGGTCCTTGCGCCATTTCCATGCTCTTCCCCATCTCTCTCCAGCTGGTTCATTGTTGTGAGGATGTGTTCCTCACCTTCTTATTGGACAAATTTGTTAAATGTTCGACTTTATGCAGTGGAGTTCTTTCACATGTGCTGATGCAAGGGCAATAATGCTTTGCATATTCTCTCCACAACAAGCTACGTCCTCTTCAACACCTTGAGCTGTAAATCGGTGTCAAGAACATGCTTCACTTCGATTTTGGAGGATGGCCACCGGGTTAACATGACCAGAGGAGCAATGGAAATGGCAAGGCAAATCGCAAAAGACCGTCAAGGCAATGCCCCTAACTGAACTTAAAACCATGAACATGCTCGACTGAAGTTTTATTGACGGATAATTGAACATCTGCGCTCTCAAGCAAATGTAATCAATGCAATACATGTGGCATAACATCATGAATTGCTATAGCATCGTGCTTGGAGTCGAGGGATTTGGCTTTTTCATTTGATTTTTCGATTACCAGCTCTAATAACAACATTTATATATAAAGAAAATGATGGGCTCGTTCCAAAGTAGCAACTGTTGCCTCTTTAGAGAGGCATCATGCTTGTCTCTTGTGATCAATGCAAGCATCATCCGCGAGGGTAAACACACGCTACTTTCACTTCAACTTTTCTAGTACTGAAACACTCTTTAGGCAGGGGAGCACTAATTCCATGACATGATCAACAGGAGAACCCTAGTTTCCATAGGTAACAAAAAGTCAGCTTTGCTTCTCTATGCAACCAAGCGATAATAAACAAATGGGCATGGTGTGCATAAACTAAACGTCAATGTCCACCGATTATAATTCATAGCCAGTCATCTCCTATTAAACTACTGCTACAAAAACTTACTTTCAAAATTAGAAGCTTGCAAGTAATCAAAGATTTGTCCCTTCAACATACACTAGTCTATAGTTAATCACTCAAGATGACTTAAATTATTAGTTTAGTGTCGGTAAACAATCACCGGCGGTGGAGGCTTGAGTAAACACAGCCACAAAGCGACAAAGAGCAGCAGTTCCCAGGTGCGGCGTTCGGCGGAAAAATAAAAAACTTGGTAAGCAAAACTCCCAAAAATCAAGCTTGAAAAAGTAGTAGTAGGAAATTTCAAAAGCAAGCTATGATTAATAAATGTTTTTTAAATAATAAAATGATCATAAGATGGCAATAAAATAGAAACCTCATATTTGCATAAACCCATTAATAAATGTTCCCTGAAAACCGTACATGATGGTCTTCAATGTCTCCCATTCACTCCTCTTATAAGAGATCCTTTATGTCCCTTAATCCTAAAGCCCCCACCACACTTGATCCCCTAGCCAACCTTGCCACACACATTAGCCTCATTTTGTTTTGCACCATTTCCTAGTGTGCTCGTGTGCCTTTTTTTTTTTTAAAAAAAAAAAAAAAAACTTCAAGAAGATTCTCTTCTCTCTTTGTTTCTCCCATCATGGCATCATCAGGGACAGGCACTGGCTCCCCTTGTGGAGCATGCAAGTTTCTCCGGAGAAAATGTGCGTCCGATTGTATTTTTGCGCCTTACTTTTGCTCTGAACAAGGGCCTGCTCGATTTGCAGCCATTCATAAGGTTTTTGGTGCTAGTAATGTATCGAAGTTGTTGTTGCATGTCCCGGTTGCTGAACGCTGTGAGGCGGTTGTCACTATCGCCTATGAAGCTCAAGCAAGGATCAGAGACCCCGTTTATGGATGTGTTGCCCATATTTTTGCCTTGCAACAACAGGTTTCTGAAAATCTTTATATATAGCATATTCACCATTCATATAGAATATCTTTCTCTCCTTTTTTTCATATGTTTTTCAAGCATACCATGGATCATAGATGGTACAAGATTCTCCGTTCTTGACTGTGTTTTATTTTTCATTTTTTTTTTGCTGGAAAAGGGATCGTGGAAAAAGAAGAAAAAAGTCTAGTTTTTTACTCCCACTAGGATTTATGATTTTCTTTGAAAATCAATGCATTATACAGTGTTTTTTCATTATTATTTTTTTCTTTTTAATTGAAAGCTACGCCTGAATGTTCAATTCTTACTGTAAGCTCAGAATCTTAATTTAAAGAATTTCTTTCTAAATTAAACCCATCAAGTATTTTTCTTTTGTTGATGATAGGGGGTGGGTCTTGCCGTGCGAGTCCTCAAATCATGCAGCTGGGTCATATCTCTGGAGATACAGTATTTCTGTACAAATTAAGGAAGTTCTAACTTTTGGCAACTCTTCTTGTTTTGTAGGTTGCATGTTTGCAAGCACAGTTGATGCAAGTGAAGGCTCAACTAGCACAAAATCTAATCGATTCACCACGCATTAATGCAGAGAATATTCACCATCAGTGGCAAGGAAATAACATATCTGGGGTGCCATCATTTCCAACTCATCCAAATTACATCAATCCAATCTCTCCACAAAGCTCACTTGATTCAGTTGACCTCATCAGCAACAATATTGATCGTGGGATGATGAATATGCAAGATATACAAAGCAGAGAGGAGTTTGCATTCCAATCTCGTGCAAAGGTCAAAAGGCCATGCAATAGCGACCTGGGTGAGCTTCAAGCACTGGCGCTTAGAATGATGAGGAACTGATACTAATTCATCATGGATACCATCATGTTTCTCTAATTTCCGCGTTAGCTCATCGCATGGAAGATGATGTATATATACTGAGACGACCCTCTAAAGATACTTCAGTTTTGATCATCATAAGCCTAGTTAACAGAGGCATTTCCCTTCTGTTCAATCAGAACAATATCACTCACATTGTAACAGCCTGGAAATGAAAACTCTATTATCTGCTACCTCCCCCTGTCAAAAGCTACTGCTAATATTTAATTTAGTCATCTTGTGTTTTATATTCCTGTAGGACAACTTAATTTAATTCTACTAGCTAGCTAGAGTGGTTAACTTAATTTTTGAAGATAATTTAATTATTATTATACAGCAATAATTAATGGGGATAATTGTCCTGTGTTCTTCTAGTTTAGTTTTGCTTATCAATGTAATATTATAATTCGGAGCAAATGTTCTAAATTCTTCACCTATTATTATGATTATGGTGGGATAAATTAATTAAGATGTATATAGATACAAATTTGAACCTTCTGTTGTCTTTTCTGTAGGTGTTCTAGATGGCAATATGGTTTAAATTATTTTTTTTTCTTAAATGAACACATTAAATTAAAGATATTGACAGAATATATAATTTGAAAAAAATTTGCCTAAATAGCAAGATTTTAATATATCGTGACAACTTATTTTTTCATAAAATTAAATCGTTTTATAAACTTGACATTTATTTAATGTCTCAATTTTCAACTCAACAATCATAAATTGAGTTATTTGACTAAATTTTTTTGACAATTGCATTATTTTATTAAAATCTTGAGTTTTTTTGCGCAAATAAATCAAAATAGCTAATGACTTTGCAGTTGGGATCCCGAGGTTAATCTATCTTCTTCATGGTCAAGAGAAATGGTCCCGACTGTCCTTATTGTCACTTCCAATTAATTATGACCTGGAAAACTTCATCTCAGGATATGGGGATTGGAAATCAGAGAGGAGGTGAGACTGCTATGATTGCAGTGAAGGGCAGAGGCAAGCACCCTCCCTTGTGTTTAAGGACCCACTCGCGGAGGGTCTGTATGCCCTAATAAGTAAGTTTACCTAACTGAAATACTCTTCTATGAGATTTTAATAGATCCAAACTATGACCTTGTTTCCATGTATGCAGACAAAGTGTTCCCTCAAGTAGATGCATTAGGCTACATCGATCATGAGTAGGCAGCTAGCTTTGACAACTTTTTATCGAACCCATTGAAGATGAAGGAGTTGCTCTGTTCTCCAAATTCTATAAATAATGTTAAGCGAAGAAGAAGAAGAAGAAGAAGAACTTAATTAATTAAGCCATTGAGAGAGAGAGAGGACGAGTGATTGTTAATCCATATAATCGGAGATTGATTATTGAGCAGATGGAATTACAAGATTACAACCGTTAAGGAAGATCAAATTGCTCAAACTTGTGTATTGCACCTTGAATATTGATTGTTCCAAAGGGCAAATAGAGGACCTTCAATGGGAGAGGCATGATGCTCCACATGGGCGGAACCAGAGGTAGGCAAGCAGGGGGGGCAAAATATTTTAGATTTTTTTTATTATTTAGTGTTTATATATAAAATAAAATAATATTAATTTTATTTTAAATAAATAAATTTTCTAATAATAAATTATATCTTAAGTTTTGGGCCTCCCTGGTAACTAACTCTAGCTCCGTCTCTAATGCTCCATGTTCCAAAATGCTAAGGAACTTGAGTTTTTTACTATTTAGATAATTGATAATTATGTGTTCATGTAAATCTTTTTTACTATTTAGATAATTGATAATTATGTGTTCATGTAATTCTTTTAATCTTTATAAATAAACGAGTAAAGGGTTGGTGACAGATATTTGCAAACCAATTTTTTTTGGTAGGATTTTAAGACGTTTTGAAGGTTAAGTCTATGACTTTAAAATAATCAATTGTAGTAAATGAATATTAAATTTTAAAAATAAAAATATTTATTTTTAATTCATGTATGATAAATATTAAAAATATATTGTAAATATGTTACTAAAATCGTTAAGATAATATATACCCTTTGTACTTTGATATTTTTTTGTTTGAGGGGTTTTTTTCTTATTCTCGTACAAGTGAAGTGAAGAAGTTTTTCCTTAAAAAAATATCTTTTTTTTCTCTAAGTTTTCCTTATATACCATGCGGCATTTCCTAGCACTTCCTACAAGAACGGTTTTTTTTTTTTAAGTTCACATTAAGAAGGAAAAAAAGAGATTATTTTTTCAATGCTTTACCATTATTATATATTATTTTTTAATATCTATTAATAATATAAATATGAAAATATAAAGAGAAATTATTTTTCAATTGAGTTAAAATAGAAATACTCTAATTAATATCTAGTAGTTAATTAAACATGAAAACTGTATCTTTTAATATCAAATAGATAATATATAATAAGAATAATAAATGTTTGAATAATTATAGAATATTCATCTTCAACTCTACGACGTGGATCATAAGGATAGACACCAAGTACGTAGAGCGTAGGGATGGTTTGGGCATATGAGGTATATTACTTCTACGTATCTCTTTCTCCACTATCATTCAAGGATGGTGTATGCATTTTTCATACGTATCTCTTTCTCTAAAATCTTCATATTATTTTTTATTTGATTTGATTTTTTATATTTAGAACCGAACTAAATTAAAAATAAGTTTAAATTGATGGGTTTTTATTCAGTTTATTTTTATTCTAAATTGGTAAAACCATGATTTTGTGCCCCAATGTTCCAGACTATGGTGAAAAAAAAGATATTGTAATTCACCGAAGCTAAATGAGATTTTTTATTGCAATTAAAACACATCTAACAACAAACACACCAAATCATAAATTCTATATCCAATAATACAATACAATTAATTAAATAGACTGTAGCACTTCCGCATCACAGCCCCTGGAGAAATTTTCATGCACATTTAAGGACTACGGCAAAGTTGTTAAAAATGCTTTTTTAACACGACACGAAATATACAATATAAATTCAGATCGTAAACTCAAATCGTAAAATCACAAGAAAAATATTTTAACTAATTATATATTGACAATTTCAGTCAGGTAGTAAATAATAATATAACACAATTAAAATAAAAGTGAAATAAACAATACAAATGTCCAAACACCTTAAAATACATAATTCAAATAAAAATTCATACATAGTTTAAATAACTTAAAAATACAAAAAGAAAAAAAATAAGATTGAACAACTATGTTTTATTGATAGAGTTTCAGAACATTTTCTTGAGAATAGGTCTTGAAACACACTGCAGACAACTAGTGAGATGATACAACATTCTAAAGTATATCACCAACTTTTTTTAAAAAAATTAACGGAGACCAATACAATGAACCCGTGACAATGAGAATAAAAATATACAAAATGACATCAATTTAATCTCACGTCACCTCATCTTCCATCTTTTTTATGTTAGTAACAAATCCTAGAAATAATGTCCAAATATCCCACCAAGCAAGACATGTATTTCAAGTTCTCTCTGAGTCTTTGTCGTCTCTCTTTGCAGTTAACAAATGGTTAGTCTAAAACATACTATTTCTTTCTATATAAGTATTCATATCTCTTATTTTACTCATTTGATTTCTCACCATCTACCCCTGTCTTTCCAGGGTTTCGATCCTCCGATCATGCCTTCCTGACCTCAAATACAGTATAAGATTTTCCCATACTCAAAATCCTCTAATGCTGATGTTAGCCTGTTAAGATTGAAAATTTAAGATTTAGGCAACAGGGAAAGGGGAGACTGGGAAGTGGAGACTATGTAGTGGAGTGTCAGGGGACTTGGACAGGGAGGCAATAAATTTTTTAACTTTTACGGGTTAAAACTCGAAATCGATCAAACTCGTAAAATCGATCCAATTTTACCGATTTTAACTAAGTTTGACCGATTTCAAGTTTAAACCAGATTTGACACGTCATATACATGTTGACTCGTAAAATCATAAGATTTTAAGAGTCAATTCACGATTTTAACAATCTTGGACTAGGGTAGGATGGGTTTGGGTTTTAAACTAAACTGGTTTGGTTTGATTAATTCTTTTCTTTTAAAACCAAACCCAAACTGAATCGAATATTTCTAGGGGTTTGGTTTGGTTTTTTTAATTTCTTCCATTTTTCTGGTTACTCGTTTTTTTTCCCTCACCCCTAATTAATTAAAAGAAACATGCCTTTTCGACTGTGGCGGTATATATAATTGCCGGATCGATCCTCTTGTCATTCCGCCGGCTGGCCTATTGGAAAAGCAGCCTTCGGGATCTATAGATTGATTGAGAAAGGCTCAATCGTCCAAGAGAAACTAGAAAAAAACAAGATGTCGATCTTGCTCGGAGGGGAAAAAGAAGATAGCACTGTGTATTGAGGAGGGCTATATATTGAGTGCTCCACCTTCCTATAGGGCTTGGCATCCACTACTCGAGGTTGTTTTCTAATCAATCTTCCTACAAGACAAAATACGAGGCGACCTCATTGGAGAGAACATTCAAGGACAATCTTCATGTCTTGGATTCAAAACATCTACGTCCATAATGCTCTCTATATATTGAATCTCTTCAGCTATAATAGATAGAATGTATAAAACCTCTGTTGGGGATTGTTGTGGTGTAATGCCATTAGCTATTACTAAAAACGTGCACCGAGGGTCTTGGCCTGGCGGTAGGAGGGGTTTGTCTCTTCCTGCTACTCCTGGGTTCGAGTCCTCACGTGCACGCCTGTCACCCCCGCGGTGCCTTACATGCCCACTGGGTTTGCAGGGTGTTCAGTGGGCCGTGAGATTAGTCGTGGTGCGCGTAAGTTGGCCCGGACACCCACGTAAATCAATAAAAAAAACGTGCTATTAAACTCTTCGGCAAGTGGGTTTTTTTACTGTTGATGGGTACTGTTCATACACAAGCAAAGTAATAAAAACTTGTTGTTTATTTTTTAATAATTTATTTTGGTACTCAAAATATTTTAAGGTGATTTGATTTGCAAATTGCTTTTATTTTTTTAAATAATGGTGGAATTGAAAGAAAAGAGATTGTAATGAAAATGATGTCAAACATGGATGGCGTACCAGATATTTCATGAAAAATGCATTTAAATCCTCAAATTTTAAAAATAACATAATTTATACAATTTAGATCTTTTAATTTCAAAAAATCACTTTTGATACAAAAATTTATATTTATTATTTTTCAGTACCCGATCACTGATCAAAGAGAGAGAAGTCATTAAATTTTAACGATGAGAGAGAAAGTCTTTGTTTAAGCCATTTGTGACCACCAAAATAGATTTTTTTTTCATGGGTTTTATGCAACGAGATGGGTTTGATGGTGGTATTTTTTAGCCTCAATATAGCCTAAAAAAATATCTAAATTAAAAAAGATAAATCTAAACTAATTTGATTTTAGGTTTTTAGACCTTTTTTTAGGTTAATAGGTTGGTTTGTGAGTGTTTTAAGGATGTTGATAAGGTTTTTTGGGTTGAAATAGCTTAAAAATTGAGTTTTTAGGACAAAAAAAATACTGCCTTATTTTTCCGGCAACCACATTGATGGCTAAAATATGAGCTCATAAATGACACGTCGTTTATATATTTTTCTTTTAAAAAATATAGGGGTGGACAGTTGTCCGTCCCTTATTTTCTATCTCTTAAATATATTTAACCGGAGATAGCGGTTAAGTATATATTTAAGAGATAAAAAATTATTTAATCCAGTTGAGTCTATAACTCAAATCACAAGTTTGATAAATTAAATCATAACACCTAGGTTATTTTTTTATATATAATTTTTAATTTTTTCTAATTGATATCTTTTTTGATATGTCTTTTTTAAATTTATGTTTCAATTAATATCCTTCATTTGTGATTTTGTTTTTTACTTATTTAACCTTTTTGGATAGAGATTTTTAAAAAATTATTTTATGTGTATTTAATTTTTAAAAATATATTTCTAATTCATCTATAATTTTTGTTTTTCTTATCTTTTGTATAGATGTACTATGTTTTTGAAAATAAAAAATATTTATTTTCAAATAATATTTCTAATATATGAAACAACTTTGCATAATGTTTTTTCTCCTTTTATTTTATTCAATCAATTTAGTATGTGTGTTTATTTTTATTATCGTTTGATTGAATAAAAAATATTTAATAAATAAATTTAGCAAACACAACTAGGTAAATGTTTCATTTTGCAAGATTAAATATTTTGATCTATATTTACCTCTCGATTTTTCTAGTTTTATTTTTAGTTGTCATTATGAATTTTTTATTTATTAACATGTATAGATCTCGATTTATTTAATTACATACATCCATAAACTTTTTTATTTGCTCTTAGGGTTTTTCTAACTACAAGAACACGTTAAAAAAACCTATATATATATATTAAATAAAACATCTAACCCGAGACAAAACAACAGTCAAATAGCTATTGCTTCCCTATTTGGTGTTATGCTTTACGAGAATGATAAAGAGATGTTATAATTTTGTATTTATTTCAATTTTAAGTCTTAATCATCTATGAGTTGTTCATCTATAATTGTTTCAATTGTTTTTTATAGCAACGACAAGACAGAAGTTGGGTTCAAGTGGCGGATAAAATGTAAAAAATCCCTATCCTGGAACTGTGCAACAAAGTGTTTAAGAACCTAAAAACTATAGAAAAAAAAAATAATCTTAATTGTTGTTGATTTGATTAGTATTTTAAAGATCATAAGAACAAGAACACACTCGGTCAAGCCGCATTGGATATTATTAATCAAATCCCATTTTCTTCGAGCCCATGGCCATGACCTCGAGAGAAACGCAGAAGTGTATACTATAAGTTAGAGCCATTATAGTCAAGCACCGTGTAACATCCTCCACACTTTAGCCCCCAACATTGGGCAATCGAACACAAACGAAAAGAAAAAAAGTGGAAGAAAATGTTATTTTTCATCAATTCCTCTAATTGCACTTCACAAAGTGATGATCATATATATTATTCGAAAGGTATCCCATCAATTAATTAAATGGATAATAAGTGGTTGATTGTGAGTTCAAGAGAGCTATGTCTCAAGAAAGCTATTTGAGAGTCAAAAAAGAGAAGGCAGGAAACAAGAACTCCACTTCCCTTAACACCACCAATAAATTTAATTGATTATTTAAAGAGTTCAAAAGAGAAAAAAGAAGAAGCTATGTGCTCTCTCTTCTTTTCAATGGCCTCTCTTCTTAAAGGGGAGGAGGGCAGGCTTATTATGATCGAGCCATGACTAACACTTATTGGAGTTGTTTCTAATCATTATAGTAGTTGGTGTTTTTTAAAGTATTTTTTTATTTTTTTAAATTTATTTTTCATATCAGCACATCAAAATAATAATAAAAACAATAATAATAATTTAAAAACGTGGACGAAACACCCCCGAAATAATTTAAAGAATTGGTGGCGGACAAATTTCTAGGTAAATTGTTGTAATTTCCAAGTATGTATGGCACTAATATTTGGGAATTAGATAGTGGGATGTAGCTAAATTTAAAATAATTGTTTAAGATAATTTAAATATTAGAAATGTTAATTATTCAAGCAAGGGTCTCCCCTTCTGAAAGGAAAGGGGAACATCCACCAAGAAAATCAAGATGGCTCGATTTTGTTTTTCATCAAAATTTCATTCCCTAAGTGTATAGAAAAAAAGTGGACCACCTGATTTATGGTACGATTGATTTGCTGTAAAGCAATTTTCATCCACATGACAGCACGACAAATGTCTCTGATGTGTCTATTTACTAAAAAATAAAAAATACTCACATTATTAACCAAATAGATGGAAAACAAAGCACAACACAAAGTTGAATGCAACGGTTGGGTAATTATTTCCTGTTTGTTTTTATTATTCAGCCGGTTTTTTAAATTGTTCCTTAAACAAAATATTAAAAAAATATTTTTTAAATGTATTTTGCAATGTGTCGATATTAGAAAATTAATATATATATATTTTAAATTAAATTATATTTTTATAAAAACATTTTGCATCGTATAGCTAATAAGTCCAACTGAGTTATCTGTTAATTTTAATTTTAAACCAAGTTGAGTTTTAAATTAAATTAAGTTGGACTTTATTCTATATTATTTGGTCAACCATATTAAAATATATTTTAGTTTTTTATTTTAAAATAATATTATGTTAAATTAATTTGATTCTTTCCATGATCACCAAAACTAATTTAATAACTTTACTTGTTATACACGCATGCACACGTATAATAAGTAACAGCGAGGGTTTTGTTTTAACGGTGAGGGATCGTTTTCATATTAATGTTAGATTTCATTATTATTATTATTATTATTATTATTATATGGCTTTGAATAGTACCAATTACCAAAGCTATTATTAAAAGAGGAAAGAGACCCAAAGTGTTGACTAAGAGAATTTGCACGCACGTGCAACCTTAGCCGTTTGATTGTAACGGAAGAATATGTCCTCCTTACATGTAACGTAACTGCCTTTTTATTTGCGGGAAGAAAAGGAAAAAAAAAAACCATGTTCTGTTATTTATATTGGCCACGATTTTCTAACCATATCATATCATAAATGTGTATTTTGGGTTTCGGGTTGGTTGCGATTAGAAATGCTTTTATTTTAACTATAATTTTAAAATTTATTTATTGTGAAGAATATTTATAGAATCGGAGTCCATCTCAAATTATAGTAAGAATTTAGATATAAAAAAAATATAAATTTATAATTTTTTTAAAACTTTTTAAGCCATAACTATAAAAACTATCACAATATCAAACTTACATTTAAGCATCATTTTAATATGTATTTGGTGTTCTGTTAGTTTTTGTAGTGTGATTTTTAAAAAATAAATAGATTTTTAAAAAATTATTTTTAGTTGTGATTTTTTAAATAAATAAATTTTTAAAAATATATGTTTGATTAAAATTATCGTGAGTCAATTTTTATGTGCAAAATAAATTGAAAAAAAAACATTATTTTAGCTACATACCTGAGATTTAAAACACAGACAATTTATTTGATTAATCATTTTTTTTCAATATAATTAGATAAAAACACGAAAGATACCAAGATTTAAAACATAATTATATATAAAATAGTGTAAAAGACAATTTATTTGACTAAAATAAGAACTACCACACAAGTGTCTTGTTAGCTTCAAGCAAGGTTGATCCATAAACAGTTTGTTCGGCTATTGGGCTTAAGAATGACGAGTATGATAAGTGACGGCCTATGCAAGGCCCTCCTAGTTAGTTTAAAATGGGTCTCAAGGGAAGAGAAATTAGAAAATATGCGAAATAAGAAAAGGAAAAATAGAAGCCCATAAAAAGCTACAAATTGGGCTGACCCAAAGTTTCCGAGGTTGCTAAAGCTATTATCCATAAACAGTTTGTTCGGCTTCTTCAAAACATTTTTTTTTTTTTTTTTTTTTTTTTTTTTTGGGGGGTGGTGGGGGTGTAGTTCGAAGGTGGATCATTGTTCTTGACTTGGCTGTGCTAATAATAAAAGAGAACCACCACCTTTAAAAACAAGTGCAGCAATAATAGAAATATAAAAGGTGTAACTTAAAATGGTTAAAATTTATTCTTTCGGAATTACCGGTTCGTTACTGAAAATTTATATGATTGCTAACTTCAAAGCTAATAGGATTAGTTGGAGTATATACAAACTAGCCTGGACATCTACGTTAATTAAAAAAAAAAATAGCAATAATAGCAACCATAGAAATAGTTCAACTGATCAAGCCTTGATTTGCTTTCCAATTATCACGAGTTCGAGTTCCCTTAGAGCCACTGGAGATTTACATGATTGTTAATTTTAGAACCTCTGAAATTAATCAAGGTACATGCAAGTTAACTCGGATATCTACATTAATAATAATAAAAAAGTGTAGCAATAATTGCTCCCAGGAGAAAACAAGTGCAGGATTCAGACAGGCATCTGGTGGCTCAGAGAGGATTGTCATGGGCAAATGGTTTCCGGTTCTATTTGGAAGAGTTATGGATTTAGTCCCTGTCAGTCCATGAACGTTCAAGAGAATAGCCCATAACTGAAATAAACCAAGGAACCACAATGGTACAACTCTTGAGAAAAACAAGCTTTAAATTCTCAAAATTGCCTCTATGATTATGCAGATCTAAAATTAACTTCTGATTGACAACATTTTTTTTTATTTATTACACAACGTTATTGCAACATTAATTATTTGAAAATGCTTTCATTATTGGTACCAGGCAAACCTTTAAGCACATCTCTGAGAGCATAGTAATGGCTATCACATTTGTGGTCGGAAATGATGTTGCCGGGGAGGACTATCCTCTCGAAATGTTCACCTGGATGCCTCTTCCAGAGCGTGAAAAGCTCCATGCCTCTGCCACTGATAGTGTGAGCATCAGTGTTGATGTCCCTCTTTAGATAGTAAACGCTCCCAGGAACAAACAACTCCTTCGGCAATGCATTGGCATGTCGTTCCTTTTCAGGGATAACAGCATTCTCTGTAGTAGCTTTGGAAGTTGAAGGGGCTGCAGGGATAGCGAGGGATTCTCTTGTGATGGAACCATCTGTCGAAAAGAGAAGCAAAAGTCAGCAGCTCTATAGGGAGGGAGGCCAGAATAAAGTGTATGGGATCATGAAATTATCTCAATTGTTATGGATTAAAATATTCTTGTAGCTAAAGGGATGACAAGAGGAGCTCATTCATGTGTTCTTTCACATGGGTTCTAATAGACAGGCTGTTCTACATGGCTTCTCCAACATTGTTACGTTCCATAAGACTACTACTATCAACTGCAGTGGGACACATATGAGACAGATTAAAAAAAAAACGCCAAATATAAACAAAGTTCTGAAAAAAATCAACCAGCCTAGGCATCATTCTGAAATCTTGGTTCGAAATAAATCTCTGTTGAAGAATTGAATTTATCATGGAATGTTAGTTTGTACAATAAGAAGATAATGCCAAGGAAGAGAAACTGAAAAGGTCTTTTCATCTAATCTTGATTTTGGCAGTTTCATGCTTTTCTCTTATCAAGTGACCTTCCTCCTCCTCCTGCATACTTTTCTTCAAAACCTTCTGCATTATTCTGAAACTGTCGCAACTTCTCAAGAAACCCACCCTTACTTTAATATGTGCCTCTCTAAAAAAACCCTTATTTTTTGTCAAATAGCAACATAAATTCCCAAATTCAGCTAATACTCTGGGTACTACAAATGATCACAGCACCCAGGCAGCCTCCAAACCCTCTTTTCTCGCTTTATTCAACTCCAAAATATTGCTGCACCGCTTAATCATTACCAATCCTCAATAACAACATAATTTTCTGCTCTTGGCATCAAATAAACCAATCAAAGAGCATAAAAAACGCCTAACCAATAGCTGACAGAAATTCTTGTGTCCAGTTTCCAGGCCAAACATCCATAAAAAAAAAATTAAAATTTGAACCCTAAAAAATCTATAAAACACCAACAACTTCTTGGTTCAGTGATACGGGCCTTCATATCCTCACTCAGTGATTGGGTTTAAGTCTTACTGCCAAGTGTTAGAACCCAACTCCATGGAGGAACTCTGAGCTTCAGTCATTACATAGGTGCAGTGATAGGCCCCCTCTAGATGTGACTGTATACTGTGGGGCAATGTGCTTTGTTGGAAGTCCAGGTAGTCTATCTGCATCCCGATTTTTGCCCACAAAGAAATCTACATGCCTCTATACCATTCTTTTAAAGTTTTACTAAATGCTAAATTCCCCAAATTCAAGCTTGCAACAAATAGACAAGACAAGGCGAACTCCTAAAACTCTGCCTAGTGTCAGAAAGATTACCAGATCATCTGATACCAACCTTAAAAATACAATTGATATCCTTCAAGAAACAAAGGTTTTCCCAACAGTCCAGAATTACAACGGAGCAGGATGGTCTTACCAGGAGAATTTTTATTGCTACCAAATTTAGCATAATCAGCAAGTTTCTGAGCTACATCCTGAATAGAAGTGACAGCCTGCTTTGCATTTGTGACCAAACCTATCACACTCTTCCAGTCCTCCTTCTCAACCACACTCATCCTGTACAAAAAGCAAAGAATAAAGTGGATGCAAAATTGTTGCCAGAAAGGAACTTCAATATCTTAAAAGAAAACTACATGAATCAAGTAATATTGCTAAAAACAATTTGTTCATAGACTTGCGATATTCTTCTAAATTGGTACCTATGAACTCATTTAATGCTCAGATTTTAGGAAGATCATTAAAAGAAACTACAGATGAACAAATGAAATGCAACTGACAGAGTGGACAAGCTTCGACCTCTGATGGACCCCATTCCTTATGCATGTACCTTGGTAACAATTTTGGATCCCCACTATAGCCAATAATTGACAACCCTCACTTCTCTTTGTCGTGTCAAAATTCTCATAGGGTGTAGACTAAATTACAAATCAAGGGAATTTTTTTTCTTTTTCGAAATGATATGCTGCCAATTCAGGTTCTGTGCAGTTCTGCAAATCAACAATCCATACATGAGAAAGATCATAAAAGTAGATTCTAGAAACTAGTTTCCCAACCCATCCCAAATATCCCCACAATAAGATTACACCTATTCTTTCATCATAAAAATGACAAGAAATGCAAAGATAGTTCAGACAACAGGGATGTATACGAATCATCATTTCATCTAACCTGAAGAGAGTAGTGATGGGATTTACTTATGCATTCAAAATTCCTAAGATGTTCCCAATGTCAATAATGTTAATTTCCAATTTTTGAACCCTAAATAATTGAATTCTGAAAGCTCACAACTCCCGTAACTGATGATCTAAGCAAATGGACGTGCACTTTCTACACACTTGCATGATATAAGTCAAGTTGATTTCTATTCCTTCTAACTGATACTCTAAGCTAGTCCATAGAGTGCATGTATCTACTGCATTTTTTCCCTTCATGTTGTCAGCATAAGCATACTTACCAATCAGTTTGAAGAATTTCATTTCTCAGTCTTTCCAGAGAAGCTGCACTTAATCTAGGTATGATGTCATCCTGCAAAAAAAGGAAATTGAGAAACACTAACAAATGAAAATAAGAGACAACATTAAAATCAAGAAGCACGAAACTGAAAGATCCTTTATCCTTTTTTCTAGGAAGGGAAAAGGCTTCGTGTGAAGAACACCAATGACAGAGAATCAAGTGCATCAACCCACCTTCATTACTACGTTTATAACAAAATCAGAGCAACTTTCAGCAAGTTCTTTGGAGACACAGGGTGGACTTGCATAGCCAACAGCAGTAACAATGTGAGGGCTAAAACCAAGTTCCTTAGGTGACTTTTTACGGAGCATGATTGCTAGCAAAGAAGCTGTTGCAGCTCCAAGAGAATGTCCCACCAACCTTAATCTAAATCCCTGTAGATCAATTAGTTTCACCATGACAGCTTTCTTAATGGGGAAAAAAAAACAAGAGAAAGAAACCTGATGTAACAGTAAATTGCCCCCTAGAAAAGAGAAGGAAAGAGTTAACTTTTCACCACCTCGTATTTCTCTAAGCATTTCCTTATGGTTCCCATCTCATGACTAAGAAACCAACGAGCAGCTTCAGTTGTGCCAAAGTGGGTTGAATAGCCTTCAAATGTGACTTCTCCATCACTCGAGGAAACAATATCGGTGATAAGGTCATAGACAGTATGAGTTCCACGAATTCCAAGAATTACTAGTTTCTTTCTAGGATCAATGGCAATGTAATATCCAGGCCTCATCACACTAGAATTTTTTACAAACTTAAGAACATTGTTTTCGCGGATCATGCTATTCCTTACAAGTCCAGAAGGACCATCCTTATAACAACCTTCTGCTAGCTCAACATGATAGATAAGATCATGGACCTGTATCACAAAAAAATGCCTGACATAAGTACAAGAAAGAACAATACGTTTAACATCAAGCACACAAAATAGATTCCTCGGCAACAAAGGTTCTAGAAATTACTATCGACTCCGAAGAAACTTCAACTCCCTTAACATCCTCAAAAAGATTTAATGACGCCTGACGCAGATAAATTAGATACAATCCTATCGTGAGATCACTCAAACTCCAACCCTCAATGGCAATCTTGCTCCGCTGAATGCTAGCAATTATTTCCGAAACCGATCGAGTACTCGCTGGAATTTTATTTCCAACCCCATTCCCTACAAAAACCAAAAAAAAAAAAAACCAATGACCCTCAACTCCCAATATCTACATCAATTTTTTTTCTTAAAAAAAAAACTTTATTCCTATTATTATTACACAGAAAATCATATCTAAATTAAAGTGCTAATTAACTAACAGACCTGTAGAGAGAGCCCACCTGCATAGCTGGAGAGCAGGTTCAAGAGCTTTAGTAAGCCAAGCAAGCTCTATTTTCCCCTTATTATCACTCAAATCGTCATCACCAGAGCTGTAATTGCTAAGTTCACCTCCAGATTTATTATTAGTCTTTGAAGAAGAAGGAGAAGATACTTGAGCAGATTTTTCTGATTTTGACATTTCTGATTGGCTCCTGTTTATAACACCATACAGAAACTTCCTGCATGTTTGTTGCCTTTTCAATATATTATTGCTACAGTCTGTCAATTGACAAAAACAAATTGTTAAATTTCAGTAATTCGAAAAAAATAGGGAGACGGGGTTCAGTTGTAACGTACACATGTCGTGGAAGAGGCGTTTTAGGTATCGGTTTGCCATTCTTGCGGCGGCGGCGGTCAGGGCATAATATAGGCAGCTTGATTGTGACACGAGGCACGTTATTAGCTGAAGATTGCTAACTATGTGACGGCGAAAGCTCGATTTGGATATAACAAAGCAAGCGGTGAGGGAGCAGCTGGAGGAGACGTGAAAGATGCCCGGAAGCTAGCGTGTTCAGTTTTTGAAGAGAGAGATACGAGGGTGTTATGGTCACTAAAGAAATTAATCAGATGGGCTTAATTACTGTGGGTCTTCTAGTGCTTATGGGCTGTGGGCTTCACCTTCGATCGACGGACTAAAATGACAGCCTGGCAGACCCTGATCTCTCTTCTCTCTATAAATGACTCTCTTTAGGGTGTAGGGTTTGCTTCAATCCACAACCCTCTTCCACATTATAAATTCTCGCCGCTTTCCCTCTGACCCTTGCTCTCATCTCAACAACAGAATTCACCTTCCCAACAGTGTTCTTGACACTGTAATCACAATTTGATGAAGTAAATAGGAATGCAATAGCAATTTTTTATTTTTATTTATTTTTCGTATGATTTGGTGGAGGAGAATGAGGTGATGATTATGATATGTTTCCCTATTGGTTTGATTGCCGTGATGATGGCGTCGACTTTGTATTAGCTCTATCTGATCATTCTCTTCCACATCTATGCTTTATATCAATTAATTTTTTATTTATATTTTAAATTCTATAAGGAGGTTCTTAAGAGAATGAAATGATGATTATTGTTTCCCTATTGGTTTGATCCTGCCGCAATGATGGCATCATTGTATTAGCTCTATCTGATCATTCTCTCGGCAATTTCATTGTTCTTCTCTTCATTTGGCTTTTACAGTTTGATAAAATCTAATATCTATTTATTGTATGGATATTTGGTTTGATACTCCATATGTTATGTCTGGGTCATTAATTTCAATTTTGAAAAATTCATGCGTGTTCCGTTGCTTACTTAGCTCGTCGTAATGCGGCAAGGGACTGTTCCGTAAATCCGATGTATAACATAAATGTTCAAGGCAGCAGAAATAAATCAATGTGCTTTCATCATTGTTTACTGAACAGTTTTGTCAATGTTGCTTTAGTTATCTGGGTCTGCGGGAGATTACATGAAATATGATATTCGAGCCTATATAATATCAGTTCTGATATGATGTTGTTCTTGATGCCAGTTTTTCAATCGAATTAGACGTTGATTAGCTTCTATGGGGACGGGGTTATCAACACTGACGAAGCAAGAATTTTGAACTTGATGGTAACATTCCAGAAAAATGCGAGGAGGCTGCACTTACATGCTGAAACCTACCCGCTTAATAACTATCATGGAAGGTTTTCATTTGCTCTCACCCACTTAATTAAGTTTGTGGTTTAATGCCTTGTGAAGATTGGGAAAGATCGTGGGGTTGAATCTTTGTTAGTTACCACTGGCTAGTTATTTTCTTGGACAATGCTTAAATTGATCGATTATGCTCAGTGTCATAACTTCAAGTTTCGTTAAAAGAAATGGAGAAAGCACATTCTATTCGCTGTTAAAGAAAACTTGTTTCTTTCTCACCAATTGGTTTAAGCTCAACATGTTCACCACTTCAAATTGTTCTTTGAATTTCATTCACCGTTACTTCGTGTTTCTCAGACTTTTCAGCATGTTTAGTGACTTCAAGTTGCTCCTAAAAAAGTTGATAATTGCGACTTTGCTGATTTTTTTAAACAAACTCTATAACTAGAGCAATTGATTCACCATTGAGAACATTTGTTGCTAGAGCCAAAATTTTAAGTGTGTATGGTTCGGGAATAAGAACTTTTTTCACCTCTTTTTATATTATCAACTCAAACAATTGGTGCCTCCAGTTGCTTCTTCTCTACCTTAAAAGCTTTGGATTCGAGTTCCATTTTCAAGTACAAATTATCTCTACTAGTATGTGCATATACCACTAAAAACTGTTGAATATTAAACTACATGATCCAGATATACTTTATATATATGATATGGGCTACTCTTATATCTCCTACATATTTAATCCATATGATTTTATATGGTTTCAGATGTGCTTCTATTTGCAATTTTATTTTTTTTAGAAATACCACTATCAATAATAAAATCAAACATGATATTATTTATATCGGGTATAAAATAATCTGTTTAGCTATGAATTCTTAGCAATCTTTGATGATAGTAACATCTTTATAATCAAGTACATTGTCCCTCATCATTACCAATTACCAGCATCTTCATCATCTCCATCAGGTTTGCACAAATTATCCTTGTTATCAGAAGGTTTTAGCTTATAGTGACCTTTAATCACGTTAATTGATTTTTGTCTTTTAGACCGTGGTGGTCTATCTTGGTCTGATAGAGCTCTACGGTTCTCATTAAATTTGTCATCACCAACACCCTTTATATAGAAACATGGTTATTTGAGTGTATTTTTCAAGAATAGATATGGGTTAGATTTGTCTTGAGGTAAGTGTCCATGCAAGTCTCTCTCCTTTTCACAATCCTTGTTTGTGCCTACCCATCGTAGTTAATCCACTTGCCTAGTTAAGTCTTCTATGGTATGCTCTTGTTGATCAGATTTATGTGGTATGGTTTTTCGTGTTGCCTTTCGAACCCTCGGAGTACCTAGATGACTTTCACTTGCATGGCGGAATGAGTTGTCACTGTTTTCATCGATCAAACAAGCCAACTTGTTCTAATATCAATTGACTTTGTGTATAGCATGGATAAAAGTTAAGGTTCTCAAGTTTGGAGAAATTTTATGGTGTTTTATAAAATCTGAACAATAATCTGAGTGTGAATTTCAAAATAAAATAAATATTTTTATTTATATTAATTCTAGACCTAGAATCATTTATAAGAAAAGATTCGCAGCTAAAACTAAAAATTTTTATAAGAAATGATTCATAATTAAAATTTACTTAACTAATAGAATCTAACCAGCATTATAATTTTTAAAATAATTAAATCTCAAAAATTAAATAAATATTACAATAAGAATAATCCTGCTATAAAAATAACAAATAGTGTCCTGCATCAAAATATTATCTTGGCTGAATATTGGTTATTATCTTGAAAAATAAAAGATTTTTTATATAGAATATAAATGACAACTTAGATATAAATGACAAAATATAATAATTTAGTAGGATGAATTTATACAATAATAATAATAACAATAATGATAATAATAATAAAATAAAAATTTAATTAAAGTATCTTACTAATTAAGAAAAAAAATAAAAATGAAATTTTTATTTATAAATCTTTCAAACACAAAAACTTCAAATTAACAGGAATCTTTTATGAAAAAACAATTACAATAAAAAAATAATGAACCAAATACTATTTTAAATCAAGAGGTTGTTTTATATTCTTATTTAAAACCTAACCTTAATCTAATTTGTTTTTTAAAAAATCAATTTTTAATTTCTTGATTTAACTTATAAAATGCTCATTATTTAAAAAACATTCTTAAAGTCATTTAAACATTACATGAAAATTTCAAAATTGAAAATTTGATAGAGCCTCTTAATGTTTAATAAATTAAGAATTATTTTTTTATCTAAAATTTTCTCAATATTTTAAAATCACTCCAATCTATTTAAGTTACAAAATAGATTAATTTATGCAATATTTTTCAAAATCTCGAGGGTTATTGTATTAATTTACCCTGCATAAAAAGTAACCTTAAGAATCTCCAGATCAAAATCTCCTTCTTGCCCTTCCTTCACATCCAACTCGGAGACAACAGCCCGTTTAACTCGTAAATATAAACAAATCCAATGGCATGTCTTAAAATGAAAGATCCTCTTCATATTTACCTTTTATTTTTTTAATATTTTTCTTGATATATTAATTATTTATTTCTCTAAAAGAAAAAACAAATCCCTCAAGTCTCTCTTTGCCTGTCCTGAAGCAAAGCAAAAACAGAGACAGACAGATTCACTGCGTCTCTTACTCTGTCCCTCTCCCTGACAACAAAGCACCGAATGGCTTTCATTTCATTTCTTGGACGAGTCCTCTTTGCCTCTGTTTTCATACTCTCCGCTTACCAAGAGTAACTCTCTTTTCCTTTCCATTTTTGTACAATCTTGATAAATTTTCTGCTCTACACCTCTCATCATCATCATCAATTCGATTTGGATCTGTTTAGCCTTAGGTTTTAAATCTAACACTAAACAGATAGATCTGCACGTTCATTACCTCTTAAACTTCTTTTGTAATTTTTGTAGTTTGCAGCTAACTAAGAAACTTAATTTGAATTACTAATGAGTTGAAGCATTTATATGTAACTTATTTGAATTAATAATTTTTTTTTGTTTACTAAATATGTAATATTAGTGAAGGAAAAAGTTATGTGGTCTTTGGATTTATTAGTAAATGCATCGAAAAATAAAATGACTGCTGAAATCATGACCAGAATAGAATTGAGGTTTTGGGTGGATGCTAATTAGTTTATGCATTTGCCCTGTCTTTTTATTTTTCTTGTGCGGGTCAACATTTTGTGCTAGCCCACTTACTTTTTTGGAGACACGGCATAAGTTGGATATTGACAAGATTTGTTATTTGGCTTGGCATTACTTTTCTGTTAAGAATTTTATTCTTTTCTTTTATGATGCAAGATTGAGAAATTTAATTACAGTTTTCTTGGATATATTGATTTGAAGAACCAGCATTAAGCTTTTGATTCCTTGAATGTGGCATTGTATCTTCCTTTTGTTTGGGAAAAAAATTTATAAGAAAGCATTTGATGCTGTTGAAGCAGTTACTATCTTTTGTTTGTGAAATGATGGGTACCTCATTTTCTTGTTTTTGGTTAAAGGATTCTTCGGATGATATTTTTTTATAATCTTTCCTCGATTTCAGGTTCAATGAATTTGGGGTTGATGGAGGACCGGCTGCGAAGGCACTGAAACCAAAGTTTGGTGTGTTTACCAGTCATGTGCTATCTCACACCGGCATACAAGTACCGGAAATTGAAGTGAGGACCTCTCATATGCACATGCCATTGAAAGATTTCAGAGAAAGATAATAGGTGTATTAGCAAGATAACAAATTTTGAAAAATAAAACCGAAATGAGAGGCTGAGACTTATCTTGAAGTTTAGTGTTTAATGATTGCTTTTCTCTTCTTTTTGTGAGCTTTCTTTTGTTATGGCAATGGGTCAGTTGGCATCTTGGATTTCAAGGTGGAATATCATGAGCATGCTGTATAGTGAAGCAGAGCCTCTCTGTCACAACACACCATATGACAAAACCCTGCTTATTAGAACACAAAAACTTTGCTTGTTAGAACATTTTGGTGGTATTTCAAGCAAGTTCAAAATCAAGGTTGTAAAGAGAGCTGTCAAAATAACTAATACTAAATTCTTAGTATACCTCCTGTGTGTTTGCATGCACACATCTCAAACTGGTCTAGTGATTGGAAGGCAATGATTAAATGGCTTAGATTAATGGTGACCTGTTGAATTCTTATGACTGTTTTGCATTATCGAACAATGGGCGTCCATTTTGGCACACTGGAAAATCATTATATACTGGATACCTGAGGAATAGGACTTGTACGGGCAACCTGTGTAGCCATGCAAAGATACACACCCATGATTAATGATTTTGACTTGCAACTAGAATGTCCCACACTCCCAGTTTGTATCTGTATATCGATATATTGTTTTGTAATCTTAATTGATATATTTATATGCAGATCAAACATTTAGTCAGCGCTGCTATATTTCTCAAGGGCATTGGAGGCATCCTTTTTATCATTGGCAGCTCTCTTGGAGCCTACCTGCTGGTTGGTGCAAGAAACATGCTGTGTATTTGACTTTTTGGTTTTCTTATGGTTATAGCTATTATAAATGGTGTATCACATACTCTTGTAGTGAATATTGAGGTCCTTTCTTGTTCCAGATTATACATCAGCTGATTGCAATTCCAATCCTATATGATTTCTACAACTATGACAGTGAGGAGAAAGAGTTTAATCAACTTTTCATCAAATTTACACAGGTTAGATTTAGCTGATTCTGTACAATGTTTCTGTTCTGTATGATAGTCACTATTGTTTTTGTTTTCTGCATGGTTTTAACAGTTTTAAATTACTTTTCATTCTTTCTATGTAGAATATGGCTCTCTATGGAGCGCTACTGTTTTTCATTGGGATGAAGAACTCATTTCCCAGGAGACAGCACAAGAAGAAGGTTCCTAAAACTAAAACTGGTTAGAAACAATTGGCTATCAGTTGGTAGGTATCTCTTTTTCAGTAAGGAGCTAATAGGAGCTATTGTTGTTTTGTTCATTAAACATTATGTACTTTACCAAGATCCTCCATGTATGTTTTAAGAGGCTTCTTATCTATTTATTTTAGAAGAAAAAGAACCTGTGTGGTGTTTTTCTCCCTTGTATTTCATGGGGATATTTAGAGGTGTTATTTTATGCTTGTCATTTTTAAGTTGTTCCTAGTATGATATTTAGAGGTGTCTATATACCATATCGAAGGAGGTCATGGGACCAGTCTATGTTTGATGAGGTCAAACGTGCATGTGTTAGCCCGTGGTCCATGATAGTACTGGTCCCTGTGTGACATGATAATAACTCCAGCTATTTAGTGAAAGAAAGGACTATGAGATAAACAAAAGTGGTACCAAGATATCGTTGGAGCCATATGAATGGGACTTGACTATCTTATTTTCACGAGTTTCTCCTCCAATGTTATTCCAGCGTTTATTTAGTGGCTTCCGAAGAAGATTGTTATTTTTACTACTTGGCTTGGCTTGACTTGGGCTATTTTATTTTTTTGAATAGTGAAAGAATAGCTGTGGAAAAGGTTAGTAGTTTTGAGTATAATAAGTGTCACTGCAATCGACTTCTAAGGCCACAGTTGTTAGTATAATCATATCCTGTAGTTAGATACACTGAAATCCATTACAAACTACATGTTAACTATTCAGATCTCTTCGGGCTTTGGAATTTTGGGCGATTATCACTCATTGTGCCTGACTTTTTTCTTGGTGTTGGTTTTGAAATGCATTGGTCGCCATGTCAGGTTGATAAGAAATGGTCAATTTCATGAAAAAGTACCCTTCCTGTGTTCCTCATGGATGGCTGGTTCTTTTCCCTGTTGTCCTGTGGAAGGCTAGTAAGCTGATGTTTGTGAGTTTGGCCCTTTGTTAGCGAGGAAGCCGTTGTTTCGTATTCATTTTACATGTTTTGTTGTTGCCATTGCCCTTCAAATGGTTGTTTTTATTCTGAGTTTGTCCAGGTGTAGCCGTGCATGTTCTATGGAGATCCTGTGATATTTCGGCACAATAATCTCCAGAAACCAAACGAGGGGATTGCCTGTTTCCTTCATATCCTCTCCCTTGTTTGTCTGCTTGTTCAAGTCTCTTTTTAATAATGCCTTGTATGTTACAGCAGCCTCCCCCCAATAATTTGCATCGAATGAATGCCACCATCGTGCTGCTACGATTTTCGACATAGCAAAATGTTTGTCCCAATTCATTTATGCATATATTGTCAGAGCTCATCAAATCTTTTCGAAATCCTTTGTTTGGTTTTTAATAGGATTTGTCAGCAATAATTTTGCTCCAATGGAAAACGCGTGCTCAGGTAGCGTTTTATGACTAGCTGCTACGTATATGCTTGATAATTGATATGTAAATCTGGTATGTACTGTAAACTGGAATCTGCAAAAAGAGATGTGAGACGTGGTCCATGCTTCATCATAAGGTCATTTTCCTGTTGCTATGCTTTTCTTAAATGGTGTTTCAGAGTTTAGTTTAACTGTATTTTTAAAAAAATTTGATTTTTTTTCTGCTTTAAATTAATATTTTTTTGGATATTTTTAGATCGTTTTGATGTATTGATGTTAAAAATAAATTTTTAAAAATAAAAAAATTATTTTGATATATTTTTAAGTGAAAAATATTTTGAAAATTAATTTTTATTATTGTTCCAAACACTTTCTCTCGGAATCTATTTGATATTATGGTTAACGATAATTTTTTAAAGTGTTTTTTATTTATAAATATATTAAAATAATATTTTTTTTATTAAATGTTCTAAAAATATCAAAAAAAAAACTAAAAATAAATCATTTAAAAAAATATACTTTCAACTATAAAAACAAACGGGCCCTTTGACTATGTGGTTGAAATTGTATTGGATTAAACCTCATCTATAACATATCTACATGGGTCCCATTGAGATTTTTTTTGTTCTTGAAGCTATAAAATTATAAAACCATCGTAATACCAAATACTTACTTAACACTAGTGTTATATGCCATGAATATGCTGAAGATAACAGGATTTGTTATTCGCATTCTTCGCACACGGCTCGTTTATTGAAATCTAATCTTGAGATCGGAGGTTGCCCTCGGGTGTTAGGAGAGGTGGTGTGGAGCTGGGCATACCTAGATTTTGATTTATACAAAGAAATTTGCTCCCAAGCTTGCCATGTTTTGGGAGGTCTACAACTGATTTTTTCCTTCTTTTTTGTATAGGTTTCCCATGAGCTGAATGCATTGAGTGTTTTAAGTAATTTCGCACATTATCCTGGCTTTAACATGAAAATCCTAGCTCTGACCTAGGTTCAATTATTGGGCAGGGAATTCTTCTTTATTTTTTGTTTAAAACTAGAGATCTAATTAACAAGGCCAGATATTCCAAAGAAAGATGCATCGCTATCTGCATTTTGAGGCCAAACAGTGAGGGAAAGGACGTGTCTTCCTACATGTGTTGTTACTTCTCAAGAATAAGATTTCAAAAAGAAATGTCAAAAAAGGGTTATGTCTTGGTATGTAGGCCTCTTGTCACATTTGCTTGCTTACACAAACGCATCACTATACCATTTCCTCCATTCAGCATGAGCATCATTTTCTTTATTCTTGAATTGCCACCACTAAGTGCTCTATTTAGACGCAAGTTCCTCTCGCCAATAACCACCCATTGTTGCTCAAAACATGGAACTCCTGATTCCAGTAGCTGCAGATTCCTTTCTCCAAGATGAGTCCAGCTATGACAAGGGTAAGGCAGTGAAGGCATTTGATGAAACAAAGGCAGGTGTTAAGGGACTAGTAGACTCTGGAGTAACAAAAATCCCCAGGTTTTTTATCCACCCACCAGAGGATGTTGAAAAGTCATCATCCGACAGTATCCATCTGGGACTTCAGGTTCCAGTTATAAACTTCGAGCACTTTGAAAGTTGCCGACGATCAGAGGTGGTCAATGAGATTCGCAAAGCGTCAGAAATATGGGGATTCTTTCAAATGGTTAACCACGGGATTCCCGTTAGTGTCTTGGATGATATGTTAGCTGGTGTGAGACGATTCCACGAGCAACACCGAGATGTGAAGATGGAGTTTTATTCACGTGACCGTAAGCAGCCAGTGAGGTTCTTCTGCAATGGCGATCTCCTTGTCAACAGAGCACCAGCAAATTGGAGGGATACAATAGCATTTGATTTCCAAGATGGTAAACTGGACCCTGAACTCTTTCCTGAAACTTTCAGGTGCTGTAAATGTGCAACATAACCCGGAACTGTCTTGTCTATAAATTCATTTCTTATAAGGAAACTTTTACTATCGGATTGAAATAAATTGTCTTGCAGAGAAGAAGTCAGTCAATACATCAGACACATGATCCAAATGAAGAAGACACTATCTGAACTAATATCAGAGGCACTCGGACTTCCTAGCGATTACCTCTCAAGCTTAGAATGCATGGAAACTGAATCGTTAGTGTGCCACTATTATCCGGCTTGTCCCGAGCCAGACCTGACGTTGGGTGCCACCAAGCATAGAGACCCATCTTTAATGACTGTTCTCCTGCAAGACAACACGGGTGGCCTCCAAGTTCGCAACCAAACTCAATGGGTCGATGTCCCTCCTTTACAGGGAGCTCTAGTAGTAAATATTGGGGACTTCATGCAGGTAAAATACTTTGTTTTTTTAACTCTTTTTTTTTCTTGCGTGGCTACATTTGCAATTGAGACAATCAGAGGCAAACTAGAGGGAACAGAAATGCCAGGGGGGGAAAACTAGTCTTGATAGGGTTCTGTAGCATTTTGAAAAGAGCAATTAATTTCCTACAAAGACTTGAACCTGCCTCCATTCACATGCACGCACCCGATAATTCTTTGTCGTATAAGCACTAGCAACCCATTTAAAACCCAAAATAACTGAGAAATGAACAGATTTGTCCATTCCAAAATATAATTTGACAGTTCATAAGAAAATGCACGACCTTAAATCTGCTTTCTTGCCATTGTATGTAGCTGATCACCAATGACAAGTTCAAGAGTGTGGAGCATAGGGTTCTTGTTGGGCAGGAGGGATCCCGAACATCAGTAGCATGCTTTTTCTATCCAAGCACAGCAAATAAATTTAAACCTTATGGAGCAATAAAGGAGCTTGTGTCTGATGACAATGTGCCCATGTACAGGGAAACTCATATTGCTGAGTTCCTGGCTTTCTTCAGGTCCAAAGGATTAGATGGTACTCCAACCCTTTGTCATTTCAAACTGGCATGAATGACCCCATGCCTGTTGCCTCACAAATTTGCTCAAACTTAAGTCCATCTTTTTTGTAATAACCAATCGAATTAATTTCCATGAAGATTATCTCCAATATCTTCTTTTATTTTCATCACCAGATCATTTTATGGCTGTTTTTTATGGTACTTTTGGTTGACCGACAATTAAAGATGATCAATATCTGGTTACTGTCCCTTAATCAAAGGTTTTACAGTTGAATATTAATCACAATAGCTGACTGATTATTGAACTTAACAGTGTGTTTATAAGCTAGCTAGCTGGCAAATTTTCTTTCTTTTCTTTCTCCAGAATTTAACAAAATTAAAGAATGAAAGACAGGCCAGAACCCTCCAGATTTGCAGACCCTCTAACTATGACTAACAGGAGTTTCCTAGCTCAAATCCCACAAACTACTTTCTAAGCTCGAAACCCATTTTTAAACGTTTGTGTTTGAAACCCACAAAGATTTGTCAAAACTCAAACTTCTTTCTAATCATGTAAATGGAGCTGCTCGGCTGCAAATGTTTAAAAATGGTCTCGTGGTGACCAATGAGCACCAAGGGCTTGACTTGGAACAGCAGGCAGCGCGTGCGTGGGCCGGTGGATAATGATTCTTGAAGTTAGGGATGGTAATTCAATGAGTTGATGACATGATTGTTACCAAACTTCCATTATCGAATACTCAAGTTCTCAACGTAATCATAGTTTCGATTGTTGAAGGAAAAACTTTTGGATGTTGAGAGTGTTGTTGTACAGTTACAGAGACTTTCAACAGGGAGAGACTGCGTTGTTGTAGTGGAGACTTGTTTCCTTTCAGGTTTGAGGAAACGAAGAGGAAAATTGGCCTTTTGAATTTTGTTACCATGTAATGAATGCTGTGCTAATAGACAAAATACTGAGCCATTTACCTCTCTGTTATTTTCATTACATCGTTTTATGGGTATTTTCTATCGTGTAGTCTCCAGTTTGACCAAAAGGATGATTGATATTTGGCAGTGCGCGCGCGCTTTACTTTAAAAAAATATATATATTAAACTCATATTTTTTTTTATAATTTTAATGCAGTGAAATTAAAAAAAATATATTTTAAATTATTTTTAAGTAAAAAATATCTTTTTTTAAATACCTTCGATTCAATGGTTTAGTATAAACCTCAAGCTATTTTTTTCAAAAAATATTAAAATAACCACCATTGGTTAGGTTAGGTTTTAATTTTTAAAAACAAAATAAGTTTAATTTAATACAAAACCTTTTAGTTGGATTATTTTTTACAGACCTTTGATAGACGAGGTCTTTAGTTTATAATTGATTTTTTTGGTTTTTAAAATAGAAAATCAAAACCAAACCGAGTTAATTTTTTTTAATTTTTTAATTAAAATTATCTAAAAATCTTAAAAAATAGTTTAGTTTAGTTAATTGTAAATCTAGTTTTATAGATATTTGTTAAGGTGGTGTATGATAATGTAATAGTAGTTATTTTTTAAAGTATTTTTTGCTCATAAATGTATTAAAATAATATTTTTTTATTTTTAAAAATTATTTTTGACATTAGAATAGCTAAACGATTTAAAACATAAAAAAATTAATTTTAAATAAAAAAATTATTTTTTTATAAAACGCCATTTGGAACGTGATTCCTAAATCTTGAATATAAGTGATAGTTAGTTCTTTTATCAAGGTTTCTTCGATCCTGTTTGTTTTTACATTTTAAAAGCGTTTTTTTTAAAAAAAAATTTGTTTCAAATTAATATTTTTTTGGTGTTTTGAGATCATTTTGATACGCTGATATCAAAAATAATTTTTAAAAATAAAAAAATATTATTTTGATATATTTTTTTACTGAAAAGTATTTTAAAAAGCAATCACAACTATACTCCCAAACTAACTCTAACCTTTCATGATCTTAAGTTACCATTATTTTGATGAAATACCTCTTTCTCTCTTTAAAGAATATTGCATTCCAATTCTTTTCTTATACAGAGGTATTTAGTTTTTGTATGTTATGTAATTTTAACATAATTTGTTTTTTATTTGAAATTATATTTAAATGTGTTATAAAAATATGTTTAATTTAAAAAATATTAAAATTAATATTTTTAGATGATTTTGATATACTGATATATCAATAATAAAAAATTATTTTTAAAAATATATTTTAATATATATTTTTTTAAAAAAATATATCAAACCAAAATTTCCGCACATTCATTAGATTTGATCAACTGGTACTGAAGATAAAAAAATTTTATCTCTGATTCCTTGGATGTTACGACAACTAGTATATTATCTTTCTTTACCCATCGCATCATACGATCGATTATTGTCAACTCTGTCGTTTTCTTTAAAGTGTAAACAAAATTTTCCTCAACTGTCAACTTTTCATAGTCCATACATGTCTTGTCGCAACAGCTCAGAAATCTATCCTGTAATCCTTAATAATATTAATTTGTCTGCAATAATTAGGTTAGCACTATGATATTATATTTAATGAAAAGGGCTTCACTAGGTGGAAGCATCTGTAAGATTTGTTGCAGAGCATGTGTTTGACTTGTAAATCTCTGAAATGCTGTAAAATGGGAACGGAAAAGGGTATAGAATGCTTCGTTTTTTGAGATCAACTTGAAAAGATCATGGCGCAGTTTGCCATCAGGATTCTCCGATAGCCATGTAGCTTTCCCACCAGGAATGCAACCTTCCTGCATTATAAGTGAGATTACTATATATAAACCAAATTAACATAATATTTCTCGCTCGCATTCCCAGAAATTTGAGATTCTAGACAAACCAAACACAAAATTGTTTGGAATCCTAAATCTCAGGATATAAAACACCCAACACTTCTGATATCAAATGCCACCATAAGGTCTTCCTCCGTAATATTTATCTTTCCCCAGGCTGTCCTGTTCAAATTTAGGAGTCATGTGCCATCAGGATGATGACCCTGCAGAAGGGAATGGAATTGTTTACTTGTTTGTTTTGCAGATGTGGTTCATCATTTGAATGTCAGTAATATCAGGCAAGCTAGCTAGCTTGAGCTGAAGTTTTTGGAAGATTGTTTTAATGCTCAGGTTGTGGGCATTTTTCAGGTTTTGATTTCCACGCTTATTTTCCAGAATGTGAAAGGAGAACATCAGACTAACCTCAACCCAATAAAAATTCCTAGCTCCTTCTTGATTCAATTGTTGGGTCAGGATGTCTTGTTTTGTTTCTGACGAGAAAAATTCAACTCTCAACCCTTGAACAGTAAAACTCGTTCTAATTAACAAGGACAGGCCACCAAGTATACAAGCGAAAGATGCTTTCTGTATAGGTCTAACAGGTGCAGGAAATCAATGATATATTTGCTCATGCTACAGCCTACATGTGTTGCTCTATCTCAAGAACAAGTCGTTAGTGAAAGGTCAAGAAAAGTTGGCACACAGATTGATATCTTTGCCTCTGGACTGTCTAATAGCTCCTTCATAATTTTTCTTCCTTCATTCTTGAACACCCACCAGGTCCTAAGTGCTCTATTTAGAAGCCTCTCGGCTCGGTTCTCGCTGGTATTCACAACCCAATATTGTTGCCAGAATGGAAGCTGTGTTTCCTAATGCTGTGAATTCATAACCTGAAGATCATTGGCCCAGCCACGATAGGGCTAAGGAAGTGAAGGCATTTAGCAAACAAAAGCCGGTGTTACAAGGACTAGTTGAAGCTGGTGTGACAATAAAATCACCAGGTTTTTTGTCCATCCACCAGAGAATGTGCAAAATCCATCATCCGAGCTGACTAGCATTATTACCGGCCTTCAGATCCCAGTAATAGACTTTGAAGGTCTTGAAAGCGGTCCAAGACTGGAGGTAGAGAATGAGATTCGAAAAGCATCAGAAACATGGTTTTTTTTTTCCAAATTTTCAATCATGAAATTGGATCAGATGTTAGTCAGTGTGAAAAGATTCCACCAGTAACCGCAGGATCTGAAGATGGAGCTATACAGGCATGACCGTCAGTGCCCAGTGAGGTTCTACTCCAATGGAGATCTCCTAGTGAACAGAGGACCAGCTTGCTGGAGAGATACAGTAGCATTCAACTGCGAAGAATGTAATCTGAATCATCTACTGTTTCCTGAAATATTCAGGTATATCTTATACAAACTGTGTATCTATAGTAAATTCAATTCTTTAAGAGATTTTTGTTGGGTTGATTTAAATTGTCTTGCAGAAAAGAAGTGAGTGATTACATCAGACAGACGATCAAAATGAGGAAGCCACTATCTGAACTAATATCAGAGGCAATTCAGCATAGAATTCATGGAAACAGAGATTCTGTTGTGCCACTATTACCCAACTTGTCCCTAGCCAGACTTGATGTTGGGCACACCCATGCATTCAGACCCATGTTTTCTGACTATAGGCCTGCAAGACTTCATGGGTGGCCTCCAATTTCGCGTTCAAAACCAATGGGTAGATATCCCCCTCAGCAGGGAGGAGCTCTTGAATATTGTGGAACAATTACGACCTTAATGTTGTTTCCTGCATTTTGTAGCTTATCAGCAATGACAGGTTCAAAAGTGTGGTTGTTGTCGGACAAGTTGGATCCCAGGTATCAGTTGCACGTCTTTTCTATCCAAGCACTGCAAATTATAATTCCAAACCATACCGGCCAATATATAGGGAAACTAATATAGCTGAATATATGGCATGAGACCCCTTGTCCATGCTTGCCGCAAATTCTCAATTTCATGAAAATTTAATCCATATTCTCTGTAATGAACATAATAGAAGCCATTTACGTCTAAAAAACCTAGATCCTATGAAGGCCTTTAGTTTTTAGCTGATTTTTATTGCTTATCCAACTACTGTTCACTACACTTGCTTGGACAAGTTCATGAAAATCCTTTCATAGATTAGTTGGAAACATTCCACCATTCTCTTCTGTTAATTTCTAGCAGTTCCACGAGTCCTCCCTCGACAAGTAAAATATACAGCCGAGGACACTGTGCTTGGTTTGGCTGGAAAGCTCCGGTTCTCTCAGCTGTCAATTATAGAGGCTTCACTGATTTATCACTTGTAAAGTCAATGCTACTGCCTCTAAATAAACTGCTCTTTTTTTCTTCTATAGTTTTCGTAACTGTGAACTAGGTATCAAAACACAAAGTGTTTGGTTAATGTTTCAGAACATAGAAGATAGATACAGAAACAATTTAGGTTGAAGAGACCATGATGGAAACATAAAATAAATGAAAATGGCCAAACACTAAGATTTGTGATGTATTTAATTTTGTTTTGCAAGGAGGCAGTTAGTGACTGTATCAAACACAAGTTCAGACTGCCTAAAGACACTACCTTTCAAGCATAGATGCATGGAAACTCAATCCTTGGTGTGCCACTATTACCAGCTTCCCCTGAGCCGATCTTGACACTAGGCACACCTAAGCATTCGAACCCGTCTTTCTTGACTACTCCTGCAAGACAACATGGGTGACCTTCAAGTTGTTGCTGATCAAAATGAATGGATTGACGTTCCCCTATACATGGAGCTCTTGCAGTCAATATGGGAGGCATGATGCAGGTAAATTTAATTTCTCTAATCGTTATGAATAGTTAGAGCAATATCTCCGTCTGAGTCTGATCAAAGTACAACACTCTGACAAGTAGGAATGGCATCATCTGGATATTAGTCCAGACAATCCTCACTTGTATTATAAAATGCACTTAAAACCTAAAAGCTCAAAATGAAACACATCACTCGTGACAAACTTAGTTCCTCCATTATTTTCTTCTCCCAGAAAAATAATTGTAGCCTTCATTTGAACGGAGTATGCAGTGGTGATCATAGTATGCGGCAAATTCACAGCGCAGGATAAATTTGTGGTTAAACAAAAACGATCAACCCTACAAGAAAACGTGCTCATGTAGGACCTCCTATCTTTTTAATGATTTTTAGCTCATTTGTTCATGAAGATTATCAGCAATGAGAAATTCAAAAGTGTGGAGCAGAGTTGGGGGGTAGGAGCCCGGGCATCACTTTAATATTTTCTCTATCCAAGTAGAAAGGCTAAATATAAACCAGAAAAGGCGATTAAGGAGCTTCTATCTGACAAGCAGACCAAGTACAGTGAAATTCAATTTGCTGAATTTATGGATGACTACAAGTTCAAAAGATCATATGGAAAGCCCGCCCGCCCGCATTTTAAACGAGCATAAGCACTGCTGGTTGCTTCACAATTTCCATAGAAGAAAAGGGCTTGGAAACTAGATCCATCTGTAATATTTTGATTGGGAGGAGGAACTTGTACGTTGGCACATCCACCATTCAGCAGAGTTGCTCCAAATTATTATATGACCAGAGCTAATCCACCTATAAAGTTAAACAATCACCATACCGTTATTAACATCAATTAGTCTGTTCATTTATCTGTTGTCTACTCCTTTTAACAAGCTCTTTTACGGCAATACAATGACTACAGCAAAATTTTCAAATGTTTTGACGATTAAAGAATGAGATAGCTGGGACTAGGAAAGAACGAGAGATTAAACACTGCCAATTGCTCACCACATAAATTATTACACACGGAATTTGCAAACAAATAATAGGTTTGTGTGCACTGGAAATAAGAAAACCCACAAATTCTCAACAAGGCTCTTCCAGAAATAATAGCTTTCCTTTTCCTCCGCCCCACTTTTCATTTTTGATAGTGGAGATACAAATGGGAATCGGAACACATGCAAAAAAAAAATGTCAATCAAAGATCACAAATCACTCACTATTTTACACAGAAGCAATACAACAAGCTGCAAGAGCTGACCAGCCCTTGTTCTTGATTAGTTTGTTGTCTTGGGCTGCAATATTTGCACGAGTGACCATAGGATATCCATTCTATGCATAATTTTGTTGTTCTGCCCCTGAATGATTCAAAATGCAAAACTGATTAAAAAACAAAAAAATAAACAACACTGCATTCTGTTGGATAGAGAACAGATCTATAAATGTCAGAACTCATCGCTTTGATATATAATTCAGATGTACTGAAAGAAATCATTGTTCCCCTTGTAACAGATAATTCATCCAGAAGATTCAAACATACCTCAACCACGAAACATATCCATGTCTTCTCACCGTGCACTTCTGTAATTCCTTTCAATATTGTCAGGCCTAAACTTCTGATAGCCTCTGCTATCTCAAGAAAATGACTGCATTCCTCGCATAACATCTGCATGGATCAAATGGATACTTCTAAATATTCAGAAATAAACAAAACCAATGACAAATGCATGGCTGCAAGCCTGAAACAATAATGGACCTAGCTTGAAATTTACAGATCCAACATGTATTTACCTCTACAAGCATCTGTCCATTTTTGTTTAGATTTTCTACTATTATTGATGAGACCTTTAGATGACCTCCCACTTCCACTGCCCAGCTCGAACCCTGTTCATAATTGGAGGCATCTGTTCCCTTCTGATGCATCTGCAAATTCAGCCATTCAGATACATGTAAGCAGTAAAACAATAATAGAACAGAATAACATGATATGCTCTCCCCATGAAATTGTATAGTTCAAGTTGCTGATTATTAAACATTAAGTTGATAAAAAACACCCGGCAACAAAGACTCCAGACTGAAGCATGGTACTCAACAGTGAACCATAATTATACTATCAACTGAGATAGAGTAACAGAATTTACAAATTTGCATTTATTGGTGTAAATTCCTTACAAAAAGCAAACATGAATGGAGGATTAGAATTTTAAATTTCCATGAGTAAACATATGAAGGAGGTTGAGCACGTCGCTGAGCACATAAACAGAAACAGGGCCCTTGCAGGGAACATGTGTTAGCCCCTACCTTCGGTTCTGTACATTTATTGAGCTTGTCAGCATGCTTTGTAATGTTTTCTAGAAAGAGCATGTGCTTGATTGTGCGCTCCAGCAACGAATCTATACTGCACTGCACAATTTATAACAAAATATTCAGAACATGTCATGCAAAAGATTTTCCTGAATAGGAAATGTGACTACTAAACTATCAAAAATTAAGCTAGACCATGGAAAAGTTACCTTTGATCCATTGGGCACAAGCTCTCTCAGCTCCTTGATGCGATCTTGGATCAGCTGTCTGTCCCTTGGCCGAGGCCTGCAATTTTCACCAGTTTTAGCCCTTTTTTTGTTGTTCTTAGCTGATTCTGAACGCTTATCCAACTGCTCACTATAGGTACTTGGACAAGTTGATGAAAATCCTTTGGAAGACATTCCACCACATACTTCTGTTGAGTTAGATAAATTATGTACATCCTCTTCAACAACAGATGACTGATTAATTGAATAACCTGCTGAATTCATGATATGCTTAGTCTGGATAGAGGGCTCAGGCAATTTCTCAGCTGTTAACAGAGACTGCACTGATTTACAACCTGATTTCTCACTTTTAACATCACTGCCACTATGGCAAACATTGCCTACTACTGCTTCTAAAAGATTCTCTGAGCCAAAGTCAAATGTCATCTGGCTACTACTCATCCCCTCTGGCATCTCAAAAATATTTCCAGCTTCACTCTTCCCTGTTTGATAATCGAAGGGCATACACCTGTTCAAGAAAGATGGTCCTAGCGCTTCAAGCAACTCGCAGCCAGCAGAGAACTTAAAAAATGTGTCCGAGGAGTTGAAGTGAGTTGATTCAGCTGGATGGTCCAGTTTCTTCTCCAAATCCCTTTTGAATCTTATGTCTGAAGATTCAGGTGCATTCAACACCACATTTGGACGAAGATTAATGCTATCTGACTTATCTCTATCACAAATGGTAGAGTCAAAGAGGTCTGCAGGGAAGCCTGCAAGATCAGCTCCAAGCTTTTCATTTGGAAGTGCAAGATCAGATAGACTAACATTCTCCTTCATAAAACTATTTGAATGCATTGTCGTTTTGTGCTCTGATCCCCGACCTAGATCTTTCCAAACACTAGTCTCCCCTCCAAACATCCGATCACTAATTATATCCATCCCTAGTTGACTCCGGTGATCCAAATAGGAGGCATTTGATTTCAGATTAAGTAAATCGATGTTTTCATCATTTGTTGGTGTTGATATTTCAAGCACTTCTTGTTTATTTTTCAATTCAGCTGCTGTTTTCTGATGAATACCAGGAAGAGAAGAAATGTAAGAAGAGATATAACTTTGTTTTTGTCAATAATACAACACAGGCAACAAGTCATTTGGTTCTTTCTTTGTATCTTCATTTATAACTGCATAAACCATCAGGAAAACCTTGAAGCCAAATAGGTAAATCTGGCTGAGAAAGGGAGCGTTTTAGCATTACCAAAACCTCTTACATTCAATCTGCAGAGACAGTTCTACTTCAAAAAGTGAGTGCACACACACCTATCCACATGCACACATGCGCGCACACAGAGAGAGACACACACCCACACCCACAGAGAGAGAGGGAGAGAGAGTTACCAGACATAATGCGTTCTTCATAATATGTTGTGATGGACTAGTAACATGTGAGACTGTGGAATCTTGAAGGGCAAAAAAGACATCTTTAATATGTGTCACCAAATTCACATCCTCAATAACCTGCTCAACCCAAATGTGAAAAGACAAGCAAATTTAGATGGCAATGATGTGTATATGAAAAAATTATAAAAATTGGAGCAGAATTTAACACATTAGCATGCAATTACATCAACCATGTGATGATGAAAATAACTTCAAGAAACTCAATTTTGCAAGATATTTTTAAATGTAACACACCCCAAGTCCAATATCAATTAAGAGTGCAAGCTAGTAATTTTGGATGATGAGCTTATGACATTACAAATGGTAACAGAGCCAGTTACACATGGCTAGCTAGCATGGTTTGTGGGCATCCCCATGTCTTAGGGGAGTGTTAAACTGGAATGCAAGCAGCTCAGGCTAATGGGTGCATTAATTTTTGGGTGGGGCAGTCATGCTCCAAATCAAATATTAGGGGCATGGGAGAGAGGTCTTGAGTATATAAATCAAATTTGATAATCCCAAAAGCATCTCTTGCTACAACTTTGACAAATATTAGCCTGGGCATTATTGGGCAATCGAGTCATAACTAGACCCTCTGTTGATTTTTTATCTTTAGAAAACCTTGAACAGAAAATAAATGCCACCCCTTGGTCTCTGCACAACAGTTACATATGCCATCCTATGACTCTGAGTGTGACTGCTTCCAACAGCCTAGTAGAATCTAAAAATGAGGATCTCAACCAGGGCAGAATTACTTTGTATATTTCAATGGATCTCATAGAAAACACTGCTAACATCAATTTAGTTCAGGTAATCAATAAACATGCATGCGCTCGATAGTGAATAACAAGTTAATCAGAAATTTTCTTACTTTATTCAAAGAGCCAAGCTGTACAACTCCATACGGAACAACAGCCACAACAACAATGGTCTGTGGAGAAAAACAAAAACAGTCCCATTAATGTAAAGCAATCTCATTAATATAACAACATCAGCAAGGAAGCAAAAACATAAGTGCTGGAAACCCAAATATTCAGCATATAGGAATCAATCCAGTCACCATAGGACAAGAAAACCTCAATTATATCTAACATTACCAGGTCAGAATTCAATAGAAATTACAGGTTGTGTCCACTTATATCAATCTCAACAAAATGAGCCAGGCAATCATGACTCATGAGTGAACAAGGCCAAACAATCCATCAGAGTATCTCTCATTCACGCATATGATGTAATATTAGTTTACTGATCACTTTTTATGGTCAATATGGAAATATTTAAAGCAGTGGATTCAGTATCCTGTCCCTGGAGTCTTGCTTACAGACAAGAACCACAAAACTAGCAATGTGACAAAGAAATTAGATGAAGTTATATTGTTATTCAGTCCCCGCAAAGCCTTTCATCCAATGTCATTATGAACAATAAAACATAAAAAGAACAATAAAACAAGCATACCCTGATCCCAGCAGAAAACTGACTTTGCCAGCCATCAGAGAACTGAAAATCCCACCCACAAAAAAAAAAGAATAAGAGTAAGATTTGATAACAGAGAGATATTAAACCAAAAGAATAATGCTTAAGTGAAAAGACATTGTTTCATTTTCCAATGGGAATGTACAAAATAGCATATCTACTATTTCATTTCAAGGATAACCCTCACCTCATATGATGAGAAGGAATTAGTAACATGTTTATCTGCAAAGATCCACTGATGTTTTCCACTGACTGCCACCTGTCCAACAATCCTGCAAAAACAAGCATGAATCCAACTCAAACATGCCGACATGCACAGGAATATTTCAAAAGTCACAGACCAAACGTTTCCAAATTAAATTTCGCTTTATTAATTGTTTACGTGCGGATAAAAATAAAGCATGCTGAATTTGAAAGGAGAGCAACTAAAATGAAGCATGCTTGAATAAAACCTCCACTAACACAGCATTGACAATTAAAAATACAGAGGAAAAGAGTCTATCAGTGAAATAACTCATACCCTTCCCCGAGAGAGTATACATGGTAAGACATCTTTGCCACAGCCAATCCAAGCGGGTCACGTGGATAATGCCCACCATGCAAATTTTCTTGTGTCTGCCTGAAGCACTTGTTCTCTAAAGCATCATGTTGCTCACAATTATCATAGTAGCCATCTTCCCAAGTTAACACCCTATTAAATATATTTCAAAAAAAAAAAAGAATGAGATTCAAGGAACAATCTTACTCATAAGCTCTCCCCTCAAACAAGTGACCAATAAAAAACAAATGCTAAACATCTCTAAATTATAAACTAACTGCATAAAGTCACAATCACTACAGGTAACTAAAATGGGACAAAATTGAAGCAAAATTCGAAGTAACATACATGCGAGCACGATGTTTAAGCTTCCAAAAAACAGCATAATTCCAATCAGTATTGAAGCAGAGGCTCCTCAAAGTATTATGCAAGTCAGTACCCATACCCATCCTTCCCCCTCCCCTCTCAAAATTCCTAACTCAAAGGCTCCTCGGTGCAAATTCCACCACCAAGAACCCAACTTTGTTAGTGAAACAAAATCCTCACCCTCAAAACAAAAACCCTAATTTCACCTTACCTAGCTTCCTCTGTAAGATCCTCTTCCTGCCTGTTTTCTCCTTAACCCAGCTCTTGCTTTTATCGGTGGTCCTACTGTAGCCAAAAGCAGACGATCTCTACCCATTCCCTCACTCATACACCACCCTCTTTTCACTCACTAACACCCAATTCAGCAAAAATAGAAACCCTTAAAAAGCTCACAAGTTGAAACAGCAGAAGCAATAAAGCTCGAAACTTTCAAGATCAGAAACAAAGATTTCAAAAGAGCAACATTCAGTGTATTTAGCCATGAAATTAGTAAAACAGAATTCAATCTCTCTCAAAAATCAAGCCAAATGAAAATGGGAAGTTTGAAGAAAAGGACTAGCTTATATCGGACGACATGGATCACACTCAAATCCTGACCTTAATTTTGAAAAACCACTCACTGAATTGGAAAATGATTTTCTGATTTTCACACACAGAATTTGATCCCAATGAACCCCAGACAGTAGAGAAAAGGAACAGGGAAATCAAGGGTTTGTTTCAGATTCTTGAAAAAAAGAGTAAAGTTGGAATCTTTTAAGCTAGGAGAAATAAGAATTGATGAGGTTAAGAAATTCAAAGCTTTTTCATTGCAAAGATATATAAAGGTGTAAAGAGTTTTTCTTTCCCCTTTTATAACTCTTTTCTTTTCTTGGAAACAAATTCTAGAGAGAAAGGGAAGGGAGAGTGAGAGGGGCTTCAAAGGCTTTAGTATTTCTTTTCTGGTGTTGAGATTTTTTTATATATATATATAGTAAAACTAGCAGCAGCCGCTATTTGGCGCACCACCCTGTTCACTTTAGCTTTCTTGACAGGAGAAAGAAAGGGTGCAAAACGATGACACCTAGGCGTCGTTTCACGCCTTGGTGCTGTGCGCAAGGGCATCATCATCTCTTATCCTACGCATCATGATGCGCACTTCAAACCTCTCCTTGCTCCTTAGTGGTTGCTGCCATTGTTTTTCACACAGGAGAGATTAGAGTTTGGAGGGTTTTGAGGGGTAATATTTATGGATGGAAGATCAACCAAAAATGGGTAATGCTATGAGTACACTTTCTAGGTAGTGTCATTTTATGGCCAACAAAATGATGCCCAAGTGAAGAAAATGCTTCTTATCTTTCTATACAATTTCATGTTTTTGGAGGAAGGTCTTCTCTTTCTTTCCTCCCCCCATACATCTCTCGATCACCCTTTTTAAACCCAATGAACTTACCCCTCTCATGGCCCTTTTCAACAATCATTTTATTGCCAAAAAAGTTGTGACACCTACCGCACCCCTCCCTTGCCGTTGTCCCCATTCACATTGTATGAGTTTCAACAACAAAATAAATAAAGATTGGGATTGAATTTCGATTCTCAGATTGATTGAGGGCTCTTCTTTTTATCCCACCACTCCCCTGTTGTTGCTCAACTGCTCGTTGAAGAACTAGTTTAGTGATCTTGTATTTACTGTTTCTTTTTTATGATAACAAGAAATCAAACCGGGTTTTTTACCCTGTCGGCCCATCAATAAACTCTAAATTGATTTCCTCTAACACCAGGTTGGGGTCAAGGACGAGTCGGCCGAATCCTAGATCAATTCGCGAGATCAAGTCAGGTTGATTTCCTTTAACATCATGTTAGGATTAAGGACAAGTCAGCCGAATCCTAGATCAATTCGCGAGACCATGTCAAGTTGATTTCCTTTAACATTAGGTTGGGGTTAAGGATGAGTGAACTAAATCCAAGATCAATCCACGAGGCTATATCGGGTTGATTTCCTTTAATATCAGGTTGGGGTTAAAAACGAGTCGGTTGAATCTTAGATAATCCGCGAGACCAAGTTGGGTTGATTCCTTTAACATTAAGCTGGGATTAAGGATGAGTCAGGCAAATTCTAGATCAATCCGCGAGACCAAGTCGGGTTTAATAAAAATATATGGTAGTTTTTCACAATGAAATATGAAAAAACTATACAAATTCACGATTTATTAAATCTTTGACTAAATCAACCCCAGCAATTTATAGGGAAAAAAAAAGGAAAAAAAAAAGAATGAGTTGATTCCTTTAACATTAAGCTGGGATTAAGGATGAGTCAGGCAAATTCTAGATCAATCCGCGAGACCAAGTCGGGTTTAATAAAAATATATGGTAGTTTTTCACAGTGAAATATAAAAAAACTATACAAATTCACGATTTATTAAATCTTTGACTAAATCAACCCCAGCAATCTATAGGGAAAAAAAAGGAAAAAAAAAAGAAGAAGCATTCATCCAATTTTGTCCAGGCGGCTCCATTGTGATTTTAATTGTTTATAATGATCTCATGACATATTCATGAAATAATGTTTCTTGCGCCATACCAGCTCAACATCATTGTCCGAATCCCATGATTTTGTGTTCTAACAGTGGGATCTATGAGTGATTATTATTGCCATTGATTTCTAATCATTTTCTATTATTTATTTATTTCTTTTTTCACGTCGTTCTAGTTATTAGGGATTGGAGCTGGGGGCCATATATTTGTTGATCATGAACAGCAAAAATACAAAAAAATAAAAAATCATCCCATGATCAATAATCCAAAACAATCACCTACCGTTGTTCTTACTTTGATCTTAAAGATTTTATTTGTCGGAAGCATATCAAGATAGTTCACCCTATTTCACTAGCAAGTTTATTAGGCATAATCATGTTTTTACTCTACTGTGTGCATCTCTATCTTGTATGGTTACTTGTCATTTGTCATACTTTATTCTCTCCCTTGCCACTGTTTAGATTACATTTTGATTTTTTTTCTCCTTTTTATCAAAGTAAATGACCGTTTGATACTGTAAAAATTAAATTAATATTTTTTTAAATTAATTTCTAATATTAATTGAATTCATTAAATTGATTTTTTTTGCGTGGAATAAATTAAAGTTGTGAATTCGTAATCTTTTGGGTTCAACATGAATAATAATGGCCTATGAACAACTTGGTTCGAAATGTCCAGCAGAGATTCAAAGAAGACTGTCTGTTCACCACTCATCTCTTTCTTTCCTAAGAAACTCCATCTGGGTCAATTCTGCAACTTATCTAAATCATGATGTAAATTTTTGACCATTGTCTTTCTTAATTTGACAGCGAAAAGATTCATGAAATGCTTTGAACAGTTCATAATTTTTCACTGGAGCTGCGTAGGCTTTCTTTTTCTTTTTTTCTTTTTCACTCGAAGATGCTTATGGAATAAAGTAAACTGGAATTCTCCATGAATAAGCTGAGTTTTATAGTGATGCAAAATGATATGTCATTTTCCCATGTATATAGAACAGTAAAGAAATGAGTGGGATCATGAATACTAAAGGACAAACAAGAATGATTCAACCTTATTTACTGGTGTGTGTTTTTGTAATATTTTTATAAAAGCATTTTTCATTAAAAAACATGTAAAAATATTGTTTTTTTATATTTTTTTAAAAAATTAATATTAAAACATGAAATTTATATAAAAAAACTCACTTAAAAAACATCAATTCAAATAAAAAAACAATATGAGAAGCGGGTTGAACCGCAAAAACAACCACTTCTTATAATGTGTTTTGACGAATTTCCTACTAAGGATTTATTTGGAATTATAGTAGTGTTTGTAGTTCAAAGTGCTCTTCACTTATAAATATATTAAAATAATATTTTTTTTATTTTTTAAAAAATTATTCTTAATATCAGCACATCAAAACAATATAAAAATATTAAAAAATTAACAAAAAATAAATAAAATTTGACATAACACGGTTTGCATTGTGTTCCCCAAACAACCTATTAAGTAAAGTCAGCCCACAACCCTGAGGGGTGATTCAACTGGTTAGGTCTTGGGTTTGCTTCTCAATGGTCACGAGCTCGAGTCCCCTCAGGGTCATTGGAGGCTTACATAGTCGTTAATTTTAGAGCTCGTGAAATTAGTCGAGATGCATAAAAGATAGCTCGAACACCAACATTAATTTAAAAAAAAAAAAAGGCCAGCCCACTACATGGTCTCATTCCCAAATGAGGTAAATATTATGTAATGGTGCAAATAATGGAGGTGAGCAATTAATGGCGTTGCAGGTTTTAATTAGTTGTTTCTTCCATTTTGCATTTGAACTGCGAGGTCACCTTTTTATCATTTCTACCATCCCATCCTTTTCCTTTCTTTTCTTTCTCTACTCTCTATCAGAGGAGGATTGGGAACCAAATCATCCCAAGTAGATCTTGTAGCTTAGCTTTTCACTAACATGTAATCCAGGAGGGTGACTCGCTGGTCTTCGAACTCATGAGTGCGGGGTTGATATCTTTCTCACTTTGCATGATCTCCCAGTCAATATAGTCGGGCGTGAAAATGGAAGACCCATTTTCAAGTACATTGTTCCTGCATATGATGCATATGTGACACTAGTGGCCATTACCTGAATAAACTAGTCCTTCCTTGTTAGGAAACAAGGATTGTAAAGAAGAAAAGTTGCAACCTTTCACCAAGAGTCAACTTGCCCTCAACTATGGCGGATTCAATTTTTTGCGCCACCCCTTCTTAACCCAGTTCATTACTGACTGACTAACAGTGGCCCCAAGAAATCTAATGGAGGGAATCTAATGATCATTAGCACCAAAAGGGATTCTAGCCAGCAAAGCCCCTTTCACCACTGCTTCTATAAAATATATGCAGGTTCATGATTAGTCTGATAGAATTGAATTCCTCAGGCAAATATTATGCAAATTATCTTAGTTAGTGAAAAGATTAAGAAAGATGTGCGTATGTGATCGAGAATCACAGATGGTTCCTTGGCTGCAAGCCATTAACATCATTGACTACGTTTCAACGGTTCTGACTTGGGGTAAAAAGCCATCGGCCTTTTCTAGATTAAGTACATGGAACCGGAGGTATAAGCCAGAAGCTATGTAGCCTGTCGTCTTCTACTTGTTCAACTTTTGTTTCATGTGATGTGATCATCGTAATTAATGGGGCAATACCAGTCCAAGCCCTTGTGTGTTCTTGTCGTTAAAAAGGTTCATCTTTGAGTGAATGTTAAGATCATGAAATCAATGCAATCTATTCAAGTTATTGGCCGAATCAGGCCATGATCTTGAGTGATAAAGTTGTCAGGAAAAATCCAAAGCTCAAAGTTGTTTCAAGGAATCATGCCTGCATGCCATATTCATGGAAAGATGGAACTAGGCTAAATCCAAAAAAAAAAAAAAAAACATCTAGTTTGTGTAGAATATAATCAGCCTAACGAAATAGATCGATCTGATTACTTATTGATTGTTTTTAAACTTTAATAAAATATTTTAAAAGCCTAGTTTTATAAAAAGACTAACTTACTATAGCTAGATAAAGTCCAAAAAACCTTTAATTTAGACTTAAAAGATATTATTTAATCTAATTTCGTTATTTTTTTTTGCTTTTTATTTCTGGATTTTCTAATTTTTTGGGACTTTCATTGTCTCTTCTTTTATTTCTTGAATTTTTAATTTGTTGAAGTTGGTCTCTAAGTTTATTTCAGAATCAAAGAAATTTAATAAAAAAATTTCAAATTAAATATTGTATGCAATAATCTTATTTAATAGAAGGATAATAGTCTTGTTTTGATATCAAAATGACGCCACCCATAGAAGAGCTTTCTACCCACCATGGGGAAGAGGCACACTAATTTTTTTTTATTTTTTTTTCTTCAAAAAAAAAAACAAATATTAGAGAACGATTTGGAGCCTCAAGTAAGTCGGGTAAGATTAGTTGCTTAATCCAATTAGTACACTTGGAAGATAAGGTGGGCTTAGTGGCCTGAGTCACTCAATAGACTGCATAAAGTAGGGTAGTAGCTACCCACTATTATGTCCAATAATCTTTTTTTCCATTAGTTTATTCCTTCTTCTTGGCCTTTTTCTGAATCAAAATGAAGCAGTCCACGACATTAGTAGGAAAATATAGCCATCAAACAAACGCTAGTCGGAGGCAAGCTTTAAGTGCTATCCACTTCCAAAATCATTTCTTGTGGCTTTTTTTTTATATATATACAGTGCACTAGCACCCCTTTAAATAATAATAAAAAAAAAATAATGCCCTCCATTTGATGTTATCTTGCGTATATGTCAAATAAAAAATAAACACCCTGAAAATATAGTCTAGGTGAACATGAGAAGAAGGATGAATTAGATATGTAAAGTAAAATTATAATTTTAAAACTTTTTATAGAATGATGTGTATTTCTAAACATTCAATCTAATACGGGAGCTAAATCAATATAAATGTGATAATTAAAAAGTTAGAGTTTAGAGAGAATGCACCAAATTTTATAGAGGTCCAATAAATCATCTACTCCTTTTCTTGAACTTACATTCAAGAGTTCCATTACCACACACTGGTTTTCTTAGCAGATGAGAACAAACCGTTACACGATCTTTTTACGGGCTTAGAATCAAATTGTATCCCTAATCTTTTTGTAGGTTAAAGATTAAAAAAAATTTCACTTATACTTCTTAAAGAACAAGTATTAAACCTCTCTCAATTTATCCTCTAAGAGCCTTTTACAAGAATTTAAAGTTTTACTTACACTTTCCACTATATACTCTTTTGGTAAAGTTGATTGGAATAACAATTAAACTATTTGGGATGATTTTTGTCAATTTATACCTAACCTTGTCTTTTATGATTACAAGTGAAACAAGAGTATTATAAGTTGTTTTTTAAAAAAAGTATACTTAGATTCTTACTTTAAGAGTTCCACATTTTTTTTTGCCAAGGGAAAGGTTATTTATAAGCTTAAAAATAAAACTAGTCGTTAAACATAGTTTTTTTATTGTTAGAGAATCGGTGAAACTGTTTTTAGAATTGGTCAAATCCTTTTAGAATCAGTCAGACTATTTCGAAGAACCCTAAGAGTTTATGGAAATTTTCTAGAAACAAACCAATTGTTTTAAGAAACAGTTTGTTTAATGATTTCATAGATGTTGTAAATCTATTTGAATCATTGTAAAAGTATATACAATTTATGCTCTGTGTGTGTGTAGTGTTTTACTTAACAATTAAAATGAAATTAATGCATGTGGCACACAAATATGTTTAATATAGTATATTGACATGACCTATTAAATCAATTAAGCATCATAGCATGGTATTTAAAAACTTTATGGCATAAACCATGATATAACATATTTATATGCATGAACATGTGCATGCATTCATCAAAACTATATCAAATCAATGTTTTATCATTGACATATAACATACTACTTAATTAATGATATCAATATTTAATGTTTATGTTATCATCAAAATATAATGAAAAACTTCATTAAATCATCATTTTAGCCATAAGACTAACTACTAGTACTCTCTTAAATATAAAAAACAAATAATACCCTTGATTTTATGTTATCTCGTATACATGTAAAGTAAAAAAATAACACTTGTATACATGCTCATCAAGTAATGTGACTGGGAACACGAAGAACAAGTCTTTAAGCAAAATTTTGCCTTTTATTTTATTTTATTTTCTTATAACATGGAAGTATTTGTTTTGAAGAGAGAATGAGTCGTGGGATTTTAGGTTGCTGCTGGGCCTGCACCTCGGCTGAAAAGGCTACAGGCTAAGATAAAAGAATAAGGCCCACGAGATATCGAGGCCCAATGTAAGATAAAGAGTTCCTCAGTTTACACTTTACAGCTGTTATCGTGGTTTTAAGCCGCTGGGGGTTTTTAAAAGCACGTTTTAGCCGTGTTTTTTTAAAAAAATTGTTACTTTTTTGCTTTACAGTAGGTTTTTTAATATTTTTGGATTATTTTATGTATTTATATCAAAAATAATTTTTAAAAATTAAAATAATATTATTATGATATAGTTTCAAATACAAAATATACTTAAGTTAATCCATGAATAATTGGGTATATCAATATAATTTATTTTTTTCATAAAAATATTTTTTTAATTTAAAAAAAAAACTCAAAAAGACTCTTTAGATGAAAAAAAGATTTGAAATACCTATGTGTGTGATAAGTCCATATCAGAAACACGAGGCTGCTTTCGCCGAGGAATTCATCAGAACATAGTTAGCTTATGGCTTGGACATTTCGGAAGCGTGCACCTACTTTTTATTACTGTAACGAGCATATATTGAGCAGTTCATGTCAAGAGCACAGAACAAGTATATCATCTTTTTTTGCTCTCAATCCCACTAGATTGCAGTCAATTTTCTGAGCTGGAATTTCATAAAGTAAATGATTCTAGAAAATGTACAAGCATAGTTGGTATTCTTCCATCCATAAACACGAGAATAGATGCATTCAATTTGTCCTTCAAATATAAACAAGGAAAAATATGTGCGTGCAGACTCAAGATCCATGGCGATTTTAAATGCAGTCAGGATCATTTACTCCAGATTCATGCCACATCTTCTCATGATTTTGGTCCAAATTGGCTATTCATTTCTCTGCACCATTGCAGAAGCTGTCTTCAATCATGGGATGAACCCTCATGTCTTCGTTACAAACCGATATCGTAGGCAGCTTAGTGATGTTTCCTCTTGCATATTTTCTTGAAAGGTGCATCACACACATGCATACACCCACCAGATAAATTGCAAAGGTATTAGCTATACAGTTGATACCGGCTGGTTTATTGTATGAAATTATGCTACCGAACGCATTTTGCTTAATATGATTTTCGTTTTCCTGCAGAAAAGCGAGGCCAAAGCTAATAATTGTGTTGTTTCTGGAGATATGTGTGCTCTCTCTTCTAGGGTATGAAGGGCAATCCATATGCTTCAACATAAAGCAAAACGAAACAAAATTTTTTGTCTTTGTGAGAAAAGGAAAAGGACTTACAGTTTTCTCTTTTGACGAAAGCCAGGGCCAGCTTAACAATTAACATGTACTTTGCAAGCTTGAAATACACTTCTCCTACCTTTGTTGCTTCAATGAACAATACCGTTCCCTCCATGAGTTTCATAATTGCAATTATACTCAGGTGGGGACTTCAAAACCTGAATAACCGAAGACCAGAAATCATATCTATCCTGATTCTGACACGAAGAGTGCTTTCATTTCATGTAGGTTGGAGATTGTCGATTTAAGGAACCCTCGAGGAATAGCTAAAACTGTCGGAACGTTACTATCGTTGGCTGGGGTCTTGACCATCACTTTATACAAAGGACCTGAGGTGCAAAGCTTGCAGGGCGCACCAATCCATGTCAGAAGTAATCATGCTCAACAAAACTGGGTGAAGGGGTCTTTTCTGCTTGTTTCGAGTTGCTTTACATGGTCTCTCTATTTTATTATGCAGGTATAGAATTCTCCACTCTGTTATTTCCCTTGGACTTTCTTTTTGGTCTGGCATCAAACACAGACCATTACTCCGATTTCCAATTGTGCTACAAGAGTTATAAGATTCTAACATAATATTGGTGGCGTGGAATGTTAAAAAAAACCAATTATAACTTAACATGAGGCTAATTCTCCTTGCTAGAGTATCTTTGCCTTTAGAGATGCTTGATTTTATCAGAGCATACGCATGCAAATGAGTGCTAAATTTTCCTTAATTAATCATAGATGTGTACCTTGTAAGCATACACACTGAAAAGGTATCCTGCACAACTATCACTAGCTGCATGGATAAACGGCTTAGCGGCTGCACAATCAGCTGTCTTCACTGTGTTCATACAACACGAACCAGCAGCATGGAGCATCAGATCCAGCATTATATTCTGGTCCGTCATATTTGCTGTAAGTTCATCCATGAACAGCTTTACGGATTATTAAACTAGCTTGCAAGAAACCATGTTAAGTCATGTTATTAATCATCAATGGCAGGGAGTCATTAGTTGTGGCTTGACGGTCTTCATTCAATTATGGTGCAACAAAGAAAAAGAGGCAGTCTTTGTGACCATCTTTAGTCCTCTTGCAACCGTAATGGTGGCAATCACGGCTTACTTTCTTTTTGGTGAAGAGTTGCACGCAGGCAGGTAAAATTAAATTTTATTTCACAATTATTAGAAAAAAAAGAACGGGGTGAATATAATTTCATAGTTTGGAAACAGGGGAGACTGTCCCTAATTTATCTTTGGCTATATCAGCATATTGGGAGGAGCTGTTGTTATCATCGGACTTTACATGCTGCTGCGGGGAAAAGAAAATGAGCGAGATCGAAACAAGTCCCAAGAACCATCTCTTTCCACTTATGATGAGGAAAAGTTAAGCCAGTTAGCGTGGAAAGTTCAGCAGAAGACACGTAGTGAAACAGGAAGTTGAGAAATAAATCGAGAATTGGGACTGATACAAACGAGTCCTACAATACTCAGATCATGATGTTGGAAACGAATGGCATGGCAAATAAATTAAAGCTCGTTTATTGAGCACTAATAATCATTTTCTACAACAATTAGTTAACAAATTTTTCGATATTTCCAAGTGCGTATCGATATCCCCAAACTAGTACAGTGAATGTTACTGCAAACTCTCTAATCTAATCTTAATCAGTAAACTTCTGCGGAATGTTATTACAATGGAGTTCTACAATCATTGCTGAAGTTGTCTCCATAGTAGTTTTGTTAAATAGATCAACTGCAAAAGGTATATTACACTTGCGGCTAGTAGAAAAGAAAATATTGCAGTTGCAAAAAAAGAGGATTCATTATCTTGCAATTTGGTTAGCAAATTAATCATTCACAGACATCTAGACTACCTTAAACTTTTATACAAACATTGGCTAGCATATCATAAATTAGGGCATTCAGGAATAGCCAACAAAAGTGGGAGAATTTGGACACCGTCCCTCATCATGTTTCTTGCTATGATTTCAAAAGACATCGAGTTCTCTTTCTCACTTGGCTTCTTCAAGTCGTGCTCGTACAGTTTCTGGACTGTACATTTTGTTGATGCTGCAACATAAGATTAGATTGTGACATTAACAGCTTGAAAAGCTTCAGTTTGAACAGTGTATTATCATGCTCATTTTCTATGAAAACCAATTACTGAGTTTCAATGGATTCTCAATTACAATAGGAAATTTCTCAAAGCAAGGAGAAAGAATGAATTGTTTGCGAGGCTTACCGAAAGAGCAAGTCCCCACTAGATGCCAATTTCTCAGATATCCATTCAGGAACGAGTTCAAGCAACAAGTTCAGCTGCTCATCAACTTCTCCTGCATACAAAACACAAAATGAGTTAGCTTAATGTGGTGTTCTGAAAAATGTCTATGGTTTTTGACAAGAAACTCCTTGCTTACTTCTATCAGCAATATCAGAGTGGCTTGCAATTATCTTGTGTATGAGCTCCTCTTTTGTGAGAACTGATTGTCTTATTGACTGAAACAAGAAATGAATCTTGTTGAAGAGCTTAGGAAGGCAGGCAATCATTTGCCGCCGCTTCTTTGCTTGTGAGATTGCAGGATCTCGCTCCTCTTTAGCCTTCTGTTCTTTCTCTTGTATCTGCAGAAGCAACAATGATTACTACCAAACACAGCTTTAAATGTCTCGTTTGAATTCAAAGCACAAGTATTGAATCCAAGAAAACAGAAACCCTGGAGATTAATTTAAATATCAAAATAAAAATGTATGCAGTCAATCAAAGACAGCAGCTAAGATGTATCAATAGCCTGTAATGTTCACAGACAGACAGGTGAAAATGATTGAGAATTCAGGATGAGCTTACCGATTGCAGAAGACTCTTAGGGAAAATTTTCAAGATATCATCATCATCTGATACATCCCCTGTCTCTCTTTGTTCATCCATAGCATGCTTCACTGGAGTTTCAAATATCAGTGACCTGCTGGGTGGACGCCTAGCAAGCTTGTCTGGTGAGTTGGAAGAACCATCATTATATGGGCTCGTGCATCTTTTATGCTGATGCAATGCAGGTGTGGTAGATATCAATGCAGCTGGAGTTAAGGCAAGTTTTGCAGGAGTTGATTGGTCACTAGCCATCTTTATGGGAGAATCATCTCCATCATTCATGGCATCTTTCACTTTGCTTGGTGTTGCAGACAAACAATCTTGGTTGCAGGTAGGTGTGAAAGACACTTTGGCTGGTGATGGAGCAGAATAATTAGTTCTCTCATTGGAGGAGATTTTGCTGGGGCATGGCTCTAAAGCCGAGGAAACTGATCTTTGGAGGCTGTTTTCTGCTTCAATTTTTGTACCTTTTTGGGAGGAGAAGCGCCTCTTGAAACTTCGGGATAAAAGTGATGCCATTGCTGGTTTTTCTTCTTCAATTGCTGGGGTTCCTGCCAGCAATGGGGAGCGATTGAATGGCTCTGGGAGCATTTCCTCTGGAATATCATCACCCTGAAGCCATGGAAAAGCACTGTTAACACATCAATCAGAATTTATAAACAGAAGTACATTGAATCAAGTAGGACAGAAAACAACAAACTCAGTTTCATACAACTCAACGCAACTCTTAGCTAGGGACAAATTATAAAGGCTGTCAGTAATATTCTAATCAGTGGCTTCCTCAGCACATTCAATCACATTATATTGCAACGGTTGAACATACAAGAATAAGACAAGCTGATCTAAAGCCGCTTCCCAAAATGCAAATCACACATCACAAAAACATCATCAAAATCACAGTGTAATGGATGTCATTTTAAAAAAACAAAAACAAAGAACGAAAGAGAGAAACACATTCATCTTAAGCTTAAACCGAGTTATAGATTCATAACATGAATTTTAAGCACTAACAACATAAACAAAGGCACAAAAAACAGAAAAAACCTGAGGATGGTCTCTATAAAAATCCACAAGCCTTGAGCGGAAGACCTTCCTTAAATATATTTTCTCACTTTCAGTTTTCAACTTGCCATCATCACATTGAATTGCATCAGCATTTACAGTAACTTGAAGATCCGGCTTCATACAGCTGGTTTGCTCATCAAACTTGAGCACCCTCTTTATCTCAATTGCCTCTGGCATAATATACTTCAATTGCGCCAAATGTTTATGCGTAAACCTCCTAAAAAATAACAATTACAATTAAAATATACAATTACAAAATGAAAAAATAAATAATAAAAAAGAAAAAAAAAAGACAATACAGTAATCAGTAGTACCTGTCTGTTAAAGACTCAATTTTTGGGGAAATGTTAGAGAGAGTAGACATCGAGCCCTTCATACGCAACAACCGGATCGAGCTATCCAAGTTATCAAAAAACTCACCCAGCATTTCATACCTTAACAAGTTTTAAACAAAAAGAAAACATTTAGCAGAAATCACTACAAATTTCAAAAGAAATTCAAAAAATGACCCAAAAAACCTACTTATCGGGGATTTTATTGTGCCCATCACGAGACTGATTCTTTCTGGGCTTGGGTTGTTTACTGGTGGTGGTATCGGTGGTGGAATCCTCAGGCCAAGACGCGATCTGTCTTCGAGCGGACTTGGTTTGATTGGTTCCATGGTCTTGAGAGGCGATGTGACGGACTTCTTTTAAGGAGAGGGCGACACGGCGGTTGCGGAGGCGGGAAGGGAGTTGGGATTGCTGTGTTGGGGTTTGTGTGGCGATTGTTGAGTTTGAAGGCTTAGATTTTGGGGTTAAAGATGATGATTCAAAATCTAGTTTAGGTTTCTTGGATTTTGAAGGCTTAGATTTTGGGGTTAAAGATGATGATTCAGAATCTAGTTTAGGTTTCTTGGATTTTGAAGAAGGGATTGGTGAGTATAGAAGGGAGTTCATTGCTGCTGTGCTTCTTCTTGTTGATTTTGAGTGTTTAGTGAGATTGCAGACTCAGAAGAGGAGGAGGAGGACGATGGGGAAGGTGGAGGGCAGGCTAGTAGTATTAGGGGTTTTTCTTGGCGGGAATTGCTGAGGTGGAGCTTTGCCACGTCATACTTCCCGCCAAGCTGGTCCGTTGCCTCCCGCGGTTTTTCTTTCTTGACTCCTCTGTCTACTACATGCCGTTTGGCTAGATGGTGGAAACGACGATTCATTTAAACTGGGGACGAGGAAAAGACGAAAGGGCCATTCACCTGGACGGCCGTGCATGTGCCACGTCCTCGTGCTTAAAAAGTAAAGTTGCACGTGTAATTTTGCTCGTTCATCCCAAGTCACATTCGGATAATTTAGATAAAAAAAAATGTCATAATAGAGAATTTCTATGAATTATTTAAAATTATTTTTATATTTCCTGTCTCGAACTATTTTTTTTCCTCTTCAGTTTTTTTTTATTTAGATTATATTTCGGCACTTTGAATTTTTTACCCGTTACCTTGTTAATCGGTTACCCAGTTTTTTCCTAAAATTTATATATATATATATATATATATATATATATATAATGTTGATTTTAATTTGATTTTTGTAACGTAGTTTAGAAAAACCATGGGTGATCGATAAGTCAAGACTTTGAGTGATTCAGTTAGCCTTCTCATCCTTTGTTGAATATTTTTCTTAAATAATTTGTCTATAATTTCTTAAATAAATCAAAATATTGATCTAAATAAACTACAAAGCCTAAAAATAAAGGAAAACAAATAATTCTTTTTTTCTAAAAATCCTCCTGTATTAAATTCTCTCCATGGAGACAGATTAATTACATATTTACGAGTATAATAAATGTTAATTTTTAAGGTATGTATCATTTTGAAATGTATTAAACTAATTTTTTTTATTTTTATTATCGATACATAAGACAATTTAAAAAAAATAATTAAATTTTCAAAATATTAAAATTTTCAAAATATATTCTAACCGTAATCTTAAACACGAAGATATCGCAGTTGTGGCACGTTACTCCTCCTGGAATATCCTCTGTCCTTGCTAGTGATGCCGCTGAAGTTGCTTGCTTTTTTGGAGGATCCAGCTTTTGTTTTGTTTTTGCCCCTATGCACCAGAACAAAGTTAAAGAAGAGACTATAGGGTTGCACCCCTGAGTCCCTCCATGCACGGCTGCCGGTGAATTATTATGAGGACTAAGCAGGCGGATGAACCTGTTGAGACGTCTTTGACATTGACAAGTGAAATAAAACTTTGGACGCGTGACTTCTTCGAACATCTTGTGAGGTGGCAAATGTGGCGGCAGCCATTCACGCCAGTAACTCAGCATAACTCGTTCTCTTTTCAAACTCAGCTAAAATCACCCAGGACTGGTGGACTGGGAATCGAAGACCGTCACGACTGGGCTCTCCCTTTGATTGATTAATTAAAATAACAAAAACACGTTGGTCTTTGACGTTTTCTCTCACGTGTCACCTTTTTTCTCCTTTTCCCTTGATCCTCCTTTAAGAAATTATGCGACGAATTTTATTTATTTTCATTTTTTTTCTATCTGATCACTGACGGATTCGAGGTTTGTATAAATTAAAGGTTTATATTATAAAATAGAATTTTGCTTCATAATTCACAGCAAATTAAAATAACAATGACCATAATATGGTCATTTTCCTTTTTAGTGTTTCAAGGGCGCAAAAGACTTTCGATTGAATTTAAAGTTTTTGTTTTTTCACATTAGATCTATTTTTAGATTATTAGTCTCAACTAAAAAAATTATTTTTTTATTACATACCAGTTTCTTTGGTACCGTTTGGAATGTATTCCATAAAAATTTAATTTTTTATTTTTATTAAAAATTAATTTTTTATATATTTTGAATTGTTTTGATGCGTTGATCTCAAAAATAATTTTTAAAAAATAAAAAAATATTATCTTGATGTATTTATAAATAAAATATACTTTAAAAAACAATTACAATCACACTTCCAAACATACTTGAAATAAAAGTTTAAAAGTGACTTTTGACCTTCAAATGTGTTAGAAATTTAAATCAATTTTATTTTTATTTAATTTAACATTTTAGGGTTGAAAATGTTTGTGTACATATTTTCTATTATTTTTCTGGATTTCCAAGTTAAAATAAGTTGAAATTTTAGTTTTTCATGTTGAAACAATTTGAAATTTTAATTTTTAAAATCCAAAGATTCATACATTGACTTTCCATCCATTGAAAGTAACTAGAAGAAGATGATGTGTTATCTGCTTAGGCAAAAACATTTAAAAGATCCATGTATGCATCAAGTTTTTTTGTCTCAAGCCAGTCACGTAGATCCATCCTTCTGGGCCTAGATGTGTATAAGTTTTTTTAAAAAAATTGTTATTATTTAAAAAAAATAGAATAATTTTTTTAAAAAGTTATAAGATGATATTTTAAAAATTATCCAACTATGCATGGTTTTTTACAATAGCAAGTCTTTTTTATGATAATATTAATAATTATGCATGCGCCTGAGTCTAGATTTGTTTTAAAATTGTTTTTGTTAATAGTTAATATTCAATGAGAATGAAATATTACTTTGTTATTTTTTATTGTAATTTTTTTAATGTTTATTATTTTTATATTTTACCATACAAGCGTGAAAAATGATTGATCCATTAATTTTCTATTGTTTTTAATTGAAACATGCTTTCATGATCATAAGAGTTTTTATTTAGAAAAACAAATTTCATAGAAAAAAATACATGAATAAAGAAATTGATTTTTTAATTAAAAAGATAATTTTTTTGAATCTTTTACTCAAATTATTAGAATTCTATGAATATTTTTTTAATTCTCATTGTTTTTATTTAACAAACCATGTTGTAATAAAAAAAATACTTGTCATTATAAAAAAATAAATTACATGAATAAGAGGGTAGATTTAATTAAAAAATATTTTTTTATGGATACCTATTATAATCATTACGTGATTAAATAAAAATCAATTTCATAAAATATCGTCCAGCAATACGAGAATTATAACTTATAATAATAATAAAGTTCGGCTTGTAATAATTATAAAGTTTATTTATGAGTATATATATTATTGAATAACTTTTATATAAATATGTGAAATTATAAAAAAATATTAAAACTTGGTATATTTTTTTAATTTAAATATACATTTGCAAAAACAAAGTATATCTATCTCTTCATCAAATCCACACTAATTTGATCCAACTTTAAATTTTTGTTTTGTTTTTGGTTTTATATTTCATTAGCATTTTAATTAAATTAAATTATTAAATGATTTAAATTTAATTTAACACTTATTTAGAAAAAACAAGAGAAGTTAAGAATATACATACAACTTCTTTTTATTTAATTATATTCATTCATAAAGCCATATTTTTATTTAAATTGTAGTTGTAATATATAATATAGTAAAAGAAAAGCGTCTATCTGTTAGATTTTACCAGATACCATGCCCGCACGATGTTGCGGACTTCTGGCATGCTTATGCATTATCGTGGGCTTGTAGAAAAAATATAAAAAAATTATATGAAAAAAAATTGTTGCAATCCAAAATATTTTCAAGGAAAAAACTACAAAGCTAAATTCTTAACCAATTTAATATTAAAAAAATAAAATCAACAAAGAAAATTTTGGAAACAATTATAAAAAAACAGAAGGAAAAAAATTATGTAGAGAAACACTATAACAATCTATAGTGTTTCATAAGGAGATATTCAATTGTAATTCTCAACCAGCTCAATATTAAAAATAATAAAATTGATAAAGATAATTTTGAAAAAAATTATAAAAAAATTATGCGGTGAAACACTGTAGCAATTCATAGTGTTTTAAAGAAAAAAAACTACGAAGCTAAAATCTCAACCAGCTCAATATGAAAAAAATAAAATTGACAAAAACAATTATTGAAAAAAAATCATAAAAAAATCACGTGGATAAACAATGTAGCAATCCACAGTGTTTTAAAGAAAAAACTATAAAGCTAAATTATCAACCAGCTCCATATAAAAAAATAAAATTAATAAAAACAATTCTGAAAAAAAAAACAAAAAAATGAAAAACAAGAAGACAATTTTGAAAAAAAAAAGCAAAAACAAAATGAAAAAATAAAAAAAAACATGTGGGGAAAGTTAAAGCTAAATTCTCAACCAGCTCAATATTAAAATTTTTTTTAACAAAGATAATTTTGAAAAAAAACACGTGGAGAAACACTGTAGTAAAACAAAAATCATGCGGGGAAATACTGTAACAATTCATAGTATTTTAAAGAAAAAATTTACGAAGTAAAATTTTCAACCAGCTCAATATAAAAAGAAATCGACAAATATCATTTTAAAAAAACAATTTATAAAAAAAACATGTAGGAAAACATTGTAGTAATCCATAATGTTTTAAAGAAAAAAATTACAGTACTAAATTCTCAACCAGTTCAATATTAAAAAAAATCAACAAAAATAATTTTGGAAAAAAAACACAAAATAAAATAAAAAAATAAAATAAAAGAAGGCAATCTTGGGGTGGGGGGGGACATATAAAACCTAAAAATATAAGGGAAAAAACAAAAAAAAATATGGGGAAAAACAAAAAAAAAGACAAAACATAAAAAGATAAAAATAAATGATAAAATTAAAAAATAATTTTAAATAAAAATATGCGGGGAAAGCTACAATATTTTTTCCACATGTTTTAGAGTATTTGTTGAATATAAATACGCAACTCAGTTAAAATTATATTTTTTTAAAAATAATTATTTATATTGTTTTATTATAATAATTTTAAAAAATAAAAATATTATTATATTTTATTTTAAAAAAAATTACCGCTGCACAACCAAACAACCTCTCCAATGCACAAATAAATAAATGATGAAACCTGGTCACCAAGAAATTGGAACTAACTAATTTCCCAGTCCATGAAGTAAAGGGAAGTACCGGTTGTTGCTTTTCTGTAAAGTCGCGTCTCCTCCTCCTCTCCTCCTCCTCCTGCTCAATCCACCACGGAGGAGGCTTTTTTACCTTTACTGCTACTGCGTTTTTAACATCCATCTCAAGTAATAACAAAAGCAGAGATAGAGACAGAGACAGAAGATGCCCAAAAAGCTTTCTAAATTACCCTTTCACATTACCATTTCTCAATAACAATTTAAAATTAAAATATAAAAAATTCCCAATTGAATTTCAATTCCCTCAAGAAAGAACCACGCAACCCAAACAAGCAATCTCCCTCCCTCCCTCCCTCCCTTCTCCCTTTTCCTGTTTTCTTCTGTCTTTCAATTCTTTTTGACAAAACAAAATATTTCAGTGCAGTTTCTTATAGTTGACCTTACTGAATCCTCACCCTTTTCTTGATTTTTTCCACCCTTCGGTCATATCATTATTCTTTTCTGGGTTCCAGGTAATTTCGTGTTTTGTCTTATCTCGATTCGAATCAATTTTTTTTGTCCTTTAAAGTGATAATGATACCGTACAACATGAATACAACATGAATTTTTAGTTCTTTTTTTTCAGTTAATGATGTGAATGTTTTGTTTGATTTGCTAATCAACATGGACAGCTGGGATTAAGCTACAGTAATTTAATCCAGATTAAGCAATTTGTTTTTTTGACTCAATATAGTGATTATATGATCAAATAAAGATTGCCCATCTCCTTTTTTCGTGAATTTTTATCCGATTAATTTTGGTTTTTCCTTTCTGGGTTTTGCTCTAAGTGGTATTTATTTTCAGTTTAAAAGTTTGTGACTTTTTGTTTGCATATTGAATTGGAGGGTTCTATTAGAGATCTTAAGTGGTTAGTGATTTCACTATCCTTATTTCTCTTGCTAAATTTGATTTTTTTGGTCGTAGCTTTGATTGTTATTAATTAATTAACTAAAGGGAGCAGCGGGGATAGCAAAGATAGTGCACTTGAATTAAGTAGTTGTAGAAGCAAAGCAATGCCTCCAGAGAGATCATGTATTTCTGGCATTTGTTAAAGAGTGAAAAATCCCTATTGCAGCTTTTATATATGGCACAAAAGGGAGATGAAACTAGACCATGTCTTAGGAAATAAAGGGAGTTGATCTTGGTTTTTAGTTGCTCTTAGTAGATGCCTTGATTAGTTTTGAACTCCTTGTTAAACTCCCTCTCTGTCACTGGATTAGTGGCCTTCCATATTGTTTTTATCTATAAAATTCACATTTTTGTATGCATTTACGTGTGTTTACATTAGCAGACTGATCAATATCATTTTGGTGCTGCTTTTACAGGCAGCAGTGAAGCCCTTGTTTGTATTGTAGAACTGGGTGAAAATTGATTGCCTTGTAGGACTTAAGCTTTGGCAGATGAATAGGTAGATACTTGATCAAAACGCTATGAACTATGTGGGAATATTTGATTCTGTTTTATTACCCATTGATTAAAAATGTTTGTTTCAGCGGGTCTTAATAGATTTAGGATACTGAAGATGTAAGAATACTTTCAGAATGATGGTATAATTTCATTATGTTTCAACAACACATTCTTTGTTGTGCTCATCTTCATTCTGATTAATATGGTGCATTGGTAATATTGGTGGAAAATTTCTTCCATCACCCCCTGCCCCTTCTTTTCCTCCCAGAAGATTTTTTTTTCTTCCTTTTCTCAGTGACATTTGACGAATGAGAAGTGGAAGATATTGTGGTTGTGTAAATGCATTTTTTAGTTGAGTGTAGTAGAAGTGGCATGGTTTAGCATTCAACTTCTCTAGTTTCTCAAGTTTTGAATATTAGCTGATTACTGAGGAAACAGGGGATTGTGTAAAGTAGCTATATAAAGGCATGTCTAGTCTGATCCATTTTTTTCTTTCATTTCCAGAGCTTTGCCTTAACCATTAATGCAGTTTGGGGAATGGACTGGCCCTTTTTGCCTACTGTAAGTGTTTGTGAATATGATGTTCAGTGGGCAAAATTTTAATGCTCTGAGCATATTTAAGTGGAAATGGCGTGGTGAATCATCTTTGTCAAACCGCTTGCTTGACAATGTTCCACCAGAGATTGAATTGTCTGACTATAGAAGGGTGCCAAGTCCTGGTTGCGAGAGCCCTTCAGGGCTTCTTAATGGCGATAGGTTGAATGTGGAAACAATTGCTGATTTGGACCTGTTCTTTGAAAGATTATACAATTACTATTGCGAGAAAGGGCTTTGGTGTATTATCATAAAGTGGATAGTTGAGCTTTTTAGCATGGGTTTCACCATCGGTTTCTCAGGTTTTTTTTTATTATATGTTGACTGGAATGGTCTTCGTAATGCTAAGTGTGGGATGGATGCAGTTGAATCTGGAATCAAGCCTTGTGATCTTGCTAAAGAAGCTCTCCATCTGCACCCATTAACCCCTCTAACGCTTACAAAAGCTATCATTGTTGGATATTTGGGGTTATTTTCTATATACTGGATCTTCTGTTTCTTGAGGTTTTTCGCTCAATTGAGGGACATTCTTGGTACCCGGCGCTTCTATTATAACAGGTGGCTGATCTAATATGTGAAAATTTTTGTTGGAAGTTTACTTCAGTACAGATGTTTTCTTTTATATTGACTTTTCATTGTATTTCAATAATAGAAAAAATATTATCTTTTTGCAGTCTCCATGTCACAGACAATGAAATTCAAACCATGTCATGGGCTACAGTTCTTGAAAAGGTTGTTCAGTTGCAACACTCACAACAACTGTGTGTGGTTAAGGACCTTACTGCTCATGGCATCATGATGCGATTGATGCGGAAAGAGAACTACTTGATTGGAATGCTCAACAAAGGAGTGCTTGCTTTTCCAATCTCCCTGTGGATTCCAGGTGTTGGCCCAACTGTCAGGACAGGTTCAAATGGAATGCAGCATCGCCTAATATTGACAAAGCCCCTTGAGTGGACCTTAAATTGGTGCATCTTACAGAGCATGTTTGATCGGTATGTTTAATTTCACATGACTTCCTGTTTAAATGTTGATTATTTAGCATTTTCTCATTAGAATGTACTTCTGCAGGAACTTTTGTGTTAGGAGGGATTTCATTTATAATCCTAATGCATTAAAGAAAAGACTTATGGTAGTTGGGCTTGCAATGCTTGTCCTTGCACCATTTCTTGTTATATTCATGCTGGTGTATCTCTTCCTAAGGCATGCCGAACAATTTTATAATCATCCAAGCACAGCATCATCTCGAAGATGGTCAAATTTGTCAAGGTGGATTTTTAGAGAATTCAACGAGGTACAGACTGTCTCTCTCTCTCTCTCTCTCTCTGTGACATTATTTTCAAACAAAACTTTCCATAATCAATCTGCTTGCTTCTGAAATGTTGGCAAGGATGTGTTGAGTGCAAATTTTTGAATGTGTTCTAGTTTTTTTTTTTTCAAATCTTGCGTCTTATATTTGTATTAAACTAGCAAAACCTCTTGATAAGGTGAACATATTTTGGTGGTTTTATAATATTGCTTCTAGTCAGAAGAGGATGTTTTTTTTCTGATAACACATTTTCTCATGATTATGAAACAGAGCTTGATTTATTTGATGGCATTGTAATGAACAGAAGCAAGATATTGTTGGGTTTTGTTAATTATTGGATGAATGAGGGCTATGCCTGTTTAAATCTATTAATTTGTTTCTGGCATGTTAGATTGCTAGATTTATTTTGTTACAAGAAAAATTTCTTCTATTTGCCATTTTCATGCATGAGATGAGAGTCCATTTCCATAATGTAGCTTTATTTCAATAAAAGAATGAGGGTTTTAGCAATTTTTGAAATCATTTCTCAGATATGAATCCACCTCCCTGAACACTTCTATAATTAAGATGGCATGTATTTATGTTGCAGGCTGACCATTTGTTCAAGCATCGGATCAGTAGCAGTGCGATGCACGCTTCAGATTATTTAAAGCAGTTCCCTTCACCTATTATTTCAATCATCGCGAAGTTCATCTCTTTTGTCTCTGGAGGCTTTGCTGCTATCCTGATCATCATTGCATTTCTGGAGGAATCTTTGCTAGAGGGCCATGTAATATACTTGCACTTATACTATCTTAAAAAGATACTAAATAATACAAAATTGGCAGTCATAATTGATGATAATATGTATGTTTCATGATAGTCTTTTAAATTTTGCAGATATTTGGGCGCAACTTGCTTTGGTATGCTGCTGTTTTTGGAACTATAACAGCTATCAGCCGGGCTGCTGTTACAGATGAGCTCCTGGTCCTTGATCAAGAAGGGGCAATGTCTATGGTGGTCCAGTACACACATTATATGCCAAAGAAATGGCGGGGCAGAGAAAATACTGAGAGGGTCCGTATGGAGTTTGAAACCTTATTTCAGGTAATGCAGATGAAATTCATGCATTTATATGAAAATGAGACCTCCCTAATGATGGTGTTGATCCATTTTAACTGTTTTATGGTTTTTATGCAGTATACTGGAATGATGTTACTTGAGGAGATGGCTTCAATTTTCCTCACTCCATTCTTGCTTTTATTTGTTGTCCCAAAGGTATCCATTTCATCTCCTGATAGACTGTTTATCTAGTTATAGCTATGACATATATTGGCTAATTTCAAGCTGGTTTGTTGTGATTTTTTGTAGCGCGTGGATGGCATCTTACAGTTCATTGCAGATTTCACAGTGGATGTTGAAGGTGTTGGCGATGTTTGCAGGTGAGTCACATGTTCTTATATTAAAAATTCTGAAACCTTAAGGAATTAGATACCAAACCATATTTTAGCTTTGTTTCTTAACATTGACGATATTCAATCCTTGACTTTATTGACCTGTCACAGTTTTAGTGCTTTTGATTTTCAAAACTATGGAAATAGCAATTATGGCTCGCCCTACAATGCACCTCGCTCCCAGAGGAGTTGTCAGGGGAAGATGGAGAAATCATTTTTGAGGTATGATTTTAGCATTTTAATTGTCGATTCTTTCTTCAATTTGATAAGCTTTTTGAAACCTTGTGTGACTGTCCTTGTGCTTGCTTTACATGCACAACAAAATTCTCAGGATGAGATGCTATTGTATTTGTTCCTTAAAGGGAACTAGTCATTCTGGGCATGTTAATCATTATTTTGTAAATTTGCCACTGTTATGTCCTCTCTTGGAAATTGAAATAAACCCTTGCAAGGTGCCTGCTGGTAGTTTTGTTTTCATTGTTCCCTGTGCTTGCTCCTCATCTTGCATCGTTGTATTTTGCAGTTTCCAGAGTAGCTATCCTTCATGGGAACCCAACATTCAGGGAAAGCAGTTTCTATTAAATCTTAGAACTTTTAGGGACCAAAATTTGCAAGGACAGGGAGCTAGACATACGCACTCTTCTCCTAGAATGTGGCGAGGGAGCCCCAGTTTCAGAGGCCCCGGTGATAGAAACATTCCTTTTTCAAGGGAAATGCCATTTAATACTCCCGGTTTTCAGCTGGGTTCTTTGTGGCTACTTGATATAGATCAGAGGAATCATCCTTATCTTCTTGATTGGTATTATACTTCTCGACCTCATAGTTCAACTAACAACACGAGAGATGCCACAGCAGTACCATTTGAAGCAGCTGAGCAACAGCATTCCAGGGATTATTGGACGCCATCCAACTTGGAGCAAAATGAAGCAAGATATGATGAAGAGTTCTGGGGTCACAATTACCAGGACCGTTCCGAGTCTCATTTGGGTGCTTCAACGTCTGCCCCATTCTTCCAGGAAAGTGTACTACATCATGACTCCAGCAACCTTGCACATCCTACTAGGAGCCATTGGTGGGTAAGAAGTGCCCCATTTGGTGCGCAGCCCCAAGCAAGTTTTCTCGAGCCTCCTGATTTCCACCAAGCAAGTTTTCTCGAGCCTCCTGATTTCAACCTCCATGCTTCTGAAAATGACTATGATAATTTATCGGAAAAAAGCTTAGAGGACCATGAGCAACACTTGGACTGGAGAGGCACTAACAGGTTGTCCCGGACCACTTATTTGGATGATGACATTGAAGCGGGAAGGAGTGTGAGTCTTCTTTTTGACGACATTTATAGCAGGCCACCTGACACACCCCCTGCATTTCGAGAGCCCCCTAGCTTTTGAGAGTCAATTACATCTTCAGCAGTTTGAGGGGTTCTTGTTTTTAGATTTGTGGAATGCATATGGGTTTCCGAAGATGGACTGTGATTTCTTCTCTGTGTAAAGAGGAAACAATGTATTCTTTGTTGTACATAAGATTCATCACGAGGTTAGATTCTCAAGTAGGCCTCGTCCCAATTTGGAAGGTAACAGACTCCTTAGTCACTGCATGCCTCCTGAAACTGTAAAAACAAATGCAATCCATTGATACATTCCAAATCCCATTCTAATCAACTAGTCAATTTCTTTGCAGTTGCATATAAGATTCGTTTCTTCAATTTGATAAGTTTTTTGAAACCAGGTTAAAATCTGGTTTGATTTTTAAAAAATATAAATGATGTTGTTTTAATATTTTTCTTTTTTAATTTTGAAATAAATTGTTTTTGATTGGTTTTAATCCATTTAAATTAACTCATTCAATCTATGATTCTAGTTTAATACCTCATATCAAAACAATTCTTCAACGCAACACAAAGAATCCTCCTCTTCTTTCCATGAATTTTTATTTTAAAATTAGTATAGTAAATTGAAAATATTAATGTAATAGCACAATTAAAAAATAATTAGTAAAATAATATAATTTGTACATGTGATTGAGAAATATGGTATTTATAGCTTATATTAAGAAAAAATTATTAAATAAAAAGGAGAGAAGAAAAAAAAAGATTTTGAAGAAATATTAAAACTCCAATTATAATATTATAGTACAATTTAAAAGATCTCAGGAATATAAATATAACATCTTCAATAAAAATTTTAAAAATTTCAATAGATTATTAATGATAATTCGACTAGGTCATACTTGTTATAAAAAATAAGTAAATCATCTTTACAGTAAGTTTAGTCTATTTGAAATATTTATAGTGATTTTTATTTGTGTTATTAAATTTATCTTATTAAATTATTTTTAATAATATTGATTATGTTGTAATTGAAATATTTCTGATTTTTTTTCTCTCCTATTCATTTAATAATTTTTTTCCTGTTTATTTAATATTTTTAAAAATATCACTATTCGGAATAAAATAAACTATAAATATTCTATTTTTCAATTATAATATATACAAACTATATTATTTTACCGATTCTTCTTTCTTCACAAATATATATATATATATAAAAGCAAAAATAGCCTCTTTCCATCTACCCCTCCTCTATATAGGCGTGTTAACAGACAAGACAGGGGAAAGGGAAACCAGACATCTCGAAAGGGTTTTGGGTTCTGCAAGGGTTTAAGGTTTTTAAGCAATTGAAACCAAGATCAAAACAAAAAAGAAACCATTTTTCACAAAACTTCCCACCATGAAAAGAGCTTCAATCTTACTTCTCTCTCATCTTACTCGCCAAAAACCTAAAACATCAACTCCTCTTCTCTCCAGAAACTACTTATCATCTAACACCACAAACACACCCTCCTACTACTCACTTCATTCACCTACCAATAATCTCAAATCCTGCACCAAAACCAATGGCCTTATTATCAAGCCCCACCAATCCCAATCAAACCCATCTCGAAATAGTGGTACCCTTATTGAAACAACTCCTCAAATCTCCTCTAGGCAGAAGAAAATCAAGGAAAGATCTCAAATTGAAGAGGCTTTTGAGTCTGCAGCGACAGTTGAGGGCATGCTCGAAGCTTTTAAAGATATGGAGGCTTGTTTTGATGAGAGAGAACTTGGTTTGGCTTTATTGAAAGTTGGTCTTAAACTTGACCAACAAGGTGAGGACCCTGAAAAGGCTTTAACTTTTGCTACCAGAGCTTTGAAAGTTCTTGATATTGGTGATGATAAGCCTAGTTTTCTTGTTGCTATGACTTTACAATTAATGGGTTCTGTTAGTTATAGTTTAAAAAGATTTAATGATAGTTTAGGGTATTTAAATAAGGCAAAGAGGATACTGGGTAGGCTGGAGGAGGAGGGGACTACTAATGTTGAGGATATTAGGCCAGTGTTGCATGCTGTGCTGCTTGAGTTATCTAATGTTAAGACTGCGATGGGGAGGAGAGAGGAGGCCATAGATAATCTTAAGAAGTGTTTAGAGATCAAGGAAATGACTATGGATAAAGGCAGTAAAGAATTGGGCGTGGCAAATAGGGAACTGGCAGAGGCTTATGTTGCAGTTTTGAATTTCAATGAGGCTTTGCCGTTTGGTTTGAAGGCATTGGATATACATAAGAGTGGACTTGGGGATTATTCTGTGGAGGTTGCATATGATAGGAAGCTTCTCGGGGTCATATATAGTGGGTTGGAGGAACATGACAAGGCATTGGAGCAGAATGTGCTGTCACAGAAGGTTTTGAAGAGTTGGGGTCTTAGATCAGAATTGCTTCATGCTGAGATTGATGCTGCTAATATGCAGATTGCATTGGGCAAGTATGATGAGGCTATTAATACTTTGAAGGGTGTTGTCCAGCAGACAGAGAAAGATGGCGGGACTCGAGCATTAGTGTTTATCTCTATGGCAAAGGCACTATGTCATCTAGAAAAGATTGCAGATGCAAAGAGGTGTCTGGAAATTGCCTGTGGAATTCTTGACAAGAAAGAAACAGCTTCTCCAGTTGAAGTTGCTGAGGCATACTCAGAGATAGCAATGCTATATGAGAATATGAATGAGTTTGAAACGGCAATTTCATTGCTAAAGAGAACACAGTCTATGCTCGAGAAGCTCCCACAAGAACAGCATTCAGAAGGAAGTGTTTCTGCTAGAATTGGGTGGTTACTTTTGTTGACAGGCAAGGTGACTCAGGCAATTCCTTACTTGGAGAGTGCTGCTGAAATGTTGAAGGAGAGCTTTGGGTCCAAACATTTTGGAATTGGATATGTCTACAACAATTTGGGGGCGGCGTATTTGGAATTGGATAGACCACAGTCAGCTGCACAGATGTTTGCAGTTGCAAAGGACATCATGGATGCAGCTCTTGGTCCTCATCATGCAGATTCAATTGAGGCATACCAGAATCTCTCGAAAGCATATAGTGCCATGGGAAGGTAAGAATATGTCCTCAGTTCCTGGTTCCTGATTTTATTGCTAGCGCATGGCTTTTGATTCATTGAGAAATCATTATTGGGTTGCTATTCCACATCTGTTATGCTGATTAAAATGAGTGCTTTGATGCTGTCTTCCTCTTCATGAAGCCTTTATAAAGGGAAAAAAAATTCATATATGTCAGGCCGAGCATGTGAGCATGCAAGAATGCATGCACTTCGCAAAGGACCTGTGAATATGCAAAAAATTTTGATTTTGAGCAAGTGCTCAACATTTCTTTTTCATCTGGACCTTTGGCTCTCCACCGTCTACCTTCTCAAAAGCCTTCAACAAGCCAAATTAGAACATTCTCTGTTGACTCAACTTTTACACGAGCGAGTAAATAAATTATTTTTTTTAAAAAAAAAAAATTTTGGTAGATAAAAAATACATTTTTATCACCATATCATTTGTGGGTAAGGTTTATAGTAGTATAAATTTACTTTTTTATGAAGAATCTGGAACAGTTGATTGTGTTATTACTTATGGTGGTAATTAAAGTTAATACTTCTGGTGCAATTAAGCATGTCATGGCTGCATGCATTCATTCATTCATCGGGCTGCTAGCAAATGGCATGGAATTTAGTGTCATATAAGGTTGTTTTGTTTTAGGTTTCTATCTCAAAGTAGAATTTCATAGTTTCTAAAAACTTTTTTTTGGATATTGCAGCTATACCCTTGCCATTGAATTCCAGCAGCGAGCAATAGATGCCTGGGAAAGTCATGGACCAAGTGCACATGATATGCTCATGGAAGCCCGTCGAATTCGGGAACAACTAAAGACAAAAGCTCGTGATGCATCCACAAACCAGCTTCCTACAAAAGCCTTGCCCTTGCCTCACAGTGGCCCCTCTGGAAGAAACGAAGAAACTTACATCATGACATCCCTCTCAGCCAAAATCAAACAAGCATAACGTAGTCTGATAAACATCCAGCACTTTGGTACATCTCTGCTTCTGGTTAGCTTTTCTCTTTCCAGCTATTCTTTTCTTTTTCCGGTTAGCTTTTTTCTTACAAGTGGATATGATAATTTATTATTGCTATCTGTGGTGCTTTTTTTTTTCCCCTTTTTTTTCACATGTACTTGTATAATTCTAGTTATTTAAGCAACACAAACACAGTTTCATATGAAATTGGTTTTGGGGATGCGTGCTTTTCTGTGGTTGTGTTTGCCTGATAAAGACTGAAATTACTCAATTTTGTTTTTCATCCACCAAGTTCTTTCTTCAAACAAACTTGTACGGTTATCTCGTCTGTGCATAAATCCATGTTAAACGGAGGCTCAATCATGCTTTCCATGTAGTGTCGCCATTATAGTTAACAACTTTTACTTAACATAATATGATTATTCCACGTATGCTTCTAAATATTGAGTATTGGTGACTTTGAGATTACAGCCTGTTCCTTTGTGACCAGTTGGACCCTAAAAGCCATTAGAGGATGAGAAATTATAGCTGTTAGACTCTCTGGAGTTTCATCTGGCCATAATGTGAAGTTGTTTTATTCTAGTGTCTGCACTACATTGTGAATTTTATGTAGCTTTGCTGGGGCAATAGCACATGGAATGATGCTTGCTGAGCAAGGGTTGCAACTGAGACGGAGGGGATTATACGTGGTTACTGTAGTATAAAATTTTCACTTGGAAGATCTTGACGACGACGACGATACAATAGGCCACAATGGGACATGGGTTGGGCTCTGTGTAATGTCTATCCTCACTGGGTTTGGGCTGGACTGTACATCGTTTCACGATTATTATGGAGTCGTTTCATTGCACCACCCGAACAAAAGATTGGCTAATTAATTAATTAGTCCTCATGATTCCAAAACTTGTATGTTTAATCCTTGTATTTTAAAACTAATCTATAAATTAAGCCCTTCATCAGTTTTATATTATTTTCAGATTAATATTATTTTAATAAATAGAAGAATAAAGGAGAAGCAAGCAATACCGAGCACACTAGACTCAAGACTTACTGTAACTGCAATGGTCTGAAATGATGCAAGTCAAGTTCCAAAAGGTCAACTTGTGGACTAATATATGGTTGTTGAGGAACAATAGTATTTTTAACGAGGGAACTATATGTTTATTTGATTATTATTATTATTTTTTTATCAGGTTGTTATTTGGTAGTATGTTTTGAATTTAAACCTTTTGATTTCTCTGTTACTGTTGTTGCAGATCAACATTTATTTTTTTTTTCTATATTCTCTTTCTATGTTACTCCAAGTTTTCTTTTTTTTTTGTTTTGTTTTTTTTCTGTATGTTGTTTCGGTTATTGGTTTTATTAGTCTTTTTAATATTCTTTCAATGATTGTTCGAGAAAAAAAAATTAGTAAGCAAGATTGAAATATTCAATGAAGAAAAAAAAGTATTCTTGAAAAAAAAAACTACATGATTAAGGAAAGATTTAATTGTTTTTGGTAGCACAAGGACTAGATAAATAATTTTCATAAACAAGGAATGTAGCTAGAGGTTTTTTTTTGGGAAATAAATTAAATGGTTTTTAATCCTTTTTGTTCATACGGTCCGCGTATTACTTTTCGAACCAATTTTTTTCCACTTTTAATCCATATTTGTCCATTGGAATTCAATGAAGGAATTCCTCAACTGGTTAATTAGCCAATATATTAATTTAGCATTCACTTAATTAATTAAGTTTCAAGCTTCTAGATGCAACGAATTTATATATATATATATATATATATATATATATATATATAGCTCAAACCAAAATAATACTCCATAGTCCATAAGGTGATTTGAAATTTCGTCTCCAAGGAGAGATTAGGGAGAAGTCCAAAAATATCAGTCAAAGCAGTATATTTTTGGACCTCTGTTTGGCCTTAATTGATTAAATTAATAATATAACTTCAAATGTTATTATTTCAAAAAAAAAATAGAAAATACGAAAATAGTGTCAACTAAATCTAACTTCACGTCAACATTTCAATTAATAAGATTGATTAAATCTTTTGAATGTAAATTAATTCTCAATAAAGTGAAAGAATACAGATATTTCACGTATTATTATTGGTTAATAGTTTGTCCAGTTTCCACTGGCAAGACTTTGAAAAGAAACTTAATTACTATATAAAGTAAAAAAACATATCTATATATATATTTGATTACAGATATTTCTCATTGATTGTTCTCCCAAATACAATTGATTAGTCTCTGTTTTACCTTTCTATTGATGAATTTTGAAGCACGTGGCCGAATTACAAAAATAATTATTTCAACACCAAGTGCATCAGCGAGTACCTAGCTAGACTATAATCATGGTTTTAATTTATTACTTTTATGAGCTATATTTAATTGGAGGTGATTTTTAAAGAATAATGGGGTTGAAAAGGTATTATTCTGATATGTTTTTATTTTATTTTAAATGGTTTTGATATAAATATATCAAAATAATAAAAAAAAATAAAAGAAACATTAAATTGATACATTTTTAATTTAAATGCATTATTACACACCCTAGAATTTCTTTGAATGAGTGGTCCAGCCTCTCAAACAACATGTTGTTTCCCGAAGAAAAAAAACGTTTGGAAAAACTCATTGTAGAAAACCATACCGTGGCTCAATGTCAAGACAGTTGACGTTTCTTTTTCCTTTCCGTAGCACTAATATTACTTTTCTTCAGAGAATAAATATTACTCATATTTTATTTAAGAAAATAAGTATATTTTAACTTTTGTCCCGAGTCAAGACAAGAACTCGCAACAAGCCGGCCGAATATCCAAAACATCCATTATTGTCTTCATAACTTGGCAGGTCGACGTTGATGCAGTGCCACACATGTTAATTTTTACTTTGTGTTTCTCTAATCACACAGTTAATTAACTCATTGAATCTTAATAAAATACTTCATTTCCACTAATTAAAGCAAGTCAAGATGAAGAGAAAGGGACATTAACATGAAATTAAGAGGAGTTAACTGCCATTCAGAGCCATTCCACCTACTTATTGAGCTTGTTCTTTCTTCAGACGAGCCACCCTATTCCTCTCATCATGCAGTAAATAGGCTTGAGCTTTGCTGTGACCACAAAACTACTCCCTCTTCGAAGGGAAAGAGTCGTTGCTATACTCAAACAAATCCTACATGATCATATTTATATGATCTAAGACAATAATTTCTCCACTCAAGAGTCTTTTTAATTAAGTTGTTAATTAGCTGCATGCAGGCTGAGCAAAACATACCATCTTAGAGCTAGCTAGCCTATATAGAAAAGAGGGCTAGGAGGCATTTTTTCTGTCTTTCAGACTGAGGTGATGAAAGCTCTTGATTTATTCACGTGCATTGCTACTATCTTTTGAACACTTTCTACCCAGTTTTGGTTATGGTAATTGTTTAAGGATCTACGAGAGACTAATTTGATCAAAGCCTGTTAACATGAGAAGAAGAAAAGCCTATTATTGCAATGCACTAGGCTTCATTTAGGCAACTGCATTGATTAATTTTTATATCCATTGACCATTGGATCAAGTGAAATTCAATCTCAAGCCACCTTTTTCTCTTATGGGAAATTCTTTATGGAATAATGACACTTGATTTTATCAACCGATTAACTAATTAATTAGCTAGCTTCGTAGACCAGCAGCATCCTGTTATATAGGCTTCAAACTTCTAGATGCCAAAGTCCTCTAAATTAATGCTCAAACTGGGACAATTTATTATACTACGTGCTATCTAATATCAAATCAGAGTATTTAATTTTGAATTCAGAGAAAAAAGTTTTGCATCTTGAAGAAATTTGTCCTGGTTTATCAATTTTTTATGGATATTTTGAAAGAAGTAGAATATATATATAAACAATATATATTAATATTTAAAATTACTTTATCAACAATAATATGTAAAATAAAAATACAAGTAGAAAACAATTGAAAATTCATTTAAACTTACGTTAATGAAAATAAGTCATAATATAATAATAATAATAAATACAATCATGAAGCTTGTTGTAGAAATAAACCATGATATAGTGATCGAGACTTAGTTCGATATACTAGTGGAGATATGAAATCTGTAGGTGCCATTATATGTGGAAACAGTGAGACGACAAGTGGTGACATTGATGGGGTCATAGACGCTGACATATTTTGGTTTATATTTAATGTCCCACCATGATATTTAAAACTATTCCTAAGATATTTTTTTATGGAATATATATGCTGTTTCATTTAAGAAATAAAATCATTTTTTTTTATTTTTTTTTGAAATGCTCGATAAAATGAATTAGGATATCATGACTCTACCGAGTAGGGATATGATGAAAAACTCGTATTAATTATGGACTTTAACATATGAGGTGCACCATATACCTTATTATTTGTAACTTCTCTTGAAACAACATACCAAATTGCTCCATCAAATTCATTATAAACAAAAAAAAAATAATCATTCTTAGCATTCTAACTCGATACGATGCAAATGATATTGTACCTCTAAAATGAGGGCTTATTTTGCTATCCATTTTAGTTAATTGATTTCTCCTTGCAAATTATAATTTATTTTGGAAATTTTCAGGGTGGATAAAATGTTTTTAATTATTTAATCCCAATCATCATTGTTATCCCAGTAAGGATCTTCTCATCAAGACACAATCTATAATATTTGTGGTGTTTATATTTGATATGATTTTCTTGCAAGCTTGTGTCAAATATTGGTGGTTCGAGGCAATTCTAGTTTTATCTTTTTAAATATTGTGAACAATTGGTTTGTTTTTTTGGGGGAATGTATATTTTTTTCTACTGAATAAAATATAATAAAAAAAATAGAATAATTACATATAATAGTGATATCACAACAATATATATTTTTTTCTACTGTTTTTGTTGTTTGAATTGAAAATGTAATAGAATTTGGTAAAAAAAATTGCTGTCAAAGGGAATGGGTCAAGGGATTCAAATGCATTCTCTGCACTTCTGGATAGGACACACTCCAGTTCTACCGCAGCCACTTAATGTGGACTTCGATGTAAAACATAATTCTGCTTTTGTCTAAGCATCGCCATTTTTTATCTAGAGACCATCTAGATGACTTGGAAAAGCTTGTATTTATTTTTATTAATAATATTTCGATGCAGAATTCAATGGTTTATGAAGAAGGAAGCTAAGATTCAATTGCTGTACTTGTGTTATTGCTAGGAGGAATTTTATTTAATGTGGAAAGACTCATACGTGAGAAGATATAAATATTGTTGAGTTACATATATATATATATATGAAATTAATGAGAAAAGAACTACACGAATTAATAAAATGATTTGAGCTTTTGGATTGTGCTGGTGTCTGCAACATGCATGCATAATTCCTTGCATGCTCGTTCATGATAAGCCCACGAAAGCTTTCGATTATATACAAGTCTTCACAATATTTAACAGTAATTTCCTGTTTTCATTGCCAGGACAGTACTGGAATGTAACTTACGATAGGGAAGCAAAGCGATCATGCATATAGAGTTATAAACCTGGACGTCAAAGAGTCATGTTTTTTTTATACATATAAAAAACAAAGAATTATATGATATTTTAACTTAATAATTTAAATTATTAGATGAAATTTTAGAATATAATTTATATTATTTTTTAATATATTATTTCTAGTAAAAAATTTTTAAATTTGAAATTTATACAAGTATCTTATATTTAATTTTTATCAAATAAATAAAAATAATGAGATTCGAACTCGTAACTGCTTGATTATTAAGATTTTAATATTATGTCAAAAAACTATCTTAACCTAATAGTTTAAATTATTAAATGAAGTTTTAAAATATAATTTATATTATTTTCTAATTAAAAAAAAGTCATTTGACTATCAGGAACACTAATTTTGAAAGTCAACATCCCAAATAAAACTGACAATTCATTGTTATTTTCATAGCATTGATTTTTACGCCTTTTTTGTTTTTATTGAATTCTGAAGCAGATGATGTAGCGTGTCCAACAGTGGTTTTAGACTGGCACTGATGATGACTTCCAGTGGCCTTGACATGAATTTTCAATATTTAAGTTTTATTTTTTACTTATGTGTTATGAGAGGGTCATCATAGTGTAATATTAGACTGTAAAATACAATTTAAAATATATTTTAATGCAATTGAAAACAAAAAATCATTGATTTTACACCTAAGTTTTATGATTTTTTTTTAAATTATTCTAAAAAAGAGAAAATGATAGAAACGCCCATAAAGAAAATAATAATTATAATTAATTTGTTGTGTTGATTTTTAAATTGCTATGATTGCAATAATTATAATTCAGTTTTAATGGATGATATATGACTGTTAATAAACTTGGATTGGAATAATGGTTGACTTAATCGTATACCATTATGACGATCGATTAATACTTAATTAAAATGGTTTTGCCTTTCCAAACAACTTATATATATATATATATATATATATATATATATATATATATATATATATATATATATATATATATATAAGTCTTAGTCACATGTTTGAAAACAAGAGTGTTAACTGAATTTGACAGAAAACAGAAAAATATTCTAGTATTTTAAAAATATTCACCACTCCATATATATCTCGTGTAATATATGATATATATTGAAATTGAAAATGATATGATTTTCATTTTTATTTTTCATATATTGTTTTATTTTTCTAAATCACTTAAATCATAACATTTTCAATGGTAATTGTTAAATAATACATTTGGCTTCATTCACTAGTGAATTGAACAGGAAGTACGTACCGCGAGTATTCTTGAATTTTTCAGTATTTTTCTACAAAATGCTTTCAAAAGTACTTTCAATCACTTTTTCTAACTTGTATATAATTGTCTCAATGGTATACAGGTTCTTAACCAGTGTGTGTGTGTGTGTGTATAAATAATAATAATAATTCTGTCGTGTTTTCTTTTCCTTCATCGCTACAGAAGCCAGCCGCCAGCTACAAGACCCTATATAAGTCACACAATGCTTTAACGTAGAGGCACCACTAAGCTATTTCTCCACAAATCATCAAACTTATAGTTGTTGTCTTACAACAAAAAATTTCACGTTGTAATTCATGGAGAAGCTCATCTCGGACAACAATCAAGTTCAGATCAGGTCGTTACCGGAGAAGTATATTTTCCCACCAGAAAAACGACCGGGGAAGCTCCCTGTTTCTGCATGCAAGTTCGTGCCCGTAATAGATCTCGAAGAAACAGCGGGTGACAATAGAGCAGTTATTTCACAGAAGATTTTGAAGGCAAGCCAAGGGTTCGGATTTTTTCAGGTTAGTACAAACAATAATTATTCTTTGATTTAATCATTGATTATGCCTCAAAATGTTAATCTAGCTCGTGAATATTAATCTAATGATATATTTGCAATCATAAAATCACAGGTGGTCAATCATGGAGTTCCTGAAGATCTGATGAAAGACACAATGAGAATGTTTAAGGAATTTTTGAGCTGCCTGCGGAGGACAAGGCAATATTCTACACCGAGGACGCAAGATCAAAAAAGCACTGTAAACTGTACCCGAGTAGCTTAATTTATGCCACTGAAGATGTTCACTTATGGCGTGACAATTTAAAACACGACTGCCATCCTCTAGAGAAATGCATTCTTGACTGGCCCGTAAAGCCAATTAGATACCGGTAAATTAATTAATCCCACGTATCAATTAATGTCAATCTTCGTCCAACAACTGCAGGAAAGTAATTGTAAATTCTCCCATATTAAATTTACCTTCATAACTTTCACAGACAGGTCGTTGGGAGTTATGCAGCTGAAGTGACGAAGTTGGTACCAAGAATATTGGAGCTGATTTGTGAAGGACTAGGACTAGAGTCCGGGTATTTTGAGGGAAAGCTAGGTGAAGTTACGTCACTGTCAGTTAATCATTACCCGCCATGCCCAGACCCAAGTTTAGCCCTGGGATTATCTAAACACTGTGATCCAAATCTCATAACCATTTTACTCCAAGATGATGTTTGTGGGCTTCAAATCTTCAAGGATAATGAATGGATTGGTGTTGATCCTGTTCCTAATGCATTTGTGGTTAACATAGGCTACCAGTTGCAGGTACACCTCGATCGTATATATAATAAAAGTGTTTTAATTATAGTTTTTTATCATAAAAAAAGTAATGTTCAGAGTGACTTGAAGTCAATTAAGCAATTCTCTGGATTATATTTTCTGAAAAATCTTTGGTGGTGTTGTGCTATAGATTATGAGCAACAACAAGCTGAAAAGTGTTGAACATCGAGCTGTGACAAATTCAAGGACTGCTCGGACAAGTGCTGCCTTCTTTTTTAATCCTAGTGATGACATCATGATAGAGCCTGCGAAAGCTCTTATCAACGCAAGCAATCCTCCAGTCTTTAGAGCCTGTCAGTACATAGAATTTCTTCGCAACTACATGACCAGGAATGGTAGCGATATTGATGATGCATTGGAGCATTTTAAGCTTCGAGCTTGACCAGTTGTTGGTGCAAGAGAGACAAATGTAGGCTGAGATGGTCATATATATCTTTGTTCTTTACCTGTTTTTTTGAAGTACATTTCACTCATGTATCAATAAAATAAATAATAATTTGTGCACCGTTTGAATAAAAAATCCGGTAAGTATTTTACTCTTCGCGATCTAATTTAAGATTTATTTTTATTTGGTCGATGGAGCATGCCCTCACACTGAAGTTACTTAAGAGAATAAGAACAAGAATTAAGTTTTGTTTAAGTGATAATATATTTTCTAAGTTGCATGTTTAGCATTTTATTTTAAATATAAGAAAAGTAATAAATCATGAATTGAATTTAAATTGTACGTGAAATTTAATTCAATTTAACTTTTTAAAATAAAGTCTAATAAGTTCGGCCCTCCCTACAAAGTTTAGAAGTCTTTAAAAATATCTCAGTCTGACCGACCTTAACAAGAAAAAAATTCATAATCGCTAAATAAAAAAAACTATTAGAAAGTATGAAAATAACATAAAATCTAGAAATATTTAAAAAAATAACAAAATTGACACAAACAGAAGCCGTAGAGGTGGTTTAAAACGGCCAACTCAAGCAACTTTGAATTATCAGATTTGACATTTCATGGTGTAGGCTTTGAACCAACGGTTGAGATACTTCCCAACCGAATTAAGGGCTGAAAATCTTCTCTAGTGAAGAAAAAATTATCCTCTTCCAACCCGTATAAATAAGGTTGGATTTCATGGCCTGAAAATGAAGAAAATCAAGTTCAAAGTCAGGAAAAAACAATCCTTTTTCTCGTTTCCTGCCTTTTTGTTCCTTCCCCCCTCTCTCTTCGCCATTCCAGTAACCAATCGAGCCACCAACAGCTCTTTCGCCACCAGCTGATCACTAGGATCCACCGCCGATCCTTTTCTCTCTCTCCTACATATATTTTTCTTCTTCTTTCTTCCTCTGCCACCATAACCAGCAGTAGTGGCAGCAGCACCGACCATCGTTGCAACCACCATAAATGAGCCTCCCATGCCAGCTAGCCACAACTAGGTTGATCTTACTTACCTTCTTCTTCCCTTCTCCTTTCTCCTTTCCTTCAATGTCACGCCTGCATGCAGAATGGGGGGAGGGGGGGGGGGGGGGGGGGTCTAGCCCAACTCAAATGACTGGCCAGGACCAGCCCATACTGAAAAGATATGTTGGGCTGGTCTTGGAATGGTGAACCTCCAATTTATTTTCTTCTCAAAACAGAATTTTCCGAAAACATTTGAATTGTTTTGGATGGAAGTTGCTACATATATATATATATATATATATATATATATATATATCCATGGAGGCATCCAAATATGTCTTGACCCTTTATAGTTACTATTTTGGCTGTTTCAATAAAAGAAATTCAAAGACTATTTTCACCAGTGTTTTTTAAAGTAATCAAGATGATTAAGACATCCAAAGTATTCTGGGCACAGACTATCCATGCAAGCAGATTAGTTAACCTCTGCTTCCTATATATTATTGTTAACATCCGCCATTTCAGTCCCGCTCCTGTAACTCACTGTTTGCCTCCATCTCTCTCTCACTGAACGTAGCAGCATACACTGTCCAAGGCAGAAGAAGACTTTCAGAAACTTTTCAAACCCAAAATATCAAACAAACCTCTACAGGTAAACACCAGACACTCGTAGATTTCAATTCAGTTGTTATTGCATTATTTGTTATTGCAATTCTGTCAGATTGACTATTTGACATGAGGCCTGACAATATATATATTGGATTGAGATCTTGGGAAAGCTGGTTAGATACCGGAGGAAATGTATGATTAACATATTTCCGTTGACCCTATGCCAAATCATATTGCATTCATCATCGATGGGAACTGGAGGTTTGCCAGGAAACGTAATATAGTAATAGAGACAGGCCACGGGTTTGGTTTTTTTGGCTGTCACTTCCTGTGCCAAGTATTTCTATGAGTTCAGTGAAAGACGTAACATTTTATGCCCTCAATTTATTAGGTCTATGGTGGATTGGAATTTATAATTTTTTTAATTTATTTTTTATGGTATTATCTTAAATTTATAATCCAAACTATAAGTTCAATTGTTTAATTTGGTACATTTGAGTTTTTTTATCATTTTTTTTTAATTTTATCCCTCATCATTAAATTAATTAAGAATTAGATTTTGTGATTTGTTTTGGTTTTTTTTCTTTGAATTTATTCTTATTTCATGACTCGAGTCACGGATTTGACACGTTAATCCTGGTTAACTCAAGTTATTTTTTATATTATTTTTAATTATTTTTTTTAATTTTATGTTTCAACATTAAATTAATTGAGAATTAAGCTTTATAATTTGTTTTTTTTTTCTATTGAGTTATCATGGTCTTATGATCCAGATTTTGGGTTTGACAGATTGACTTGAGTCTTTTTTTTTATTCTTTTCATAATTGATTTTTTTAGTTTCATTATTTAGCATTGGAAATTGAGTTTATAATTTGTTTTTTTTATAAAGTTATCATGATCTTTTAACTTGATATATAAATTAATAAGTTAACTCGGGTTTACCTGAATTGTTTTAATTTATTATTTTCTCAATGTTTATTAAAAAAAATCTCATTTTAAATATTTATTTTGAGTCAAATTATATTTTTATTAGTTATTCAAATTGTTTTTTGACCCTCTAATATGATTGAGTCATATTACATTAATTCTCACGTGATTTAATTTTTTAATAGAAAAAATATTAATAATTACTAAATATTTTTTTATATTAAAAATAATAATATGACCATATCGTAACGTTGGACAATAATCTAGATATTTCCTTGTGTTTTTTTTCATATTGATTCTTGCAATACGATAAGTTTCTTGATGATAACGTGTGGGCTGAAGTTTAAACACACCAGCAGCTGGGCTAGAATAATGAGTGGGCTCGACGGGAATATAAAATTTGGGGAGGGTTATTATAAGGGCCTGTTTGGTGCATGGAACATTTCAGAGTTGTAACGTTGGAAGCCCGGAACATGTAGTTTTTATTTTGGGGGGCTACACACACACACACACACACACTCCTAAAAGTCAACAATTTGAGGGGGGGTTGTGGAACTTTCGAAACCTCTGGTGGGATTCGACCTGAGTGCTTCGTGCTTAGTGCTTTTTGGTCATACTTCGATACTTTTCCATCTGGAGTTTTTGGATGACACAGCAAGAGGGAGTGTAGTACTGGAGCCATGCAGTATCGCTATGAAACCTTTCACATCACCCCCGATATGCAAAACAAAAGAGCTTTGCCGGCCGTTTTATTAAAAGAAATGCCAATGACATCTAGCCACAGACAGAATGGTGGCTTTGGAACGCGCTTTTAGACATCTCACCACAAAATTGAAATTAGAAAAAGAGCTATTTTCTGGTAACTAGCTGGTGGCAAAAGCAGTTGCTCAAATGCACCACCACGATGAAACCAATCAATATGCAGTCGTAGGCAATATGACCTCATAATCAACTCATGAACATGACCTAATTGTGTAAAGCTCAGCCATCTTATCTCACCACCTTTGAAATAGCATTCTCAAATATCTAATAAGAAATCCTTTTCTTTTGAATTCTGAATCTATTCAGTGATATGGGAATCTTATTTTATGCAATTCCAGTCTTATGAAGTGTGTGTCAAAACCCAAGCATCAAATATAACTAAATAACAGCATAAGCATGATGACGAATCCGGCAAACGTAATCACAGATGACCTCACTGCAATTATTTTTCCATTCTCTGTAATTATAAACAATTGATTAAGATACACTAATATTAAATTAGCTCTCAGAAAAGGGTAAAAAACATGAATAATCTGAGAAACCAATGAATTGAACAAAATCTACATGACCTAACCCACCAACCTCATTATTTTACTTTGAGATCTGGACAAATATATGCCAAAAGTGAAAAGGAAAAAAGAGGAGTGATCTCCTCTCCTCTCAGCTCAAGCCATCATCAGCTTCATCACCCATATACGTTGAACTGCCAAAATCTATCCCCGTCATATCTTTAGCAGTTGAATAAGTTCACATCCATGGACTATTTATTAATAATTTGTTTTATCAGAACTGGTGAAGTGCATTTGCCACTCAATATAAACGCTAAGAGTCGAAGCTAGCACTTGCACATTCATTCAACTATCTAGACAACGATGGATGATCCTAATGTAGGAAAGGTCAATCAGCAAGGAGAAGAAGTTAGATACAGAGGCGTTAGGAGGCGGCAGTGGGGGAAATTTGCAGCGGAGATACGTGACTCAACAAGGCGTGGAGCAAGGTTATGGCTAGGGACTTTTAGCACAGCAGAAGAGGCTGCAAGGGCTTATGACAGGGCTGCATATTCAATGAGGGGCCGTTTAGCAATCCTTAACTTCCCTGGGGAATATCCTGAAACTAAGGTTGATTCTGATATAACTTCCTCTTCCTCGTCGTTATCACCATTGTTATCATCATCGGCCTCATCATCTTCTTCAATGCCGCAGAATGCCGAAAGAAGTGGGACAGAACAAGACAAAATAGTCTTTGAGATTGAGTACTTGGATGACAAGTTACTGGAGGACCTTCTTGATTTTGAGAAAGAAAATACCAGGAAATCAGAGTGAATCTTGCAATCAAATTCCAAACTAATGTATTCATATAAAAGGAAAGAACTACTTTCCCGCCTAAAGAAATTATGAGCTTTTTTTTTTTTTGGGTGGGGTGGGGCATTACCTCGTGACCAGTTATGTTAAAGGACATGATGTAGTTAATACAACATGAGTTCCAGAGGTTTTTTCTTACATGAGTCGGCTAACAAATACTTTAAACACTTGTTAAGAACTATTTAGAATTCATAACCATTTTTCTATTTTTATTTTATAATAATTCTTGCGATAACCACTTCAAATGATTGCAATATAAAAACCATTCATTTAATATTTTTAAATAATATGATCTAATTTTATTAGAATATTAGCTCTTAATTTCTTATAATGAATCTCTAGTTCTTTTTTAAATCGATTTAGAAGAAATGAAGACTAATAAATATATGAAGACAACATTCGATTTAGAAGAAATGAAGACTGATAAATATATTAACTCAATAGATTATAAATTAATTTTAATTAAGATTTTAGTTCGAGCATGAGTAAGTAGTCTTACTCTTGAATCTTGACTACTTTTTTTATTATTATTTGGATTCGAGAAAACTCCATCACTCGAAAAATGTATTTTTATGAATTCAGGTAAGTGAATAAAACCCCGGTTATCTTAAGTTTTTATAAGAGATATACGTCTTGATTCGAACTTGAAACCTGCTATGCAGATCCCAAACCTTTTATCATCACACTACGTATCTTGAGGACTTGAATCTTGACTACACACGGGGATAAACATGATTTTAGTAAATTCCATGTCAATCACAAATCACTTTTCGGGATCATCTTCTAAATAATTATTTTTTTATTAATACACTTTGATTATTATAAAAAAAATCTCAAATTACAAAAGCTGTGCCATTAGACACAACGGGTGTGCCAATAGCAATTCATGAGAAAAATAAATAAAAACTCACCCTTCAAATCCTGCTCCTCGAACCCCACCTTGAGGAAAATAAGATTAGATATTCTTTTGGGACCAGGAAGATGGAGGGCTAGCTGCCTAGCTAAACGTTATGCATTGAAGTCCAAAGAAAGTCTAGGGCTAACTAAAATAATCCTGAGATTTCTTTCTCCTAGCTATTCCATTGGACAATCCCACCATCGTCATCGTGATTACTATACTCTATCATCACTAGCTAGCAGTAGACTTACCAATGCATTAATGCCTTGCTTTAAAGCCAAAATTTTAGCCGCTTGTCGTGGCACTAGCCGGAGATGTTTCAGAAAGCTAATTTTGATGCAACTTGCAAGACTGATGTTAATTGCATGTCCCTAATCTTGCTGGGCACTGGAATGATTAAACCACTGCTTAATTTCTTAATATTGCAAGAACCTTTATTGATTAACATTAAAGCAGAATTTCATATTTAAAGAGAAGTTCTTACATGGACCAAATAATTAATGGAAGTGTCGTTCTACAGCCATCCGCATGCCAAAGTTCAATAAATTATATGTCATTTACATTTCCATTTAGGCTAAACAAAATTAATTACTTAAACACCAACAGTCCGTCTTGAGATCCTACAAAGCAAAAACTTAGCATTTGAGGTTGTGTTCTAATGAAAAAAAAAACTTGTTTTTTTATTTGCATCTGGGTTCGATTTTTTCTGTGCATGTCTGTCACTCTTGCGGTGCCTTACATGTTCATTGGGCTTGCAGGATATTCAATAGGCCTGAGAATTAGTTGTGGTGCACGTAACTGACCCGGATACTCCAGGTTATCAATATATATATATATATATTAATTAAGCACTGGATACAATCAAGTTACATAAGCAATAGAAAGTCAAAATCATAAGAGTAATTACCTCACCGATGAGGAAAAAGAAAAAGAAAAAAGAAAAAAGAAAGAGTTACATGAGCATAAGATGGCGTAATTACGATGACAGAATCGAAGGGAAGCAATGTGATCTCAGTGCCATGACATAATTCAAAACTAAGCATCTAGCTAGTCTGCATCACCTTCGATATGGTATACCACAGGTTCTGTCGTTTAAAGAACCTAGCTAGCACTCCACCTCCAACCTCGTGCAATAAAATATAGCCAATATGGAATGTTATTTATAAACTAGATCGAGTCCTTGTGGAATCATCTGGTCTTCGGATTGTCATAATCATATCACAAATATGTTCGCAACATAAGAATGACGACCAAGCAGCCAAACGTAATCATGTGACATCGCTCATGACAACAACAACAACGATGTAGCCTTAATCTTTTGTGTCATTCCACACCATCATCAAAGACTTTGATTTTTTTTTTTTTGATTTACGTGGGTGTCCGGGCCAGCTTGCGCGCACCACGACTAATCCCACGGCCCATTAAACACCCTGCAAACCCAGTGGGCATGTAAGGCACCGCGGGGGTGACAGGTGTGCACGTGAGGACTCGAACCCGGGAGCAGCAAGAGAAGACAAGCCCCTTCTACCACCAGGCCAAGACTCTCGGTGCAAAAAAAAAAAAAAACTTGATTTATTGTTATATGTTCCTGTTGTGTTTTGGATCCAGGTTTGGGTCATCCTGGCCAACCCAACCCATGTAAAATGGAGTTAATAAGATTTTTAATTCTTAAAATTTTCATTTTTTTATTTGAGTGTTTTTGTTTTTGTTATTGAAGTACGTGGGTTTTTAAATATTTTTCTAATGAAGTATTTCTATTAGATTACATCTATTTTACTATGGCATGGACGTTGGATTCACTCACGTCATGATGACATGTTTATCATATGTGCATGAACTTTTAAGTATGTTTCTAATTGAATGCTTGTACTTTTATTCTTATTTATTTAAGTGTTTTTATTTTAACTTTTTTTATGGCTTCGTTTGTTTGCAGGAAAGTAGTTTTCTTTTGGAAAGTAAATTTCAGGAAAAGTGAATTCCGAGAAAGTGAATTCCAGGAAAGTATTTTCCGATGTTTGGTAGTGTAATGGAAAATAAGTTGGAAAACACTTTCCAGTGTTTGGTTATGTTATGGAAAATGAGCAGAAAAATAACTTATTAATGTTTTATTTTTTCAAGTTTATTAAAATAATAAGGAACAAATCTTACAAATTAAAAAGTTGAATGAGGATGAAATTGAAAAAAAATATAATTTCATAAATTATCTCAAATAAAATAAATAATAGAGATCAAATCTAAAAACTTAAAAAAAATGAAAGGTGAAGAAATTAAAATAATAATAATTAACATTTCATAAATTATTTCAAATAAAATAAGTAAAAATCAAAAGAATGAGGACCAAATTTGATAGATAAAAAATTTCAATAAAAAAATGATAAGAAAAAAGCAAATAGCAATTATAAAAATAAGGACCAAAATTAATATAAAAATTAATTTTTAAGAGATGAAATTGAAAAATAAATATTCAAAACAAATTATATATAGCAATCAAAAGTTTGAGGATCAAATTTGATATAATTAGCAAATAATGACATTTCTAAATTTTTCACAACTTCCGGAAAGTGTTTTCCGCCCAAATTTTTCAGGAAAACACTTTCCTGAAAACCAAGCCAAATTTTCCTTTGACTGGAAAGTGTTTTCCGTTTACCAACTTTTTCAATAGCAAACAAACACAAGAAAGTTTGGAAAGTGGTTTCCCGGAAACCACTTTCCGGAAAACAAACACAGCCAAAAGGGAAAACACTTTCCTAGAAATCAAACCAAATTTTTCTTTGACTGGAAAGTGTTATCCGTTGACCGAAAAGTGTTTCCGTTGACCGGAAAGTGTTTTCCGTTGACCAACTTTCCTAATGGCAAACAAACACAGGAAAGTTTGGAAAGTGGTTTCCCAGAAAATAAATTCCGGGAAACAAACATGGCCCTAGTGTCTTAACTTTTAATAATGTATTGATTGAGTGTTTTTTAATTCATTAGTTAATAGTTGATGTTTTCACCCGTGGACATCCTTGTATGAGATAAAAAAAAAATGATATAAAGAAAGTGTTGATACTCATTTTAGGACCCCACATAAATAAATAAAAAATAACAAAGTGAAAATACAAAAAAATAAAAAAATATTAGAAGAAAATTAAAAAAAAATATTAGTGAGAAGAGTATATCAAAACGCCCAATAAATTATCAAATACTGATTGAGAAAGATCAAATATACAAGAATAAAAATTTTGACATTATATTTTCGACTAATGAAGGCTCTATTAGCAAATAAAATTTAATTTGAGGAGAAAAACTCAAAATTGAATGTTTAATGACTAAAATATGGTACATTTTGCTTGATTTTGATCTTTTAATGATTTTTGTTAGTTATTTTTTTATTCAAATATGTTTGTGTATAATATTGTGACTTATTGGTATAAAAAAATGGGTGTGTTTTAGAAGCCAAAAAGGCCCATTTCTTAGCTTAGTAGTGACTACAATTTCTAGGCATGACTGAGGTTTTTTTTTTCTGAGTTTAAGCAATATTCTTCATGTTCTTGGAAAAAATATTGCTTTAAGCTCTAGATTTAGACCAATTTTGGTCTATTTCTTTGCACGTACACCTTCTTAAGTATGATTAACCAATAATATAATATTTATTCACATCAATAACGTGTTTAATTGGTTTTTAATCCTACAGTTTTGGTTTTGAACAAAAAGCTATTTTGACCAAATCATGATGATTCATTGATAATTAAAGTGAATGAACACCAGATTATTGATCTTTGCATGATTTCCAACATATATGTGCTTTCAGTTTGCCCATATTTGGTCTGGTTTGACAACCATGTTGTTGGATTCACGTTGAATTTTTTTATTTGTTCTTTGTATTTTTTCCAAAAGCATTGTCTTAGTTACATGATTTTGACTTGTTTTGTTTTATTTATTTTCTCAAAACCCTTTCTTATACATGATTAACCAATAATCTAGTGTTTATTTGCATCAATAATATAATTTCAATGACTTTTAATCTTAGGATTTTAGTTTAGAATCAAAATTTATTTTAATAAAATCATGATGTTTTAATGATAATAAAAGTGATTAAATAATAGATCATTGATACTTGCATGATTTTCAACATATATGTAATTTTTTTGTGACCAAATTTGGTTTGATTTGGAAAATTCAAAGCAATTGAAATCCATTCCTGCTCGTAGAAATTTTCTTGATCATCAAAACTTTATAATTTTTTATGTGTTTTTAATATATATATATACACACACGCGAGAGAGAGAGAGATTTTTATTATTATTATTTTGTACTCATAGAAAATTCAGAAGATTACCAAGCTTGTTAGGATAATCTGGACCAAAGCATGGAAAGAACGATTTGTTACCGTGGACTATGGGCAATCTTGTGTTGATTGTGTTCTTTATTTTTTTTTTATTTGATATATTTTGTTCAATTATTTTTTGTTTTTTATTTATTTTAAGGTTGTTTTTCTAGTCAAATTAGAATTTTGATTTGAACAAATTTTTTTGGATCAACCCAATTGGATTAAGTAAAAATAAAAAAGATCAAAGGGCTTAATACCCTATTTTGCTTGACATAATTTTTGTTAAAGAGTTTTAGGTTTAAGAATGTGTTTCATAAACACCCTTTAAATCTATTTTTAGTAGTTTCATTATATATATAAAAAAGAGTTCTTACCAAACAAGATCTAAAAAATAAAAAATAATTTTTTTTTATATACGGCTACAAATCCTAAAGTTATTTAAATATTTTTTTAAAAAAATATATAAAATATTTGACATGTTTTTTTTTAAAAAAATATTATATAGAATTTTATAACAAGTTTGTATTGTATGAACAGAAATTAATAGCATTTATAAGATGAAATAAACGGAAACAGAGAAGGGAAAGGAAAGAAGATGCTAATTAAACAATGTTCTTTTAAGTCCCTGGTTTCAGACCATTTCCTTTGCTCGTCTTATTCTTCTGGGTGGTGGGGGAGAGGGTTGCTTATAACTTGATATGGAACGTAATTTTGTTACAAATGACAAACAAAAAAACAATTGTTTCCATTTTAGATTCAAACAATGGACAAAATAAAAGAATTGCATTGAAGGGTGACATGACAAAGTGACAATCCACATTCATCAATGGGCCTAATGCTGCCTGCTGGGATCATTCGTTCCCAGCAGCTCCTCCAACAATTTGTTATCCAAATACTCGAACTCTATAACTTCTTGTCCGCCAGTAGAGGAAACTTCATGGCCATAATTCACAGGATTGGCAGTGGAGAATGAAGATGAAGAAGCAAAAGACACGGCAGAGCTTGGATCCTGATGTTGGTATTCATTCGGGAAATTGAGAATGGCTAAATGACCCCGGAAGGCAAAAGCAGCTCGGTCATATGCCCGAGCCGCCTCCTCCGCCGTGTCATATGTTCCTAGCCAACGACGTGCCCCATTCTTTGTTGGGTCGCGTATCTCGGCAGCAAACTTACCCCAAGGTCGCCTGCGAATTCCCCTATACGCATTCTCCCCCCTTCCTTTCTCTTGCTTCTTTGTGTTCTTCTCTCCTTGATGTGTTTCCATTCTGTGTTTGAAGTGAAGAGGAGCTTGACTTCAAATTCGGTGGCAATTTATAAATATATTATGAATTCGATGGTCAATGGGAGTCTTATTTGACGGTTGGGTCTTGTAGTTTCTAGGAAACTTCCTGGTCTATGCAGATGTGGATTTGGCTTGTCCTTTTTATATTCCTTGGAAGTGCTTTTCGTACCACTAGCTGCATATTTTTTTACTATTGCATGTTTTATGTTCAACGGACTTGGGCAGAAAATAAAACGTAGATTCATGATGGTGGATTCTGAGTATTTCTGTGGTTCGGAAAGGACTTGTTTATCTGGTCCACTCTGTCTGCGCTGATCGTTATCACTTATGATTATTTTTTAAATAATTTTTTATATTAAAATATATATTAATAATTTTTTTTATTTATTAAAAATATTTTTGATATTAATATATTAAAACAATACAAAACATATAAATTATATTAAATTTTAATAAAAAAAATTATATTTTTTGAGAATGTGATTTACACAACATTCCAAAATGGTTTAGAGAAGTTATTGCGGAAAATTGTCTATTCTCATACCATTTCTTGAAAGAAAATGGGTGTTCGGAAGGTAGTTGTAGTTATATTTTGCTGTGGGTTTTATTTAAAAATATATTAAAAAAATATTTTTTTTAAAAAAAGTTAATATCTTAAAATGATTTGAAAATAAAAAAAATATTAATTTAAAATAAAAAAATAAAAAAATAAAATATTTTTAAAATACAAAAAGACATTAGAGGTGTCACTTGACTTGTCCCTTCCCAATTTTGATGACTTATTTTCCATTAGTTTTAGTCTAAAGTATTTGTTCCACTCTATGTCAACATAATTAAATTTTGTTCTTTTATTAATACAGCAATTTCACCGAACACCATAGAGTACATTACCATTTACAAAATTCACTTGTTGCGCAAATTACAATTTAAAATTTGAAAATAAATTAACGAATAACGGTGATAATAAGTAATTGAAATTGATGTCAATATTCGTGAATACTCAATGAGTGTTTGATAGTATAGTACTTTATTTTTTTTATTTTGAAGTGTGTTTTATTTGAAAAAAATATTAAATTGATATTTTTAAAATATTTTTGATACATTAATATAAAAAAAATTAAAAAATAAATTGTTTTAATATATTTTCAAACAAAGAAACCAAACAATTTCACTAAGTATAGAATACTAGAAAACACTTTTAAAAAATACTTTATATCATAATATCAAATAAATCATTAAATTTAACTATATAATTAGCTATCTAAGCTTCTTTAACCAATATTTAAAGCAGATTAAACAAAACTAACATCATCCAATGCTATTCCCTTCCTCTCATTATGAAGAAACCAATGTTAAATTAATTAGCTAGCTCCTTAATCTTCATGGATAAAAGCTTGAGGCTACTTCCGAGGTTGATGGCTGAATGCAAGCAAGTTTTCGGGTGACAAGCCCAAGAAGTTCGGTGAATTCAACGTGTGATGGCCACACACGTGGCCCAAAGAATTCTGATGAATTCAACGTATGGTACCATCACACGTGGCTCGAATCAAGTATGCTTTTAGATTATTCTATTTTGGGCCTGGTAGAGTACTGCCAGGGATTTAGCTGGAGATTAGACTGGGCTTCACGGTTAGGCTTAATACCAATTGTATTGAAGCATGATTTTCCCTCAGATTAATTTTTTTTTTAGTTTAAAAATGACTGCATTTCCCCTCCTTCTCTCGGGGGAAAAAAATGTATTCAACCATATAGCATGGGAAACTGGGAATCTGCCCATTGGATAGAAGGGTATGATGATTCAAAGTTTTTTTTTTTCATTGTAGTAAAAACATTATTTGTTAAAAAATTTATTTATTTTTTAAATAATTGATAGCAATAATATATACAAATTAAAGGTTAGTCAGTTTTTTTTCCAGATATAAATTATTAAATTCTGTTTATAAACTTGATAATTACCTTTTCAGCCTCTAATTAATTAATAATAAAATAACATAACATATTGAAGTACACTACATCTATGTTTAAAAAATAACAAGTTATTTATACAGTTTTTATTTGGTAGACTATTTAGTCTCTTATCTCAAAAAATATAAGCCAAAAAAATTTAATTTTTGTTAGCTATCTATTAAAACTTAGATCCAAAATTCTCAAACTTTCTTACAAGAATAAAAAGTGAAATAACCCCAACTAAATTTATTATTTAGAAAATTTAAAAAGAAACTGATACTAACAATTTAAGAATCATAACAATCCTAAAATTTCAAAAAATTGATATGATTTTATATATATATATATAATAAATAAAAGAAAAAAAGACAAAATAAAACAATAGAGAGACCAATCTATTTGAAAGAATATGCAAAGAAATTAATAAGAAAATAGAAACTGCTGAGATATAAACCCACTAAATTATGGTTTTTCTACTTTCCTTTCTTTTTTTGTTTAATTTTTTTTACAAGACATGTTGTTATATTAATATTTTAATATAAAAAATATTTTAAAAAAACATTAAAGGGGCAGCTTGCCTCCTTTTATTTTCAGTGGCTTTACCTTTATATGTTGATATCAAAAATTAAATTTAAAATATAAAAAAATATAATTTTAATATATTTATAAATAAAATCACTACTGTAAAAATTTACAATTAAAATGAGAATAAGAGACCATAGTTCGCAACTCTATTTGCTTATCCAAGAGCCCAAAGAAAGAGAACTCATCATGAGCATCAGGAAAAAGTACTCCCCTGCATTTACTTTTAGATGTGACCATTTCTCGGCTCTGTTATATATTTATAAAAAAACCCAATCAAATTGTATATATATATTTCAAAATGGACTAAATCATTAGTGATACTTTTATATTTATGTTTTTTTTTAAAGGGAGTAAAATATCATTATGCTGGTGAAAAAGAATCAGATCATATTTTTCTCCTCCGTCTTCCCAAACTCCTCCTCACCGTTAAATCTACCTCATAATACACATTGAAAATATTTTTCAGACCTTCATATTGGCAACAGTAATAGAATTCCAAGTGAAGAAAACTATACGACAAATTCACCTGCTGAATAAGATGCATTCATGAATGGGACAGTACTGGGGCCTCTGCTAGCTAGACTTTCTTCCAGGGTCCATTTTGATTGCCTTGACTGAAAACCTAGGACTGTATATCATTTCTCTTATTCTCCAAGGAACTTCCAAGAAAGAGCGGATTTGCATACTCTAGTAATAATTATAGGCTAGCTAGTATAAATTTCAGAATTAATTAATTTGATGCAAATTGGACGAAGGTCAGATATGAGAAGAACGGCGAAAGAAAAACACAGCAGAAGAGATTTCTTGGCAAGTTCTCGAGCTTAAAGAGTCCCTCGACTCTTTAGAAACTCCAAGAAATTCTTTGCTCAATCCCCTTTTTTAATTATTAATGGGTTAGATTACCGTGGGACTGTGCATGCACTTAGCCAAGTAGCTTTTATAGAAATGACATGCATGCCCCATTTACACCAAACCTGATTTTGCTGTCCCCACGTAAAAGGGCATAAAGTATGATTATTTCAAGGTTAAACGTGCAGTCAACTATAAATTGATAGCTTAGAAAAATATATTTGAACCCCGTTTTTCAAAATCTTACTCTATTATGACATTTCACATAAATAACTTTGGTGCGGTTCCATACGTGCACCTAATTCTGCTGTATATGGTTCTAGCTAGATTCTATTGCCTCATCTTTCCTTTCCTTTCCTTTTTTTTCTTTCTTTTCCTCCTTTTACTTGAAAAGGATTGTTTGAGAAATTATTTTTATAAACAAGCTATGCAATCTGAATCGTTGGCAGCCAGGTAATTTGATAGATTGGTTAATGTTTAAAATAACTAACCTAATGAGTAATGTTGATGTTTTCCTAATTCATCGTTAGGGCATACAATTGACTATAGTATTGTATAGAGCAAGTGGTCGTCAGGAGTCGGTATGGTCCTGCCCTTCTTTAAATGTAATATGAATTAATGCGGTTGGTTTTTTCCTTTTTTAGGTTGGGGGATATTATTTAAAAATAGTGTCAAAGAATCATATCAACCCAATAGTTTAAGCTGTTAGGTGAGGTCATAAGATATGATTTATATTATTCTCTAACACATCCCCTCAAGTGAAAGCCCTTTAGATTTAAAAGTTGCACAGACTCACTTTATCTTATGCTTAATTTTTATCAAATAAATAGGGATGCTGAGATTCGAACTCGTGACCGCTTGATCATCAAGACTCTAATACCATGTCAAAAAACTATCTCAACCCAATAGCTTAAGCTATTGGGTTGAGATGGTTTTTTGACAAATAATTATGAGATTCATCTTGTTTTATAAATTAATTCAATAATTTATTGGCCTGATACTTGACTTTCAACCTAATTAATTAAAAACAACTTAAATTAATTCAAGTTAATCCATTTGATTCATAATTTAAATCTCGGACCACTTTAATTTCAAGTTGAGTCTTGTAAATATGCCATGAAAAAATATTGATACCAACTTGGTGATAGGATTAAACTTTTTTGTATAATTGGGTTTTTTTTTGTAAGCCATTTACAAGTGTGGCACAATCTCTTTTTTATTTTTGTAACTATAGCTAATATACAAATTAATTCATGATAAATAATTGAGTTAAAAGTTAAAACCTATTTCCCTCGAGGAACCACTCAATTTGCCCAACCACCCTTCGTATAATTAATTAGTCATTACTCATTAATAATGGTGGCAAATCTAGTAAACAAGATCACCCAACTACGAAGTAAGAACAAGATTGCGACCATTTGCATTTGTTTACTGGTTACTTATCTCTAGAGCAGTTACTTTATAGGCAGTATGTGGATAAAGATTAAGTTGCCATTTCTCTTTCAACTCACTTTATAAAATAAAATTATCCAGGCAGCTCTTCTTTAATTCTCCATGTAATTTGTCAATTACGACGAATAATTAAAGATGCATGCACTTATTAAAAGTTAAATCGCATCAAACAAACTGAAAATAATATATATTATAGTTTGGAAGAAAACCAAGTTACAGATGAACCTGGGAAAATGAATGAATCAAACAAACATTCAATGCAGAGAGACTTATGCAATTTTTCACATTTCAGACACGTTGTATATATGTTATACATGGGAGACATTTTTTTAAGGAGATTATTGGTCCAAGCATACAGATTCATGCACCTTGCTGAAAAAAAGAGCTCACAATAATATTCCTACGGCCCCATCACCAAACAAGTTGTGAGGAATTGGCATTATCACTCATCTAATGGTCTTAGACAGAAAGATAATGAAATAGGACACAGAACATGACACTTGCCAATATTGTTTTAATGAATATTTACTATTTTTCATTTTAAAAAATATACATGTTTTGTATTGGTTGCGCTTTATAAAAGGGGAAAAAAAATAAAGAAAGAGGTTAAAGCTCTGATAATATTAGTAGGGCTTAGCATTAATGACACCAACAAGCAAGTTGTGTGTATTATATAATACAAGTTGTTGTTCATGGACAGTTGAACATGAAATTCAAATAACTCTGGTGGTGGACGTGCCAAAAGTGACCGCACCATTATTCTGACGATATAAATCTATTTCAAAACAAGAAATTCCGACTATATATATCCAAGGCTAGCTTGACTGTTGATTGTGGTGCCGGCGCCGGACTGACGGCAACATTGAATGAGATTGGTCACAAAAACTCCAAGATGCAGCACCCAGTCGTTAGCGCGGGCTTTGATGAAGAAACAGTGACAATCCATAGAATTATTGTTTTTTTTATTTTTTTTAAAAATGGGAATCTAATTAATGCGATATAAGTGACTATGTACTATGAATCGTTAGGCACCAAGGATAAGTGAGTGCATGGCTGCCGACTAGTCCAGACTCCAGAGATGTGCTATGCAAGGACCACTCTACGGTGTTTGTGATGCACGTGTCCCTCTCAAGTGATAGGACTTCCATCGTAACCTTGTGGAAGAACAATGATCCATTCATAGAGTATTTGAGTACTCGAGGTTGTAGGTATTTTTTAAATAATTTTTTATATTAAAATATATATTAATAATAATTTTTTATTTTTTAAAAATTATTTTTAATATTAGTATATTAAAACGATTTAAAATATATAAAACATATTAAATTTTAATAAAAAAAATTTTAATTTGTTTTAGAAACACGATTTACACTGCATTTCCAAACATATTCTTAGTGCAAACAAGGACTCAAACTAAGTGCTTGAGTCATGGCGTCCCTGCCACAAGATAAAAGATAAAAAGAAAACTCTAAGTTAATTTTCTGGTAATGATTACATTAGAAAAAACTACAACAATTTGATAATATGTTGGATAATAAAATAAAAAAACTCGCGTATATAACCTTGTCATACATGGTTATCAAATGATTTATTTTAAAAAAACAGGTGGAAAATTAATTTGGTTAAATTTGAGTGATTCCTATATCAACTTGCAACCTAAGAAGGGCAGAGCCAGGGAATGCTTGAGCTTTTTTTCTTTTCCTGGCTCCCCCTTGAAAAATTTAAGTTTTTCCACTCTAGAAAAAAAATTCTAATCTTGCCCACCCTAAAAAAATTCTTGGTTTTGCCTGGAAATATAGGTGATCTGATCAATGTTTTTTTTAAAAAAATATTTATTTAAAATAATATTTTTTTATTAAAAAATCTAAATAAATTTGGGTTAACCAATTAATTTTTAGCTTAACTCTCCCAATTTATAATTTTAGTATTGGACTGAGTTGAGTTTTATAGCTATGTTATCATATGTTGAGGCCAAGGGCGGATCGTTGATACATTTTTTTGGAGGCCCAATGATATCATTGGAAAAAATAAATATTTTTAAAGTATCATAATGAAAATAAATAATGTTCTAGGGACTAATAAAATTGCATATTCGTAAATTTTGAGTGGCAATGGCCCTTCAAAGCAACACTGCACGCCGCCCATAATGGCGACGGTGACAGCCGACATTACAGTTGGAGAAATTTCTTCATTCGTTTGTTTTTAAATCGTTATCAGTATTTTCTTCATTTAAGTCTTATATTCCCAATTAATAGTTTTATATAAATAAAAATTTAATATATTAATTATATTATTTAATCTATGTAAATTTATAGTTATTTGAGTTTTAGATATTTATACAGGAATGATTGTTTTATAATACCTGTAATAAAAGTTTAAAATCTTGTTTTATTTTGGATGTTGACTTTTATCCAACAGTGAAAAGGGTGATATAAAGGTTGATTTCTAGCCTTTTGGCGCACCTTATCTATTTGGTTTAAATTTAGTTTTTATAAAACAAAAAAAAAATCATTTCATATATTTTATAAGCGATTAAATTACTTTATTATTTATCAGATTTTTTATACTAATTTTTAGTTTTTATTAATTCCAAATTATTTATATATAATTAAACAGTAAAAATATGTTTACTCTATTAGATTTACAACTAATAAAGATAACAATAATAAAAAAATTATTAGTATTAATTAGGATTTAAGAAATACATTGAAGGGACAAAAAAAACATAAACATGAAGGGGGAAATTAAAATTAAGATAACATGCTTGGATACAGACAACACACTTAAATTTATTTCTCATCTCTAATGAGCCCGAGTTCAACACTTGTCAGAGACTTTTTTATGACTCTACGCGATTCTTTTAGTATTTTATATTGATCTAATACATATTATTTTATATTGGTAACAGATGATCATGTCTGATAAATCAGGTGACTTGTACCAATTACCAATTACTTGGTTTATTAGACACAATATGTTATTATCATATTTATCGGTCACCTGACTCATTAAATATGATTATTTGCTACCACTTGTCAATCCTCCAAGTTTTTTATAACAAGTTATTAGATACCTTGACAATAAAAAATATATTAAATTACTTAAACTAAAAAATTAATCAATTTCATTCCTACCCATTTTGAATTTTGATACTCGACACACTCTATATTTCAAGATCTTTGAATTGAAAGAGAGAGAGAGAACGAATTAAGAAGAAAAGACAAAAATAAAGAAGGAAAAAATAATTAATATTACCTATAGATTGCTGCCCCCTTGCAAAATTAGTTAACAATATCCTCGAATAAATTTCAACATTAAAACACCTTGTTTATATCCTCCTAGTTCGATCGAGTTCTTCGAAACTTCTCATAGGTGGCCGTGGGATATCCCTTATATAATAAATTCCTCTGAAAATTAAAGGGTTGTCTCCATCGATCAACCTGTACGCAGCAACCCTTTCTCTTTGGAGGACTTTCAAAATTCAACCATTTCCATTAAAAAGTTTCTTGTCTTCTTAAAGACCTTGAAAGGTTTCAAGAAATCTCACGAAAGGGGGGCTGTATCTGCTCCACGTTGTCATCCGTGTAACATATTTTATGAATCCTTCATATCGTGTCCTCTTTATTGCCAGTCTTTTCAAATTTAACCTGTCACTAGAAACCCTGACTTTAATACTTTCATGTGCACATCATTTCATCGATAATTAACGATTAGAGAGGCCGAGATTTGTCAAAGATTACCGATTTGATTGGTTTTATGTGATTTGGATATGAATTTGTCCGATCTAGCTGGCTGCCATTTTTCTCCACTCTCTCTGAGTTAATTCTGGCTGAGGGCTCTACTTCATTCTCTTTTCCCATCGTTTCTCATGGACGAGGGACCCAAGTCAGTTCGAGTGGTACAGAAAAAACAACATCAGAAATGTTTTCGTGATGCACGACAATGTCTAATAAATAAATTAAATGCCTTCACAAGCATGTAAAACCGGCTCCATGGAAGATGATCGAAATAAAATCTTTGGAAACCACAAAAATTAATATCAATTAACACACAAACTAATTTGAAGAAGTCCTTGTCGTTGAATATATATATATAAAAAAACCTCTTAAAAAGAGGCTCCAATTGAATTTTGAATCTAAAATCCTCAAATCGTGATCTTTCATCTCATAAAATTTTATCCATTCCCTTTTTCCCCAACTTCAAGTTTTCTTAATTTCATGCTTGAAGTAATAAAAAAGAGTAATTTTCTATACCGGAAAAATCATTAAGACTATGAACTTGAACATAAGCTTTGAACTTGAACATAAGCTATATATATATATATATATATATATATATATATATATATATATATATATTGGAGTTTTCTTAATTTCATGCTTGAAGTAATAAAAAAGAGCAATTTTCTATACCGGAAAAATCATTAAGACTATGAACTTGAACGTAAGCTATATATATATATATATATATATATATATATATATATATGTTAAATTAATTAAGATCAAATAGAGAAAGGAGGCTAGAATTTTGAATAATCGGTGTATTATGAATGCTTAGTGTTAACCTAAATACAAATAAAGTATATATAGGTCAAACTGAAAGTACTATTCTACCCTTAATAAATAAGATTACATAAATATTATTTAACATCTCCCCTCAAACTCACGATGCGGCAGCTACAAGCATCGAGAGTTTGCCAACCAAAAAACAAAAACAAGAGATGGAATGCGCCTTGGTAAAGAAATCTGCAATCTGCAAGGAAGAAGGAACAAAAGGCAAAGCAATGGTGCCATGTTTGAGATGATGACGAGTAAGATGACAATCGATCTCAATGTGCTTAGTGCGCTTATGAAAAACCGAGTTATGAGCAATCTGAATAGAACTCTGGTTGTCACAATACATAGGAGTAGGATGAGAAAAGGAAATTCCCATATCAGCAAGTAACCAACGTAACCAAACAATCTCTTTGGTAGTAGATGCCATGGCACGATATTCTGCTTCAGTGGATGATTGAGAAACAATATATTGTTTCTTGCTCTTCCAAGAAATAAGAGAATCACCTAAAAAGATACAGAACCCGGTAACAGACTTGCGATCTGTGGGATCACTACCATGATCAGCATCAGAGTATGCACGCAACTCCAAGGAAGAGGTGGATGAAAGTAAAAGACTCTGAAAAACTGTACCCCGAAGATATCGCAAAATACGAAGAACAGCTGCCCAGTGAACAGTAGTAGGAGAAGCAACAAACTAACTAACAATATGAACAACATATGCAATATCTGGACGAGTAATTGTGAGATATACCAAACTCCCAACAATAGTGCGGTATAAAGTAGGATCTGTCAAAGGTAAACCATCAGAAGAAGAGTACCTTGCGTTAACCTCAATAGGAGTATCTACAGTTTTGTTATCAGTAAGTCTAGCCCTCTCAAGAATATCTGCAACATATTTCGACTGAGAAAGAAGGTAACCTCTAGGTGAGTATGCTACCTCAATACCCAGGAAATATCGAAGATAACCCAAATCCTTCATTTCAAATCGTCTAGCCAACTCTGTCTTCAAAACTGAAATACCATCAATATCATCACCAATAATAATCATGTCATCAACATATAAAGACAGAATGATACGACCTGCATCAGTGCACTTAATAAAAAGAGCAGAATCATGACTGCTAGAAACAAAGCCAAGAGACGAGATCACAATAGAGAATTTCTCAAACCAAGCACGAGGTGCTTGTTTGAGACCATATAATGCTTTCTTAAGCTTACAAACATATCCAGAGTCATGTGAAATACTAGGAGGGGGTGCCATATAAACTTCTTCTTGAAGATCTCCATTCAAGAATGCATTTTTAACATCAAGCTGAGAAATATGCCACTGACGAATCGAAGCTACGACAATAAGAGTGCGAATAGTAGTCATTTTTGCAACCGGGGCAAATGTCTCCTCATAGTCCATACCATATTATTGATGTCGCGGGGTGCGCGACGTCGTGGCGATCGTCCACCCTCAGGTGTTGTGATGGGGGGTATATATCTAGTAAATATGGTGAGACAAGGAGTTTTTTGTCTCTTAGCAGTGAAAAATGGTGTGGGAGTCGCCACCTAGTATCTTGGTCACTAGGAACCCTAACTGGTCTCAGAGATCGGGCACGGGGACTGGTTGCGTAAAGGGAAGGTATTAGCACCCCAAATACGCCCTACCTAAGGTAAGCTGCATTGTTTATTTGTCTGATAAAATTCAAGGTCTCGTTGTGTTTCCTAGTTATTGGGCCGTCTATGGTTCAAGAAAAGTCCTCCTCAATAAGGAGGTCCTTATCTTATCGGGTAAAACCTAACCGTTCTAAAAAACTATGTAAAAAACCATATTTTTAATATCAGGAAAAACATTTTATATATAAATTCGTAATCCCGAATACTAAAAGAAAACAAAAAGGATTTTTTAGAATTTTTGAAATATTGGCCTAGTTCTCATGGCTTGAATAAACTGGTTATTAAAGCCAAAATGCATGCTAATACATATATCGTTTTGAAATTTTCTTTGTTGTATGAAAAATATGATGTTGTAATATTTATATATATATATATTGGAGAGACTAGGCCGTATTTTAAAACAAAACATTTTTTAATTATGTATATATTTTTTGTTTTGACGCAAATCGGGTACTTTAATACCGGGTTTGTATTCTTACGGTACAAAAGTACAACCAAATATTAATCCATTTTGGTGAAAATATGTAGAAAAATCACAAATATTTTTAAAGATATTTAGGAAATTTTTGAAAGCAAAAGACATTTTTATTTTGAAAATCTTTGATGTTTTGACGAAAACCGGGTATTTTAAAACCGAATTTTGTATTTCTATAACATAAAAATACAAACCAAAATTGATCAAAATACAATAATAAAATTACCAAAAAAACATATATTTTTTTTAAATAATTTTTTACAGAATTTTCTTAAATTTATATATATATATATAAAACAAAAATATATATAATATATAATATTAAATCGGGCTGGGCCGGCCCAACTAACTGGGTTGGGCCGGTCTCAGCCCCAAGTGTTGGGCCGATTTCGGCCCAAAATTTACTGGGCCGATTTCGGCCCAAAAAAACTATTACTTTCTTCTGGGCCGGACCCGGCCCAGAAGATTAGGCTGGGCCAGGACCAACCTGGCCCAGCAACAAAGCTGGCGGGGGGGGGGAATTATTTTCCCCCCACCCTCCTGCATGCAGAACGTTATTCGTTCTGCATGCAGGAAACAACACCAAATGCAACAACGGAGGAGAAGAAAAATTACCCGGCGCGGAGCAGGCGGCGGCTTGCTGCGTTTCTGGCGGTGCTGTAGCGGAGGCCGGTGGCGGTGTCATGGCTCACGGACGGCGGCTCCAGGCGGCGCTGCGGCTGTTTCCAACGGTTCGGTCCGTTTCCTCTTCTCTTCTTTTTGGTTCGTTCCTCCCTTCCTTCTCTCTCCTTCTTCTTCTCTCTTCCCTTCCCTTTCAGCCTCTCCTTCTCCTGCTTCTTTTTTTTTTTTTCCTGCCTTTTTTCTTCTCCTCTGTTTTTCTTTCCTCTGTTTTTTTTTTTGTTCTTCTTCCCCTCTGTTTTTTCTTTCTCCCTCTTTCGGGTCCCTTCCCTCTCGGTCCCCTTGGTTCAGCGTCCTTGGCTCCCATTTATAGAGCCAAGGGCATGGCTTTTTTACAGCTCACATGGGGGGGCAGCCGGCTGGTCGGCCATGGGCACGGCTGCCGAGGTTCGGCGAGTGGTGCGCGGTGGGTGGTCGGCCATTGTGTTCGGTCGGTGGGCTCCAGGCGAGAGAGAGAGGGGCCGACCAAAAAAATTCAAAAAAAAGCAACATTTTTTCCTTCTTCCCCGCTGCCTGTTCGGGGGGGGAAGAAGAAAGATGAACAGTGTCGTTCAAAACGACACCGTTCTGCTCTTTCCCTTTTTTTTTTTTTTTTTTGAATGGATGAAACGGCGTCGTTTTGGATAAAACGCGCCGTTTCATTTAAATGTGGCGCCAGAACGCGCCAAAGTCCAAATCAGCCCTCAATCATCTTTTGTCCCTTCAATTGCATCCCTGCCGAATTCGAACCCCGTCCCTATATTTGGCCGCGTTTTTCACTTTGGTCCTTGGCCTCTGAATTATGCAATTGAGCCCTCAATTGACCAAATAACTTCAAATTTCTTCAATTAGGCCCCTGAATCAATTAATTCCAGCCCCTATACTTACGCGTCTTCTTCAATTTGGTCCCTGGTTTCGGATTTCTTCAATTAAGTCCCTAATTGGCCCTTAAACTTCAATATTTATGCAATTAAGCCCCTGATTTGACCCAATAAATTCCTAAAAAATATATTTTGGCCCCCGAACTTAAATTTCTTCTAATTAAAGCCCAAATTGACTTAAAAATCAATTTTTCTTGCAATCAAATCCCCTATAAATTCAATTAAAAATCCAATTAAGTCCATAAACCTCCAAATTTGGGCTTTTCTCCTCAAATTTCAAATTTTCCTTCTCAACAGGGCTCTCATCCTTCAAGAATATACTGTCAAAAATCCAATCTTTGTATTTTTAACCTCCTTGACTGATTTTTCTGACCATTTGCTGAGCGCTTCTGCCTCCTGTTATTTTTCTAACCTCCTTTGGCTGTTTATTTTATTTCATTTAATTGGGGACCCAAAAATGGGTTACAACAATTGAGAGTATCCTTTTGCAACCAGCCTAGCTTTGTATCGCTCAATAGACCCATCAGAATTAGTCTTGATTTTATACACCCAACGACAACCAACAACACTCTTACCAGGAGGTAGAGGAACCAGATCCCAAGTATCTGTCTTATGCAAAGCAGAAAGTTCCTCATCCATAGCTTCCTGCCAAAGCGGATCAAGAATTGCCTCTTTATAGGAAGAGGGCTCAAAGAGACAATGAATAGAAGCTAAAAAGGAAGTAAATGATGAAGAATAACAAGAATAAGCAAAATCTGGTAGTTTTATGGACTTACGAATGCGGATGGACTGACGTGGAGGTGGATCCACAATCTCAGATGAAGTTTGAGGGGTTGTAGATGAGAATGGAGCTTCAGGTGTGCTAGAGAGTAAAGTACCAGTACCTGCAGAGTTATGAGTACAAATTGATCGAACATAGGGAGAGGTATCATTACTAGAATCCTCAGAAAAATGATCTATATGAATAAGATCAGATTTTGTCAGGCTATGAGTAGTGGATGGAATAGAAAAGAAAAGTATATGCTCAAGGAAGACAACATGACGAGACACATAAAGTTTCTGAGTTATTGGATCAAAATAACGATACCCCTTTTTACCTTCACCATAACCCAGAAAGACACAAATAGCAGATCGAGAGGATAGCTTACTGCGTTCTACATGAGGATGAAGAACGAAACAAGTACAACCAAAGACTCTAAATAAGGAATAATCAGGGGCATACCCATATAACTTTTCAAAAGGAGATAAACCCAAACTATGAGAAGATGGAATTGTATTAATCAAACTTACAACAGTAAGAACAGCTTCTTCCCAAAACTCACTAGGAACAAAGGCAGACAATAAGAGAGAATGAGCAGTTTCAACAATGTGCCTATGCTTTCTTTCAGCTACACCATTTTGTTCAGGAGTATCTGTACATGAAGTTTGGTGGATGGTTCCATCTAAGACAAGCATTTGACAAAATTTATTAGAGGTGTATTCCCCACCCAAATTACATCTAAAGCATTTGATCACAGTAGAATGTTGAGTTTTGATAAGAGCTCGAAAAGCTGCATATATCTCAAAGAATTCAGAATGATGTTTCATTAAATAAACCCAACAATAACGAGTATGATCATCAATAAAAGAGACATAATATCGAGACCCTCCTTTTGTGGAAACAGGAGAAGGTCCTCATACATCAGAATGAATCAAATCAAATGGTGAAGATGAAACAGAAATACTTCGATTAAAAGGTAAAGCAGAAAATTTTACCAGTTTACATCCACTACAATCAGAAATGTCACAAAGTTTTTAAATTTCCTAAAGCTCCTATGGATGCCAAAAATCTCAAACGAGAAGATAAAACATGACCTAAATGGGAATGCACTAAATAAAAACTAGAAGATGAAAGACTCAAACAAAAAGAAGACAAATCAGCAGTAGTAGTAGTAGCAGCAGCAGCAGCAGTAACTGACACTTTTAACTCATCCAAAATATATAGTCCATTCTCCCTACGGCCGGTCCCAATCAGCTTCTGAGACTGCAGATCCTGTACACAACAAAAAGAACCAGAAAACATGACTAAATAATCACCAGAATCACATATTAAACTAACAGACGCAAGATTCAATTTGAGTTTTGGAATAAGATAAACATTAGGGAGAGACAAGTGAGGTGTTACAACAGAACCAACACCTGCTAAGGGCATGGGAGTGCCATCAACAGTCATAACAGGAATGGAGGACAAAGGGGACACTAAGGTAAAAGATGAGGAATCTGGAGACATATGATGGGAAGCACCAGAATCCAAGACCCATTCAGAGTGTGACATACCTGAGGAATTATGAGGCAACTGACCTATGGAAGAAATAGACATTGCTTGTGGCTGCAAGGAGAGAAACTTCTGAAATTGCTCAGCCAAAGTATTAGGATCGGTAATAGAGCCTGGGGAAGCTACTGCTGCAGTATTGTGGTGTGGTGGTTTATAACCCTGAGGTGGTCGATGAGCATTAGATTGTGACTGACTGCTAGACTTCCAAGCTTGATTCTGCTGTCTCAACTTAGGATACTGAGGCTTCCAATGACCTTTCTGCTTACAGAAACTGCACTCATCAAAGCCAACCCTTGTGTAAAGGCTTGTTCTGATGATTAGAGAATGGCTTAGAAGATACTGCTAGTACAGAAGGATTTGAAGCAGAAAGAATTCCCTTTTCAGAATAAGACTGAAGACGTATTTCTTCAGCCAATAACTCACTGACAACAGAGTCAACAGAAGGCAGTGGAGTACGATGCAGAATTGAACCTCTAAGTCCTTCGAAGTCACTGCGAAGCGCTGTTAAAAACTGTACCAATCGTTGCTGCTCTCTACGCTCAATATAGGCACCACATGCGTTTAATTTTGCTGATTCTGTAAGAGCCAATTGATCCCAAAGATCTGTCATAGCAGAATAAAACTCTTGAATACTCATATTCTTCTAATGAAGAGCTCGTATGTCATTCTCTAATTGATATTGTTTTGCAAAATTTGATTGCGTGAATAACCTTTGCAGATGATCCCAAACCTCTTTTGCTGTCTCATAACAAGTTCAGGATGTCACTGGGTCTGCCAGTGGCAGCAACAATGAACTGTGCTGATAACACTGGTGCTAAGAACCTTTACATCATCTCCGTAAAGGGAATCAAGGGTCGTTTGAACCGTTTACCTTCTGCTTGCGTTGGTGATATGGTTATGGCCACTGTCAAGAAGGGGAAGCCTGATCTCAGGAAAAAGGTTATGTCTGCTGTCATTGTTAGGCAGCGTAAGCCTTGGCACTGAAAGGACGGTGTTTTCATGTACTTTGAAGATAATGCTGGTGTCATCGTGAACCCTAAAGGAGAAATGAAAGGCTCTGATACCATGTTAAATTAATTAAGATCAAATAGAGAAAGGAGGCTAGAATTCTGAATAATCGGTGTATTATGAATGCTTAGTATTAACCTAAATACAAATAAAGTATATATAGGTCAAACTGAAAGTACTATTCTACCCTTAATAAATAACATTATATAAATATTATTTAACAATATATATATATATATATATATATATATATATATATATATATATATATATATATATATCGGAGAGAGACAATATACATCACCTAACTAAACAACTATGGAGTACCAGAAAACCACTCAAAATTCAAGATTTGTAGAGCAGTGAAAAACATTCAACTGTCAATGCTAAGCTAAACTGTCCAAGACATCCAATGATAATGAAAAGCTTGCCACTTTGTTTGAAGAAATGCTGCCACGTGGAAAAGATAATTAGAAATGCCTACAAGGTCGGGTGACATCGGCAAGGTGATGACATAAACGAGCGATTATGGGACCACCCCCGCCGCCGTACGTCACTAAACTCACGTGCCTAAAAAACTCTAAACCTTCCTAATCTGGTCCTCCTAATTACTAACAACATCAAGAACACCACCCCAAATCTTGTACTGCATTGCTTGCTTGTTACTATTAAATACTCTATAATCCTTTATGTACTAGAGCTTATTTTATCATTTCAATTATTTAAATCTTTCCCAAGTTTTTTTTAATTATTTCTTTGTTCAAATCGCCCCCTTTTTTGCTGGTATATAAAGGGTTAGTTAGGTGATGAAAATTTTCAAGACAAAAACTTAGTTGCCAATTAGGAACAAGTGCAACCAAACCCACAATTAGTCATAGACCATCAATTGATTGTCCGATCAAGAATCCTAGATGGAATCTTCTTTGTTTTACCATGATCAATACCTAAATTCTGATTTCTCCCCTGAATGTTCTTTTGGTTCTTTAGATTCATTTTCATGGGATGAACTTCTTTTCCAGAGCAACTCACTTCCTTTTAACACTAATGACTCGGAGGAAATGGTCCTTTTTAATGCTTTAGCCAATGGAGCGCCCAAGGAATCCTCAGAATCTAATTCCTCAAGTGGAATTAAGGAAGAGGAAGTGACTTCAAATGCGAAAGAAGAGGAGGAGGCTAAGAGAGAGAAATCTTACAGAGGGGTTAGAAGGCGGCCATGGGGGAAGTATGCTGCAGAGATAAGGGATTCTACAAGGAATGGCATCAGGGTTTGGCTAGGGACCTTTGATAGTGCAGAGGCAGCTGCTTTGGCATATGATCAAGCAGCATTTTCCATGCGGGGTTCGATGGCTGTTCTCAATTTTCCTGTGGAGATGGTGAGAGAGTCACTTCAAGACATGAATTATAGATGTGAAGATGGGTGCTCGCCTGTGCTGGCACTGAAGAGGAAACACTCCATGAGAAGAAAATCAAAGAGTTGGAAAACTAAAGTAAATCAAGTACCTCATAGTAGGCCACAAAATGTGGTGGTTTTGGAGGATTTGGGAGCTGACTACCTGGAAGAGCTTCTGAATTCATGTGACAGTTCTAATTCTTGGTGAATTCAGACCGTTAGCATCTCCTTAATTCCTTTATTTGTCAATAATTGTCTTCTTTTCAGACCTTTGGTTTTTTTTTTTTCCAAAGTTGAGGAGAGGGGTATGTCGTGGCATGAGTTTTTTTTATCCCTTCTTGTTAATCCTAATTTTGAAACACCACGTAAAGTTTGTTTCTTTTTCATTTACTAGAAGGTCGATTGAGCCATGGGCCTGCATAGTGGATATAATACTCATCTCTCTTTATCTACTTTATTTCTAGTGTAAGCAAGATTCTCTCTATAAAGTGGAAAAATGATGGAATGTTTTTTTCTTTTAAAAAAACACCCTGCACAATTGCTTTATCTCCTCTCCATCAATTACTGCAGTTTGAAGGCTAGCAAATAAATAAAAAATGATTTCGAAGTCAAACAAAACAAATTAAGAGCTTGAAATCTGTACAGAAAATTTCGAGTCCAAGTTAAAATGTATATTTTTTATAAGAGTTTGGAACAATCATAGTTTTATTCGCTCATTTAAACTTATAAATTACACTTTTTAAATAGTAGAGTTTTCTCGAATACAAAACAGAAATAAAGAAGCAAGCATCAAAAATCTCTTCCCTTTTATGACCAACTTGTTCATTTTAAGATCCAAGCTGGTGTTAATTAAGTGGCAATTTTAGGGACCAGTTTGTCAAAATCAAAGATCTGATATTGTATGTTGATCACTAAAGTGAACCTATGTGACGACTTTTCTCTCTCAACTCCCATCGTTTACTTCTACCTGGTCGAAAAGAAAACAATGTGCCCTACACGCTCCTAGTTTTGGTAGCGAGGTGTGTGTGTGTTGTTTGCTCTGGTTTCCCCACCCCCTTTGGACATATCGGTGCTTTTCTCAATCATATAATTTTGCTTTGCTTATCTTTGATTGTGGGAGAAGTTCTTACATGTTCGTCACAAGTGAAAATGAAGCAGGAAATAGTATCCAGCCAAATAAGAGTGTTGCCTTTAGTTAGTGCATCTGAACAAGAATGTGTAGTGAAATGTGTTCGACAATTCAAAATATCATACTATTTTTTTATATATAAATTATTGCACGAACATTTTTTTGGTGAAAAAAGAAAAATTGATACAAGATTTTTCTATCAAATATTAGACTATTATAGCTATTTGTTAGAAAATAATATAAATCATATTTTAAAACCTTATTAAATAGCTTAAACTTTTATATATATATATATATATATAAAATTTGATAACTATGAATATATATCATATATTTTGAGTTTACAATTTAAAACTCTTACGTAGTTTTTTGACATTATTATATGCGTGGATTGTGCAATGAGTTAACATAACTATGATAGTGAAAATTATTCCCTATATATGATTTTCTTAAAAAAATAAATAAATTAGAATCAATACATTGAATTAAAGGGAAGAAGACTGAAAATAGGATGCAAACAAAGCTGAGCTTACAGGATTTTAAGCTATGATAGTTATGGACGACAAATAAAACAAAATAAAGATGATACAAAGGTGTTTGAGAGTGTAGTTGTTGTTATTTTTTAAATTATTTTTAAAAAAAATATATAAAAATAATATTTTTTTTATTTTTTTAAAATTATTTTTAATATCAGCACATCAAATTGATATAAAAAAATAAAAAAATATTAATTTAAAATAAAAAAATAATTTTTTTTTCTTTTAAAAAATACCTTTTTTAAAAAAAAAGCCGAAGAGTCACCACCTGACCATGAAATATGCAGCTAGCAAGTGAGGGGGTACCAAAACTTTATAAGCAGATTAGCAGACTTGCTTGAAGTAATCGTAGAAAATTCTGACGTCTCGTTAATATAGGCCAGAAGCAGCAAATTATTGTGAATGGCAATAAGAACTTCAAACCATTGCTATCTTTTTTTTTTCTTTTTCTTTTTTATAAAAAATGATAACTTCATTAAGATATTTTATTTAATTTGATTTTTAATTTAATTTTTTATATATAAAAAATGATAACCATTACTCTTTATTGGAACAATAATTTGTTTTTTTATTTAATTTTTAATGTAAATTTTTTTAATTTCATCATTTAATATTATATTTATTGAAAATTGAGTTTCATAATTTATTTTGATTTACTTAGGTTATTTTTTATTTTCTTAGGTTATTTTAGTCTTATTTCCAAAATCATAGGTTTTAGAGGTTAACCCGATTGACACAGGTCTTTTAGGTAATTTTTTGTAGTTAATTTTTTTTTTAATTTCATTATTAAATATGTTAGTAATGCCTCTATATTTTTGTAACATTTTTTAAAAAAATTGATTTAACACATCGTAAATTTAGTTCAAACTAAAATTTGGAGGATTCAATATAAATATTTTCATCTTAAACTTAAGGATATTAATTAAGATAGCGATCCACTAACTAACTTACTTAAATTTAAAGTAAATCAAATCTAGTGAGACCCAAAAACCAACATGGCATTGCCCTTTTTTAGTTTATAGGAAAGAAAAGCCTAGGCCCAAAGTGTGTGTGGCAAGACCCAAAATGTACAGTTTGTGGCAAAAGGATACTCCTTCGTACGCTTATAACAGTGAGGCAAATTCTCCCTCGTTCAAATCGGAAAAAAAGAAACTACTGATCAGAGTAGGAGTAGAAATTCATTCAGAAAAAAGAAAGAAAAAAATAATATAGGAGGAAAAATTATTAAACAAACCAGATCTGTGTAGATCAAATCAGTTTTTTACTGCAGTAGATTTCTTTGGTTGGTAAAAGTTAATTTTCACAAGAATTTCAATATGAACAAAAATCCAAGAATCCAAGAATTTCAGTTTTGGTTATTTTATTTTTTATTTTTATGATTTATTTTTTTAACAAATAAAAATTAAATAAAAATGATAAAAATACCAAAATTATTAAAATTAACTAAATTTATTAAAAATACAATTTTTTTTGAATTTTTCTAATTTTTCTTTTAAATATATATAAAAATGGGGTAAAATCTTGGGTTACAACATATAAAATAAAGTCATACATTAATTGCTTCTATTACCTGTTAATACAACCTTTTAGGATATGCTCAGTGATTGTTCATATATCATGGATTGTTTTTAGAGATAAAATTGTAATGAAAAAAATATTATATCATAAAAATGTTTTACACATAACAAAGATAAAGTCACATATTAAATGATTCTATTATTCATTTATAGGAGCTAAGGATTAAGCCCGGTAATGATTCAATACTAGTTTGATTTTTAGATAATAAAAATAATTAATATGAAACCAAAATTACAAGAAAAAATTCAACGGAGTAAGGGTTTTAAAAAAGAAAGTATTTACAAATAATAAAGTCATATATTAAAAAATTCCATAATATTTTTGGTCAACTTTTTAGGATAACATCATGTGATACTTTATTTATTATAGGTTAATACATGAATAATAAAGCCCTCAATACACAAATAAATTTCAAGAAAAATAAAATAATTATAAAGTAGTTTATCTTTAGAAAATTGTTTTGAAAAAATACTTTTGCGCATAATAAAGTCATGCACTCATGATCTTTTCGGTTAACTTTTAAAGATAAAACACATTAATAGTTTATTTATCTTAGGCTGATACACAAATAATAAAACTCTGAATACACAACAAAATTATGTAATAAAAAAATTAACTGAACATGCAAAATAACAAATTAAAAATAACATCAACATGACAACTAGTTAAGAACAACATTAACATAAAAAAAATGGCATCCACACACATACAAAATGACAATTTAAAAATATTATCAACACACAAATAAAAAATGATGACACATCATAATGAATAAAAAACATAACAACTCCAAAACCACATCGACATATCAATTTTAAAATATTTTGAATCAGTTTTACATCATAATGAGTCAATTACAAATATTCAAAAGTTATAAATATTTTGTCACAAAAATTCAACAATATGTTAAAAATTATTAAAAATTTTCATTAATGCGAGAAATTGACTTTTTGAAGTCGTCAGGACTGCCGTGAGAAGCTAGAAAATGGTCAGAATAGTGTTTGCACATGGTGGCTTATGGTAGACACGAGCTGTGGAGGTGCAAAGCTGTAGCGAATGACTTCCATGCACCAATGGATGGTATAGGCACGTCTATAACAGGTTCAGGTGTGAGGCTTCTTCCTCTTCCCTTCTACACTAACGGTAAGCTTCCCCACCTCTCATAGAAGGAGATTAGGTTGTCCAATGTTTCAATCCTCTCCGTCCTTTCTCTCTCCTTCCTTCTGCATTTTCGGAAAGCTGCACCATTATCGAACATATATCTGCCTGGTATAAGTGATGAACTCGATAAGAATTAAATTTATAGTATGCTTATAGCATCAGACCGATAAATGAGAGCAGGCTGAAATATTTCATCAGTAGCTAGGCACACCATGCCTGCCTATCACTTTTGATGACCATTTAAAAATGTAGCCCACAAATGTTGTGATGGAAACAGATTGTATGATGGCATACAAGCTATTTATCAAAAAGAAAAAGAAAAGAAAAGAAAAATTGGTGATCCATGCTCTCAATTCCTCACATCTGCTTCAAAATGAACTTGGCCATGAAGCGGATGACATTATTCACCTAGGAAATGGCTTTCCTTCTTTTGTCCCCGCTCTTAATTAGTAAATCAATTAGCTAGCTATTTAGATTCGGAGAATCTACAGAGGAGAGTCCCCTATCAATCATTCCCTTTCATCTTCTGTTATGCCAGGTCGTTTGAGTTCTTAATAATTAAAGGGGATGAGATTTCATGAAAAAAAAAAAAAAGTGTAAGCCTAATTGACCAACCTTGTAGCCCATGTTAAATTAATTATAAAAAACATTGATTTTGTACTAACACGCTATTTTTATATATATATATAAATTAATCAAATATATCTAAATAGACTTAGATTAAAATTTAATCTTATCTTAATTTAGGTAAGATAAAATAAAATTTTAAGCTCGGTCCCCTATAATAAAACCACTTGGTTCTCAAAAGAAAATAAAAAATTGTCTAGCTCCACTAATGGTTTCAGCTATATGAGAAAAGTTAAGATGAGCAGGGAAGTGCCTAGTTCGTATCATTTAATTTAAAGTAACAAAAATAATAAAATTAATTAGCAAATTGTGTATAACTAATGTGTGGGTCCTCATTCAATTGCAAAAATGCAATTTGTAGCTGTATTTTTTCCCCCGAAATGCTCAGTCCTTCCCATCATCATAAAAAAAATTCCCTCTATATTGCAATAATTAATGCATGTTTTTTTATGATTTTTTCTTGTAATTTCTCTTTCGTCTTCGTGCATATTTATATAAGGGCAGGTATTCAGATGATAGCAAACAAGTTAGGTGACCTTAGAAGAAGTTATAGCACCCAACAACTGATGAAGGATCGATGGATCATTCTTTCTTCAACCACCCAAATCTAGAATTCTCGCCATCATCTCCCTCCAGCTCTCTAGATCTATTGCAGGATGACCTTCTTTTTAACCCTCATGATAATTTCTATCTATTCAACTCAAATGACTCTGAAGAGACACTTCCATCTGATGTTCCTTTCACCGAAGCCAAAGAATCTGCTACTAGTGTTACCTCCGATGTTCCACCAAATAACAAAGCCAAAGACTTGTCGGAACTTATTTCCTCGAATGAGATCGAGGAAAAGGAAGCCGCTCCGAATGCTACAGAAGAAAATCCCGGAAGGGAAAAGACCTATAGAGGGGTCCGAAAGCGGCCGTGGGGAAAATACGCGGCGGAAATAAGAGATTCCACTAGAAACGGAGTGCGAGTTTGGCTAGGCACATTTGATACTGGTGAAACAGCTGCTTTAGCTTATGACCAAGCTGCATTATCCTTGCATGGCTCTAAGGCTGTCCTCAATTTTCCGATTGAGAAAGTGAGAAAATCATTAAGAGAAATGAAAAGTGGTTTAGAAGATCAGTACTGGTGCTCCCCAGCCGAGGCACTGAAGAAGACTCATTCCAAAAGAAGAGCAGTGAGTAGGAAAGGGAAGGGGAAAGGGAACGGGTTAGCAACCAAAGAAGTGGTGGTGTTCGAGGATCTAGGAGCTGAATATTTGGAAGAACTTTTAAGCTCTTGTGAGAGAGGTACTCCTTAATGAATCAGCATCTCCGTCAGGATCTCACTACTACTGTCTTTTAATTTCCAATTTGATTTTGTATATTTTTCCTTTTTTGTGTGTGATTTTTTGTTTCACTAGGAAAAAAAACTGAGAGAATCTAGGAGAAAAAATGTTAGTAAGAAAAAACTGAATAAAATTTTAGTTTCCATGATTCTGCTTCTCAAAAATAATACCAAATAAAACTCAATTAGTTGTGTAATTTCCTTCCAGATATCAGAACAAGATATGAATTTTTTCTTTCGTTCATTTATTCACAAAAATTCACATTAATATTCTTTGAACATAGTTCTATAAACATCGTCAATATTCTTTGAACTTCCGTAATTAATAATGTTCCAAAATAAGATGTGTTTTCCAAATATGGCATGAATAATCTTTTAGCACTGTGAAGTACGTTCCTATCAGTTTAATTATTCTTAAAAAAACAAAATACTACGTACGTTGTAAGTATCTGATGTTGTTTCATTTTAACTCGACCGTGCATAGTTCTATATATATATATATATATATAATATCATACTACTGGTCTAATTAACGTCCACCATCTAAAATGAAAAAAAGAAAAAAAATCTTATTAATTGTTAGAAATTAAATATAAAGATATATCATACACCATTGTCCATAATCTACACACCTTTTATATATATATATATATATATATATATATATATATATATATATATATATATATATATATATATAATAGTTGAGGTTATCTTATTAATTGTTAGAAATTAAATAAATCCCTGACAAAACACACTTGAACAACACAAACTCATAATATTGATTAAAGTCTAAAGAGCGAAAACTCGAAACGAAAAACAACTGTATTTAAGAAAAGAAAGATTAAATTGAAATTAATTTAGAAATAAATTAAACGAAGATTTTGAGGATTTGTGCTCCTAAACATGAGGTTGAATTAACCAACTCTTAAGCAATGTCAAATGACTACTCAATCTAAAGCTTCAATTTTTAGGTGAGAGTAAAAAACATCTTTTTTATCATTCACACACACAGTAGCTCTTTGCCAGGATGATGAGATCTCATTATTATTGATGAGAGAAACTTCATATTCGTCTGCCGCAATCAGTGTCTAAGATGAGAAAATAATTATAATATATAAAGCGATAACTAAAGCATAAAGTTACCACCAAATATTATGCGAAAATGGTTAGAGAGAGAGCGCAAGACTTGACAAAAGATTGTCCTTCAAATTTACTCGAAACATTAGAGATTAGAAAGCAAGAGGTTTGACAGCATTTCTTTTTTTCTTTTTTTATAAATTCTCTTCAAATCAGGTGCCAGATTCCCACCGTCCAAATGCTAAAAATATGTATTAATCACATGACAATGATGTTCGCTTTATACAAATATCAAATAATTATTTGATTTTTAAAAAATTTTATTTTAGTAGCAAGTTAAGGCAACGAGTACCTGTAGGTCGAGTTTCTTGTATTCATATCCTATTTATTATTTATTGGTTAAAAAATTTAGATGCTTTTAAATTATATATAGGATATCCAATAGTGTTAAAGAATCATTTCAATCCAGTAATTAACATAAGTTATGAGATAATATTTTAATATATAATTTATATAATTTTCTAACACATTCGTTCAAGTGAAAGTTCTTTGAATTTAAAACTTGTTTAAGCTCATGTTACCAGCTTGTGCTTAATTTTTTTTATCAAATAGAATGAGTGATGAGATTCAGACTCGTAACTGCTTAGCCAACGAAACTCTTATACCATGTTAAAGAATCATTTTGACCCAGTAGCTAAGCTTGTTACATGATGTTTCAAGATATAATTTATATAACTTTTTAACAAATATGTATCCATTATTTATTTTTTAAAAAATACCCATTTATATCATATCCATATACATGAAATTTAGATTAAATTATCATCACTACTGGAAGCCCAAAAGGTCCTTTATATAAATAAGGATGAGGGATTGTACGGATAATACAAGCAAGCAAAACAAGTATTTTGTCTCTTAACAGTGTCATTTTGCTTACTACTAATTCCAGAACTTTAGGAAGGACTGACATATAAAGAATTTGAATTTGTTTTCTAAGTTAATAAGCCAACATTTGAAAATAGTGTAGTTGAAATTCCGAGAGATTACTTGCAAAGATTTAGCCTAATAAAAGATTTAATCTTTAACATCAATGTATTTCATTAATTCCCTTTTATTCTTCTAAAATCCATTAACAAATTCAAAGCATTTGACTGCGAGACTCACTTCGCTAGCCTTGGAAATTTGATGAGAGTAAACTATACATTTTGTTCTAAGATTAGTATATTCCTAATAATTATTATTGTGTGTATTTTGAATTATTTCATGCCTAAAATATTCCTCTATTTTTTATTCCTTTTATTTATTATATGTTTGTTAATTTGTATGGAAAATATATATTTTCATCACATCCAATTAAACAGAACAATTGCAATATGTTTTCAATTACAGATTTTTTTTTTGGCCTAATTGTCGATTCAATAATTCAAATAATCCACATATATATTTCTAAAGTTTTTAATTGTTATTGTTTTCCCTTAGTATATTGGATTACTTACAGGAAAAAAAAGAGGATGGTGGGATTGTAAGAAATATCTCTTATAAAATGATCTGCATGCGAAGTCATATTAATTTTAATTAAAACAAAACAATATATTAATTTGTCGTAAACGGTTTTTGGTCTTATATTCAAAAAACATTAAAAATAAAACTGGGGAGTGAAACGACAATAAGGTGAAGAATAGGAAGGAAAAAAAAAAGTCTGAGCCTCTCCAAAACAACATTGAAATAAAAAAATTAAAAGATAGACGGATAAAAGGATATATATATATATATATATATATATATATATATATATAAGGAAATATATCTTATGAAGGACCTATAAATTAATAGATAGGTAGTCCGAAATATTTTTGCGAAAGCATACACTGAGAAAATCGAAGAGATAAAAAAAACAACAGAGAAATAACACGTAATAAAGAGAGAAAAACAAAAGAAAAAACCAAAAAAAAATAAGAGAGAAAAAGGACTATTCATCATCTTCCACCCTCTCTCAAAAAAAAAAATATCAAAACCCTAGCCACCTTCTCTCATCACTTTCCGACCGGTCGCTAGAGACACACCAACAATAACCCTTGACCGAACCAACCCAACATCAGTGTGATTTCCTCACAAACCAACCCATAGCAGCCCGAACCAACCCGTAACAGCCCTTGACCGATCTCATTTCAACCCATAAATGTTCAATCTTATCCTCTCAAACCGACAGTAGCAACCCGACCTCAACACAATTCTGGTCTCCCTTTTATCACGGTGTTGATCCACCCAAAACCTCAACTCAAACTAGTCTAATTTTGCCCAGAAAAAATCAGACCTGAAAACCACCAACTTCAACCTAAAAATCACTTGAAAACACCACCATAACCAACCAACATCAACATGAAGCCTTTCCTAGACAAAACCCATTAGTCACAACCTCAATTACCCCTCAAAACCCCGATGTTTTTGCTGTCTTTTCTTATCTTTTCTTTTTTTGTTGGTCAGTGCAGCACATAAAGAGCATGCACCGCCACCAATCCCTCGACCCAAACTGCAAGCGCGTGCGCGTAGCACTGCTCCACCTTGTTTCGGTTCATTTATGACAGTTCCAGATTAAGGTTTTTTTGGATTCAAATGCCAATTTATTTGAGTTATTTGTACTATGATATTGATGTGGATTAATTTGTACGTGCCCATGTGTTAATGAAATTTGGGTGATACTTTATTATTTGGTGCGATATATATATATATATATATATATATATATATATATATATATATATATATATATCAATTGAGAGCTTAGACTCCATGTATATATAATAATTTTCGATTTCAAAATATCTCTGCTCTATAGAATTAATTTCGGCGCCCTCCTTCTGTTTTACTGGGAGAAAATATACGGGGAAAGGCTTTTGAATTTCTAGGACTGCTTTATTACAAGTCTTTGCTTTTTCTCTGTGATAAAATTTGCTTTTCCTTTAGGTCCATATCAAGTGGATTTTCATTATAATAGAAATCTTAATATAGTTAAGAAAATTCTCTTAACACCAATAGAAATAATTAATTAACTAAAGTTTAATTAGGCTGCACTTGATTGACACGTATACTCTTGTCAATATTTTATTTTACAAAATGAGTGCGAAAATTAATTAATTACACACATAACCTAAAACATTTGCATTGAATAATTCCCATAGTGTTCATATGGAAACAAAACTTATGAAATTAATTAGGATTACAGATGCAACATCTTCTCGAAAATTAAACGCTAGTTTGCAATAGCGGTAAGTGAACTCCTCATTTAGAGGTTGAAAGTCCTAACGTTATCTATAAACAATCTCAACTTGAGATTTGACTTGATGAAAGACTAGGATTGCAAGTTTGTGGGTAAATTAAGATAATATCAAAATAATATTTTTTTAAATAAAAATTGTTTTTTAAAAAATATATATAAGTAATTTTTAAACTGAATTATTTATATATCATCCAAGTTTGACGGAATGAATTAAGTCAGCTAGTCCAATTAGAACAACAAACATACTAATTTAAAATAAAACTTAGCTTAAATTATGTTCTAAGTTCACATGATACCAAGCCAATTTATGAAGTTACATTATATTTAATAACCATGTTTTAAAATAAAAATATGATGCAATGGTGATATAAAATTTCCAATAAAGAGGAGGGAATAACCCAACTATGTTTTCCACCTTTTACCCGGAGAAAAAAAAGCATACAAGTGAGATTTACCGTTGGCACTTGAAGAATTTTCACTCATCGTGGCTACATGGTAACGGAAATTACCAGCTGTAAAAGAGGTCAAAGATTAATAGTAAGAACAAACTCGTACAATGTACCGAGAAGAGAACTCTGGGATACCCTGTATTGACGTAAGCAAATTTGGCGTTAAGTAGTCGCCATAGATTTGTCGTATAGTGTGTCTCGACCGAGCATATTAATTTTTCAATCTCTCGCCTGCTCTGCTCTGCTCTGCTCAACTTTTGATTATTGGCTCGGGGACCGAATAAATTAAAAATTCCACAACTCGAAGACGATGATAATGAGAAGAGAAAAGAAACAAGATGTAATCAGGTATGGAGGTTCCATGCCTTATTCTCATAATACCCGCCCATTAACACTCAATCTCTACCGACTTGTCAAGCACACTCACTTCTTTTCTCTTCCAAAAAATAAGCTTAAAAAGTTTCAATGGCCAATGATCTTGAAAAGGTTTTGGTAAAACCTGTAAGGAATTGAAAATCAGCCACCATAGCTAGATAATATTTTATATATCCAAATTTATGATCCAACCTAAACTATCTTTAAAAAGAGACATCATCAACATCAATTTAATGTTGAAAAAGGAACAATCTCGGGATAAACTTAAAATATCATTCATAAGGACAACTATAAGATAAAAAAAAAAACTGATTTTTTTTATATACATATGTAATTGGAGACAACTGGCTATAAGAAGAAGAAAAAATAAATTTATATATATGTGATAAAAGTTATGATGAGAATATTTTTAGACACATGTTCTAATGCTATTTGTTAAACTTGATACATCAATAATAAAGGACAGTTATAATAAGAAATAAAAGCTAAATTTTTATATAAGTATATATAGCTATAAAGCCAGTTGTGCCCCCTCCACACAAACACATGTTATACAAAACAATAAAACATAAAATATTTAATTATCTAACAAGTCATTGAGTCTATAAAATCATAATTTTTCCAGTTGTGCATTTACAATATTTGTTAATTAATATTAAAATATCATTGATAAGGACAACTATAATGAAAAAAATTGAATCTTTATATATACATGTATAATTGGAGACAGCTGGTTGTGATGAGAAGAAAAAATAAATTTTTATATATGTGATAAAAGCTATGATGTTAATAATTTTAGATATATATTCTAATGTCATTTGTTAAACTTGATACATCAGTAATAAAAAACAGTTATAATAAAAAATAAAAGCTAAATTTTTATATAAACATATATAGATAAGATCAGTTACACGCGCGCGCACACATATATAAATATATATGTTTGTGTACGTAAAAATTCAATTTTTATTCTCATAACAGCTGGCGCTAGCTATATCTATATGTGTGTGTATCTATGACACTCAACACAGCTATATATATATATATATATATATATATATATAAAACTAAATATTAAACATGTAAGAATCTAACAAACCGATAAATTCATGAAGTTATAATTTCTATAGTCAACTGTGCATATATCTAGGGACAAATTTGAAAAAAGAAATTAATACCATCTGTTGGTCTTGGGATAACAATGATGAAAAGAACAATTAAATTTTTATTTACAAGGACACTTGTACAAAATGTTAGCACTAAACACACCAAGTTAGGTGTTAACAATCACACACTAAACTTTCTCTTTATTACCGTCACACCACTCAACTCCATTTTTGTCTCTCGAATTCACTGCCAGTAAGTAATTAACTCCCCACACATGCACTCACTATCCTCAAATGCTTCTTTCGTTGCGCACACAGACTCAGGATATATAGGCCCAGTATTCGCAGGCTTGGTTAAGTTTATGGTTTTACTTGTTTCCTTCCGAGAAAAGTTTTAACTCCGCCACCACCATGCACCATCACCTTTTCTTTCCTAGAGACCTGAGCTTCTTCTTTTCTTCTCTTTTTTTAATGCATCGATCCAAGCACTCTATATTATTTTAATTTCTAGGGCACCACTCTTGAAATTTCCCTGTAATTGAAAATCTATCTAAAAGTTGCTAAAAATTGGAATGAATTAGGCCCTATGAGAGAATCCTTCTACCTGTCTCTGACCTTCAGGCGTGTAGCATTCGCTGATCTCTTTGATTTACAAAAAGGCTATGGCAAAATAACTTCTATATGTTTTATATTCGATCGATCGACACCAAAATTAGTGAAATGCTGGTTAATTAGTTTTAATTAAATAGGGTTTGATTTCTCTTACAACATTCAGGTAGGTTACATTATTAGAGGTAATTAAATTGACATAATTAAAACCTTCACGTGTTTAGATTCTGATTCTGTCAACATAGATATACTACTTTCTACTTAATTTGTGACAAAACATGAAATTAAATTAGAGAATAATTTTATATTCAATAAAAAATTAAACTTAAAAAGAAATATAGATTGAAGACTATGCCTAAAATACGATATGCTAATACATGTTTTGTTGTGATTTTCGTAAGAACAGCTAAAAAACTAGTAAAAGAAATTAAATGTTTCTTCATACTCACAAGAAATTAAATTGATCGGTGCGCTGAATTTCAGATTTCAGTTGGTCAGCGACCAAAAGTTCCATTAATTTTAGTGAGCTCTATATCGGAATATGATGGAGTTGTATGAGCCTACGAGGATCCGACGTAGAAAGATAGAAAATCTCAAGTGTAATTAGATCCATGTATGATGTAACTCAGAATTAAAATCGAGTTGGAAATCCGTTGCTTTCTAAGCACGAGCCTATGAGCCTACTGCAATTAATCAAAATATATTATTTATATATGTTCAAGAATTTTAACCCCTCAGATTCCTCAAAAACACAATATTTAATAAGAAGCAGTAATATATATAACATCACCACTGGCTGGGCCATAAAGATGCAAATTAAAGTTTGACAGAATCAAGTAAAACCAAACATTCATTAATTTTCAAGCAGAACGTCTGCGGGCAGAAAATATATTTGAAGAATGATGTAAGATAGAAGAACAGCAAATACCTGAAGAATTATGGGCTGCAAATCTATTGCTTTTAACAAGTCTGGGTCCTGAAACCAAGCAGCAAGGCATGCATGGATCGATGTCGAGGAGAAAATAAACGAAAGACAATCTGGCACAGGTTAAAACTGAAAGATCACCAATATCAAAGGTCATGATATTCCTTGCCACATTTTCCTTTTCCTTTATATTTTTTAATAGTAAGTTGCAAGAAGGCTGAGACATCTTACTGACAACTTGGCACCACAATTTTCTCTAAAAAAACATTTTATTGTCACCCACTAACAGTTCTCAAATCAAACCACGGGCATGTGCCAAATCAAAGTATAGGATATGAAAGTAATCACAACACAAGCAATGGCATGGCATTTGTCGTCGTGGGTAAACCCTAGATAAACCATCAAAGCCACAAGTTGATCCATCACATATCACTAAGAAACATGATTCTGTTGCTGGCCCCAAATTCATGCCCAGAAAACACTTCAAATGCAGCTAAAGATCAAGGATCTTGATTGGATTAGAGAGAGATCAATCATCAAATAAACTGTAAATACATTGAAGAACAGAAAATATAATTAAACTTCATGCAAGATTCCTCAACAAAAAAGAAGTAACGTTAGGACTCACCAGACATCTTCAAAAACCAAAACGGTAGCATATCATAAGTTGCATTAATGCATAACAAACACTAGTTGGCATGAAACAGAAACAATACAAAAAAATATTAACTTTATAGAAAAATCCAATACTACAAATCCCATTATAAAGGGTTAGCAACCAAAGAAGTGGTGGCTTTCGAGTATTATTTGTTTAATAAAAAAGAAAAACACCCGAGAGAAACTAAAAGAGAAAAACAGTTGTGAGAAAAAACTGATAAAAATCTCTTTTGCATGATTATGCTTCTAAAAAATAATACCAGAATAAAACAAAACCTATGATGCTTTTATAAATATTGAAACTAATTAGGATTACATATGCAAAATCTTCTCAAGATGACATATTTTGCATTATCGAAGCTCTTCTAAGAAATGACTTAAAAGTTTTGATATTAACACAACCACATGTAGGACATAGTTATTAGATTTAGTCATCTAATTAAGACTCAAATTATATATTTATTGTGTGAACCGAGATAACTTTAAAACATCATAAATTATTTTAAAAATTCTTGAAGTTGAACTAGTTGGATCTCATCTAGATCAAACCAAGTCAATTAAATTAACCAAATTTAATTAGATCAATGTTTAAACTAGTTTAAGATAAAATATAATTTGGTTAATGTTTAAGATTATTTATTATTCCCACTTATATTTTATAATTTAATAAAAATATAATGCAATGGTGATGTAATATTTTCAATCAGGGATAACCCACTATCTTTTCCATTTTATTTTTTACCAGGAAGAAAAAAACATACAAGTGAGATTCTGAAATTTACCGTTGGCACTTAAAGAATTTTCATTCATCGTTGTTACACAGTAACGGAAATTACCAGCTGTAAGAGAGGTCAAAGATTAATAGTAAGAACAAGCTCGTACAATTTACCGAAAAGAATGCTGTTAGATACCCTTTATCGACGTAAGCAAATGTGGCGTTAAGTAGTCGCCATAGATTTGTCGTATAGGGTGTCTCGACCGAGCATATTAATATTTCAATCTTTCGATCTAGGTGGTAGTCTAGTGGTAAGAGCTTGGGACTAAGGGGTTTGCTCCCTCTTAGGTCTCAGGTTCAAACCCTATGGCTGCTCATATGATGGCCACTGGAGGCTTACATGGTCGTTAACTTCAGGACCCGTGGGATTAGTCGAGGTGCGCGCAAGCTGGCCCGGACACCCACGATAATCAAAAAAAAAAAAAAAAAAAAAAAAAAAAAAAAATATTTCAATCTTTCGCCTGCTCTGCTCTGCTCGACTTTTGATTATTGGCTTGGGGACCGAATAAATTAAAAATTCCACAACTCGAAAACAATGATAAGAAGCTGTAATCAGATGTGTTGGTTTCATGCATTATTCTCAGAGTACCCGCCCATATCAAAACACACTCACTTCCTCTTTTCTCATCCAAAAAAATTAGCTTACAAAGTTTAAATTGCCAGTCATCTTGAAAGGGTTTTTGTAAAACTTGCAAGGAATTGATTAAATTGAACATAAATCCTTGAAAATAAGCCTCCATAACTAGATAATATCTTATATATCCAAATGTATGATCAAACAAAAATTAATTTTTAAAAGATACCAAACATCAATCTATGGTTGAAAATAGAACAATTTTGAGATAAATAATTATACATACATCTTATAAAATAAAAATATAGAAAATATATAATCATTTAACAAGTCATTGATTCTATAAAATAATAAATTTTTTAATAAACTATCCACGCGTTTGTGCATATACAGAATTAATTTAGATATAAGTTCTAATACTATTTGTTAAACTGTAAACATTATTAAGAATGACAACTATAATAAGAAAAAAAAACTGAATTTTTATATATAGATATATAATTGTAGACAGCTGGCTATGATAAAAAAAAAAATTATATATGTCATAAGAGTAATGACAAGAACAAAGTTAGATAAATGTTCTAATACCATTTGTTAAATTTGAGATGTCTGTAACAATGACACACACAGAGAAAGAAACCTATAATAAATTTTTTTTAAAGGAAGATTTTAAGGATAAACCTTTTTTAGACTTTTGTAAAGAACTCTATAGATTGGAGAGACAATATTATTGAATAATCTGAATTGAACCTCAACATGTCTCTCACCACACCTTTTTATTATTTAAATTTCAATCAGACTTTATTGATTTCAATGAATATCAAATGTAAATAGTGTTATATTTTCTAGAACGTCAAGGAAAAGTTAAAAAACTTTTTATATATATTTTGTCGAAGTTCACCGCGCACATGTACGAAAATAGATGACCTCCACCTTTTGTTTCCTGGAGACCTGAGCTTTTTTTTTTAATACATCGATCCAAGCACTCTATAGTCTGTGGGAGTCCAATTTCTAGGGCACACCTCCTGGAATTTCTCTGTATAATCATGGTATTAGTATGATCCAATCAGTTTTCTCGAAAATCATCATTGGAAATCTATCTAGAGTGCTGCTAAATATTGAAATGAATAGAACCCTATAAGAGAATCCTGCCATCAGTCTTTCCGTGGCGTTCAGGAGTGTAGCTGATTTGTTTAGGGCTGTGCGTTATAGTTATATTTTTAAAATGATTTTTATATTGAAATATATTAAAATGATATTTTTTTATTTTTAAAATTAGTATATCAAAACGATAAAAAATATATTAAAAAAATTAATTTTTAACAAAAATAAATAAAATTTTTAAAAACACAAATGCAATTGTTTTATAAAGTTAATGACCATGGCAAAATAACTTTTTTGCCCTAATATTTGTATCCCTAGATATTTGATAAAGTTAATGACACAAAAATTAATGAAATGTTGGGTGAGGTTATCTTAGAGGTTAAATTAACAGAATAATAACTTTCACTTGTTTAAATTTCAATTTTATTCATATAAACATGATGATAATATATGATAGAATATTAAATTATAAATAATTTTATATTTAATAACAAACTGAACTTATAAAAAAATTATGGATTGAAAGATTATATCTAAAAATACAACAACATCATATTATTAACAGCAACAAAACAACTCTGCTGCTACAGCAGCAGCACAGGATCCTCATCCTTGCCAGCAAGTGCAGTAGCAGCAGGTAGGGGTGTTCAAAAAAACCGACTAACCGATTAAACCGAAAAAACCGAGAAAAAATTAACCGAAAAAACCGAACCGATAGAAAAAACTGAATAAACCGATTAATAAATAAAAAAGCTTAAACCGATTGAACCGGACCAAACCGAACCGGTTTAAAAAAAAAGTATAAAAAGAACAATTCCTAACCCTAAATTACTTTCCCCCTTAACAGCCGTCAACCCCCCCTCCCCCTCCAGCCTTTCCCTTTTACCCTTCCTCTTTCCTTTTCCCTTCCCATAACCCTAAATCACTTTCTCTCTTTCTAGCCGCCAACTCCCCTCCCTCTCCAGCCTTTCCCTTTTCCCCTTTCCCTTCCTCTTCCCAGAACCCTAAATCATTTTCTCCCTTTCCAGCCGCCACCCCTCCTCAAGCCTTCCCTTCCATTTCCCCCTTCCCAGCCTTCCCCTTCCAGTTTAACAATCCAGATGCGAGGGAACCATTGTTCAAGAAATCTTGCCTTTGATGGTGATACAATATAACTTATACTAGTTCCATCCTTGTGCTGGGAGAATGCAAGCTTTGAGATTTATGGTCAATCAGCTCTCTCGGGACCTCCCTTCCCCTTCCCTTCCCCTTCCCAGCCCATCTCTTCTCCTTCTCAGCCCCTACGTGGAAAACTTTGATTGTTGGTTGCTTTTTCCGGTTGCTTTTCTTGAATTTTCAAGTTGTTGTTGTGATTAATAGCTTAGATTAATATTTGATGTCAGATTTTTCCTCTGATTTGTTCAGTGATGAAGATGAGTCCGGTTTTTCTGGTTTTTATGCTAAAAAACCAACCCGAACCGAACAAAACCGGTTCGGTTTGAACCGGTTCTCGGTTCAGTTCGGGTTATATTAATAAGAAATACTATTTTCCAGTTCGGTTGAATTTTTGGGTTAAAACCAGACCGAACCGGACCGTGAACACCCCTAGCAGCAGGAGACAACAGCAGCAGCATCATAGAATTGTCACCCTCGTCAACAACCATTCTGAATTAACACCTCCAACGGCTACTATTCAGAATGGTAATTAACCATACATAGAAATCATAGTTGTGGCAGATCAAAGATAGATCAATAAAGAATCAACAACTATTTCAACCAACAGCTACTTCTCAAAGAAGGAAATTATAGCTATGACAAACCTTTTATAGATGGAAACTACAGCTACCTCACATTAGAAACAAATCAATATATATAAATAAGAAATATTGTATTCATAGAAAGAAATAAGTGATAAAAAGGCAATAATTAATTAGTACTCTATATATAGAGAGTATCATGTACAAACTAGTTGTAGTGCTCACGTTTGTATTCTTGACAATAATTGTAGTAAATTCATATTCTTCAACTATTCCGTTCCCTTGTTCAGCTTTTTCTCTCATATATGATAAGCTAATTCCTATTGTTTTTTTGGTAATTTTGTCAAAAAACAAAAACCCAGTAAAAGAAAATGTTTCTTCATAAATGAGACCACCTATTCAAAACATTGATCAATTATATTGATCGGTGCGCTGAATTCCAAATTTCAATAGGTTAGTGACAATAAATTCCATTAATTTTAGTGAGTTATATATCTGAATGTGATGGAGTTGTATGAGTCTATGAGGATCCGTCGTAGAAAGATAGAAAATCTCAGTTCCAATTAGCTCGAACTTACAAATGGAGTTATAAAACCATTTCTAATTCTAGCCACATCAACGATCCTGAGGCACTACTTTGACATGTCCTTCTCTTCTAGCTGTTGCCCAATGTCAAGCCCTTAAGCCTAACATTATACTTCAGTCTTAGGTCTTATTCAAGATATATATTTTATTTACGCTCAACAATTTTAGTCCTCAGATTCCTCAAGAACACAATATTTAATAACAAGCAGTATGATGTCTAGCGTCACCGGTGATGGTGCCATAAAGCAACAAATTAAATTTTGATTAATTTAATTTTCAAGCAAAACGTCTCCGGGCAGATAATATATATATTTGAAGAATGCTATAAGATAGAAGAACAGCACATACGTGAAGAATTATGTGCGAGAAATCTATTGCTTTTAACAAGTCTTGAAACCAAGCAGCAGGCATGGATGTCAAGGAGAAAATAAACCGAAGAGAGCCTAAGCTCAAGTTAAAACTGAAAGATCACTAATAATATCAAAGGTAATGACATTCCTTGCCACATTTTCCTTTTCCTTTATCTTTTTTAATTGCAAGCGGCAAGCAGGCTATGGCAACTTCACACATCACTAAGAAACATGTTTCTGTTGCTGGCCCCAAATTCATGCCCAGAAAAACTCTTATAGTGCAGCTAAATGTCAAGGATTTTGATTAGATTAGAGAGAGAAAGATTAATTGTTTTCAATGAAACTATGTTGCGAAGTGACAGAAGCAGTGGCTTCATTAACAAGGTGGGTTCAACGGCTTTTAGACATTTTATTGATGATTGCAACCTAATCGAGTACAACATGTCAGAGGGTTTGTACACCTGGTTTCGTGGGGGATCCATGAGTAAACTAGACCGTATTTTTTCTAGTCCTTGTTGTCATTTGCAATTCCCTCTTTTGTCTCTTCGACGGCTTCCAAGAGGGTTCTCTGATCATTGCCCTTTAATCCTAGGGGTTTCACCTGCAGAAAAAGGTTGGATTCCTTTCAAATTCATGGATTGTTGGCTCCATCATCCAAATTTTAAAGATATCGTAAAGGGTATATAGGATGAAGCTTGCAATGAATTTTCAGGTCAGTTCAAGCTCATTAAGAAGCTCAGCTTTATGGCAACTCGGCTCAGACAGTGGAACAGGGTTGGTTTTGGGCATTAGGAGACTGCTTTGTCATTGATCCATAGCAATATTTCAGCTATAGAAAAGAAATCAGAATATGGGCAATTATCTACTGTAGAGCAGAACTCGCTTGATTCATTGATCAAGAAACAGTGGCAATGTAACTTGCATATAGAAAGCATGTGGCGTCAAAAGTCTCGCCAAATTTGGTGTCGCCTGGGCGATCGCAACACGCGTTTCTTCCATCTAGTTGCTAACTTCAGGAGGGCTAAAAACCATCTCAAGAAAGTGGTTCATAATGGTTCTGTTGTTGAAGGTTTACCGGTCATAAAAGATGCGGCGGTTAACTTCTTCTCCAACTTATTCAGAAGTTCTGATAGATTCCGAATTGGTTTAGGGCCTGTTGGTTTTAAAACACTCTCGGCTTCTTCTTCAGCTAACTTGGAGCGAGATATCACTTTGGAAGAATTAAAGCAGAGTGTTTGGGATTGTGATGGGAGCAAGAGTCCGGGTCCAGATGGTTTCAATTTCAAATTCTACAGGCTTGCTTGGAATTTTATTGCAGATGATCTGTTAGACCTGGCCAAGAATTTCTTCAAAACAGGTAGGCTTCCAAAAGGAGTCAATCATGCTTATGTTCATCTAATTCCGAAGATAGCTTCCCTAGTTGGCTTCAAAGATTTCAGGCCTCTTAGTTTGATTCATGGCATTTACAAGATAATGGCAAAGGTTCTTTCTAGCCGTCTGAAAGCAGTTATGCATGACCTTATTAGTGAGAATCAAACAGCTTTCTTGGCAGAGAGGCAAATAATTGATGGGTTTTTGGTTGCCAATGAAGCAGTTCATTCCTTGAAAAGACACAGAGTGTCGAGCCTTATCTTTAAGGTGGATTTTCACAAAGCTTTCGATAGTGTGCAGTGAGATTATTTAGAGCAGGTTATGAGGCATATGGGTTTTGGTGAAAAATGGATTAATTGGATCAACACTTGCATCTCCACTGTAAAATTATCAGTGCTGATTAATGGATCTCCTTCTAAGGAATTCCTGATGGGTCGTGGGATTCGCCAAGGTGACCCCCTTTCTCCATTCCTTTTTCTAATAGCAGCAGAGGGATTATCTGTTTTGTTTCAAAGAGCAGCTTCAAATGATCTTTTCAAAGGTATCCCTTTTGGAGACAGCTTTTGCCTCAGTCACCTACAATATGCAAACGACACTTTGATCTTCATGCCTGCTAATCTTCATATGGTCAAAACAGTTAAAAGGATCCTGTTGTGGTTCGCTATTTGTTCAGGTTTACACATTAACTTCCATAAAAGCTCTTTAATTGGCATAAATGTTGGGAAAGATACTTGTGCTAGTATGGCACATTCAGTCTTTTGCAGATTTGATTTCTTGCCTTGCTCTTATCTAGGCATGTCTTTAGGATCCAATCCTAAAAGATTGTCTACATGGAAGCCTATTATTGAGAATTTCAGACGAAAGTTGAGCATGTGGAGAGGTCGTATGCTTGGTATGGCAGGACGTATCTGCTTAATCAAAAGTGTCTTGAGTTCATTGCCAGTATATTATATTTCTTTTCTTATGCCTAAAGGTGTCTGCAATATACTAACATCTATTCAACGAAGATTCTTGTGGTCTGGAGTGGCGAAGCAAAAGAAAATCTGCAAGGTGCAGTGGCGTATTGTTGTGAAAGCTAGAAAAGAAGGAGGCCTCGGGTTGGGTTCTTTAATGTCAAAAAATATATCCATGCTTTTCAAATGGATATGGAGGCTAAGCTTACCAGAACAAGCCTTATGGAAACAGGTAACAACCCATCTTTACTCCCCAACTTTCGAGAATGGAATCCCAAAATTGCATGGTCATATTTCCCCATTTTGGAAAGATGTTTTGTCAATCTTAGATCCAAACAGTGTCATCGGTTTATTATTGCGTAAAAATATTAAATTCAAGATTGGAGATGGATCCTCCATCCTTTTCTGGTCTGACGTGTGGATAGGATCAAATGCATTACGTAGCATTTTCCCTAAGCTTTACCAAATTTCTACTTTTCGGAATGGTTTGGTTAATGAGATGGGTCAATGGGTGAATGATCAATGGCGATGGAATCTGGTTTGGCGTAGGAAGCTCTTATCTTATGAAGAGCAACAATATCATCATTTACTCTCAATGCTGGAGCCAACGATAATTCGTCAAGGAAAAGATGACAAACTTATATGGCCATGCAATTCTGATGGCAGCTTCTCAGTTAAATCGTGTTGCACCCTAATTGACAATACCTCCTCTGAGACTGATAGAGTCTTCGAAGCCAATGTTTGGATTAAAGGGGCTCCTCCGAAAGTTCAGGTGTTTCTCTGGTTGGCAGTACAGGACAAAGTTAGTACAAGAGCTTTTCTCCATCAACGGACTGTTTTGTCTGCCACACAAGCTTCATGTGTCTTTTGCAGCTCAAATTTGAAAATCTCAGAGCATCTTTTTATACATTGTAACTTTTCTAGGAGTGTTTGGATGAAAGTTTTGGATTGGTGGGGTATCCAATGTTGTTTACCGAGAACAATTGACTTGCTTCTTCTGCAGTGGCCCGAAATGGTTCATGGCAAATTCCAAAGATCAGCTTGGACATTAATTTCAAGTAGTACTATTTGGGGTATATGGTTGCTGAGTAACAAAATTGTTTTTGAGGAGGGAACTATAAACTTATTTGATTGTTTCTCCACCATCCTTCATCGGGTTGTTATTTGGTTGCATACTCAAGATTCAAACTTTAATTATACAGGAAATGACCTCTTAAGATCTTTTGATGGCATCAAATTATGGTGTAATAAGAAATCTTAGGTAGTCTTCTTGTTGTTTGCTGTAGTAGATCAGTTTTTTTTTCTTTTTTCTTTTTTCTTTTTTCTTTTTTATATCGCTTGTATTTCTCTTTGGCTATTCGCTTTATGGCCTTCTCAATATACTCTCGATGATTATCAAAAAAAAAAAAAAGATTAATTGTCAAATAAACTAGAAATACATTGAAGAGCAGAAAATATATTTAAACTTCATGCAATATTCCTTAACTAAACAGAAATAACGTCACTACTCACCAGACATCTGCAAACAACAAAAGTATAGCATATCATAATTAATTTGCATTAATGCCTAACAAACATTAGTTGGCACGAACAGAAACATTACAAGAAAATATATATTAACTTTATGAAGAAACCCAATACTACAAACCCAATTATAAAGGGTTAGGAACCAAAGAAGTGGTGGTGTTCGAGGATCTAGCTAGGAGCTGAATATGTGGAAGAACTTTTAAGCTCTTGTGAGAGAGTTGTTCCTCAAGTGAATCAGCATCCCCGTCGGTATCTAACTACTGCTGTCCTTTTCTTTTCCATGATTCTACTTCTAAAAAATAATGCCAAAATAAGATTTAATTAGTTTTGTGTGTGTGTGCGCGCGCATTAATTTCTGTCATTGTAGTTTAAACACTGCACAGTACTGCACTTAGTTGCATTCAGTTAAACTTTAAACACTGCATAGTACTGCACTTAGTTGCATTCAGTTAAACCCTCATTCCCCCATTATCACCGTCACAGTACCACTCGGCACAATATTTCTCTCTCAAAGAACAAACCTCACTGCAAGTAACCCCACGCACATGCACTCACTATGCTCAAAATGCTTATTTTCTTGCCCACGCACTCACTTATTTTCTTGCAGTCACCATACTAACCTAGTTAATGCTTTCTCAAATCAGCCTCCATAACTAGCTAGTGTGTGTATATATTATGTATCCACTCCTTAACTATTTTTAAAAGAACATTACTCTATATTTAAAAACAGAATAATTTTGAGATAAATAAATACATAGACATTATAGAAAACAACCAAAATATAAAATATATAATCATTCAACAAGTCATGGAATCAATAAAATCATAATTTTTTCAGTTAACTGTACGTATACATAGGACTAATTTGAATAAAAACTCTGATATCATTTATTAAACTTCAAACATAAGTAACATTGACAATTATAATTAAAAAAGGGGCAATTTTTTATATGTATATATAGCTGGAGACAATTGTGATGAGAAGAATATCTGGATTCTTACATGTGCATATATATAAACACATTAAAAAACATCCAAAATATAAAACGTAAAACCATCCAACAATCAAATAAATCTATATATAAACTTATAATTTCTCTAGTCAAACCGTGCGTATATGTATGGCTAGTTTTGGTTAAAAAATAAATAAATACCATCTGTTAACACTAAAACAAAACAAGTTTACTCAGGATACTAACCTAGTTAATGCCTTTTATATTTAATCGCACTACCCAGGTGGTTCTATGTCTAACATTTGTAGGCTTGGTTCAGTCTATGGTAACTAACTAGTCTGTAATTTTCTCCGATCTGGAGTTCTTTAGACTTTTGTTAAGAACTCCAGATCGGAGAGACAATATTACTGAAAAATCTGAATTGAACTTTAACAACACGTCTCTTACCGCACCTTTTTGTTATTTAAATCTCAGTCGGACTTAATTTATTGATTTCAATGAATATCAAATGTAATAAATAGTGCTATAGTTTTGAGAACGTGATGGAAAAGTTAAAAACTTTTGGTTCTTAACTCCATCATCGCCACCACCATCACGTTTGGCTTCCTAGGAACGTGAGCTTTAATTTTTTTTAATGCATCGATGCAAGCACTCTATGCTATTCTAATTTCTAGGGCACAGCTCTTGGAATTTCTCTGTATAATCAGGTTTTTAGGGCGATTCAATCAGTTTTCTAGAAATCATCATTCGAAATCTATATAGATAAAAGCAGCAGATAAGAAGCCTGTATAGCCTTATGAGAGAATCCTTCCATCTGTCTTTCACGTGTAGGAGAGTAGCAGATGCTCCGTTCGTTTCATTATCTCTTTGATTTACAAAAATAATTTTATATTTAATAACAAATTGAACTTATAAAAAAAAACATGGATCTACAAATATAACAACATATATGATAAGCTAATTCCTATTGTTTTGTGGTAATTTTCGTCCAAAAAACTAGTAAAAGAAAACGTTTCTTCATAAATGAGACAAAAAAGTAAATTGATTTTGCGAGTGTATGACTACTCCAGAGAATCAGTGTTGCCTGAGAGAGAGATGGAATTAAATAAAGCCTTTCTAATTTGGGTGTTTAACCCTTGTCCTGAAAGGGAATCGAGCCCTAATATAAATAGATAGAATCTAAAGCCCAGAAGAACTACTATTACTTGATCATAACATAAAGTCCATGCATTGTGGGTTTAGAACCCATGTGACCCTTCTCGATGCATACTGGATTTTGGGTAGCCAGTGTACCAGAAAGGCCTATGCTACTCTTTCAGTGCTCAAACAATAATTTAGATGTCTTAACAATCAATAAAATAATCTAATTATAAACTTTATGTAAAAATATTTAGATTTTAAAAACAAAATATTTTAATTTAATAAAATCTAAAAATATTTATTTATAATTAATTCAAAATAATTTATTAGAGGTTATGAAAAAGAATATTATATGAACACCTGGATTGTATTTGGGAAATACATACCAAAAACCTAGCTGTCTAAAAGCATAAGTTGATGATTTTTGGATTGCCTGAAAATCCTGAACCATTTAATTAGCGCATCCCACCAATCTAAGTTGGCCCAATTGTTCATTGGGAATTAGACTTTTTTCTCATCTAGACGAAGTTTACTCCGAGGAGTCATCTCTCCTGTGTATTAGGACTAGTCTAGTTTTTATATTTTTAATTTTTTTTCTTCTGTGTTTTTAATTAGTCTTAAAATATAAATTATATATTGAAGTTCCATCCAAAAAACTTAAAATTTTTAATTAAAATAGTTTTTTAATAATAAAAATATACAAATTAAAAATAGATGGGTCTTGGCAAAGATTTCGAACCTGAATGCCTAACTAGTCCTGCCTGCTCGGGACTAGATTTTCTTAGTTGGTTCGTCTGGGCTCTCAGATTATAATTCATATCAAAAAGTGAGAGTCTATTTTTCACTTGTCAAACCTCTTCATCTATTCTCATGTCTGTCTCTCTCGTTTGTTTGTCTAAAAGCTGAAAAAGGCCCAAGACAAATTATCCAGTCAAAAGAACATGGAACCCCATGTTTGTGGTTTTAACAGCCATACGCACATATATGTTGTCTTCATTCCTCGTGCTTCAAAATACCTGTAGATTCCTCAACCTCTGCTACTTCCTACAAAGCATAAACCTTATTTCTTTCCCAAGCAATCTTGGACTTCTAGGTTCTCTTTTACTCACGACTCAGATAATATGCGCGTTGAAGAATTAAATCTTGTCGAGTCGTATTGGTGTTCCTATTTTCTAAAGTCAAAAACACTGTTTTATCACTATCAACCATCCTAGAAAAAACTAGTCATTATGTGCAGACAAAAATATCAGGTGATATAGGGCGATCATCATGGGCGGGTCCTTCAATCTCTTTAATATGGTCTGACCTATAAACAGAACTTTCCGGTGTACAGAAGAGTCCATTCTATAGACCGATGGTGTTTGGGCAGACACTAACATAAGACACTTCACAACTTTTTGAACTTTAATTTTGGTGCATTTTTCTTTTTCAAATCCACAACATTAGCCAACCTGAATAGACCATATAAAAACCATCCACAAATCCATTGAATCAATGGTATTTTCTAGCAAGAAAGCTACTTTTGGTTTTTTCTGAGAACCATTTTGTAGTGCTTATTGCTTTTATTGTCAAAGAGAGAAACAAAGGAAGGGGTATCTTGCAGCCATGTTAGTTGTGTGACTGTGTTGGATATCCTTTTAAATAATTATGCTCCCCCCTTTACATGGGACATTGAAAGAGATTCCAAGAAGCCATTGAAACCTTTATCAAATTATACAGATTTTTATAGAGTGGGAGTGGGAGTGGGAGGCTAGCTTTCACTGTAAGGGGTTTCGATTCAAGAGTGGTGAATGAATGATGGTAAGAAAGATCTAGGAAGCTCTACTTTAAGCTATGGCCCTTGAGAATGGACTCCTCTAGCGAATTCTAAACATTTTTTAAGGAATGTGGATGCCAACATTATGAAGTGGAAGTGGTGAGAAAGTTGGAGGTAGCTAGGTTTTTATGCAGTTTATTGTTCTTTAGAATTTGACCACCTTCATGGCACTCACACAAATGTAATCATTGAGCATCCACCCTTTATTCCCAGCTCTACCCGCTGAAAACTCAGCAATTCTTGTTTATAATTTTTTAAAAAAAATTATTTCTTCTTTCAAACTTGTCAAGGACGATGGTTATACCCTCCATTAGGCCGCAAAATTCGAAGCATTACAATAATTTATTACGTGGGTACATATCATCATTAATGATTGCTAGCAAATACTTAAGATTTAATAAAACAAATTAAGATCGATGATGCCGACTGCAACGGTGAACACTGCCCCCTTTCTTTTTAATCTCCTGGCAGCTACTTCCTATAATAAATTAAGTGGAAATCTCTCGTTGAATATAATCATCCTGTCTAGATATTCTTGCCTGCATCTGTTAACGTTATAGAGCTACTGATGAATTCGGCAGATTAGCATCCATATGCTTGTGATCGCTCCTTAAATTCATGAATTTTAAGTGTTTAATTAGTAATTTCTAAAGATAATATGTATGTTGTTGTCAAGTTTCAAGTCTTTTTTTTGTTTAACACACACTTCATATATAAAGTCTAGCGCACGCGCGCATATATATATATATATATATATATACACACACACACACACACACACACACACACACACACACACACACACACACACACACACACACACACACACACACACACACACACACACACCCATTTGAAAGGAATAAGAATTTCATAAATTTCAACGTTACAAAAAAAAATTATAAATATTTTTGAATGTGACATTGAATTCGGCATTCAAATTAAGAAACTTCATAAACTGAGCTTATTTATTTGTTTCATCAACTCCAAGGACCTATTATTGCCTTCCTTTAGACTCCGATTCTTTAACAAACGTTAACATGCGACCCTTATTATATTACTTTTTTAATATTTAAGATTTTTTTTAGATTTGGAGAAATTTCAAATTAGTTTAATGCACATTTTAATGAAACAAGTATAGTTTCTTATTTCATTATTAAATTGAGATAAAATTTTATCAAAATATTCTAAATATCTAAACTATATAGAGCCAACTAGCTAGCTAATATAACAAAGGGTGAAATTATTTTTTTAAGTTAAAAAAAATAAATAAATCATTAATACCAAAGATATATTTTATTTTATTTTTTACATTGAAGGGCCAAAAGTGCATTAAAAAAAAAGAGTATGTACATTCCAGCTTAACCAATCAAATTTGTAATTTGATTATTGACCTTAACCCAATTCAAAATATTCTTAATATTGTTCTTCACCCTTATTTTTTTATATATAATAATGAGACAGCACTTTATTTGCCAAGACAAGGGACATGTTATCCATCTACCCTAATTTTAGACACAACTGTGGTGGCTAAAAAATCAAGACAAAGCATTTTCTACTCTAAAAACTCATTTTAACCCAAAAAATATTTTATAAACACCTTCATACATCTAAAAACCGATTTATTAACTTATAAAACTCAAAAACTAGTCAAAAAGCATAAAATCAAACTGGTTAAAATTTTTCTTTCTAAACTTCGACTTGCACACCAATATTAACCATTTCAGTGGTCAAAATTGATGTCAATGATGACTTTCTGTCTTTACGCTAAAATCTAGTGATGCTCTCTTTCTTTCTCACCTCTCACAAACCATGAACTAAAAAACAATAGAAATAAAATTTTATGCCAAAATTTAATTTTAAAAAATTTAAAGGACCAAAAAATTATGATTTGAAAAATTGAACTAAATTGAACTTTTCATGCCAAGTTTGAGCCACCACCTACTTTTGACACCTTTTCTACCTTGGTCCCCCATTTTTCAATATTGCCACTCATTAAGAAATAGAAAGCAATTGTCTTTCAATTTTGCAATTGAAGGGCTCCATCAAGGAGAAAAGGACTTTAGAGATCAAAACGAGAAAATAAAAAAAAAATCACCACCTCACAGTTAGGTTGCTTTCTCAACTTTGATTTGTTTTTCAGATTACATTGAGGTTTTAAATAATATCCATTAAACTTTTTTTTATCAAACTTCATTAAGGGACTAAAAGTTATAATTTGAAAATTTGGAAGACTAAATTGAGATTTTCACTCTAATTTTTAACCCATCATCTATTTTTTAGTGTCTTTTTCATCTTGATTCTTTATTTTTTAATTTCACATCTAGTTAAGAGATAGGAAGTCGTTGTCTTTCAATTTTGAAATCAAAGAACTCAATCTAGAAGAAAAAATTTGAGAATCAAATAAATAAATAAAATAAAAATTATTGCTACAAACTATAATGATTTACTAGTTACATGACCCGTGCGATGCCGCGAATCAATTGTTTTACATAAAAATATTAAAAAAACTAAGATCTAAAACTATTAGGTTTTTTATAAAGCTATATTCAAGGCATATAAAACAAATTATAATTCTAATTATGAAAATTCATTAAAAAAACACAAAAAAAGCAAAAAAAAAGAACCTATAAAAGCATATAAAAACAAAAAAAAATGAAAACGAAAAAATATATATATTATAATATAATTATAATTATAATAATTATTATATATAAGTATAATTAAAAGGCTAATAATAATAATTATTATTATTATATATAAGTATAATTAAAAGGCGTGGGGAAGCTACAATGTTTTCCCCACGCCTTTTAGTATATTGCTAGTTAAATGACCCGCGCGATGCCGCGGGGTCAATTTTTTTGCATAAAAAATATTTAAAAAAACTAAGATCTAAAAGTGTTAGGTTTTCTTAGAAAGTTATACCCAAGAGTCTTGGGTTTGACTGCAATACCTGACCCAAGAGTAATATTTATAATAACATTAAACTTGAATGACCCAAGTTTAAGTGGGTCTGGCTGTAATATCAAACCCAATAGTTTTGAATGTGGGTCTGGCTGCAAGATTGTGTCATAAAAGTGCGATAATTAAATAAATTAATTAAAAAAAACAAAAAACAAAAAACCAACATGAAAAAAAAAGAAAAAAAATATGAATTAACTGGGTTAACCCATCAAACCTAAGATCTGTGTCATGAAAGTCTAATAACTAAATAGAAAAAAATTTAATATCAACAAAATAAAAAAAAAAGTTAATTAAAAAGAAAAAAAGAAAGCATCAGCCTTTTCACCGTGGACTGTACTGTGTAATCCATAGTGAAAGGCATAAAAAGAAAAAAATAAAGGCATCAGCCTTTTCACCATGGACTGCATACAATATTAAAAAATGAAATTTGAAAAACAAAACTAATGAGGAAAAAGAAAAACAATCTGAATCAACCAGGTTAACCCGTCAAACCTGAGATCCATGTCATGAAAGTCTGATAATTAAACAGAAAAAATTTAATATTAAGAAACTAAATTAAAAGAACAATTACAAAAGAAAAAAAGAATAATAATAAAAAAAAACTAAATGCATCATCTTTTTTACTGCGGACTGCACTGTGCAGTTCACAGCAAAAGGTTTAAAAAGAAAAAGGAAAAAAAAACAAAACAAAGGCATATGTCACGAATTTTTTTTTCTTGCATAAAAAATATCAAAAAAAACTCTAAATCTAACAGTGTTATGTCTTTTTATAAAAATATACTCAAGAGCCTTTGGTCTAGCTGCAACGCTTGACCCAAGAGTAATATTTAAAATATTAATAATAATATTAAACTTACATGACTCAAGTTTAAGTGAGTCTGGTTGTAACACTGGACCCAAGAGCCTTGGATATGGATTTTGCTGCAATGTCGTGTTATAAAAGTATGATAATTAAATAGATTAATTAAAAAGAAAAAAATAAAGAAAAAAACAACATGAAGAAAAAAACTAATGAAGAAAAATAAAAAAAACTGAATTAACTGGGTTAACCCTTCAAATCAGGTTAACCCATCAAATCTTAGATTCGCGTCATGAAAGTTTGATAACTAATTAGAAAAAAAAAATTGACGGGTTACCCATAATTAACTGAATTAACCTGTCAAGCTCGGGATACGTGTAATGAAAGCCTGATAATTAAATAGACTAAAAATTTAACATTAACAAATTAAACTAAACAAAAAAAATTAATTAAAAAGAAAAAAAGCAAAAAAAATAAAATTTCAGGTTAACTTGTCAAACCAGGTTAATCCATCAAACTCGGGATCCGTTTCATGAAAGTCTGATAACTAAATAAAAATTTTTTTATCATTAACAAACTAAATTAAACAAACAAAATTCATAAAAAGAAAAAAACACAAAGAAAAAAGCAAAAAAAAAACCATAAAAGCATAAAATAAATAAATAAAGCAAAACGAAAAAAACAAAAAGAAATTAAAAACGAAAAAATATATATATATGTTATAATATGATTATAATATAATAATAATAATAATAATAATTATTATTATTATTATTATTATTATTATTATATTAACAATGGGGAAATAATGGGGAAACTAAAAGGCATGGGGAATGGGGAAATAATGGGGAAAGTGAAGAAAGTTAAAAGGCGTGGGAAAAGCTACAGTATTTTTCCCACGCCTTTTAGAGTATTACTTAATTAATGAGTGATCGCACAATTCACGTTGAACAACGTTTTCACCTCACGAACTCAGTTTTCTTTATAATAATTATATTGCCTCCCCAATTTGTTCGTTAGACACCTTTTGAAGTAGTGGAGCGACAATGAATTAAATTGTTCAGCTATTCCAGTCTGTGGGAAGCCCATTAATGAAAATTAAAAACCTACCAACCCACCAGATTAATGCCTTCTCAATATATGAAGGCTATATGCCTTCTCAAATCACTATATATATATATAAAGATTTTTTTTTTCATTATTGCATGTGTAAGAAATATGTTTTTTATATTAATGCTATCAAGGTAAAATAATTCTTTAACCTCATGGTTTAAGCAAAAAATATAATTCATGAACTATAAATATCTCTAAAATTATCTAGATAAAAAATTCAAAATTTACATTCGAAGGTACACATATCTAGAACAAAAATAAACAATTTTGTTATTATAATTTAACATTTTTTAATATATTTATTACTCTCTATATGATTATTGATTTAATCATTTAAGAGTCCTTGCTCGATCCCCCCCAAAAGATAACTTTTTGTAGATATTATAAGTTATTTATCGAGAGATAGTTTCCTTTACTATAAAGTTATTTTAATAAATATTTGATTAATCCATAATCCAAACCATCAATCTTATTGTTAAACATATTAGATTTTGAGATATCTTCAATGATGAACGCGCAAAAGTTTGCACAAAATTGTAACTGGACGAATATTGTGCTTGCTATCTGAAACTGTTTATCCCACAAAATCAATCAAGGCCTCTTAAGAACCCAGCAAGGGTATAGTAATATTTTTATGAGTTGTGACAGATAAATAAAATCAAAGTGTGAGCTTCCTTCTATGTTTCCTTCTTCCTTGAAGACAAAAGGGAAGTCACGAGTCCATGTCGGCTTGTAGGAGAGAGAACTACTCTCACAGAAATGAAAGGAAAGGACAATCTGTCTCTATTCAAATCGAACTGTCTGAGCCGATGCTCACCCTTATTTGGTTGTCTGCAAATAATTTTTTATATGAGTTAATGAAATCCTCGTCGCTTTATTGCATGATTAGAGATGTTCATAAAATAATGGCGCTTAATTTTCATAGTTGAAGGAGTTGACTCTAGTGGTCAACTGTGCTCACAAAATAAAGATGAAGGTTTCCTGGTGGAGGGGGCCAAAAGATAAGGATAGCAGGTCACGTTCATATTTATTATTCATATAATGGCAGAGAGGGGGTTTCGAGGAGGGTGAGGGGAAAAACTGACACCGAGGACGACAGGCTGAGGTCGCCTTTAAGTATTTTGTGGGTTTTGCTTCCCTGACTCTAAGTTACCGTGACCATGATCAAGTTTTATTTTATTTTATTTTTATAAACAGAAGCATTTTAATTATTTTTCTTTGAATTTATCGCCGATGACTTCAGATCATTCCGATGATCATCTTTTCCATACTAATTGTACAGTAAGCTTGCACGATTTGGGTGGTTTTACAGTAAACTGAACTGTTCACATATGCACTGTTCAAGTCAATGGCGCAGTCTCTTTAAAAAAAAAAAAAAAAAAGTGGAGCAAACAACTCCTTCAATAAAAACTATTCCGCCAGCTTACTATATGGACATTGACTTTCTCACTGCTTGGCCATGCGTGCAGGCTTGATCTATCTAAGATAGCAGCGTGTAATTATATTTTTTTTTAATTTTTGAATATTTTTTATTTAAATTTTAATTAATATCAACTCTTTTACTTTTTGTTGAAGAAAATTAGCTTTTTATTTTAATATTTAATTAGTATTAATAATGATTTTTTAATTTATATATTTAAATATTTTTAATTTATTTCATTAAACGTAAAGAATACCCTAATGTTTCTTTAATAAACATTTGTGTCTTGTTCTTTTACATTATAAATTAAATTAAAATCCAAGTCACATCATATCATCGTAAGACTAGTGTCATGAATTTATCATCAAGGAAGCACACGTATTTTGACCAAATTGTTCAACTGGTTCTAGAAACACGAATGTACGAAGGCTATAACTGCCCCATCATTTTTGCCCGTCATTAATTTCGTGGTTATGACTTATAACATGCATATAGTTTTCATAACTAAACAGGTTGTTTTTTACTTTGTGTTTTGAAAATGTTTTTTCAAAAAAAATAATTTTTTTTATTTCAAACTAGTATTTTTTTAATGTTTTCATATTATTTTGATATGTTGATATCATTATGAGTTTGGAGTCGACTCTGGTCCAAGTTATAATTAAAGAACCAAAAAATCATCAAATGCAATAAGTCTGTCGGTGATACCATAATCTAATATTGGTTCATTAAATGGTGCATATGAAACCTCTGTTGGATATAATAACGACTTCAATAGTTATGATGAATTTGAACCGAGTAATGAAAAAGATGGTTGACATACCGATGTAGTTAAGGAAGATGGGTAGAGTGAGCCAATAAACCAAACAATAAGACCCCTTGTTCCTGAATTTGAAGGTGTTAGCGGTTCTGCTCATGTGATGAGATTTGATTAGGTTTTAAGTCGTAGAAATTTAAGTTTAAATACTAAGTTGGAGGTTAGACAAATGTTTTGAACCAGGTCGATTCAATCAATGCAATTAAATTATGGTATGTAAAAAATTCACTTTAATACAAAGTACAACGTTCAACTACAATTTATATGCAGTTATAATGTAAGCATGAACCATCATATGAATGGTATTTTCATGTTGGAGAAATGACACCGACTTTACAAGATGTTGTCATGCAAATCAACCTTTCGATAAATAAAACCTCTATTACAGGCCTCACAATTTTCAACAAATATGATTTATGTCTTCGACTATTTGTTGGATGTCTCCCCCTAAGAGATATAAAGGGGATTTTATTAGGTTAACATGGTTGAAAGAGAGTTTTAAAACCTTACCATAGGGGGCTACAAAGATTGTATTGCATTATTATGCTAGAACATACATAATGCATATGTTTGGGGCCATGATCTTTAGTGATATGATAGGCAATGAAGTTCAATGTTAGTTTCTGCCAATACTAGAAAATTTTTTTGTGCTTGACAATGCTCGCATATCTGTACTATCATCTTTTCCACACATGTATGTCAGACAAAAAACAAATCGATGGATGTTTATTGTTTCTACATGTATAATTTCATATTATATTCCATTAAATATTGTTAATCTAAATATTTACTAATTTTTTATTATGAATATGAAGTTTTGGTTATAAGAGAATCTTCACATTGGTTATCTTAATGTTTGGAGAAATCAAATGCTCAACATGGCTACGGAAAGATAACTCTCAATTGAAATTCTATAATAATAATTAGGAATGCATTATTAAATATAAATTTTCTATGAGAAATTTTTTAAATGTAAAATACCTCAATTTATGGCATGTGAGGAGATATCACATATTTACAGAGCAGTATTCACCTATTGAGTTAAATTTCTATATGACACGGTACATGAACATAACAAGGCGATTCATAACACCATCATGAGAGTATGTTATGAGACATCCATGTTACACTCCACGTCAGCCATCATGTAACCCATATAATTTTGAGCCTTATACACCAAGATATAATAGATTGATATGCAAGGATTAGTTTTTTTAAAAATGATAAAATTCTTATCTATATCTTATAAATGATAATACCATATTTTCTAATATATTAGGTGAATGTTTTAATACACGAGGATTGGAGAGCTGCAGTCGCAGTTCGTGATGCTATCGACAATGTTGTATGTGATGCTTTTAATACTTGGTTCTTATTGTGTCATTTTTCACTTGACGAGATTGGAGAAGCTCAACATTTGGACAATGCAATAGAGAAGGATGATGTTGTTTATGATGCTGGATGACGACATGTTCATGGTTTGATGGTGCAGGCACATCGACGAGTTAATTTATTAGATATTTAACTATATAATTTAATTAATTTATAATTGAATTGATATTATTTATCGTAATAAATTATTTTAGTGTTGAGATTAAGTTTTCAATCTCGTTTTATATATATATTCATTGCATTCAAAGATGGTCGCATCATAAACAAAATTAACAGTATATATACTACATGATGGCCCTCTTGTAGACTTTTGGGAGGGGTATCACATTCTTAGTTGTTTGTCTTTATAGTTACCGGTAAAAAGTCTAATAATAAATCCAAAAACGCCAAACAAAAAGTGGAACCAAATTAGTCGGAATTCAGACCATTTTAACTCAATTCATTCTTGTACTGAATTCGGCAGATTAGCATCCATACGCTTCCAATCGTTTCCGAAATTCATGAATTATAATTAAGTGTTTAGTAATTATTAAACATAATGTGTACAAACAAGGTGGGCTCTTTTCTGCTTATTTATTCATGAATTAAATTTAAAAAATTGCATGTGGAAATACAATTTCAATATTGCCTTTTCAATTTGTTTGGGAGACGTTGTGGAGTGGTGGAGTGATTATGAAATAGATTGTTCGGCTATTCTAGAGGATTTTATGGTGCTCATGAAATAATTATTAATATCTTATTAGTTAATTTTTAAATTTATCTTAAAAACAGAGATAGACACAAAGAGAAAAAAAAAACTTATAACCTACAAAAAATAAAAAAATATTTCTACTTGGTACGTCTTTTTCTTCTAAATGTATCTATTTTTTGAAATAAATTTAAAAAATAACTAATAAAATACCACAACTTATTCCATAAACACCTTAAAATTTATCTGGCGACTCCAAATCATGGGAAGCCACTGGTGAAAATTAAAAGCAATAAACCCGGTCAAAACCACTAAAAACACACCAACCCACAAGATCAAGGTGTAGTATTCTGCCATTTTGCTACTGTTGATTGTGATGTACTTTGACGTATGAAGCTGTATTAAATTGAAAAAATTGACGACGGAAGCAAAAGGTGCACAAGATTATAACTCGACGACTATTGTGATAAGCTTTAAGGCGACGTCGTACTGTGTTTCCCCCATGAAATCAATCAATACCTTCTGACAAGGGTAGACTAGTTTTGTGAGAAGTGACAGGTAAATAAAATCAAATCAAAGTGTGAGCTTCCTTCTTCTTTGAACACAAAAAGGAAATCACAAATCCATGCCGGCTTGATCGTGCGAGAAAACTAGCTACTCTTACAGCTATCGAAAGAAAGGACATTTTATTACTGTATGTACTAAATAGTGCTAAATATTTAAAAGTTTTTTTTTAAATGATTAAATTCGGTTTTGGATTTAGCTTTTAGAAATTAAAAATCCGAATCGAACTAAAAGGATTATTATAACTAAAAACTCATTACAAATTAAAGCCCTATTAAATCAAAACATGTTAAAAATAGCCGATCTAAAAAGGTCTATGAATTAAATTGGATTTATTTGGTTTCAAAAATATAGAACCAATCCGATAAATCAGATTATCTCATTCAGTTCACTTCCATTCAAGGTTTTAGAAAAGCAAATTTGGTTGAATTTGATTTTTTAATCCAAACTGAATTATTTGAACCAATGAGTACCCCTAATTGTTAGTTTAAGACTTGACCACGAGGGATCTGATTTTGACGTGCAAAATAATTCCTTTTATTTATAGCATGTCTGGTAACACTGTTTAAACCCGTGTTATTTTAAAATTTATATTTTTTATTTAAAATTATTTTTTTATTTTTATATTGTTTTAATGTGTTAATATCAAAAATAATTTTTTAAAAATAAATAAAATTATTTTATTATATTTCTAAATAATTTTTGTTTAAATTGTGACAGCTATTAAATCCCTAATCACACTGTCAATAAAAAAGAAAAAAACAAGAGAGGGAAAGAGTGAGATACATGCAACTGCAGCATTATTTGCTTGTCTGCAAGTGATTTTTTTCAATATGAAATGAAGAAAATCCCGTCGCAGGATTGCATGGCTGGAGATGCAAGTAAAAAGATAAAATAATCGAGATAAGGAGTTGACTAGGGAGGTCAACTGTGGACGACAAATGAGAGATGCCCACTTGGACAGGAATCCGGGTGGCGGGGCATAGAAATTTTGCAATTATCATGCTCATGTAAGAAGAGGGGGGAATTGATACCGATAACGACAGGTTGAGGTCACCTCCTCTATGTATCTCTGGGCTTCTCCTCCATGACTTTGATCGAATTTTATTTATTTTATATGACAAAATTACATGAATAGAAGAGTTTTAATCATCCTTCTTTGAGTTCATCACCGATGACTTCCAAATCTCCCTAACAATCATCATTTCCAGAAGCAATGAATTTATCATCAAGAAAGTTCACATATTTTGACCAAATTGTTCAGCTGGTTTTTGATACACGGGACACTTGTCACCAGTTTAAAATGAAACACAAAAATAATTGTTTTTTAAAATAATTTTTTATTTATAAATTATATATATATATTAAAAATTATTTTTGATATCATTATATCTAGACGATTTAAAAAAATAAAAAAAATTAATTAAATTTAAAAAATCTTGAAACACGAGTTGCTCTCAAACAACTTTCTATGTCAATTTCATTCTCTTTTCTTTTTAATGAAATAATAAATTTTTCGGGATGAATTATTAGTGTTTAAGAGTATGGTGATTTTTTTTTGGTGTGTTTTAAAAATGCTTCCTTAAAAAATAATATAAAATTGATTTTTTTTAGTGTTTTTTTAAGATTTTAATGTGTTCATATAAAAAATAAACAAAAAAATTATTTTAATACATATTCAAACAAATAATATTTTTTAAAAAATACTCCATACAAGAATACATGATAGTATCCTAATAGAACAACGTGGTTAAGAAAAAGAAATTGATCTGCTCAATTTAACACATGGAATTGTGTTTTGATATTATTGTGCATAATACTTTTTAAATGTGTGTTTTACTTTAAAATAAATTAAAATGAATTTTTTTAAAATTTTTAATTTCAACCCATCAAAATTATCATGGAAAAAAACATTAAAAAAATCTTTTTTTTTTTTAAGATAAACACATACTCCGTGTGTGTATGGAATCATGCCTTGTCACATCAGAAACGACAATAGTATAGAGTACATGGTGGCCCTCTTGTAGACTTTGGGGAGGGTGGCCCATTCCTACTTGTTTGTCTTTACATAGTCGCTGCTAAGAAGTATAACAATCGATCAAAATGCATCCCTCCCTCCACGAATTTCAGACCACTTTTTAACTCAAATGTCCATAATGTTGACCGACGACTACGGGGAACAAATTGTTCCGAACAATAACTAGAGTTTCTTTCTCACACGGGGATGCCCCCAGTTGCCCCCCCTCCTACGCTCACTAGAACTGTTACAACGGACAGCACCTTGACTAGTGCAGGTTCGGAGAAATAACATTCATGGCTATGGACCATGGTTCATGGTGACTGTTCCAGCTCACTTCAAGACAAGTCGTTGATAATTTTACGTTTAGTTAATTTAGTAAATTAATTTAACTGATAGCTGGACATAAGGAAAGAAAGCCTTTACTTCGATCCAATTGGCCAGCACACTGAGACAACTTCCAATAAAATAAATAATATAAGATTTTTTCAGGCTGAATAATAGTGGTGGCCAACGAAAGAGGCCGAAGTTATTACTGCAAGTGTCGAAGGAGATAAAACGGCAAGGGAAATAGAAAAGCGTGTGGGTTGCTGACCGAGGAAAGAGGGCGCCCGAATAGTGAGAGGAATATGCCGGTGGTATATTTCCCTATCCCTTTGCTGCTTTATTACTTCTATATATATATATATCCAAGAAACACTCTCTTACTTGGACCACAGCATTCTTCTTCACCAATTTCTTTTTTTCCACCTTTTCATTTCCCTCCTTCTCCCCTCCTCACTCTCTCGAGAAAGACAGCAAGATTTGTGAAGGAAGGAAGGTTAGCTAGTGTGCAAATTAAAGCTCTCTCTTTTATGGGGTTTTCTCGCCTTGTATTCTTGTCATTTCTTGTGTTTCTCTCATGCATGCAAAAGAGGGAGGAAAAAAAAACGATAATATACAACTTTTGTTATACTCATGATTTTTTCGCTTTCTCCATATACATATTTTTTTTCAATTAAGAAACAATTTAGGTTCAAATCTCATATCAAGTATTGCCAGTTGAGACCTGTCTGGATCTATATTTCAACTTCCTTGCTGCAAATTGTGATTCAGTTTTGATTTTTTTGGTCCACAAATGCTGCCATAATCGCCGGTTGATCTTCTTTATTAATTTATTATTACTAGTCTGATTCTAGGATCTCACCCCATCCCTTGGAAAAGCTAAGCATCACTTTAAATAAATGTTCTTGTAAGTTGTAAGAATCAAAGCTTTTAATTAATTGATATTACTATTTAAAATTCTACGTAGAGTAAGGAAACTCTCTCCCATGATCATGTTTTGTTAAAAAAACATAATAATACTTCTTGTCCATCCATCCTGCCTGAATCCACTTGTACGTGTAGCTTGATAATTTTGGTTAACACTTTCGATTTATCAAATAGTAGAGGTGTTTCTTTTCTACCCCTGCTCTTATTTTTTCTCTCTTTAAATCTAGATTTTCTTGCAGTAGATCTACTTTCAAATGTTGTTGTTACATCTAGAAAATGCCCTTTTCAGCTCTCTCTCTCTCTCTCTTTTTTCGATGAATTTTCAGCTTCTCTTTTTGTTCACAATAGTGTATGAGATTTAATGTTTTTTGTGGGCATGAATTTTTCTTATTTGTCGTTGTCTTAACAGAACTTTTAGCCATGGAAAATTGCTAAACATCTGTGGTAGCGTGCATCTGTGGTTGTCCAGTGTGAGAGAGATTTCTTATTAGCTACTATGAGTTCTCCTTGTCTTTTACTTTAAATTTCCTATCGTCATGGAAGTTTTTCCTTTTCTAGATGACTAATGGGCTATTTATTTATTTATTTGTTTGTTTCATAGTTACCACCAAAAAGATCTGTGTGAAATAGAGGAACTGCTCTTTTGTCTCTACTTGTGCCTGTTACTTTCCTTTACTTGTCTCATACACTGCTCCTTGCTCTCCAGAAAGCTAATTTAAGTGAGGTGATTAAGAAATAGAGTAGCAGTTGGACCTTCCATTTGACTAATAGGATAGTCTCTTCCGATAAACCTTTGAATATGCTGTTTTCTTCGTTGTATAAAAAATTGTTTGAAAAATCCAAAACTTGTATTTAACAAAATTAGAATCTATGTATTTTATTGCTGTCTTGAGAATTAGTCCTACCGTCCCCAAGCAACGTGAAGAGTGAGAATGGCTTTCTTTTGTTTGTTTGTTTGTTTTTCTGTGTTCTTTTTTTATTGGTGTCGCCATTTGGAATTTCAATTATCACCGGCTCTTAAGCAAACTCATTTAAATTTTCGATATTATTTTCTAAAGATCCTTGTGATATTGCATGGTTTTTACTCCGGTTTCAATTTTTGCAGAGAAAACAGAGAGTAAGGAAAGGCATTTTCCTAGATAAGCTAGGTGGTCATGGCCAAGGAATTACAGGTTCTCAATGCGCTTGATGTGGCAAAAACACAATGGTATCACTTCACTGCAATTATTATTGCTGGCATGGGATTCTTCACCGATGCCTATGACCTCTTCTGCATATCCCTTGTCACCAAATTGCTTGGCCGCATATATTACCATGTTGATGGATCAGACAAGCCTGGTAGTTTGCCTCCCAATGTAGCGGCAGCTGTTAATGGTGTGGCGTTCTGTGGAACTCTTTCGGGCCAGCTCTTCTTTGGCTGGCTTGGTGACAAGATGGGAAGGAAGAAAGTGTATGGTATGACTCTTATGCTCATGGTCATTTGTTCGATTGCCTCGGGTCTTTCTTTTAGCCATGATGCTAAGGCTGTCATGTCGACCCTTTGCTTCTTTCGTTTCTGGCTTGGGTTTGGTATTGGAGGTGACTATCCACTTTCTGCCACCATCATGTCTGAATATGCTAACAAGAAGACTCGTGGCGCCTTCATTGCTGCAGTTTTTGCAATGCAAGGTTTTGGAATTTTGGCTGGTGGAATATTTGCTATAATTATATCAGCTGCATTTAAGGCCGGGTTTGATGCTCCATCTTACGAGGTTGATGCAGCTCGCTCAACTGTCCCACAAGCTGACTACGTTTGGCGTATAATTGTAATGGTTGGGGCGCTTCCCGCTGCACTTACCTACTACTGGAGGATGAAGATGCCTGAAACTGCCCGTTACACTGCACTTGTCGCCAAGAATGCAAAACAGGCTGCGACTGATATGTCAAGAGTTCTGCAGGTGGATCTTGAGGCAGAAGAGCAGAAGGTCGAGCAACTGACCGAGGACAAGTCCAATCAATTTGGTCTGTTCACAAAAAAGTTCCTTCATCGCCATGGACTCCACTTGCTTGGAACAACAACCACGTGGTTCTTGCTTGACATTGCATTCTACAGCCAAAATCTTTTCCAAAAGGATATATTTAGCGCGATCGGATGGATTCCCAAAGCAAAGACCATGAATGCCATCGATGAGGTTTATAGAATTGCAAGGGCGCAAACACTTATCGCTCTATGCAGTACTGTCCCAGGGTACTGGTTCACAGTGGCTTTTATTGACAGGATAGGAAGGTTTGCAATCCAGTTGATGGGTTTCTTCTTCATGACAGTGTTCATGTTTGCGTTGGCCATTCCTTACGACCACTGGACCCACAAGGACAACCGAATTGGATTCGTGATTATATACTCATTGACCTTCTTCTTTGCAAACTTTGGACCTAATGCCACCACATTTGTTGTACCAGCCGAGATCTTCCCTGCAAGGTTAAGGTCCACTTGCCACGGTATATCAGCAGCTTCTGGGAAGCTCGGAGCAATTGTGGGTGCATTCGGGTTCCTATATTTGTCTCAGAGCCAGGACAAGGACAAGACCGATGCAGGGTACCCTACAGGTATCGGGGTGAAGAATTCACTCCTTGTCCTGGGTGTCGTCAACTTCTTCGGCATAGTGTTTACTTTCTTGGTCCCTGAATCAAATGGAAAATCCTTGGAGGAGATGTCTGGTGAGAATGAGACTGATGAGGGGTCGGTGCCAAATGCGGAGCAAAGTTCATATAACAGGACAGTACCGTTGGTTTAAATTTTTTCTTTATCCAGTTCTCTATTATAAGTTGGTTAAATCCTTGATAGATTTTTCAATATACCTCTCTTGCTATCGTGTATCTCTCCCCCTGCTCTGTCTTCCTCAGCCTTGTAAGTTACCGAGTAAATCAGGTCTCTTTTATGTCACTTCAACTTGCTGAGATGTCAAAAGAGGTTTACATTGTTGAAACGCTATTGTGATGATGAGTTTTAGCTTTTGCATTCCAATCGATTCTAACCACATGGACAAATCCTCCATTTCCTTAGCTTATTTTGATTTCTTGCATCTTTCTTGTTTTTTTCTGCGGTGTCCTCGAAAGCGAGGTGTGAATGCTTCCATACTTCAGCTGGACCTCCGTTTTGATATAGACGTGCAATAGGGTTCAATAGTCAATTCCTAATATTGTCGCAGGTGGAAAAAAAGAACTAAGAAAGAAAACTCATTCCGAGAATTAGGGGCGTTTCATAAGACCTTTCTTTAAATTTTAATTTTATTTAAAAAATATTATTTTAATATATTTTTACCAAAAAATAAAAAAAAATTAAAAAATAATACTCTTAAATTAGCATTTTATTTTTCCAAGCAATTGCCTTTACCTACTTCTACACCCCCATTTCTTTGCCTTCACCTACTTCTACACCCCCATTTTTTTGACTTTGAAATTTGATCAACCTATCTATGCAAGAGCAATTGCGAGGCAATGGTACAAACCTTTACAGGGTGACCCCTCGAACGAAAACTCTGAAGACCCTTTAATTCCTCCCTGGTACACGTCAGTTTCTTTCTCCAAACTAGTATATCTTTTTGCCTCATGAGGAGCTAACGAAACTTCGTTTTACTGAAGTTGCTTCCATGTGTGCGTGTTCGTGTTGAAAAAGACTTTCCCTATATTTACCGACGACTAATTAACAGTTAAGAGCCAGCCAGCCAGCAGCATCCGAGCATCAATTATGGCTCAAGTACCAGGAATTACGTGTGAATCGTGAACCACCATCACCATTTAAGAACCTTTGACTTATTTCCAGAATCTAACAAGACAAGCTACATAGCTTTCAGTAGCCGAAAACTCTTAATGATGACTTGCAAAAGATTCATACTTTGCCTAACCTGTTAGGTAGTTAGATTCTTTCATGTTATAAATCTGACCTGAACTCTTTAAAATGCACTTGGAATTCTCAGAAACAAAGTCTAAATGAAATGGAAATGACTCCATGGTCATGTGGGATTTAGGAGGCATATTTTTATTTATTTATTTATTATTATTTGAGAACATTTCCACATAATTATAATTGCTATTTCGAAGAAATTTAAAAATCTTAATTTGATAATTATAAAATTGATGTAATTTAAATGATATAGTGCAATAGAAATAAAATTTGAAAATAAAAATCTTAATTATCAACTTTAATTGCACGTGTAATCTGTCCTTGACATTAATGAATGAAAATATTGGCATCAATGTCATTAATTAAAAATTAAAATAGATAGTGGTCTAGTGATAATAACTTGAGATTAAGAGATTTATTTTCTCTGTAATCTCATATTCGAGCCCTGTAGTTGTTAATATGATGACCACTAGAAGCTTACATGGTCGTTAACTTCAAGATCCGTGGGATTATTTAAGATACACATAAATTAACCTAGACATCTACGTTAAACTAAAAAAAAAAAATTAAAATACAAATACATACATAATCGCCATGAAACTACGCCTTAGTTTTCCTTTCGCATAAATTTCAAGCCACAAAATCTCTCTATGAACTGCCCACAATCCAGAGTCTTGAAACACAAATAGTATCAAATGGAATTAGTTCTTTCATGTCTTTTTTAATATAATTCATCATTTTTTTAACCTAAACCTTCCAAAATAAATGAATAGTTAACATTTTAGTTAGTAGTTAATATTCACTTAATTAAACATTAAATTTAAGCGTTTTGAATTAACACTTACCTTTTACATACAATTTTTAGTTTTTTTATAGATATCTCAAACATTAAAAATCTTAGAAATACTCATATTATCTGAATAATTGACAATATAAACATTACTATTGATTATTTTTTTCAGCATATTGTAAGGTCCATACTTTTTACCTAATTAACACTTACCTTTTTCTTAGAATCTAGAACTGACAAAGCTTCTTTTTTTTTTTTTTGTCATTAATTTGATAAGAAACAGAGATCAAATCTTATGGTTATAACTTGCATATAGTTTTCATGAATTAAGAATTTGAACAGCCCCTTCGGGTTAGAAGTGTCTTCAAATTAATTTGTACATTAATTGATATTATTTTTAAAAAATAATTTAAAAAATGCACACTCATTACTGTACCAAAAAATAAATTCTCTATATTCAATTCATACTTGTATCGAGTCTATGGCTATGCAACTTTATTCTCTTTCTCTTCTGTAAATTGATCGGGATGATGTAATAGGATATACACACATAATGCTAGGGTCCTACGATATTGTGGGCTTGTGGTATGTTTGTGCATTATCATGAATTTATAGAAAAAATAAAAAAAAAATACACGATGGCCCTTGTTTTTTGGAGGGGAGGCCCGTTCTAATTGCTTTTCTGTGTAGTTACAGGTAAGAAGTGCAATGAGTGATTTTTATTTTTATTTTGTTATAATTTGTTTGTTTAATTGTTTTTTATATAAAAAAATATCAATTTTTTTTATAATTGATATTTTATATGTTTTTTTAATAAATTTAATATGTTAATGATAAAAATATTTTTAAAAAGTTATAATATATTTTCAATTAAAAAGTATTATACACAGAATTACCAAGAAGACACTGATAATAATCAAATTACAGCAAACCAAAATTGGAACCAAATTATTAATCATTGTCCATCCCTTACCTGCCAGACCGTTTTTAAGAGATATGTCCATAATGTTGACCAGCCACATGGCATGACTAGAATGTTTCATTGTCACCCTCCTACTCTCACCAGGGCTGTTGCTTTGACTCGTGCAAGCTAGGAGAAAGAGAAGTCATGGCTATGGACCTCTGTTCATGGTGATTGTCTCAACATACTTCGAGTGGTTGATAATTTTAATTTAGTTATAGAAAATAAATTCAATTTAACTGAAATCTATATAACTTGAAATAAGGGAACCAAACCGCTACAATTGCTCAACACTCTTGTAACTTCCACTAAAATTAATAAACCACAAATTCTATAATAATGATAATTGAAGAAGAAGAAGAAGAAGAAGACGACGACGACTTTTTTTAGTTCGAATAATTGCTGTAGCCAACGAAATAGAGGTAAAGTTATCATTGTAGGTGTAAAAGGGATGAACATAAACGCAACGTAAATGAATAAGGTCATTGACCGAGGAAAGAGGGCGGGCGAAAAGAGGGGGGGAATATGCCCGTGAGCCGTGGTATCTTTGCCTGCCTTTGCTGCTTTATTAAGAATTCAAGGGGTGCTCGTCGCTCATATATTCAAGAAACACCATCTTTCTTGAACCAAACGAGCTTCTTTATTAATTTCTTTCTTTCTAGCTTCTTCTCTCCCTCTTTTTTGTCCCTTTTTTCTCACAAAACTCTGGTGAAGAGTTTTGCAGAGAAAAGAGAGAGCAAGGAAAGGCATTTTCCTACCTAAGCTAGGTAGTCATGGCCAGGGAATTACAGGTTCTCAATGCGCTTGATGTGGCAAAAACACAATGGTATCACTTCACTGCAATTATTATTGCTGGCATGGGATTCTTCACCGATGCCTATGACCTCTTCTGCATATCCCTTGTCACCAAATTGCTTGGCCGCATATATTACCATGTTGATGGAGCAGAGAAACCTGGTATTTTGCCTCCCAATGTATCGGCAGCTGTTAATGGTGTGGCGTTCTGTGGAACTCTTTCGGGCCAGCTCTTCTTTGGCTGGCTTGGTGACAAGATGGGAAGGAAGAAAGTGTATGGTATGACTCTTATGCTCATGGTCATATGTTCGATTGCCTCGGGTCTTTCATTTAGCCGTGATGCTAAGGCTGTCATGTCGACCCTTTGCTTCTTTCGTTTCTGGCTTGGGTTTGGTATTGGAGGTGACTATCCACTTTCTGCCACCATCATGTCTGAATATGCTAACAAGAAGACTCGTGGCGCCTTCATTGCTGCAGTTTTTGCTATGCAAGGTTTCGGAATTTTGACAGGTGGGATATTTGCTATAATTATATCATCTGCATTTAAGGCCAGGTTTGATGCTCCAGCTTACCAGGTTGATGCACTTGCCTCAACTGTCCCACAAGCTGACTACGTTTGGCGTATAATTCTAATGGTTGGAGCGCTTCCCGCTGCACTTACCTACTACTGGAGGATGAAGATGCCTGAAACTGCCCGTTACACTGCACTTGTCGCCAAGAATGCAAAACAGGCTGCGACTGATATGTCAAGAGTTCTGCAGGTGGATCTTGAGGCGGAAGAGCAGAAGGTCGAGCAACTGACCGAGGACAAGTCCAATCAATTTGGTCTGTTCACAAAAAAGTTCCTTCATCGCCATGGACTCCACTTGCTTGGAACAACAACCACGTGGTTCTTGCTTGACATTGCATTCTACAGCCAAAATCTTTTCCAAAAGGATATATTTAGCGCGATCGGATGGATTCCCAAAGCACAGACCATGAATGCCATCGATGAGGTTTATAGAATTGCGAGGGCGCAAACACTTATCGCTCTTTGCAGTACTGTCCCAGGTTACTGGTTCACAGTGGCTTTTATTGACAGGATAGGAAGGTTTGCAATCCAATTGATGGGTTTCTTCTTCATGACAGTGTTCATGTTTGCGTTGGCCATTCCTTACAACCACTGGACCCACAAGGACAACCGAATTGGATTCGTGGTTATGTACTCATTGACCTTCTTCTTTGCAAACTTTGGACCTAATGCCACCACATTTGTTGTACCAGCCGAGATCTTCCCTGCGAGGTTAAGATCCACTTGCCACGGTATATCAGCAGCTTCTGGGAAGCTCGGAGCAATTGTGGGTGCATTCGGGTTCTTATATTTGGCTCAGGACCAGGACAAGGCCAAGGCCGATGCAGGGTACCCTGCAGGTATTGGTGTGAAGAATTCACTCCTTGTCCTGGGTGTCGTCAACTTCTTCGGCATGGTGTTTACTTTCTTGGTCCCTGAATCAAAGGGAAAATCTTTGGAGGAGATGTCTGGTGAGAATGAGACTGATGAGGGGTCGGTGCCAAATGTGGAGCCAAGATCACATAACAGGACAGTGCCCGCGGTTTAAATTTTGCTTCAGCCACTTCTCTAAAATAAGTTTGTTAAACACATGATAGATGTTTCAATTTTCCTTTTTCTTGTTATGGGCTAGTGCCAAATTTGGAGCTAAGTTCACATAACAGGACAGTATTTAATGATCTAAATTTTTGTCAACCTATCTCTATTATGAAAAAATTATGCAGAGTAATTGAGAGGTACTGATACAAACCTTTACAGGTTGATAATCACAAAAATTGACGCAATTTAAATGATATGATGAAATAAAAATAATATATGAATATAAAAAGTTTAATTATCAACTTTAATGGCATATAATTTGAACACAATCCATGGCTCAGATCAAAATTTATGCCGTAAAACAAGTTGTTTGGTGTGACCAAGGCTCTTCTTAAACTTGAACCTGTCATTCTTGTCCATGGATATGTCTACCAGGCTTTTCACATGTCATAATAAGCAACCAGCCGAATGTTTTGGTTTGTTCTCGTCAGAGTTTCTTCGATGCCACGAGTTTCGCTTACAGGGTTGCATTCTTCAACCACAATCTTTCCCAAAAGGATTTCTTTAGCGCAATTGGATGGATTCCTCCCGCATAAACTATTAATGAAATTCAAGAGGTTTATAGAATTGCAAAGGCACGAACACTTATTGCTCTATGGAGTACTGTCCTAGGCTACTGGTTCCAGTGGCTTTGATTGACAGATTGGGAAGATTTGTCATCCACTTGTTGGCCGCCTTCTTCATGACAATTTTATATTTGCTTCAGCCATCCCTTACTACCACTGGACTCACAAGGAAACCCAAATTGGATTCGTGATGATGCACTCAACAACCTTCTGCTTAGCAAATTTTGGACCCAGTGCCACCACATTTGTTGTGACAGCCGCCATTTTCCCTGCAAGGTTGAGGTCTGCATGCCACCGTATATCAGCAGCATCAGGGAAGCTTGGGGATATAGCTGGTGCATTTGGTTTCTTATATTTGGCTCAGAATCCGGACGAAGCCAAGGCATGTGCTGGATACCCTGCTGGTATTGGGTGCGCAATTCGCTTATTGTACTAGGTTTTATTAACCTCTTAGGTCTGCTGTTTACTTCCTTGGTGCCAGAATTGAAGGGGAAATCTCTAGAGATAATGTCCCGTGAGAATTGAGGAGCAGGAGCAGTAAACGTGGTCTGGAAAAAAACCCCTCTCATTTATTTTTGTATTGATTCGTTAGTTCATTGGAGTACATATGTAAATGAAATTCGATTTGCTGATGTTTATCTGCTACAGCTTCCAGTGCAGAAGCTGAATTTAGCAGGAATTTAGGGAAACAAGGGGACATTGAGGAAGCTGAATTTAGCAGGAATTTCCAATATAATAGCACAGAGCTGCTTATCACACTTCCGCAATGCTAGTTATTTAAGTAACATGCAGTTTATCTTGTTCACATAAGGATCCAGTACGTAGATTAATGGAACAAGGAGGCATTAATTCGCAAGTTGGCAAGAGCTTGACAAACTTGTTTTCCTCGGAAGAAACCATTAATGGTATGGACTCTTTAATTTGCACGGTCTCTGATCACTTCAAGATCCATCTCTGTAGGGTCAGTAGCCTGAATATCATAGTGGATACCATTCAGTTCCCTTCTAAATCTCTCTTTAGATGTGGCATAGAGCACCTTAGCACGGATTCGAGAGGTTGAAGGAGACCTGATTAAATGGTCATACATTGAATAAATGAAAGAAGAAATCAATTTTTCTGCTGAGTGGATGGAAACACGCAAAAGTTCTTAAGAGGTGTGAAAAATTGCAGCTGGAATCAATAATCAGTGCTCTTTCCCATAAGACAAGGTATAAAAGTTGGCACGGGAATAAACAGAATGAATAGGCCATCAAATTATTTTCATGGTATGGGTTTGTCAGTCTTTGGCATAAAGCTGTGGCAGCGAGAAAATGCAAATTCATGACTCGAAAGTCCAAAATCCAAATTACAAATTCTATACTTACTTCAAGGATATAGGGCTATTATAAGTAAAATGATACAAGACAGAACTAAATGGGCAAAAAAAAGTGCAGCCTAGAGTACAGACTTAGTGTAATCAAATTGTATTGAATATCAATTCATGCTCTCAGACAGACGAAGATATCTCTGAGGGCCGAACCCCCTCAGTTACCTAATGAGCTCGTCATCGTACTAGATAGACATCAAAATACCAGGTTTAACTTGAAAGGGTAGACTACAGAACACAACTTAAAGCAGCTTTATAGTAACATCTGAAGCTAAAAATTTATTCCCTGGTTATCATAAACACCAAAAGGAGATGTCCAAACATCTTATCTAGATTGATTTATTTACTAGATAGATTTACAAGTACATGTACAAACATAACATTTGTACGTATATGTGTGTATATGACCATTAGCAATTGTTATTGTGAACAAATCGCAGAAAAACAGAGTGCAATTTTTGTGGCTACCTTAACGGCATTATGCAAATATTATCATAATCATCACCCTAACAGCTCCAAGCCTTTTCAGTATAACAAGAAACTGTGGAGGCTAGACATATGAAGGCAAGAAAACTTTCCTTGTGTTATATTGCAAGAATGGATGCCTATAATTCAGCTATTTATGTGCAAAAATTTGCACATGGAGAAAGGGCCGAGGAAGTTGCATATGCTAGTCCAGTAGTGCCTATATTGAAACACAAGATGATCCAAATGTGCTATGATTCCATCAATCTCATATTGGCTGTAAAACAAGAGTTTTAGTTACTTACAAGCACAAAAGGCATCTCTCCTCAAGAAACGTTTTTTAAAAGGATAAAACTCATTGTGTGGTTTCAATGGGACAATACTTCTTGAAGAGTTTATCATGTGCAGGGATAGACACACATCATCGTTTGTCATATCTTTCAACAAGAAAAGAAATCAAGTCCCATTTATAGCATGCCATCAGACTTGGCAATTTTATGATTACAGCTAGTCCACGATCAACACCAAAGACATCCAAATACCATAGCAAGTTATCTTTCGAGGGATTCATCAAAACATAACACGTGTATAAAGAATCGTGTAAATCTATCATGTCTCAAATAATTTTCTAATCCAACCAATCAAATCGAAATTAATGAAATGAAAGGCAGAAACTCACCATGCAATGAAGAAGATTTTGCTCTTTTGACAATTCTCAGAAGTCACGAAATCGAAGTCATAAACAGCATATCGACAATCATTGTCAGGCAAAGATGCAGCGAAATCTTCATAGCTCTCAGCTGGCTCCCCGGTCTTCTCGACCACAACTTCCATCTTCTTCTCTTCAATTTTGAAGATCACATATCGGTGTACCTTCTTCCTCTGAAGTTCAATAAATGTATTTTTGCTGTGATCAGCAACCCCCATGCCGGATGATGCATTGGCCTGGAAATTTGCAGTGAATTAATCACATAAATAACTTGCTGTCAAATTAAAACGCAATTTCTAAGTATAAAAAAATCCGTTCTTTTAAGATTAATCACAAATGGGTTCAAACAACAACGAATTTCCTCTTCATTACCCCAAAAGATCAAATCTTTTAATAACAAAATAGAAAAAAGGGGACAAATTTTGCCAGACAACATCGTTGGTTAACAAGAGAAGAAAAATCATGCATGCATCAACACAGACAGTCAAAACAATCTCATTTTAACAAAAGAAAACAAGCCCTTGTAGAAATAAACAGAGACAGAGATGGGGCTTACCCGACTTGCACCTCTGAAATTCATGGCAGCTTATAAAGAGTTGGGAGAATTGTAGCTGAGTTATAAGGTAAATGAAGGACAGCAACAAACAGCACAGCCGCTTCAATTCTAAGAAATCTATAAAGAACAAAAAAAGGAAGGTAGTGGCCAAGTTATAGAGAAGTTAAAAGAAATACAGAAAAAGGAAATTCAGTGCTTTCAAGACAAGAGAATATGTCTTCTGTTGCTCTCTCTTTTTGGGTGTGATGCAAGAAGAGTGAAAGGGAAAGAGATTTATGAAGGGTGTGAAAGATTCTGAAATGTGAGGAGAGGCGCGTATGGGCTTTTCTACTCTTCCTCGTGCAGAAAGTTAAACAAAAAAAAAAAGGACATGGATGCTGTTAAAGGATAGCTAAGGTGTGAGGTGTCCACCGTCTGCAAGTGTGGCTGCGGTTTCCCTTTTCTTTTCTTTCTTCTGTGTGTCCTTTCATTGAAGTAAAGAAATTCATTTAAAAATTATTTTAAAATACAATTTATTTTATATTCTTATTTATATCTCTTCAGGTTTCTTATATCTTGAGACATTAACAAAAACAAACTAAGTGTTAAAATCGAGTAGAAAAGATTATGTTTCTGTACAATCTTACATGGATTGTCTATATTTATTAAATTCAATCTAGTAATTGATCTAGAATTAGGTTTAGATTATTATATTAACTTGAGTCTATTATTTTTATTAAAATAACATGGACAGAGTTTAATTGAATCAATCTAATTATTAAAAATATGATTGAATCAATCATGTTTTACGGGATTTAATTATTTTTATTAAAATATAATGAATCGATTGAATCAACCAAGTTATATAGGATTTATTGTTTAAAATTAATTTAAAATAAAACTTGTCCTAAATCAACTCATTAATAAATATGTTATTATCGAAGGGGCTCACTTCTCTGCATTCTATATGAGCATTCACTTGATGCTTCAAATATTCTAAGTTACTTCTTTGTACCACGTTGTCATTCGAACCAAAAAGAAATTTAAATGCAAAAAGAAAAGTCAAAAGGCAAAATAAAATAGTTAACAAAAACAAATCCAAGCATGTAAAGAATGATAATAATTTAAAAAAATAATATATTAAATCGATGTGGATTAATGTAGTAAACTCACGATCTTGATTATAAGATCATGATAATTTTATAAAAATAAATTAATTTTATAAAAACAAAACTAAAAAAATATTATAAAGTCCAGTTTAAAATAAATCAAATGCTTAAAAAAAACTCAAAATGATTTTTTTTTTAAAAAAGTACTGAGATAAAAATATTTTGGATTGATGGAGTTTTACGGCTTGACCCGCTAAATTTATGATTTGAGTCGTGGATTCAACTAGGTTTACTAATTTTATTTTTTTAAATTATTTTTTATTTAGTTATATTATAATAAAAAAACTTAAAAAAAAGTTCAAGAAAAAACATTGATGGAAAAAGGGACAAATTTTACAGAAACAAAATATAAAAAAAATAAGTTTACTAAAACAAATTGAACAATGAAAAAAACAAGATTCCAACTTGGACGTAGGCAAAATCTAGAAAATTTTGAATTTTTCTTGTTATTCAATCAAACATGTGGATACTTGTATGCATTTAAGCACAATTTGTATTTAAGCAAATCCACTTGTTTTTTGAAAAAAATACAAGTAGATTAACACTATGGTAACGGGAAAATTAAGGGGTTTTATTTTATTTTTTTTCTAAAAATCTATTTTTATCTATAAATACCTAATAAAAACTCTTATAACATTAAAAAAACAATTCATCAACTTAAAAAATCTTAAAAAAAAACTTAAAAAACCAAATCAAACTGAGTAAAAATTTTCTTTTCAACTTTGATTTTCTTTTCCATACAATATTAAGGTTCAAAATAATCATTATCAAGCTTCTTTTATTGAATAAAATTTATTGATACTAAAATCACTTGTTTTAGTGGTTAAAATCAGTATCAACCGAAAATTTTTTCTTTACTCAATGACTTACTCTCTCCTTCTCGAAGTCATAAATTAAAAAATAAAAATAATAAATTTTTGATAAAATTCAATTCACAAACAATTTAAGGAATTAAAGAAGAATGAAAATAGGAGTACTAAAATAAACTTTTTCCGTAAATTTTAGATTTGGGAAATATTTATCCGTGTATTGTCTTTTAAATTTGTCTATCCCTCAAGAGTTTTGACAAATTAATTATTAATTTGGGCATGAAAAGTTGCTATTAAAAAAATAACGAATTGAAAATAGAAAAAAAAAGGTCGGTGGGGCTACAGTAAAATAAAAAAAATTGTAAGAAATTTATAATGTTTTGTAATTGTAATTTCTCTTGATTGGTTTTTCAAGGATGCGTCATTTAGATAAACACCAGATGTCATGCCCGTGCGATGCCGCAAACTTATGGCATACTTGTGCGCTGTTGTGGATTTATAGAAAAAAAATTATATGGAAAAAAATTATTGCAATCAACAATGTTTTCAAGAGAAAAAAACAAAACTAAATTTTTAACCAGTTTAATATTTAAAAAATAAAATTTTGGAAAAAATCATAACAAAAAAAGAAAAAAAACCATGCAGTGAAACATTGTAGCAATTTATAGTGTTTCATGAGGAAATTTACAATTATAATTCCCAATTAGCTCAATATTAAAAATAATAAAATCGATTAAGATAATTTTAAAAAAAATCATAACAAAAAAAATAATGTGGGGGAACACTGTAGCAATCCACAGTGTTCTAAAAAAAACTATGAAGTTAAATTCTCAACCAGCTCAATATGAAAAAAATAAAATTGACAAAGACAATTCTGAAAAAAAAAATCCATGTGAGGAAAACACTATAGCAATCCACAATGTTATAAAGAAACAAAATTATAAAGTTAAATTCTCAACTAGCTCCATATTAAAAAAATAAAATCCACAAAAACATTCCTAAAAAAAACATAAAAAAATGAAAAGAAGAAGAAGAAGACAATTTTGGGGAAAAAAAAGTAAAAAAAAAAACATGTGGGGAAAGTTAAAGCTAAATTCTCAACCAACTTAATATTTAAAAAAAAATCGACAAAGATAATTTAAAAAAAAAACATGTGGAAAAACACTGTAGCAAAACAAAAACCATGTTGGGAAACATTGTGACAATCCATAGTGTTTTAAAGAAAAAAAAACTACGAAGCAAAATTCTCAACCAGCTCAATATGAAAAAAAATAAAATCGACAAAAACCATTTTGGATAAAAAAAGAAAAAAATTCATAAAAAAAAAGAAAAAAAACCATGGAGGAAAACATTGTAGTAATCCATAATGTTTTAAAGAAAAAAACTACAAAACTAAATTCTCAACTAATTCAATATTAAAAAAAAATCAACAAAGATAATTTAAAAAAAACACACAAAAAAAAAGAAGACAATCTTGGGGAAAAAAATGTAAAACCCAAAAAAATGAAAAAAAAATGTGGGGAAAAAAGAAAAAAAGAAGAAAGAAGAAAGAAAGACAAAAAAAAAACATGTGAGGAAAGCTACAGTACTTTCCTCATGAATTTTAGAGTATTAGTTAATTAGATGCTATGCCCACGCGTTGCCGCGAGTTTATGGCATGCTTGTACGTTGTCATGGACTTATGAAATATATATATATATATATATATATATATATATATATATATATATATATATATATATATATATATATATGGCGAAAGACTATTGCAATTTACAATGTTTTCAAGAAAAAAACTACAAAGAGAATTTTAGGAAAAAAACATAAAAAAACAAAAGGAAAAAAAAATCTTGTAAGGAAACACTGTAGCAATTTATAATGTTTTGTGAGGAAATATATAGTTATAACTCTCAACCAGCTCAATATTAAAAAAAAAATTAACAAATATAATTTTGAAAAAAATCATAACAAAAAAAACCATGTGGAGAATGACTGTAGCAATCCAGCTTAATATTAAAAAAGTACAAAAGCTTAACTATCAACCAACTCAATATTAAAAAAAAAATTAACAAAGATAATTTTGAAAAAAATCATAACAAAAAAAATCACGTGAAGAATGATTGTAGCAATCCAGGTTAATGTTAAAAAAGTATAAAAGCTTAACTCTCAACCAGCTTAATATTAAAAAAAATTAATAAAGATAATTTGAAAAAAAATCATAACAAAAAAAATCATGTGGAGAATGACTGTAGCAATCCATCATAATATTTAAAAAGTACAAAAGCTAAATTCTCAACCAACTTAATATTAAAAAAATAAAAGCAACAAAAATAATTTTGAAAAAAATCATATAAAAAAAATCATAAAAACACAAAAAGAAAAAAAAGAAAAAAGACTCATTTAGGGAAACACTATAGCAATTCACAATGTTTTGTAAAAAAAACTACAGTTGTAATTTTCAATTAACTCAATATTAAAAAAATAAAATCTACAAATATTATTTTAGAAAAAATCATAAAAATCATGTGGGGAAACACTATAGCAATCGACAATATTTTTTTTTTAAAATTTAAAAGTTAAATTTTTAACCAGTTTAATAGTAAAAAATAAAATCAATAAAAATAATTTTTTTTAAAATATATATAAAAAGAAGAAGATAGAGTATTTGTTAATATTTATCAACGTTATCTGCTCGCCGCGTCCTCCTAAGCCATTTCTTTTTATACATTATGTATTATTATTAGTTTATTTATATTTTCCACAAAGCCAAACCCAATATTAAGCCCAAGATATTCGGTATAAAATATGGGCCCATTAATTTAAATGCGCTGATGCTAACGTTATTGTATTTTCGCAATTAAAAAGAAAAAAAAAAGAAAAGAAAAAATCTGTCCGTCCAATTTGGGGGTAAGGGTTTTCAAAACCTACAAATTTTGATCACAAATTGTTCACAATTTTCGCGCGAAAAGATGGATCCTGAAGGTAGGCTGTTGAATTAACGGCTATTCTTTCTTAAATCGGTTTTTGAGTTTCTTTAAAGTTGATATTTTTCTTTTTTCTTGTTTTATAAAGTTGATGTTTTTATTTTATTTTCTTTCATGTAATTAGGGCATAGAGGGTCTTCAAATCCAGCTGCAATGCTTGCAAATCTCTTAAACAAAAGAGCCAAGCTGCACGAGGAACTTCGTGTTATCGAAAGACAGGTGCTTTAATCCTTAATTGTACGATTGATTTGAATAATACTATTAACATGGATGCTGCCTATGCTGTTTTTTCTTTCTGGGTTTTTAGGGTTTGGAGTCTTATTAGTCACAGTGAATTGGGATTTTTATCAAAAAGGGGTCCTGTAACCTCGCCTAAAGTTTTGACTCTTTAAGCAACGAGTTGAAATATTTTCCTACAATTTTATCTGGGTTCTTCATTTAAGCTTGAGTTGTTCATGTGAAACTAATTGGTATTCATATTAGAGTTTGTTTTGTTTGAGAAGCTCTTTTTTATATTGGAAAGAAATGGGAATTTAAAGTAGTTTTATATCATTTTTTTTGTTTAATTATAACAAGGCATTATGTTCTCTCCTATCCCATCTCTATTTTTTTCCTTGTTCTGCAGGAGCTTAATGACTGCTTTGATTCAGGTTTATGATCTGGAGACAAGCTATTTGCAAGATCCAGGCCAGTGCGGCAATGTATTGAAAGGTTTCGAAGGGTTTCTATCTTCATCTAAGAACACTGCACTGTATGGCGTGGATTTTATGATTTTCCTTTATTTCTTCTGATTTGATATGAATAGTTTTTCTATCTCTTGTCTCTATTTGTGAAGTTCATAATCTGATATATGAAGTTTTTTCTTTTCTTTGCTGTATAAATAGATACTAGTTATTTGCAGAACTTCGCATGTTATCTTGGCTACATAAATAGGTCATGAAAATTATTGTTACTACAATTACTGATCGCTCAAAAAAAAGGACACAGGGGGTGGACACTTGCAAATATTCACATCTTAGTTGTAGTAAACAAGTGCTCAGAAAGCAAAATGATCTATCTTAAAGTTACTGAAAGCAATAGAACCAAGGTATAGATTATGTAGCAATTTTTTCTTGAGAGGTTGGTTATGTGCTACAGAGAAGCTTTGACATACAAACCAATTCCAGGCTGAAAAAAATCTTAAATACAGTTGAAGGAGGAGAATGTATGCTTTACATTGCCTAGAGCCTTCTATACAGTAATAGTCATGAAAAAAAAAAGTGGGAAAAAAAAACACAGTAACACACAGATAGCTTGATGTTTGCTTGCTAAGTCTATATATGCCTACACATTTGGGATTTGGATTCAGGTGGATTGCCATACATTTTCTTTAATTAACTCCAAGCTTATAATTGCAGCTTGAAACGGTCTAGGAAGTTCCAGTCTGAAGATAGGCTCTTCTCATTGTCTTCAGTTACCTCACCAGCTGTATGTACTATAAGTCTTAAATGCTCAGTAATGGTAGCACTTCCTGTGTTTTCTTTTCCTTCTTTTAATAATATTTTTCTTCCTTTTTTTTCATGTCAGTTTAGAGTGTGCAGGGTAATGCTCTATGCATGTGTTTACAACATAAAAAGAAAGCAAGAAAAATAAAATACTCAAAGCTATTTATAATGAACTATATGCTTGAGGGCTATTTCTAACTTCTTAGGCATTGCTCTCTTGAAAGATCCAGTGTTTCACTTATGTGATTTTGTGCTGAAAGTGTATGCAATGCCTTGAAATTACTCATGTTGCATGTAAAACATATATAATTAGGGTGACGAGAAAACTGAAACATGTGTGTGGTGCTTTTCACCTCACATTGAGTTCTCTTCTTACTCATGGCTTTTTTATAAAAAACTTCAGACTAAAGCACAAAACTAAAAAAAAAATTGTCTGTCAGTACCTAAACTCGTTAATAACTGGAAAAAGGACCGCTTGGTTTGTTGCTAGGTTGTGCTGGGTTTTGAGTTTTCAAAACCATCGGTTAAAAGACTAAGCAGCCACTTGGAATTCAATCCATGTTTGCTTGTAATTGCTATCCTAGGAGATTGTATGGCATGGAATTCTATTCTGCTTTAAGAGTACTTCTAGTTTATGGAAAACTTGCTTCAGAAAATACAACTACTCCTGTTTTGTTCATTAGACATGATTAAATAGTAATGGGACCATGCAGTCTGAAAGCTGCTTGTTGTTTTGAAGGTTATTTTGCTTTTACACAATCCTGTCTATGGCATATGAATCTGGTTTTTAAGATGCCACCTGTTCTGGTGATAAGCATCATCAGTTAGTACTGGAGTATATAGGCTTGCAACTTTTCATTATGTTGACCCTCTCACATATCAAACAACTTTCGATTTTGTTTTCTTCATCCCAAATTTTGGCCAGTTAGAAATTTGCTCTAATATGTTACTCGTATTGTTTTTCCAGGCTGAAGAACAAGCAGCTGGACGAGATGGTGAGCCATATAAAGTTGCAAAACTTTGTTTTTCTGTTTTGTTTTATCAAATTCTTTAAATCTCTCTGTTTATTGTAGATGGGAGATCAGAATTTGGAGTAGGTCGATCCAAGGGTGGAGGCATATACGCAAACGGACAGTGAGTACTTTGATTTAGATCAGTCTGAACCTCACGTTATAACTATATTCGGATGCCTTATGCATGATTGAGATGACCAGTTAAAGTTAAATGATGACAGTGAGAATTTAGAATGTAATAATATATAACTTTCCTGATTTATTTTTCAGAGGAAAGCCAAAGAAGGGAAGAGGTGCATCAAGAGATTATAAAAGGATCAGGCCTTCAGCTGATCCAGATTTTGATTATGATGATGATGCAGATTTGACATTGTGAAATTGGTTGCATAAGATGATATGCTAGTTGGCCGTTGCATGTTCTAGGTCTTGGAGCAGAAATCCCCGTGGTATATTCATCACTTCTGTTGTGAGTTACCGTTCAAGCAAGCAAACCTACATGTACTGTAATGCTTTATTACGCGGTGTAGATCCTAGAGCTGAATTCCTTGTGTATATTCTTCTTATTCGGCTTGAGTTACGGTGCGTTCAAGCAAACAAACCCCTTTTCATGAGTTATTTAATAACTGTTATCTTGGCATCTTGGCGGGGAAAAAAACACTTTTCAATTTACAAGTAACCTTAATAAATTAATAATCTCGATTAATTAATATTTTTGTTGGATCTAAATTTAAATTTAATGTTTAAATAGTATTTTAATTAATAAATAAATTTTCATGGTTTTAAAGATATTAATTTGTAAAGATTTTAACTGTAATGATAAATTAATATGTTAATGATTAAATTATAGTACCTGGCTTCCAATAGTCTTTTTTATGACCTGCATTTATATGAAGCTGAAAATAGTTGTTAGACCCGGTTCAATTAACTTGACACAAAGTTTGGGTTACAAATTAGGCCGGTTTGATAATTTTTTTTAAGTAAAAAAAATATTATTTAAAAAATATATAAAGATAAAAACTAATAATAATATTAATTAAATCGAGACAATTTTAAATTGACTTTTCCTGGATACTTGGTTTTGGTAAGGAGACAAGCTAGTTGTGTTTTGGGTTGACTTGCTAGGTCGGGTCAAGTTTAATAACGGTTGGAGAAATTATAGGGTTCATGATTGTATGGTTGAGATTTAGTTTGATAATTAGGCTTTACTATTTATATATATAAAAAAACATGTTAATATATTATTTAAGTTGATCAATAACAATTCTTTGTTATGGCTGAGTTGGCTAACGAGTGGAACAATCTTGTGGTTACACGTAAGGTGTAAGAGTTTTTTTAATTGTGATAACAACGTGTTATTTGTCACATTTTTCTCTCAAAAAATAAAGAAGGCCTTTGAAAAAAAGTCCAAGAAAAATTTATGTATCTTATCTGAAAATAATAATACTAATAATAAATTGTTCCATTAAAGTTGGTTTTAATATTTACATTGATTTTGAATATAATTTTATTATATTTATAACATTTTTAGGTTTCAATCACACAAAATATAAATACACTAGTTTTTTAGATTGTTTGTATTTAACAATTATAAAACATTTTTTAAAACATAAATAATGATTCAAATTAAAAATATTGCACTAGATAAAATAAACAAGAAATATTTTAATATAAAAATTTATTTTAAAAATAACTATATTTTTAGATTTAATAACAATATTAAAATTTTTTATTATCCATGACTGCTAAATATTCACTCATCCAATTATCCTTAAAATATAATCAGATTTAAAACTAAAATATATCATATTAGAAATTGTTTTGTATAATCACGCACACTTTATCATAGAGATTATTATATCATTAGGCTGACCTTAAATTCAATTGTAATTATTATTTCATCAAAGCTAAAGCTAAGATAATTTTTCAGGAATGCAAAACTTAATTTTTTTTTATTAATGTAGGTGTTTAAATTAATTTGTATATATCTCAACTAATTATATAAATTCTAAAATTAATGATTATGTAAATTACAAGTGGTTTTAAAATTTATAAAATTTAAACTATTAATTTAAAAAAAAACAAATTCAAAATTCGATTAATTTAGCTACGAGTGCCACACTTAAATTTCTTATTTATTGTGGAGGATAGCAGGCCGCTATTAGCGGCTCTTCTTTAAATTGAAGAAAAAACGACGTCGGTGTTTTCTGTTTGCGTTTTATTTAATTAATTAGTAATTTTCCCATTTAGTTTTGTTTCATAGAATTTAGCTCCCTCCAACCTCGAAGGGCAGCCCCGACAAGAGCGGCGCGTGTCTTATCTCTTTGTGTGTCACACAACCATGTACTTGCTGGTAATCTCCATTTATGTTTTCAAAAAACGACTCCTTAAACAACAACTACAGCAGCTTATCTTTTAGTGTTTTTTTTTTTGGTTCTGTTTCTGTACTTATTTATTTATTTTTTTAAAAAAACACAGGACAAGATTAAGATGCAGAAGAAGGAGCCTGACAAAGCACCAGAAATTCCAGTCTACTGGATCGAAACCTCTGATTCTGTCTCTCGTCACTTCCAGTTTGAACCCGACGGTCAACTCTCTGTGAGTCTTTTCTTGTTTTCTTTCTTGGAATTTTCTAATCCTAATCCCCTCTCTCTTATAAATTTTTACGAATACTTGGTGTGCGTGATTGTTTCACTTGTGAAAAATAATCTAGTCTGCGTAACTGTGAGCAATGTCTACAAAATTAAATTGTGGGTTTCTTTGATTTTGTTAAAAGAAGCCAATTCAAAATAAAGTTCGCTGCTTGGGGAATTTGAGTTCAGTCAGTGATATTTGTATGCAAACAACAGATGAAGGTAGTTGATGATGCAAGACCAGTTTATCGTAGAGTGGCTGAATCTTTCTTGAACAAGTTTTTTCCATCAGGATATCCGTACAGGTTAGTTGGTACCTTGCCTTTTCCTTGTTGGCAGTGCAAACTTGGCAATTGAATATACACTGCTGGGAAGCTTTATTGTTTTATGTGTGTGTTTTGGTGTTTCGTTTTTTGCAGTGTGAATGAGGGATATCTTAGATACACTCAATTTCGTGCGCTGCAACACTTTTCTAGTGCTGCATTATCTGTGCTATCTACTCAGGTCTTTTTCTGGGCCTATTCTGAACTATTACACTCAGACTTCAATTTCTTTGTCTTAGTTTAATTTAGTTTCTTGTCCCTGATGGCTAGAGATACTATGCAATGCTGATGCCCCTCTATCTTTGTTGATTGTCTGAAATGGATATTTTGTTTGTGTTCTTTTACTAACGTTGTTAACATTTATTTATGCAAGTTGAACATGTATTCTAATTAGCTAGCATGATTCCATAGTTTTTTTGTTTTTTTAATCCTATGGAACTAGGGCTATAATTTGGGGGTCTTGTCTTTATATTCTTACTGTTTTGCAGTCGCTACTATTTGCTGCTGGCTTGCGACCTACACCTGCACAAGCAACTGCAGTGAGTTGGGTAAGTTGCACTGGTGAAACGATTGATAGATTCTTTGTCCTGGTTGCTTTACTCTTTAGTTCTTCATTGAATTTTGTTGATGAGCAGATACTGAAGGATGGGATGCAGCACGTAGGAAAGCTCATATGTAGCAATTTGGGTGCTAGAATGGACTCAGAGCCCAAACGTTGGAGAATCCTAGGTTTGTTTTCTTGGTTCAAGAACCTGAGTTTTTGCTTTTGTATTTATGGACTCTTCTCACTTAATGAATGTGGATAGGAGTTGGTTGGGGTCATACTTTATTTTCTTCAAGTGTCTAACTAGGATGGGTTTTCTGTGTTGCAGCTGATGTGCTTTATGATTTGGGCACTGGCTTAGAGGTTCTTTCTCCTTTATGTCCACATCTTTTTCTTGAGGTGGCAGGGCTTGGCAATTTTGCAAAGGTATATTTTAGGCTAACAACCACTGAAATCTGCATAAAAATATTAACGTAGCTCATTATGGGTGTTATTGGGTTTTGTCTTCTTCTCTATCTTTACTGTCCTACATTTTGGCATAGACCAATATGTTTAGTTTACTTCCACTTCCTTGGATTTGATAGGGGATGGCAGTGGTTGCAGCAAGGGCAACAAGGTTGCCAATATATTCTTCATTTGCCAAAGAAGGCAATCTAAGTGACCTATTTGCAAAAGGGGAGGCCATCTCAACACTTTTCAATGTTCTTGGACTAGGAGTAGGAATTCAGTTAGCATCCACTGTCTGTTCATCAATGCAAGGGAAGGTACACTGTTTATCATTGCTGTCTGATACAAGTACTTGATATGTCTTTTTGCATTATGCATATGTTCTCAAAAGTGAGTGCAAGTAGCCATTTCCAAAGGTTGCTGATGTTTAGGAGATCACTATTATGACCCAACACTAAAGCTGTGTTTTGGGATCCCTGTGCCATATTCATCTTCTTGGTTAACAGGCTCAAAACTGTGGCCAGCAGACTCCGTGCTTTGCTGTGGCGTGGTCTATTTGAGGCCACGACCTCAAGTGGAATGTGGTGTCTCTTAAGCCAGTTTTGAATCAATCACTGACATGTTTAAGTTAACAAAACAAACTGAAACTCGTGCTGATTAAATAGTGTATTTTTTTATACATATCCACTAGACTTGCTCAATTCTTTGCTTGTTTTATTCAATATACAAAAGTGAACCTCTGCAATTTATGGGGAATATGTTTTATAATGTTCTGATTTAGTAGTTTATGTTGTCTAAGTGACTCATGGGGGTATATTTTGTAAAGAGCTGATTTAGCAGTTTATGTTGTCTAAGTGACTCTTAGCTTCTATTTTCTAATATTTCTTGCAGTTTGTTGCTGGGCCTCTTCTTTCTATTGTACATGTTTGTTGTGTTATTGAAGAAATGCGAGCTACCCCTGTTAATACATTGAATCCACAGAGGACGGCAATGGTTGTGGCTGATTTTGTCAAGGTTTGTTTCACACTTCAGCACGACTTACTTTTTTATTTCCACTTGCCTAATTTCGTCAACTGTCATCCAATTCAGACAGGGAAAATATCAAGCCCTGCTGATCTTAGGTACCATGAAGATCTCTTATTTCCAGGCCGACTTATAGAAGATGCTGGCAATGTAAAAGTTGGGCAGGCTTTGCACAGGGCGGTGAGGCCTTCAAAACTTCGTGAATTGAAAGAAATATTTCCCGGGGAGAAGTTTATTCTAAGTCCTGGGAATAAATGGACTGATTTGGTATTGGAGCAAAATGCTAGTGGCGAAGATGCATTAAGGGCATGGCTGGTGGCTGCATATGCTTCGAGCATGAAGAAGTCTTCTCATGAGTCTACTTCTGTCACCTTGCAAGATGCTTATGAGAAGATGAATAGCGTATTTGATCCATTTTTATCTGAGCTGCAAGCCAAAGGGTGGCATACTGATCGTTTTCTTGATGGAACAGGAAGCCGGTTTTCATGGTAGCATTTTATAGTTTTGGGTAGTATTTCAACCCTTCAAGATAGTTTGACCCGCTGGTTGAAATTCAAATCGAGTAGGCAGCGATTAAAGGTGGTTCTTGCCTTTTTACATAACATTTGTATTTGTTTAGGGAGGCAACAATTATTTTTTTGTCCTTTTCACTCGTTTCCTTTTTTCTAGCTAACCTACCTCCCTCTTTCTCAAAAAGGACCGAGTAAAGCTCAGATTAAAGGATTGAAGTCATGTCGAACTCCAGTTATATTCAAAGTATCATCAAATGTTGTTGGACTTGAACAACCGAAACAGGAAATTTATTATTTGCTGAAGTGATGCGGAGTTTAATGATACAAGAATTGAAAACAATGCAGGCATATTCTTCCAGCCAATATATCCTGTACCTTCTGCTGGAAGGCCAAGTTTCAAGTGCGATTAGACGTAGCAGCAGCCCTGTTATATTGAAACACTAAGCTGCAAAGATTAGGAACAGTAATACTATATGTGCAGCAGCCGGTGTAGAATCAGCAAGATTCTTTGTAAATGGAACTTGATTGCCAAGGAACTATTAACCAATAATACTTGTACAACTTGTAACATGATGAGATGCTTTGATCATTGAGGAATACCAGAAAGGTAGGCGTACTTTCACGATTGATATCCATCATTTTGCCACTTTAGCATATCCACGACTATGCTCGTCTCGAGGACTAATATAGGCATCTTAATTTACCTTTTCGTTGCAAGAGCTCTGGCAGATCAAGGAGAATCCATATCCAAATCAAGATTTATCCCTTTTCTTATGAAGAGAAAGGGTACAGATGCATGACAAGCTCCGAAAGAGTCATTGTAGCCCTCCAAACCGGGCTCTTTATTCAACTAGGCCCTCCAAATCCCCGATTGATAGAAAGCCCCTCCCAGACTAACGTGATAAATCCTCCCCTGTCTTGGTAATTGGGGATATACAAATCTCAGTGAGAGAGATCTTTCCACCACATATAAAGCATACTTGACAAAATTAACATGGTTCGTCGCTTGGTGTTCGACCAGGAAACAAACCCTCTTTGAATGAAGACTTTCAGCCTCTAATTTTTTGCCAAAGAGATGAGTTGGGCAATCGAGAGGAGGTTGTTTAGTTGACTTGATGCTATTATACAGGCAGGCACATAACTTGATGATTAATGGAACTGGGTCCTGCTTTAGGAAATCATTGACATCAAGCACCACCTAGTGTTATGATATTGGTCACACTATCATTTTTGTAAACTTATCAAAGACAACATTGTTGATCTGCCGGAGAGAATGAGGAAATTTTGTAGCTTGCATTCACACCGCCTGCCCTTTCCAATCAGAAGATCATCACTGGTATAACCTGTAGTCATCGATGGTGTATCATCATGCACCGAGTTATGGTCGTCTTACGCTTTGACTTGGACTCCTGCACGCATTGAAGTCAGCCTAAAATGATTACCGGGAGCTCAACTTGAAGCCCCCTGACTTTTGCATTATTTTTAGATTTTTCTGTGCTGGTTTTGATTTACTAACTCTATATGGTTGGATTAGAGAATTCATCAACGCACGATAAAAAATAAAAAAAATTAAACAAATCCCTGATCAGTTCGTAAGCGAACGTGATAGTATTTAATTAATTTTTCTAAACACTTTGTTGACATAGATTATTTTTTCAAATTATTATAAGCATTCAAGTGGGGTACTTCACAGCTCAATATCGCTGAATTGCAACGAGTCCAAAACTAGTGTGAATTCGTGGATATAATAAATATTGTTTTTTAAAGTATTAGTGACATGGTTTATTGTTATGTATTTTGATATGAAAAATTAATTGAAAAATAACCATAATCATATTGCCAAACATACTTCCAGCTATTTGCTAGCGTTTCTAAATCAAAAGAATCATGTCACTAAGTTGACAATTGAATGATCTTCGAAAAAGATTTTCCTTTTAATATGGTGATTGGTTACTAATTGATTTTTTTTTAGTGTCATAATATAAGTTTTAATTACAATTGATTACGCACGTTGCAATCCACAATTTGGAATTGGAAAGGTTCATCTCCGGATAGTGACTTATAGCTAATTCATATGTTACCTGCTCCTGCCTGCTGTCTCGTATATGTAATTATGCATGCACCGAAACAGTTTTTTTTTTTGTTTTTTTTAATAACACTTTGCCGACCGTATTGTAAGAGGGAGTTATTCCTTGTGAAGAGAACGCTTCATTCCGAGGACAAGACATGTCGACTGTGAAAGAAACGTTAACCAAACAACTAGCTCTCAAATTTATGTTAAAGTGCCTTTTTAATTAGGGGAGCCAAATCTAACGAGGATAGGTCATGGATCACGGGTTTGACTAGTTTTTTCTACGCCTCAAACTTTACTTCTATTCCAGCCAAGAGCTTGAAGGTCAGTTCCATTCAAAGCTTGACATAAATAAAATAAAAAAAAAATGAAGTGCAGTTGCAATTGATGGCTTGGACTCCATCGACCATAACTTGGTCTTCATGCAATTAATGTGAAAAATATCTTCAACAATAAAACGTTGAAAAGAGTAGTAAAGAGATTACAAAGCGACTCCTGCTCTGCAACAGCAAATTATATATGTTCCCTTTGCAGCCGTTGGCAGAGAAAAAAACACAGAGAACAAGATACGCAGAAGTTAAATGAAATCAAGAAGAGAAAGTTTTTCATGAAAAAAAAATAATAAAAAAAATAACTATGCATTAGGGTTAGTGATTTTCAAGAATTGCAATTTTCACACTGCTAGTTACGAGAAAAAAAGAAAGAAAGACAGGTCTAATTAATTTTTAATAACTAGTTGGGTGAAATTATTTAACCCCCCAAATAACAAACAGTAAAAAAAAATATTATGTTTGTTTAATTTTTATTGTTTAATTTGCACCGTTTTGATATTGTTTATAATGCATTAGTCACCGAAATGAAATTAAAAAAAAAAATCGAACAATGGTCAATTCCTTATACTATGCATTAGTCTATTTATTTAAAAGAATTCAGATATTGATCCCGAAAATGATAAAAAAAAAGACCCATTTCTTCTCAAAATATTTAATCTCTTCAAGGATGTGAAGCACTTGCTTCCTCCCTGATTTTTTTTAAGGTGATCCCATTGTGTTTTAGAGTTAAAAATGAATTTACAGAAGTTTTAGGGTACGTATTTTGATTTAATTTTGGATTCAAGAACTTGGATCCTAATCATCTCTAATGCTTAAAAAACAAATCAAATGACGACAAGTAGTTTGTCTGAGCAAAAAAAGAAATTGGACTGAAAAATACAATTTTAAGGGATCAATATATATCTTCATTCATTGAATTCTAATCTTTGAATAATTAAGCATTCAAAGATGAATGCACTAGATGATGATACATGGAGTATATTTTTAAATCATTTAAATAAAGAATTTAATTTTAAATAATATACAAACTAATCAGAAATTAAATACTCGTTATGTAAAAACAAAAGCATTTTTGGCATTTTATATATAGAATAGTATTATTAAGTAGGGTAGGGCCGGCTTAGATGAGTTTTAACTTTCTAGCTACACTTTCTCGTGAACGTGGATAGAAAAATTCTCACAAGAAATTATTAATAATAGTATGGTTGTGGTTGTTTTTTAAAGTATTTTTCGTGTTGAAATATATCAAAATGATATATATTTTTATTTTTAAAAAATTATTTTTGAGATCAGCACATCAAAACAATCCAAAACATATAAAAAAAATTAATTTATAATTTTTTTTTAGAAACACGGGTAGAACTGCGTTTCCAAATGCTCATTAAACCTGAAATGAATTTACAAAAAATAAATTCATTTATCATTTAACTTAAACGACTGTAAAAAAATATGTCTTGATTTTGAAAGTACCGATCAGCAATATCATTTGATGAATATGCACTTAAATAAACAAATGAAATTAGTTTAATTTCTTTTAAAATAAGATTAATTCTTGTTAATTCAAAGATGGATACGTAAGGCTATTAATTAGTTCTGGCAATGAAAAATTATTTGTAGAGATCTGAAGGATCTATATGCATCATTTATTTGAAAATTTATGTTTGGTTAATTACCAAATAACCTAACATAAAAAGATAAAAAAAACCCCTCAAGTCAAAGATATTTTTTTAAAAAAAAAACTGAGCATCATTTATTTTCTTCGCTGGGAGTTAGAGGGGAGAGTTCTTTATTAAACTCTTTTGAAATTCAAGATGACGCGAAGAAAATATTTGGGGCCAGTCCCAATCAACAATCCTTTCTTTCCCGAAAGAATGGTCCTTTGTGTGTTTTTTTTTTTTTTTTTTAAATTATTATTTTAGCTCGCCTCCCTACATGTTCCTGGGAAGGCAACGACCGGCGTCCACTTTGGACATTCTCTTTCAAGCTTGAGGTTAATTTTAACTTTAATTCGCCTCCCTCCCTACATGTTCTATAAAATTTAATTGACGAAATTGGAATTTATAAATATTTTCGTCACTGTTTTTTACAGAAATAGTCAAGAAATCGAAACTACAATATCAGTATTAAGACGACCAAATTCTCTTGGTTTTGACCAGTGTTTGTCTCATCCCTTAATGGCTAATCAATTCAGACGACCTTCACTTGGCAATAGATTACACCTACTTATTACAACATTTTTACCTAATACACTAGCCTCTTTCTTTGACCTTAAATGCAGAAGCTCTTTACAATAATACATACTTTAATCAATGTGAAAATTAAAAATATACATGTATATATATTTTTCACCAAACAAAAAAGAAATTTTACTTATTAAAATAACTCCAAAACATGTCCTCGACTAGAGTATTAAGCAATAAAAAAGATTAAATTATAAAATCTCATTGCACCACTGCCTACCCATATATTTAGTTCAACGTTAATTAAGTGTCCATGTATCCTTAGGTCGTAATTAGATACATCTTTAATAAAATTACATAGGGCGAGCAGGAAGAAGTCAGGTTTACTCGAATTAATCTCTTTCCATGAAGAAGAAAACAGAAAATCCGCTCACAAGCTCCATATTTATTATAGAAAATGCTTTTAATTTTATTTTAAGAGATTGTGCGAAAGAAACCATTTTACGTTTGCATAGTGATGGTTTGCTTTCGAGCTTTTTCCTCCCGACATTTTCATTGAATTCATTTTATTTTTAAAAAATACTGAGTCTTTAATTTATCAATATTTTTGTCCAAGTTTAAATAATTAATAATTCATATGATTTAATATTATATAAAAAGTGACAACTTTAGTAGACGAGGGGCTCACCAGAGAGAAAGAATGATTGTATGAGATAAAAGGTTTTAAAGAAAAAGAGAGAGGTACGCGGTGTTTGTAAAAAAAAATAAAAAAATTGTGTTCATCACTTGCTTTATACATAATTGAAATATCTATAGAATTTATTTACTATAATTTTAAGTCATATTAATGTTTTAATTAATTAGTTTGAATGAAAAAATTAATAAAAAATATATTCTGATTATTTTATAAGAATAAAATTGATTTTGTAATAACATATTGAAAATACATCTTAAATCATTATTAATTGAGATTTTATGGATTGTTTTTGAAAAATAACATAATTTGCTAATAGCAGTTGTTTAGCTATATTTCAATTTTTTTTTTATAAATTAATTAACCTAAACAAAATCAAACTAAATTTTTATGAAGATTCAATTACTAAAAAATAATATTCAAGATTTAATAGCTAAGAAAACAAAAAGATACGATGATGTGACAGGACAGAGAAATAAAGCAAAAAAAAAGACTCATCGAAGATATATCATAGCTTTATTTTCGATACACTCAATACTATTAAAAGGATCTCAACAAGATGATTCTATCTATACCTTGAAAGAACATTAAATGAGATTGTAATTAATCTTAAATTAGTTTCGAACAAAATTCCTAACAAATTACGATCATTTTTCGTGATCTTTTAAGGTGTGATTAAAATCGTCTTGTTGAGATCTTTTTAACGGTATTGGACATGTCAAAAACAGAGTTTTGGTGTGTCCACGATGACTTATTCTTTCTTAACCATTGGATCTTTAATTTTATTTTTTGACCATTAAATTTTTATAAAATTTTAGAATGATTTTTTTACATGTTAATTAAATTAAAGAAGACATAATTTTTAAAATAACTCGATATTCCTAATTATAGTTACGTTCAACTGAACAGCAGTTATATTTAATTTTATTATTTTTCTAATACTTTTCTCATCTGTATTATTTTTTCAAAACTTTTCTATGTTAGAATTCTAAAATACACATTCTTTTTATTACCGCAAAAATTGGCCTTTATTCTTTCAACGGCGCAAGAGGCTTCGGACTTTGATAGTTTTTCCTTAAAAATCTCTATATCTCCAACCAATTCCTCGAAGAGATTATGACATTAACTTGATCCATCCAAAACTTTCTATTGAAAATATCGAAGTTTCAACTACTGAAAATTAATGTCTTCCGAGAGAAATTATTTGGCCTTCAATAATTTGAGCTCATCTGCATCCCATGTTCATGCTTGCACTTGCACATAGCCACCATGTTCACATCCGTTTAAAGCAAATGACCACGTTTTTATTTGACCATTCTGCGAACCAAATAGCTGCACAACACTAGAGAGAGAAAGATATTTCCTAGAAATTGCAGGCTGATATTTCTTTCGAAAAAAATGGATGCGCGCACACACACCCGTATGCTCTTGTCATGCTATATATATACCCACTACCTCTTCGTCGTCTTGCTTCATATTTTGAGCATTTAGTTTCTTTCATTTCTTTGCACAGAACTAGCCATTCTTTCAACCTCTGAGGTATAAAAAATGGTGAGAGCTCCATGCTGTGAGAAAATGGGGTTGAAGAAAGGTCCATGGACTGCTGAGGAAGATCAGATTCTCATCAATTACATTCAACTTCACGGCCATGGAAATTGGCGTGCACTTCCTAAACAAGCTGGTAATTTATACACATCGCTTTCAAACAAAAATTTCCTGTTAAAAGCATATACTCATTAGTACTAAGAATAAAATGAAGATTCTGCCACACAAGTTTGTGATTTGAAGTTGGAATTTCACAAGAAGGTGATCCTGTTTTATGTGCTTTAATTATAAGATCAGTTAGAACTTCTGAAGTGAATTCTAAGCAATTGCATGGATTACCAAGTAAAATTGATCATCTGAAAGTTTTGGGAATTACAAGAACTGCATAATGTTTTGGTTTTGAATCAATTCTCTTTTCACTCCCTTTTCAGGTTTACTGAGGTGTGGAAAGAGCTGCAGGCTCCGATGGATAAATTACTTGAGGCCCGACATCAAACGAGGAAATTTCAGCAGAGAAGAAGAGGATACCATCATCAAATTGCATGAGATGTTAGGAAACAGGTATGCAATGTTAGCATTTCAGTCAAACTACTGTTTATCATAATTTACATGGTATAATATTGACAACACAGACACACTGAATGCTAAATTAGGCTCTAGGCAAGCCATTCAGCGCTAAGGGAAGGATAGGATGGCTTCGCCGGAAAAAAATTATGCAAGGAAGCAATTATCATTAAATTAAGGTTAAGATTTGCTAATGGGGCATTGTTCTAGAGCTGAAGAACATAGAATTGATACTTAGTGCCTCGTATGGAGATGGGAGATAGGCTAGGCAGAAAACACTTATTTCTCACGTGATTAAATGACTTTGTCATTTTAGCCGCCACCCCACAATATCCCCTAGACCAAAAAACTAGAAAGAAAAAAAAAAAACTCAACTTGTCATGATTTTAAAGTTTTTTCCCCTCATGTGATTGACCAACATGTCATTTTTTTTTCATGGTTGTATCAGAAACATGTGTGTCTGAACAGATTCCTGGCAGTTTCCATTAGCGTATGCAAATAAAAAAAAAACACTTTTTTCAAGTTGAAGCACTCTCAAACAAGATTGGCACACTTTGGTTAATGGACACAATAGTAATCATTCATGTGACTTGATACATGCCAACAAGTCATTTAGCATTTTAAATTCTGCAAATCAAAGAGGATCAAAATAAAGGTTAGTGCATGTCTTGACATGATTTTTTTTTTCTATTCAGATGGTCTGCAATTGCAGCAAGATTACCGGGACGCACGGACAACGAAATTAAAAATGTTTGGCACACCCACTTGAAAAAAAGACTTAAGAAAAATCATGTCACCCCAGAAATCAGGGGAAGATCCGTTGATATTTCTAGATTTGATCACGAATTAAAGACAGATCAAGAATTACTCGATTCATCAAATCTTGCAGCAGGATCTGATCAGACCGAGGAACATAGACCAATCTCATCGCAACAATGTTCAAGTGACACCTCCTCTTTGATCACAGGTGATATTGATATCAGTAATAACATGTGCATGAAGATCGAGTCGTCGGATGATTTTCCTGAAATGGATGAGAGTTTTTGGTTAGAAGTATTGTCTGCCGATAATTCAAGAATTGTGAGTGATTTTTCGGCCATTGGCACTGAGCCACAACTTCAATTTCCATTTTCTCCACTAGTAATTGAGGTGGAACAAGTCTATGCCACTAATTCAAATATGTATGATAGCACTGAATATTGGCACGACCTTTTCACAAGAGCCGGGGGATCACTAGATTTACCAGAAATTTGAACAATTGTAACCTTTTTTCCTCCTTTTATATTTGTTTAGTTATTGTTTAGTTAGATGGCAGATGATCATGGATTGTTTCTATCCAGTTTGTTGACTGTTTAGAAGGAAGACAAAAATATTATAGAATTATAATAATAATAATAATAATAATAATAATAATAATAAAAGAAAGGAAGAGCACAGATACTCGGCAAAACTGTCCCGTTTTTTGAACCAGAAGTTCGTTTTTCCAGCAAGCAATCTTTTTCCAAGCAAGGAAAACTGGAAGAGAAAATGTATAAGCATGATTATCTTGACGGGTTCGAAATTGAGGATTAACATTCTACTTAAAAAATCCTGCTGTTGCCGGTAAATAAAACCGAGCAAAACCAAGCATAATGAGGTTTCCTCTTCAGGGAAAGCAAGGAATTTGCCATCCTTTAATCATTTTATCAACAGATTAGTAATTGAACTCGAGCTGAATGAATCTTTTCCTTATCACTTAAACCAACTCCTTGAGATTACGATGTAATTAATGAGATATACTCTATTTTAAGTTGATTCAAAGAAAAAAATTCCACTCTCCTCTGATCAATGAGTAAATATATCGCAACTATAAAGTATAAGCATGGTGATCTTCCATGAAGTTTCCAACTAAATTAACACGCACTGAGCCAAGACAGAATTATACATAATGAAAACCCCCGGCCTTGAATGATGTTAGATTCTTGTGGTTTCAACAAGTTGTCACGGATTTTGAATTCTACAATGAAGGATTGCCCTTTTGTCAGATCTTTAACTTATTCCTATATTGAACATTAAATCAAATCTTGAAAAGGGTACTTGTGGAAAAGCTTGAAGCTAGCTTCAAGAGATACTTAGACCTTTTCACAACAGATTGATTAAGCTAGGAGGGTTGGAGATTATGTGCTGAGCTTTGAGAGTTGGCAAAGAAGAAACTGGGTGGGTAGTCCCCAAATTCTCACAAAATAAATCCATTACGTTAAACTTTCTGATACTTAAGAAAATATATTGCCTTGAATGCTAGGTATAATGTGTAGAAAAATGCCTGATGTAATGTGTAGAAATGGGGAGTGAAGTAAATAAACATGAACAAAGTAGGAGGAGAAATATTCTGTGTTGTAAGAACTCTTTTTCACTTGTGTCTCATGAGGCTTTTGTACCCATGGAAAACATCAAATTGCGTAGAGAAACGGGCAAAAGTGGTGAAACATTATCTAGCCTATTTTAAGGGCCATTATGCAGAATATTAGCTTCTAATGGATGATGGAGCTATGTTACTAAACACAAAACTAGCCTAGTGTGACGTCCACTGCTGTGTGGGCTCATGTGGCATGCAAACCACAGAAAAAAGTACTTTTTCCGGAATTGAGCAATGATTGATCCTATCCCGAGCCGGGATACTTGGCCGGAAGGAATGGGGTTGGCTGTCCAGCTGGTCCTGTGCTAACTCCTAGGCTTGTAGCTGCACTTGACTTGCGATAAAAAAATCGGGGTGGCATGCAAACCACAGAAACAAGTAGACTTTTCCGGAATTGAGCGATGATTGATCCTATCCCGAGCCGGGATACTTGGCCGGAAGGAATGGAGATGGCTGTCCTATTCCTGTGCTAACTCCACCATAGAAATTACTAATTTATTGTTTCTTGCTCCGCTGTAGTTTTTAAAATATAAAACTTATTAAAAATATAAAAAAAATATTGAAGAGTGATATCAAATCGGTTAATGAAATCAATTTTAAAATCTTGTAATTTTTTTTATCTAATTTAAATTTCAAATTAAATTATATAAAAATTAATTTAAATTAAATTGATTAATTTTATGAATCAAAATATAATTTTAATGATCAGTAAAAATATGACTTAACTTTTAACAAAATTTTAAGATAATAACTTTTTTCATAAAAACTATTGAGACAATGACAGATTAGATCGATCTCAATTCTTAAGTAAATAGTGTTATAGACTCCATTGAGTTTAATAATTTGTTTTGTATTATATATTTTTTTAATTATATAAAATTAAGCACTAACCTAAAATTAAAAACTTATTTGAGACAATAATAACCTTAAAAAAATCATGTGATTTATTTCCCAACCAATCCAATATTGAAAGATAAAATTAAAAAAACTATTAAAAAGAATTAATGAACCAAAAACTAAAAAAACATATTCGGCCAGTGGATGAACTCGTCAGACCCATAAATCGGGCAACTCGGGCTAGCACACCAAACTTGTAGACCCGATTATGAATTCAAGTGGGATTATAATTTTTTTTTATCAAAAATATTTTTTATTTAACTATATAATAAAGAAAAAATAGATAATTGCAAAATAAATTTGTAATAGAAAAACATATAAAATTTATTGAATAATAAAAAAAAATGTAAGGTTGCACATATGAAAAATCTTATATAAAAAAAATTAATCTATATATAAAATTAAGAGAAAATCACAAATGAATCATACAAACTTATTTAAAAACTGAACACACCTAATATTATTAAAAACTCATCACAAACTAATTAAAACATAAACTCAAAATTTATTTGAAAAAAAATATCAAGTAATTCATCATGATTTTTTTAAAAAAATCAATTTTTTTAAAAAATAATTAGGCTAGACTTAGTGCCTAGCTCAATCAAGCAATGACCCACGCGAGGGTTTATATTTTTTAAAATTTAATGGGATGAACAACGTGTTACCAGCCTCATGCATCAGAAAAAAAAAGACACGTTTGTTCATCATAAAAAATCAGCCACTATGGTGGCTGGTAAAATAAGGTCTTTTGTTTTTTTATTCAATAATTTATTTTCAACTCAGTTTTAATCCAAAACACATAGGAAACATCCTAGACACCTTGTTAAACCAACTCATGGTTATGAAAAATGTAAACAACTGCTTTAAACTTGAAATCCACTAAAAACAAAAAAACTTTTTGAGCTCATATCTGAATTTTTCAGATATTTTCAAGGTAAAAAAACATATAATCTTAACTCTCCTTATCATATGAAATCATTTCACAAAAAAACCCTTAAAATAACTTCAACATCCAGGGATTATTTTATAGATAAGATCCATATTCCAATCTATTATTGTTCGAAAAAAGCCTGATTTATAAAAGTTTTTTTTAGCTTTATCTTTATACATAATCAAAACTAAAAAATAAAATTATTAGACTATTTTTAAAGCATAACCTCCATCTTAGTTTAGAAAATATTTTTTTTATTAATTTTTGAACTCATAAAATCAAAAAAAGAAAAGAAAAGAAAAGAAAAAATTTTTAAACACTAAACTTACTATTTGATGCAAGGTTGTTAATTCTATTTCATTTCATCTGGAATGGCCGGTATATCTTGTTCTAGTTTAAAAAACAGAATAAACTAGAACAGTTTCATCTCGTTTAGAATATCCACCTGTTCCAGAAATTTCATCTAAATTTCTAATTATATCTCTTAATTTGATCGTTGGATCTGGATAAATTTTTACAGGGACCTTACATATTGTTATATCTCAAGTTAAAATTTTAGAATAATCAGAGTTTAGAAGGGCCTTGCAAGACTGAATGATATTTTTGCAATTTTGATTAAATTCATAATTTTGTTCGGAAATGTCATTTTATTGTGTTTTTTTTTTTAGATTATTTTTTTTAATTTTATCATTCAACAATGAATTTATTAGTAATTGAGCTTTATAATTTTTTTTTTTTTTACGGTTATCATAGTCTCATGACCCGGGTCATGAATTTAGAATATTTTTTTAAAAATATCGTCATTTCAATATATATTTTTTTAAAAAATGATGTTGCCTTGAATATTTTTTAATCAAATAATATTTTTACTACTTGTCCAGGTTGTCTTTGACCCTGTCAAGTTAATCGGGTTATATCGATTCAACTCTTTATTTTTTTACTTGTGTTTGAAATTTAAATTATATAATTTCAAGTTATTTTATCTTTGGATTTGAATTGAAATTATATTAATATTTTGAATTATATATGTGTGTGTTTGTATTGGAATGGAATTGAGAATCTTAATTTGATTGGATGAAACAGTAATGACAAACTTGTAAAAGATATAAAGAAAGAGGTATGGGATCTGCTGACCTCTCTTGTCAAAGAAATAGTAAAACAACTATATGGATGAAAATTGTGTGATGCCTCTTGCGTGCTTATTATTAGGTGGTCATAGACAAGCCATTTCAAAGACTTGGAACCATCATTTTCATAATGGTCAGCAGTGCTTTTATATGCAAATCATTTTTATTTTATTTTTTAAAATACAAGAAATTTAGTTTAACTACTAAATTATATTACAATAAATAAATACATACATACATATGGAGAGAAAGAGGAAATCTAAGATTGGATTTCTAATTTAACCAAACCTAATGGGACATAAGTTTGGCCCAAGCCGAGCAGCTCATGTTTTGTGTCTCTATTAAGAATGGCTGGTGGTTCAAGATTGGATTTCCGAATCCCAAAGGGCTAAAGAGTGTAAGCCCAAACTGCCTTGACGAAAGGGAGCTGTACAAAACGCATGGTTTCGCTGAACCATTTCCCAATTTGCGAAGGTTAAGAAGAGAAAAATAAATGGATCAGATCCAACCTAAAAGTTTTATTGCGCGTGTTTCGTTCTGGTTTTGAAAAGTCATATACAAATATGGGCCTTGCAAAGGTTGAGAAGCGTGAACATCAGGGGGTGGGAGCACAGGAACTGTTTGGGATTTGCGATACGTGAAGCTATATACATAGAAATAAATATCTCAGGAATTTCATCTCCCTGCTCGCGCTACAAACCCATCAGCCACCAATATAGCAGCTTTCAAAATAGTTCGCCGAAACTTGAATATGGGGTATAGGGATCTCTCGGAGCCTTCTAATTAATCTACAGACATTTTCAATTGTAGTTTTTTTTTTGTTTGTTCGAAGTAATCCCATGCATTCACATAAAACACGAGTATCTCCCAAATTAATAAGCAGATAGGCTCAGATTTATCATCTCTATTTCTTAGTCTAAACCCAGCTCGATCTTCAATTAGCCTAGGATTGGGCTTCTACCCATCACCATGTTGATCCCCAACTTTGGATTGGGTAGATCGTCCTTCCCATCTGGGTATCCCATACTCGGATAGGATCACCTTGGACCCAGGCATGACCCTCTAGGAGGCTCAACGGCTCAACCTATCCAACACCCTAGTTGCCTTCTAATAGGCTCGGGGTCCTTTCTCTTTCTATAAGGTCTTGCATCTGCAACCCCGAATGAGGTCACTTGCCTCTGTAGCCTACACATCAATTGTCACGTTGGACTTGTTTAGTCTCAGTTAACAATTGATAAGATCGTTTTCTTCTAATATAATAGCATTACCCATTGGTGACTATAAATCTAAATAATTACTATCCGCTTAGGTGTCACAATTGTTTTGTTTTTACTCTCATCATCACCATGCAAATGGACAGGGTTTATAGGTATAAATATGCATCCATCATCCATGAACCTCAAGGTAGAGAAGAAGTTTAATTTCATTATAGATCTTCAACACATTGGCCATCTTCATCTACACACAGTACATATAAAGCGAACATAGATACATAACATAACCTCTTGAGATTTCTCATCCATTATTGCTTTATTAACTCAAGCATTGGAGAGCCTCCATGAGGAGTTTTTTTTTTGTTTTTCCCAGAAGTTTGTGAGCTTCAGACCCAACAACTTATCTTCAACGTTCCAGCCCAGTCATCTACCTTGAAAAAACTTTGATGTATACATATGTCTACAACCTCATCATAAGCAATACTTCACATGTACATAATCTTATATAACCAAGCCACAACCCCTGATCAGTATATATATGTCTACGTACCAGATCTTTTAATCAATATTTCTAGCAACTGCAAGCAAAAGAAAGCAAATCTTATTGAGAAGGTTCCTTAATTATATGAACTAACAAGGCTATAAACCTCTTTCAATCGTTTCCTGAATCTCCATCTCTTCCCTGAATGACACAATGAACTGCTCAGCCCTTTCATCTATTCCTTGCATCTGGGGAGATGCAAATCCCAATGACTCCCACATATCATCCGCCGTGCAGCCTCTTTCCCCTCTCATGATCTCATCTAATCCCATGCTCGTTCCTCCTGGCTCTGCTGTTGTCGCAGCCTGATGATCAAGAATCTTCATATTCTTTGTAGTTGGCGGAAACTTTGCCACCAACTCACTAGCACTTACAGGCTCTCGAAAGAGCTTATCAATATATACAGGTGCTAATTTTTTGTGTGCATGGCCAAACCGGCTGCTACGTTGTTTGAAAGGAAGTGCACGACGTTGGTATGCAGGCCTCTTTCTGGTTTCATCACGTTTATGATCAAACGCGTTGTTAATAATATTGTTTGTTTGATATTTTGATTTCTTGATAGATTTGGACATATTGAGTTTGTGGAGTTTTCTTTGGAATTTGGATGTGAAGCTCTTCCATACCTTCTTGGCTGGCGGAAGCCTCAGATTCAGGCAAGACATGAACGAAAGAAAGAAAAGGGGATGAACAAGAAAAGAAGATGTGCGCGTTCAAGTACAGATCAACAGATGATGTGTTAAAACCTGTGCTTTATAAGAAGAGTAGCTAAGATTGTTCTTTCTGCACTGTATTTGTTTTGTCTGACGGGTACGGGATTCGTATTCGACTTGTGCCATAAATTTTCTGTGGACTCAGGACTGGCTTAGTCCATACGCTAAATGTTTGACGTGAGAAAATACAAGTAGCTATAAATGGACCCGCTTACTTCTTACGCTATTATAATCAACTAATCAAGTTCGGTAGAAGAGGAAATCAACCAGTTCGGTGGATCAACTTAAAGCTTAAGACTAAATATAATATAAATTAGATATTCACTTACTGATGGTTATAATTAGATAATCACTCCAACATTTTTTGTTTTGTGTGGAGCTACATATGTGAAGTTATATACCCATTTTACGCACGAAATGGCCACCTGCTGACAAAGGGAAATGAAAAGCTAGCAAAGGGAACATTTCATGAAACTACGATTGCCAGATGATTCTAGGAAATTTAGCAGATATTAATGTATAGGTGATGAAGGATTCAGCTGACTATATTTGTTCTCTAAGCGATAACGCGTAATATCTTGCATTGTGACTAAAGAATAACCTCTTTACTGCAGTTCTATCTGATAACTTTTGAATTATGATCAAGTTGTTTTTCTTAAATCAGGCCAAACGGACTCGTGATTTTGTTTTGCCAGAAAGCATTTTTCTTAAATCAGGGCTTCTTAATATCTGCCTTAAATAGATCGAACAGCTTTTAGTCTAGGCCTCACCTGAGTTTACACTTTGCAAGATATATACCTAAGGAATCGAAATTTTCGATAGGGATTGATATATGCCTTTCCAGTTCTCTACAACATCTGTGATTGTAACGCGTCTTTCTTTACCAACTCAAAGATTCCACCGTCGTGTAGAAGTGTTCAGCAAAAAATGATCTTTATTCTCCATTTTGAAGGCTACATGCATGGTAGCGAGAAATTTATATAGGATAGATTCCAATCTTATTAAAACCACTGTTTCTTCTCTCTGTCACAGTGTTTACGAATCTAACAACAACAACGTACAATAATAATTAATCACAGAATACTTTATCAGCACAAAGTGAACCATAATGGTGTTTTCTGTCTGAAACAAGAGTTCTTGATCGAAATTGGATAAGAAACATTAGCATGGCTAGCAATAGGTTTTATTGTTAAAAAATAATATAAATTATATTTTGAAGTTGAATTGAAATAATTTTTTAATATGATATTAGAATTTTGTTAATTACATAATTAGAAGTTTGAATTTTATCATCATCTTATTTTATTTTATAAAATTAAATATATAATAATGATGAATTTATAAGTTTTAAGCTCGAACAACTAACTTTAAAAATATATTAAAAAATAATATAAAATCTAACAATTTAAACTTAATTTTTAAGTTGAGATATATTTTTTTGCTTTCCCTTTACTTAGAAAATGGGCATCAATTATACTGAAGATGCTGCCAAAAAGCAATAGGAATTTGATCACAATGAAGTCTCTCTATGGACTGCATTGCATCTCTTTGGCTTAGTGTAATCCGCCTAAAATATTTCACAAAAAGAATCATGTAAACTACCAATGCTGAGTTCATGCCGCATAGAGAAGCCGGCATTTTGTGTACAACTGTGTGATTAACGGTAACAATGCTCAACTGGTTTGTCTCTACCATAGGTTTCAAGCTATAAATAGAAGGACTGAGGTATATACTTCTCCTCAGGGTGTAAGAATTAAATTAACATAAGCCTCGGAGAAAGAACAGATACAGAAGATATGGCCAGGTCTAGCAACAAAACAACACTGCTCTTCAACTTGGCTTTGATGCTGTCTTTTCTCCTCATTGCGTCTGTCGTCGAAAGCAGATCAGTTCTTGGCAGTAAGTCTTAGATCAAACACTAGTGTAATTTCAAATCTTTGATCAATTTTATCTTCTCTTGGCCATAAGGATAGCAGGCAATATTGCAGTATGAATTGATGCCCTTAGTCTTGTTTTCGGGTTTTTAGGGGCAGCAGCATCCACACCAGAGTGTGTCTCAGTGCATGGAGTAGTAACTGGAGACACTTGCACTGCTGTTGAAAAGCAGTTCGACCTAACTGCTAACGACTTCAAAGCAATCAACCCCAATCTCGACTGTGACAAGCTCTTTGTTGGTCAATGGCTTTGCGTTGAAGGCACATCAAATTAAGCTGCATGCTTTCCAAGTATTCAAATCTTAATTGTACGTTTTTTTTTATGTCTATGAGGACATGAATAAGGAGATGGTCTCCATGTAGCCAAGCTAGGCTTCTCTGTATTACTGGCAATTATGTGCCAGTGACCATTACACTTTATTTTTCTCGGAATTTCAACTGTTTGGCTTCATGATAAAGCTTCGGCCTCCTATCTCTCCTATTCGTTTCCAAGGACTGCACTATCACCATAAAAAGAAATTTTTCATACACAAAAATAAATAAAAAAACAAGGAGAGAGTTAGATATTTGGGATTTTCAGTACGAAATTATCCCCCAAAAAGTTAGTATTTTATAAATATATATATATTTTTTTTTGGATAGAAAAGTTTTGTTATAAAAGGATTTTGGTAATTATCCCGCAAAAAGGGAATACTGATGAGTGCTGGCAAAGAAGGCAGCCTGACGTTCACGGCCCAGACTCACTCCAATACAATAAATGGGCCAACAGGCCCAACACAGCTCTTGGTGCTGATTTACAGGGCTGTAGGAAAGCCAGAACAGCCCTAAAAGACACGTGCCAACATCAGCACTCTTGCGCTCCCAAGAATATTTCTTGTGGTAAAATCTCAGTTAGTGAAATGGGGGGCTAGAATGTGTAGTTTTTTTTTGTTTGGGGGCCATTTCATAAAAATACCTTAAAACATTGTATGAATTCAAGGATGATTTTGAAAGAATTTCAAACTTTGAGGGCCACTCCCTACATTCATCACTGGTTTAACACATCCGTAAGAGGTTAATTCTACATTTGTCATAGAGCTTGTCACCCACACCGATACTTCAGAAAGCATAGAAATTAAATGAGCACTGGCTGGCTGGCTGGCTGGTTTGATTTCTCTGTTTCTGTGACAAATAGAGAAAGCAAAGGCAAGTGGCGGGTGCAAATGTTGTTCTTAGGACTTTAGCTAGGAACAGCACCGCGTACAATAGATGGCCTTACCAGCTCAACTTGCAACCCAGGCGAGGTGGCGAATCGTTTTAAACATCACGACAATGCCTCCATGCAGAACAAACCAACCCTCCATGCCACACAACCCCGCCAGCCACCACCTCTTGCACCCTATAAAGTGGGCTTCAAGTGCCAGCCCAAGTCACCGCTTCCCAGTTTTTTCTTCTTACTTCTGCTGCCCAGTACACTTCCAGCATGACTAAACTTGTTGCATTATTGCTTCTCTCTTTGCTTGCTTATGCAGCTGTAGCAAGCACTGAAATGCAGCAGAGGGAAGCACAACAATGCCAGCTCCGGAAGATCTCTACCAGCAAACCTTCTCATCGGATGAGGTCCAAAGGTGGTGTGACTGAGATTTGGGACCCAGAGGAGGACCAATTCCAGTGTGCTGGGTTCGCTCCCATGAGGGACACTATACAGACTAATTCCCTCTCTTTGCCCAAGTTCTTCTCTGCCCCTCGCTTGGTGTACATTGAGCAAGGTAAGATAAACCGATTTTACAAGATCAGGCTGACTGATAATATGGACCAATAATTAAGAGCTCATTTGTATGCTCTTTGAGAAAAGGTAGCTAACATGAGAAGTAAAATGGAACAGGTAGGGGAGTAATGGGAGTCAGCTATCCTGGATGCCCAGAGACATATCACAATGATCAGCAATTTTCAAGAGACCGAGGCCAAGGCCAGAGAGGAATGTCAGGAGACCAGCACCAGAAAGTTCACAGGATTCGCCGCGGAGATGTCATTGCCGTGCCAGCAGGAGCAGCCCATTGGTGCTACAATGATGGTAATGAGGAGCTCATCGCCGTCTCTGTTCTTGATCTGAACAACCAGGCTAACCAGCTGGACCAGAACCTTAGAGTAATATTTCTCTCCATTTTCCTTCGAAGTTCCAGTAACTTTTAATCTGTGGTGAGCGAGCTAAATGTTGGTAATTGTTTATGTACAAAGGGATTTATGCTGGCGGGCGGCCAATCCAGGCATGGACAGGAAAGACACGAGAGAGCTTCTCGGAGATATGCAGGTCAATCTGAGAGGAGCCATGAAGAGACCTTTCAGAACATATTCCGTGGATTTGACGAAGAGTTGATGGCTGAGGCCTTCAACGTTCCAAGAGAGACTGTAAGGAGAATGCGTCAAGATAGTAACAGAGGACTCATTGTCAAGTGCCGAGAAGAAATGAGAATCATGTCACCCGATCAAGAGGAGGAACAAAGCGAATCTTCACCTCGGAACGGCTTGGAAGAAACTTTCTGCAACATGAAAATCAAACAGAACATTGAACTCCAAAGAGAAGCCGATGTTTACACTAAACAGGGCGGAAGAATCAACATTGCCAACCAGCAAAAGCTTCCTATCCTTCAATTCATTGACATGAGCGCTGAGAGAGGCCATCTTATGCCAGTACGTAACATTTAACCCAATTTCAACCCTTAATTTACAGTGCATTTTTTTAATCCAACTTCTTAGAATCATTCCTCTCGCAGAATGCATTGTACACGCCACACTGGTCCATGACAGACAACAGAGTCGTCTATGCTCTCCGCGGTGAGTTGAACGCACAGGTTGTGGATGAAAGAGGAAACACCATAATGAACGAGAGAGTAAGGCAAGGTGACATGTTTGTGATCCCTCAATTCTATGCTACATTGATGAGGGCAGGAAACAATGGTTTTGAATGGGTGTCATTCAAATCAAGCAGCCAGCCAATGAAGAGTCCTATGGCTGGTTCAATTTCCGTGATGAGGGCCATGCCCATTGATGTCATCTCCAACGCTTACCAGATTTCCCCTAGAGAAGCTGAACAATTGAAAATGAACAGAGACCCACAATCCATGCTGCTGTCCCCTACCAGGACCTCATCTTGAACAGAATTTTTGTTCTGCTAGCCACTTCCAGTACTATGAGGGCCACTACTACTAAGACATCCCTTCTTGTTTCCTTAGAGAAGGATCCATCAACCCAGAAGATTCTGTATACTTAGTGGGCGAGTGTAAGAATGCATGTAAGCCTTCTTTTATGATCAATAAAACGTGGCCTTCTTTTATGACAGCCTTCCATTTCTACATGGACTCTGGCTCATATAATCTTTCTTCCCCTAACATTGCCCAGGTTAACGAAGAACAAATAGCCACTGAAAATGTCGCATATCCTGGAATGACAGCATAAACTCTGCAGTACTATTCTGAAAACGACGGCCAAGAAAAACTCTGGTGCAAATAACAGCAGCCATTTCTCAGACAATGAATTTTGTGATTTTTTTACTTGGTAAGTGATTTTTTTATTTGATCAAATGAAAAATAAATGCTTGCTAAGCTTTCCCAGGCCAAGTGAAAACCCTGGGAAGTTAAGGCCCAAAAAACAAAACTGGAAAATAAAAAAATTCAGTAAATTTCAATTGTACAACATCCATCAGTAACTTGAAAATATGAAAAACTAGATGAGGGATTGGACTCCAAGCTGTTGCATTTCCATTAGCTTCCATATTGGGTAGATTGCACCCCCACCAAGTTCTTCTGGATCTACTTGTCGCATAGCCCATGCATAGTATACAGTATGGATTGTATCCTACGATAGCCATAAATACCAAAAAATACATTCAAACTCTCGCAAGCAAGAAAATGCAGAAAGAAGAGTGTTGATTTCTAGGAAAAACGTTTTGAGAAAGAACATTCATATTTACCTGACCCCCTTCTGTTATTGCACCATTTCGATCACGTATACAATGGACTTGCTGTGTCTGGAACTGCATTTATTCCAAGAAACATGGCCATCAATAGGCAGAAAATCATTTAATGATTACAATAAAGTTGGCCAAAAAGGGATGCATACCGCCACAATGATTAGCGGAGAGGTTCCCATCATTTTGATCTCCCTTACTTCCACATCAGATATATGTAAAATCTGCACCAATCATAAGGATATTTTTTATCAACTTATCAAACTGGAATATACCATGCATTCCATCTAAAAACAATATACAAATAACTGCAGTCTGCATCCAATACCTACAAGTCATGACAACTATGAGTTCTTTCCCAACTTCGAGAAACATATCCAGCCCATTAAATACCTAGCTATTTTCTAGTCTAAAATTGCTCGATAAACCCACCAAACGATTGTAAATGTAGCAAAATCCCTCAATATTAGATGTGCACACACTTGTCACTATACAGTCATTGTTTATTCATTCTTTGTACTCATCATTTAGTAATTCTAAAAACAGTTATTTACTGAATAGGCAATACAATAACATTAACTATTATGTCTGATGAATCACTATACAGTCATTGTTTATTCATTCTTTGTACTCATCATTTAGTAATTCTAAAAACAGTTATTTACTGAATAGGCAATACAATAACATTAACTATTATGTCTGATGAATCACTTGACCACATGCTCTATCACTAAAGCAATTTGAAGGTCAACAAGAAATGCAAATGGATTACTTCATTCATGACATGCATGCTTTGCACGTACACCACCCTCTACCCAGGCACATGTTTATGATGCTAATGATGAGATAGAACTCAGCACCCATGACATCAGCAAATAACTACAGTATGCATCCTGATACGTGATATTGTCAATTTTGATTATGACAACAAGTTCTTTCTGACTTTTAGAAACATATTTAGCATTAAAGGCCTAGCTATTTTCTGGTCTCAAATTACTCAAGAAACTTGCCAAATTATTGTAAATGTAGCAAAATCCATCAAATATTAGATATGCATACACTGTGGGTAAGAGTCTCAACATACCCTGTCATTGTTTCTTCGTTTTTCGAACTCGGCATATAGTAATTCTAAGAACAGTTATATATAGCACAGCACCACGGTCTAACTTGAAGCGGAAATGTGATAGAATAACTATCACATCTGATAACTCATTTAAGAGAATTAAGTTAATAATTATGCTTGGCAAAAGCATCTACACAGTCCTCTAAAAATACAATAATTGAAACGAACAACAGTTGCCTCTACCATGGATAAAAAAAAATATTAAGAAGGAATGTGCAAACCCACTGGAAGACAGACATTCTTCTGCACAAAAAACTAAGCTCAACAAAATGGCACTCCAATCAGCTAAATGCAGCAAAAGCCATGCCATTAAAAGCCTTGAACATTGCAAAATAAAGAAAGTGTTTTAAAGTGGAAATTGTTACCTTGTTATCAAAGAATATACCATGGGCCTCAAATGCCTTATGTTCTGCTTCACGCCGATTAGTCACTTCAGAGGTGCAGTATTTCTTCAAAGTTTCTATATCCCCCTGTACATAGAGAGCATTAGTTAGTTGCTGATGAGACAGAATTTCAATTACTCATATGGGCAAAAGGTGGAGACTCGTGATAAATGAACTTTGTGCTCACCTTCATATAAGCATTAAGGACAGGTCTAATAGCTTCCTGAACTTCTGCCACAAAATCCATCAAAGAAAATGATCTGGTAAAAACATATACGAGGAACAAAAAAGTTCATAAATTTAAGATGTTGGAATACAGAACATTAGTTTGTGAAACAAAAAAATGAAGCTCATTTGATCGTACGGATCTCGACGACGTATTTCCTTGATTGATGCTGCAGCGTCACTTTCTTGAAAGATGGAATCACTGACACTGTCAAGAAAGGAAAATGTTTTATGAACTCTTTAAGGTATTCATCCTCTCTAGCAAGAGCACAGAGGAGAGAGGGAGGGAGAGAGGGTCATACTCCTGGATTTTGTGAACAATGGGACTATCACTTGTCTCCCATCTGTCCCGCATGTCCTCTGCAATCTAGGAATTTCAACCAAAAGGGAAGTTACAAAAACAATTTGAGAGGGGCACGGTGAACTAACACCTCGAGATCTGATATGAAATAATAGAAGATCAGACCTCATGACTCTTTGTCACAACAGGTTCACTGAGACCAGCAAAATGCTTGAATAAAGGATGACCTTGCATCTGGGTTTAAAAGATCAGAAAACATTATCATCGCAGTGAAGAAGCAAGACAGTATAATTTAAAAAAGTGTATGCATATCTAGAAAAATTACCTTTTCTCTTATTGCCTCCCATTTTTTACTCCATCGAGACTGGTTTGAGGGTAGAACAGCAATGTCAGTTTTTGTACTTATTTCACCGCTGAAGGAAGGAGGAGGGGTGTGTTCTAGGCGCTTTCTCGTATTGGTATTACCATATAACTCATCCTTCACGACATCATATCCTTTCTTCATCATTTCACTGACCCTTGCTTCTTTCAATTTCTGGAAGGCTGAAGACACTTTTGAGGAAGGAATTCTTGATTTAAACTTTCCAAATAATGTTTCTGTTGTATCACTGGTTCCAGTTTGCTTGTCTGCTTCTTCACCAGGAAAGGCCTTTCTACATTCTTCAGCACCAACACCATCTTTAGCCGACGTGCCAGCAGACTCAGATGACTCTTCTTTCCCAATCCCAAAAGTTTCTTTGACCTAATCACCCAGGATGTGAAAAATAATTACTTCACGGCCATCACTCCAAAGAATAGGCTGATAATTTAAAAGGTAAGCATACCTCCTCTGTGGCAGCTGAAACTTTTTCTTTAACATTGGCAGAAACCTAAAAACAACAAACAAATGCTAATAGTAAATTATATCCAACTAACACGTGTTATTATTACAAACTCAATAATCCTAGATTCTCCAATTCCGAGACTTCGAAACCAACCCCACTGTCCGCCTATCTGATTAATAGGTCAGTTTCAAAACTCTCTGAACAGAAAGCAAAAAAGACTTTGAAACTCTCTGAATGGAAAGAAAAAATTAATCTTGCAAAATATGAACAATCTATTCACAGAAATGGAATGTTCCAAGCAAAAGATACTTCTACGGTCAACAACATCTGAAGATCAATGATATGAATCACACACCTTTTTCGCAGTAGCTTCAGCTTCAGTCCAAACGCAATCCACATGCTTGTACAGCTTCTCAGTTGTCTGCTTTGTTCTGCATTCGCCATTTCATCATCTCAGGCTCTTCCTTGACATACAACGGTATGTCTCAGCCTATTAACTACTAATTAAAGCTAACAAATTACACAAACCATGAACCTGCTATTTATTCTCAAGACACACCTTACCTTACTTTGAGCTCTTCTTTCACCCCTTTCAGTTCCTCTGCTTTTTCCTTCAGTTCTTTCACAGACTGTTTAAATTCTAGATTTCTGCACCCAATATCAACGACAAATGTATAAATAAATTATTACAACTCCACAACTAACAAAAAAAAGGGACCATAAATACATTTGAGCTTCTCCTTTAACTTTCTTGGAAAACTCATTGAAGACGCTAAATCGACGGTAGCCGGAATACGGGCACCCGTAATTTGATAACACCTGTAATCTATTGCTTGGAACCTGCAACGCCAAAAACAAAACATACAGTCACAACCCCAATACAGAAAGACAAAGAAAGGGGGAGAGAGAGAGAGAGGCTTTCTTTGGAAAATAACCTGCTTGGATATCAAGTGAAGAAACATGGGCTGTCTTGAGAGGACCAAGTCTCGAACAAGTTTCCTGCTCGCCATTTAAAACAGAACAATTTTTTTGGTTTAATTCTTTCCAGAGCAAGGAGGACGAGGGGGGGGAGGTTGTCAATGTTTCGTGAGAAACAAACCAGCAACGGTAGCGGTATTTATTCTTTTGCCCTAACGTGTGTTTGTATTTAGCTGCTGCCTATAGAGAAGAAGGGAAGGGTTTGTTCGGGTAACGAGAGATCTGTACGGAACTCAGGATGTCAGAATAACTTGAGCTCGTTTGGGTTAGCATATGAGTCTAGACCAAACAGTAACCTAGGGCCGAACTTCTGGTCTGGGCTGATCTGGTATGGGCTGGGCTGGGTTAAGAGAAATGGTTCGCTTCAAATTTCACTTCAAGAATAAGATTGGAAACACAAATAGATTAGTGAAGAGATTCACAACTGGATCAAACAAGAGAGGATACAATATCCTAGTCGCACACACAACACAATTCAATCCTAGTAGCACAGCACGCCAGACGACAAAATCCAAGCTAAAATTTCAAGTTCTTTACATCTGGGCAACATTGCAACACAACAATAACAGAGAAACACATAGAAGGATTGGTCACAAAAACAAGTAAAAATGTATAGTAGTTTATAATTAATTACAAGCTTCGTTGGCAACAGAGAACTGCTTGGCTTGAGTGGCTGCAGCCTCCTTGGAGACCAATGCCTGTATCAGCAGAGTCTTCACTTCCCAAGCAGAGTATGGAAACCCCTCTCTAGCATATGAGTTCAGAAGGGCTGCACTCGCCTGCTTCAACAACCCAGCAAATGCGTTCTCATCGTCGTTCCTAGTCGTTGATTCCAGCAAGGTCACATCCAATCCGTACCGCTCAAATACTCCTGATCCAAACACCTTTGATACTGTTGCTCTCTGCGGCACCATCCTTGGCCATGACTCTCTCCTGCTGCTCCAGAACCTGAGACAGACTCGGGTCCGCTCATGTCACTCAATCCACAACCTTTATACATTACAATACAACACCATACGTACGTATGTAACGTACATGTACGTGGAAGGCGTTCTACATGATTCTTAAGACTGAAACTGAAGGAGAGAAGATTGGGGAACAGAGGACTTACTGGGGAGTGCATCTTCCTCTGGTTCTTGTGTAGATAAAACCAGGTCTTGTGGCTGCTGCTTTTGAAGCTGCAAAGTGAGCAACAAAGATGATGAGAACGAGTCGACTCAGTAGAAAAGGCATACCCATCGTCGTGCTTTAACTTTTGTTACGGCTGTGCTTAAGCTTCCATTCTTCCTCTGATGTCGCTGTTTGGGATCTGAGTTTCTTCTAGCTATATATCTTTGGACACGATTTCAAATTTGAGACCAGTGAGTGTCTCTGTCCTTTTAGCACGGGTAGCTGTGATTTTGGACCGGACTCCGTTTTTCGAAAAATATTCTATAATATAATAATATTAGAAAAGAAAAGATTAAACAGAACATAACTGAAGCATATGGTTAAAATTTGGCGAGGCTTGATGTTTTTTTATTTTTTATTTTTTAAAATGATAAATAAAATTAAAAAAATTATTAGCATGATTAATTAGTTGACCGTCCAACAATCATAGACCAAGCCAAGATGTAAAACTATATTCAATATTCATATACTATTTATAATTATTAAATCTGATTCACTATATTAATTTGAAAAATCTATGATTGAAAATATTATTTGAGTTAAGTTTTAATTAAATATAAAAATATTGATATAATGAAATTTAATCAAGTTAATTTCACGGGATTTTATTAAAAAAATAATATTATTATTATTTTAATAAAAATAACTAATTCAAGTTGATTTAATAGTGATGAAATGACTGTATATTAAAAAAAGCTATATAAATTATAATTTAAAAAAAAATAGATGAAAACAACTAAAATATTAATTTTTAAAATATTTTCATACCTTTATTATCCGAGTGGATTTATAAAACAGATTTAACGCCATGTCGAGTTCTTAAATGTCATCCAAGTGGACTAAAGACGAACTCTAGCAGTTAGCATCTTCCGTTGCTTTCGTGTTCGGCTACCAAATGAGATCTTGCATCTATGCAAAGCTTAATTGCGGAGACGGTTCTGCTCCAAAAGTAAAGCCAAGGGTTGAGAAGGAAGATAGCACGTGAGTTGGGATGGCATAGAAGCTCTGGAAAGAGTCCCATCACGTGCTTTCTTCCTATGTTGTCCTAGGACTGCATTAACTTTTGAACTCGTTGTTCTTGGCGGAGGGATTATTGGGGTTTTACGCGTAATTGATCGATGCAGAAAATCTAGAGGCTCTTTCTACATGTTTTTGAGTGCTTTTCACAGGGGAAAAAAAAACATTAAATCCGTCACCAAATCGGAGGTTAGAATTATGGTTTTCTATTGCTTTGGGGCTTCAGGGCGGTTTTGAAATTGAATATCAGACCTCTTTTATGGATCCTTTCGTGAGCTCAATGCTTTCTATACTGATATATTAAGGTTCTTTCTTCAGAATAGCCATGGCTATAGCTCTACCAAAACCTGCCATATCTATATAATCAACGTTAAGAAAGCAGAAAGCAGCAACATGAAGTGAAGAAAACAGCTCCAGAGGCGCCTAATTACAGGACTTCATTACTCACTTGTAAAAAGGTACAAGCAGCAGTAGTTATTAGAAAGTAGATACACAAACTCTACTTTACATAACAAGAGACCTCAAAGCCCCTTTTTATTTCTACCTTGATTTCTTTTTAAGAAAAAATGATACTGCCTGCATGCAGCATCAGATTAAACAGTAGCCCCATCTATGCTCAACTAAGCCTCAGCCCAGCTTCCAGATCGAGTCGACCTGTGGCTAGTTAAAGTGGTTTCCTGCCTCTCGAACTTGATTCTCTTTGCATCTTCTACTGAGATTCTGAAGGCATTGGCAAGAACTTCGGCTGGCATGGCCCGGAGTGCCGAGGTGCGACCAGCCAGAGGAGAGATCATGGCATTGTCATTGGTCTTGAAGGATACCCACTCGAAACTTTGTTGATCAGACCGTTTCACAACAGCGAAATTCTGTGGCACTGTCAAGACTTGTCCCTCGCGCATTTCGCCATCAAACACAGTTCGACCACTGTGATCCACCACCTGAACGTGTGCTTGACCCCTGATTGCGTACATTATGCTATGCGCATTCAGGTTCCAGTGTGGCATCATCATAGCTTCCTGTGAATTAACAAACATTAAGAATTTTTCTTTTGAGGATGGCATTAATTCCATGCAAAGAAATTTGGCGAGGATATATATATCGCACACTTACATTGTAAAGAACGCCTCTCTCGGCACTGAGTTGGATGTATCGTAGGATAGGGAGATTGTGGCTATTGACAGTGCTAATGCGACCTGCTTCTGGGGTGAACACATCAGCACGTGAGGGGTCGCCAATGTTCTCTCTAATCCTCATTGTGCACATGGTCTCCTCCAAGCCATTGCGATGTTCTCCACGTTGTCCTTGCTCTTGTTCCTCTTGTCTCAAACTGGGTGGCATGACAATCTGAAGTCCACCTTTCACCCTCACAATGTTGCCCCTTCTGTCACTCTCACTCTGAAGCTTCCTTGCTACTTGTTCACTAACATTGAAAGCTTCAGCAAGGAACCTTGTGTCCATTCCACAGAAGATGTTGTTGCATTGTTGCTGGCCATGCCCGCGAAATGGTTCTCGCTCTGTTCGCTGCTCGCCACGGTGGCGTGGCTGGCCTTGTACTTGCTGGAACTCTTCTTGTGGGTTACCAGCTAGATAGAAATTCTATTACAAAATCATAGCAATGTCAATAACTCTTGTGTTTGAAAAATGATTTGGTGGATCAAGTTACCATGAATAAAAATGATTTGAGTCTTACTCTAGGATTCATGTCATCTAGCTGGTTGGCACTGTTAGCCATATCAAGGACAGTAACAGCAATAACACGCTCCTTGCCGTCATTGTAGCACCAGTGGGCAACTCCAGCAGGCAAAGCAATGACATCACCCTCTCGGAAGCGATGAACCTTCTGGTGCTGGTCTTGTAACCTGCGGCTGCCTTGACCTTGCGATTCTTGAGATTCTTGGAATGTTTCAGGACATCCAGGCATCAAGGTCCCGGTCATACCCCTACCTGAATATCAGAATCATACACAAATTAGCGAATTAATAATCTTGCTCACTTGTCCTAAAACATATAATATAGAGTAACAAAAAAGTATCCTATATAACCAACTAGAGGTAATTAATTAAATTAATCTTGAAGTTACCTTGGACGATGTATACAAGTTGAGGAGCATTGCTATAGGATGGCAACAAAAGGCCATTGGGTTCAATGGTCCTCCTGACGACGGCTACACCAGCACATTGGAACTGATCATGGTTGGGATCCCAGGACTCTGTCTCACCGGCCTCACTCTTAATGCGGTTACCAGGCTTTTGGGCGTTGAGCCTATCAAGCTGGCACTGGCCTTGATGCTGACGTGAGCGATCAGCTGTCAAACCTAAGGAGCCATGGAAGAGAACAAGAAAAAGAGAAAAGGAGAGCAGGAAATTAGTTTTAGCCATGGATGGCATAGATATAGGCTGCTTGTTGCTAGTGGATTGAGGTGAAGTGGCGACTGGGAGGTGTTGGTATTTATAGATCAGAAAGGGAACCGAGTGAGTGACACATAAGGGAGATGGCAGGTGAGATGTATTCAGCTCTTTCTCAGTTTGCATGGCTACTTGACCCTAACGTCTTACACCTCATAAGATCAGGCGAGGCAGGTGTCCCCGAGCTTTAGAGAACAGCACAAAAGGCTAGAGAAAAGAAAAACATGAGACAGAACGATATTTATGTCTGTACGTATTTGAACTGTATCGAAATTTGAAATATCTGTATTAATTGTACATAATTAAGCTTGTCGTTTCTATCATAATCAAAACTCCGTATACTTGCTTAATATTAGTTCACTCGAGCTTTTATTACCTTTTATACTAAACATCAAGGGTTGTCTGATAAAGCTTCATCACTGTTCACATGTGAACAGAAGCACTTAGCTTCTTCTTCTTTTCATTTTTTAACATTTTTCTTTGAATATAACTCTCTTATAACCTATGAAATTAGTTTTGGTATTATAGTAAAATTAACAAATTAAAAGGAGGAGAATTAAAATATAAAACACTGAAAAAATACATGTATAATCTCAAATTCTAAACATTTTTTTGTTGTGGTGTAAAAATTCATTATGTTCATTTTTCACTTCTTATATAACTTTGAAACATGAGAGAGAAATTGCATGAAAACAATAAAAAAAGATAAATTGGTTAGTTTGGCTATTTTTAGTGACGAAATTAACTTAATTGTTAATTTTAGTATACATGGTTCCATTAAAAAAAATTAAATTTGGTGGAGCTTTTCTATAAACATGTCTTAAAAAAAATATCATGTTCTGTTTTAATTTTTTATTCAGTTTTTTTTCTTCTTTACTTTTAGGTTTTTAGGGTTGCGTAGTAGTTTAAAGAGGATTTTATAGTGTTTATTAGTTGTTTGTAGATAAAAATAAATTTTCAGCCTGAAAACCCTTATTCCTTATTGTATGGCCATCATAGTAATGGCAAGATTTTGGCAATAGTAGAGGCTAGATTATGGCAACAGTAGGTAAAAAACAGAGCTTGGTTATTTTTTGTTGATATTTTTTTAAAGTTTTTAATTTTTTTAATATTGAGTTTTAATTTTTTTATTTAATATTTAATTGATATTTAATTATTTTTCATGATTTGTGAATTTCCATAGTCTCAAATAAACATCACAACATTTGATTCATGTCTAATTTTATAAGTATCTATTTTTATCCTAATATAATTAAATAAAAATATAATTTTTATTAAATGATGATGGGTTAAGTATGAATCTCAATTAATCTAATATATTATCGTCTTAATATTAAAAAAAATGTCATTTTAATTATTTTTTTAAGAAAACATCAAACAATATCTTTACCAATTATCTAGAGGTAATCTATTGATAAGACAAGTTGATTAAATCACATCGAAATATATGTTAGGAAGTAATATAAAAAATTATTTTTGAAGCCTCACTTAACAACTTAAAACTCTTAGATAGAAATAGTTATTTTACAACAATTCTAATATAATTTAATTTAAAATCCGAGTTATATAAAAAATGATAATTTTAATATTTAACTCACTATACCAAGTTGAATAATTTTCTTATATATTTAAAAAACTTTGGTACCACCCGCAGCATGTCGCGGGAAGTTTGCTAGTAAAGCCTAAAGGAATAAGGAGAGGAATTTGCTTCTGGGCGAATAATGTCTGAATCAGAATTAAACAAGGTTCGGTACTTCAGCATGTATTGTGTACGTAGTGTATGTTCATCGTCGATTCCGCAAGAGTAATCAGTGGATATATATTTGGCAAGACGAAGATGCCTGGGAATACAATTTGTGCAGTGAGTAGTGATAACTGGCTGGTTAATTGCTGTGATGCTAAGTAAATTAGTTAGTCTACTTCTGTTATACAGGAAAAAGAGAAACCAAATTTAAGACGATGCATGCAGATTCTTTATGTGGGTGTGTGTGTGTGCAGCCAGACCTTTTCTGTTTTTTTTTTTTCATGAAATGAATGTATGGATAGATCCTCATCAGAACTATGTATTTTTCATATCATATATATATCCAAAAATCCTACGTCTACTTATGCAGAAGGGATTAATTAGATGCAAGTTGATGTATCATTTTTTTTCAAGAAACCAATGGCTAGATTCAGACATGGAACTGGATGTATCATCCTTTCCTCGTCGTCTCGACCAACACTTGAACGCTTTCCTAGAGCATCAGATTTGTCAAATATATTTAGCTTGCAACTCAAATTTAGATATAAATAAACGCATCAGAGAATTGGCATGATTGAATTAAACCAAAGGTTAAAGCTGTTTCTTGAAAATGATATAGGGCGGTGCGGTGGGTTTGGCTTTGGATCTGTAGTACACCCTTTTCTTCTTCAGTGTTGCATTGTCAATGGTTATCACAATCTTCCCTGGTTCACTTATGTAAAAAGAATTCCTAACATTGTCACCCATTTTCTTCTCCTTGTCCTTCCTGAGCAGAACTTCGTATGATCCCTCGTCGTCTGGGATGAACTGTTGTTTACATGTCACCTCCCATCCAACCACGGTAAAGTCCCATACAATTGTTACCCCGGCCTAAACAGAAAAGATTGAAGAAGATTAAATCATAGGGAAACGGCTCAACAATAAAATCATAGGAGGGGTTTTTGCATATTTATGAGAGGTGAGATTTGAACCATGATCTCGCAAGTTCTTATCTCACCCCTCGTGAATCTCTGTGGATAAGAAAAAAACTGTTATACGGGTAAATCTTTGAATCTTTATGCAACCTTTATACGTAGCTAATCAGTACCTCAATGACTGGAATTTGGATGCAGCTAGCTGAATTTGGTTTGACAATTAGCTCTGAAGCTTTGTCCTCTGGAAAAAACTCGATATCATTCTCTCTTTTCAGACCACCATATTTAACTGGAAGGTTTTCAGGGGATATGTGCCTTGACATATGCAATCAAAGTTGGATCAAATTGTTCAAGAGACAATTGGCATACAAATAATAATAATAATAATACAACAAGCATATGTTATATATACTTTGATTAATTACAATGTTGCTCACTTTAGAAGGGTTTTTGTGACTTTTGATGGTCTAGCAAGAACAACCTTCTTTTTACCTCTCTGATGCTTGAGCCTGGATGTTAGAAAACGGGATGTGTAGTACCAAAATGGAACATTTATCAAAATCTGCAAAATAGTGGAAACATCTGATGTTAACTTAAAATATGCAGTTCTTTTGCAATGAGATGATTTACCCTTCTTACATGCTTTTGAATGAGCTCAGGGTAATTGGCTTGAATCAATGTGGAGGTCCTTTTGTGGACTGAACGGAACTCCTCCCTTTCTGGCCCTGGCGAGTGCTTGAGATCTGTAATCTGAAGTATAGAATCTGCCCCTCCAGCTTTGAAACTAAGTTGCTCGATGCTCTTCTCCATGAGTTGGATTCTTAATCTCAAAAACTTTTCGCGATTCTCTTCTGTTCCTAATACTTTCCTGTACAATTCCTTGTCCTTGAAAGCCCCGTACAAAATATAATGCACAGGCTGACCTTGTTTTCCGACGCTATTTATGTACACAAATTTTTCAAGGCCGAGATGCAAATTCTCTTCACGAATAGCATCTATCCTGCATTCGTTCCGCCATTTCAGAGCATTGCGAAGCATCTTGAAAGCTTCGTTAACCTTAAAGTCCGTTGCTGTCAGGAATTTTAACAGCACAAGATCGGTGCTCGCATGGCCTTTACTTGGCAATAAAGGCACACCCCAAAGGCTAATCTCCCTCTGCTGCTGTTTCTCCCTCTCTGATTCTCTCCTTAAGAAACTCTTTTTGGGTTTTTCTAGAAGGTAATTATCAATAATTGCACCTTCCACCATGCTCCTGAATTTGTTCAAGGCCTTCTGCTTTCTCATCTCCAATTCAATAGAATCAGCTGTTTCTTCATTTTCTTGAACAGCTGATTGATCAAGATTTTCTATGTAGATCTCTTGGTCTTGGAAGGTGACTTTTTTCCCATTACCCTCTTCCTGCCCTTTTTTAATCATCCTGTCTTCGTTGTCTTGGTGTCTCTTCTCAATTTTCTCCTCCATTAATTGTTGTTGATATGAAGATTCAATCATCCGAAGAAATGGACAATACCTACAGGGAGCTGAACCCCGAGGCCATCCAGCCGCTGGGATTCAATGAGAAGAGGAAGAGGGGGATGCAGACAGAAATTGAGGCAGAGTGGAAAAGGTAATATGAGATGTTTTTCCACTTTTCGAGGAAGACAGGTGATATATTCAGGACATCTTCGACTTAAAAGCTAGATGGTTGCTGAAGTCCAACCACTTAGGCCTGAGCCAAAATTATGCAATAGCTAACAATAGTTGCGGTTTAGGCGCAGGATATTTGCAAATTCATAGACAATCAATGTGAATTCATAGCCAAATTCAGGACATCTTCGACTTAAAAGCTAGAGGTTTTGGGTAAGTGTTGTCTAGTTTGAGACAAAATGTAGTATAATGCAGGCACGTTGTCGTGGATAAGTTTATAAAACCTGTTTAAATATTTTAATTGATTTTAAAAAAAATTATGCGAATGAAATTAAAATGAATCAATATGATTTTCTTTTTAATTTAGTTTGCATTTTGTAGTGTTTAAAACCACGTGTACATTTCATGTTTAAGTTTAAATATATTATATGAATATGTTTGATTTTGAACAATTAAGAAAAAAACACTCTATTGGCTATTTATTTAATAAAAACAATTATAATTAGAAGAGTAAATAATCGAAGGAATGTGAAAATCAATGGTAAAAAGGTACTCGATCACTTATATTCATTTTATTTAATAAAATCATAGAAAAATCACCAAATAACCATTGACAAAATTTAATTTTTTTTTAAAATAATAAATCATGAAAAAGGAAAATACTCTTCTTTTTGTTTTTTTTTTAGAAAGGGAGCTGGATCAAGCCATGCACCAGGCCCACAAACTTGAACTGTACATGCGCATCCCAAGCATAAAAAAATAAAAAGAACAAAGTTGGATGACACGTCGCTGCCTGCCACTTTCAACTACTAATATTTGTTAAAAAATTGGAAATCGTTGGTTTTGAACTTCTAAACCTAATTTCTACATTATTTTTTCAACTCCAAGCACTTCAGAATCATCCCAACCTCCACTAAGAACTATTTTGGAACCTCAGGCTCTAGAAACTCAAAAAAATCGATTCTCTCCTCTCTCAAAACACTCAAGAACCAAACAAAATTCCATTTTTTTCTAAAAAATCACTTCTCTTATTTGGAAAAACAACACTGATCTTTAGATTTTCTTAATTAATAATTAATTTGAACCGAAAGACGTTTTCAATAAATCTTTTTTGCGAAAGAAATCAGTCATTTTCTGGAATCGGAACTCGTTAATGCCAGAATATAACTTATCTCGAATAGAAGAGCCTCCTTCCATAGGAAATAGATCATCAATCATTAGTTATAAATGAAATAAGACCGCATCCTAGCTAGCACCCATAAAAATTTGGTTCGGATCACAAATCTTGTTCAGCCTTCTACTGGCAGCATTATAATTGTGGTTTGAAAAAATAAATTGAAGAAAAACTACAGGCTATAATTTTTTTTTAATCAAGATTTTAACAACAATTTCAAATATACGATTAAAAAGTTGAAGATATGGTGCACGTGTAAATGGCATGGTAATAGAAATGCATGCTTCAATGCTTCGGTACGAGATTTCTCGGGACCTTGATTCACAAATCAGATTTTATATTCCATCTCTAAGGTCATTAATACACGTCTCAGGATTTAGATGATCAGAGGAGGTGAGAAACTGGCACGACTATCACACTGCCTAGAAAGAAAGAGAACTAGCTACGCAGGTTGTAATGTCATATCTACAAAGTTTAAAGATTTGAGCCAACCAAACAAACAAGATGCTAATCTGCGATTGGATTCTCAAGATGGTCGATATACTGACAGGTCAAACGTCAGAGTTCTTGAGCAACTGCAGTAAGGGAAAAAAGAAAAAAGAAAAAAAAAACACTTGTGTCACAGATCAAACTTGTTGACATGCAAAACCATAACCCGATAAAGTTGCGTGAATAATGATGCTGATTATAAGATAAAGCTCACCTCCTCTCAGAGTCCCTGTAAACCCCGACCAATGCTTCGGCCTTGTCATAAAAGCTATCCTTCAGAGAGATCACGATACTCTGAAAACCACTGCCACCATCAGCATCCACAATACCCCTGGTTCCTTCACATGATCTTGCTCGAATGAATCCAGCTACCTTTGCAACATTTAAATTATCCAATGCAGCATCGACTTCATCCAGTATGAAAAATGGTGAAGGCTTGTAGCTGAAACAACTCTCCGGGAAAAGGAGTAATATTAGATTATGAGAAAATGCATATCATGTGAGGATCATCCCTGACCCTCGAGTACACTTTGCTGCTTTATTTCAGAAATTTGATGCATGAGTAAATCATCAATCCACAAGAAGCACCTATAAACTAAAAGTTGCATTAAAAAATAAATAAGATCACCAAATGGAGGATTAAAAGAGAAGAAATTAAGGACTTTGTCGTAATAGGGGTAACTTGTATTAGTTCAAGGGAAAACTGCATTTTCTACCCATGCCAGTGTATATAAAGCATTCAACGCTTTTTCAGCATACCATCACACCACCTTTTGATGCTCAAAATCTATTAAAAACTAAAATCCAAGCCTGAACATTATATACTTGGTCACCTACTTTTACACGAGGGGCCAAGAACTTGTAGTTTTACCCCAGGAACAAGAGAGTCAAATGCAAAGGTATTAGAAACCATGCAATGTCTAACTGTTACATTTAAGAAACTTCACTGATCTCTAAGGACATACCTGTGGATGGAAAAGAGTAATGCCAGTGCTGCAACAGTCTTCTCCCCACCAGAGAGCTGTTCCATATCTCGAAAACGCTTTTGTGGTGGCATAGCAGTGTATTTGATACCGTGTAGAAAAGGATCATCCTCGTTTTCTAAGCTCAAATATGCCATTCCGCCCAATGGATGATTGCTGCTCTTTGTCAATTGTTTGTAAATCTTATCAATACTATTTGATATGTGGTTGAAAGCTCCCATAAACAACTCGTACCTTTGTAAACAGAAATGAAGTAAGAAGTATTGTTGGTAAAATATTGGTAGAGTTACTTTGAGTTAATTTGGGCCATCAAAGTAACAAAGAAAAATATCAAGAAGCAGATGGCATTGCAAGCAGAACAAGATTGAAGATTAATAAACACAAAACCAAAGAAACTGAAAAATACATATACAGCCAAGTATATATTATCAGTAATTCCACCAACTACGATTCCCATTTAAAAAATCAAGCTATGCATACTAAAGAATAAAGAAGTTGAAGTCAGCCATTATCTGATTCTTTTTCCTCTTTACTTGTAGGAAACATGGACATGTGTATTGTATAATCGGTATGAGCATGCATTCCAGTGAATGAGTGCAGATACTCTGCCCTTGCATGAGCAATCATATGTTTTTGCTCAATGCTAGATATGTGTTTATGCATTTTGTCTCTGTATGCAAGTTTATGCAGTATCACCTTTCCTTTTCCACAACACCTTTTGATGATAAAACAAACAAAAGTTCTATTATGGGAGAGAATGCAGAATGCACCAAAATAAATTCCCCATATATTTGAATATTCTAGTTTCCTCCTTTTCTCCCCTCAAGGACTATCCTTAGGTTTCTTCTGATTAAGGGGTTTACTAAGCTAATGAACAGATTGTTCAAGTTCCAAGTCCAAGCAGTGCAGGTGTTTTCCAAGAAATTCCATAAAAATAGTTGCTAATTTTTATGACAAGAAATTCTGTGTAAGCACTCCAAGTCTGCTCTTTCAGATGACAATCATTAGGAAACCAATATCAAAGATACAGTTGCCAACTTCGTATTAAAGAACTATCAAGCATTTGTTGCACTTTTTGTATAAAGATGGCAATTATTTTCCCAGATTGTGTTTACTGACCAGATTTTATTCCTTCAAACACAAGTCAGATAAAAATTTGTCCTGAATCCTGATCATTCTTACTAAATGGCTTGCCGAAGAAAACTATGCAATTATTACCTTCTCTGCTTAACTCCATTGTAAGAATCAGCTATTTGCTTCTCCTCCTTTCTGGCTGCTTCAAACTCTTCAGTGACTACCCTCTCTCTCTCTCTCAGAGCCTCATATTGATCCAGTGCCTTCAAGTTTGGCGCAGTTTTTTCAATTTCTGATATCAAGGCATCCATCTTTTGCTTGAAATCTGCCTCAATCTTCTCTCTGACAGAAGGTCTCCTATCCTGAAGAGATCTATTTAGCTGACTAAAATCATAATCCGGCCCAGGAATTGGCGAGTCAATGTCCATTGGGTCAGAAACAGTGGGAAGGTTTATATTTTCTAATTCACACTTCTCCACTATATCCTGCTTCAAGGAAGATAGCTGTGCAATCTGTGTCTCCTGTAAAACCATCAGAAAATATGTCAGCACCAATTTGAGGGCTAGGTCATTACATCTTCCTTGCTGTTAAAAGAGAATCTTTCAGTAAAGAAAAATTCACTAAGAAAATTTTGTAGGACCTTTGAGTTTATAAGACGGGTAAGCTTAGATAAGTTGCTTGTAACTGCAGAACCCTTCTTCGTCCATTCACGTATCTCATTTGCACACTCTTCTGACTTGGATTTCCACTCTATAAGATTAGGAAGATGAGAAAATTGTAAATGTGACCAAACAAGAATATCCACTTGAAGGAGAAGGAAGGCAGAAAATAAAAAACAACATTCTAAGCCAATTGGCCTCTCAAAGATTCAGGAGTTAATTCTACATGATTTTCATTGACCACAATGTTCAATTAGCTGAACATGCAAATTTCACTCCAAATGAACTTGCCTTACCAGTATACAGATTGTGACAGTGAAGCTCCCTCAATTCTTAATACCCTTTAGTTCTTTTGAGTAGGATAAGTTGGTAAGTATTTTTCTTCTTTTTGTTTGCCTCCCATAAAACAAATTTAATATTCTACATTTTCAGCAGCATCTTACTTTAAATATTATTCTATATAACTAATGAGTTTGTCACAATGAGACAAAATTAAAGGGAAGAAAGGTAAAAAGCAAGGTCATGGTGAATCATACTAAGATGAACGCAACCAAATACACAATGGCAACCATGTTAGCAGCCTTTTTTTCTCATCCTGGAATACAATTGAAAATCAAATTCATTCCTCAGAAATTTGCATGGGCTAGACTTGCAGATAATCTCTTCTCATAAATGCGCATCTTACAGTAGAACAAATTTGGAAGGGTGGGTCTGTTACTTATAGTTTAACTCCTTGACAAAACACTCCACTTTATATGAGAAAATAAAGAACCAAATTACCTTTCATTTCTTCCTTCCATTTATTAATCTCATCAGTAGCTTTATCAGATGCTAATTTAATTTGGGCCTCTTTTTTCTGAACTTGTTTCAAATCATTTTCTAAGCCAGTGAGAGAAGATTCTAGTTTTCTAATTCGTGATTCCATGTCCCGTTTTTGCTCATACTCCAACCTGAAAAGGAAAGAAAAAGGTTTGCAAATGACAGTTCATATGAAGATAAATGGTCAAATAGAGTTAATAATCACAGGAAGGCTCCCTTCGAATACAATCTCAACTATACAAAGATAAAATGACTCGGCAAGTTATACATCACTGCATCAGCTCTTAGCACATCACAACAGAAGTTCAGAGGCTCATCCTTATATTAGCATGTGTCTTCAATTATTTCAACTCAGAAAAAGGCACCGAGACACCCATAAAAGGAACCCACATCATGCAAACATCAAATTACATTATGATCCCTAAATTTTGTGATTGTGTAATTAGGTCCTAGACAAAAAAAAAAATAGAGTAATAAAAATTTTCTTTTTTGGCTTGTAGTCTTTAATATTTATGGAAGTCCTAAAATAGTTTGGTTTTTTATTTTAATTTATGAAGCGTACAATTAACTGTTTAATTTTAAAAAATGGAACAAGAATTCAATTTTGTTTCTGTTAATTTTGCCAATTCTATCAATACTTAATCATAATCAAATTCTTAAAAAAAGAAAGAAAGAAAGAAAGAATTAGGCACGTGTATTTTGGATCTCTTATTCATTCAATCAATTTTGTCTTAAGCCCATTTGGTTAAATATATTTACAATTGATCAATTTCAATTCAAATTTATATATGATTTGGTACTTTTCATGTTTGAAACATTTTTTATTAGATTGGAATTGGAGGTTTTTGCCTAAACTTGAGACTGAAGTTAAACATCTAAATATATAAAAGAAAAAATTCATATATTGTTCAATCTCTCATGAACACCAAAAATAATATTAACAATAATAAAATTCAGAATAATTTTGTAAAAAATTAAATATTTTGGAACTATCTTGTATTATTGATATTGTTTTTAGGAATTTTTTGCATTTGTTGTAAATAGGATTATTTCATATAAATTGTTAAATTTAGGGATTCAGAGCTTAGAGCTAAAGTGAAATTATAGGAAAAGGACAAAATTAGCAAAAAGATTCTAGTCCAATGGCTCATATATTATTTTACCAGTTTGCAGGACTTAATCGTGGCACTGTATTATAGCCCTATCAACTAAACTTTCTGAAATGTGCATGATGTATAGCTTACAAGGTATGTTCTTAAACTAAGAGCACTAACTTCCTTCTCCACAATATAAACCTAGGGAAACAAAAACTTGAATTACAAGAACAGAAACAATTTGCTCCTATATTCACTCCTGTTTTTTTTTTTTTTTTTGTGGATGAATAAAGAAGCTTTATTAAGGATGAAGAACAAAAAGAAAATAAAAGAAAAGGATCCTCCAAACTGCAAAGTTAAACCAGCTACCACTAGTCTCTCTACCTCCCTCTATTCCTTCTTTTGACAGCCCAATTTCTTCCTAGCACCAGAGTTAAGCATTTTTATCACACCAAAGTGAACAAATACACAGAGTAAATGTTAGATGTGCTTATGCTAATACAGTTACTGAAAGAAGACTGATGAAGTATTCAGAAACTCCAGTGAAGTGAAACTAACAGGACTAGATTCAGAAACCTCAGTGAAGTAAATCGACAGGCCTGTTAGGATTGGATGATGATGGTAACTCTTAGAAACATTTGAAGAAGATTAATGTATGTTTCCTACCTGTCTTTGCAACCATTAATGGCATTGGTTTTTACACTTGAAAGTAACAATGTTTAACATGTCATTTAACAGGAAAAGAAGTCCCTGAGAGAACATGTTTGTATCCAAGACATCTAAGTCGACATATTTTCCAACAACAAAAAACCTTTGAAATATTGGTGGAGCCTTTGATGCCACCAATTATGTACCCCTGTTGTTCTAAAGTGGAAAACAAGAATCTCCCACTTGCATGCATTTCTGTTGCAGATAACAAAATCCAAAACCAGACCATGCCCTTTGATGAGGGGAAGGTATGATAAATCATCATTGTAGCTTCCAGCATTTAGAGAGGGGTTTAATAAAACTATATTGTCAAGATATTTGTCAAGGTGGAAAGAAAAAGCCACACAGAAATCTTAGGCATTGAAGCCAGGAAGAAGTCCTAGACCTGCTATTCTGTTAAAACAGTTAACAAGACCGACAGTTCCCAACCATCAGCATCAAGATCGATCACGTGGTGAACTTGCAATTTGTATGGATGAATCGCCTCAACAGAAAATTGATGGCCATAGCAGCTATGGTGGGAGTATAAAGACCAATGAAAACAACTACACGATAGACCAGACGAGATTACAGGTGCTGAAACTGTAGGTTTACAGGCAATTGAAGTTTCTTATTTTCCCAGAGACTGAAAATCATTTGTGATTGCCAGGGAAAAGGGTGTTAGTCATATTTTCCACAGAAACTACAGCCAACAATTCATACATGCAAAAAAGGAAAGCATTCCACAACACAAATATAGATAAAATATGGTAGCGGGAGAAAAGATAACATACTGGTACTTCAGCTTTGCTAGCTGGTTACTCAAGCTTAGCCTTTCTTCAGCCATGTGTTGTGCAGCCTTAACATGGTTTTCTTCATATTCACGAATATTTTCCACCCCAACATCCTCACTAAATTTTCTATATATTCGGTCAACAATGTCATTGATTCTCTTCTCCAGCTTCCTAATTTCAGTGGCCCTCTTTTCGACAGTTTCTTTTAACTGGAAGCAATATCAAAGAAGCAATATATTTAACTGTTTTAATATGTCTAGGTGAAGATAGATACACACATGGTCATGATTGAAAATTCACCTTACGAAGTTCAGGGTTTATACGGTCAATTTCTTCTTTAATAACCCGCTTCTCCTTTTTCATGTTTGCAAGTTTGTCCTCAATACTTTTCTGCAACAAAATCAGCAGAAGTGAGAACAGAGTCGACTCAGTGGAAGCACAAAAGGGGCTACAAAGGGGAAACACATTTGAGTGGTAACCAATCAAGTATTCCCAAAACCATTTAAAACTGACTAGAAGTTTTATCTGCATACAAAGAGAAATGAAGTTAAACAATCTTAGTCAGGAAAATTACCTTCTCAATCTCTGCATACTGAATCTTCTTTTCAAGCCCACTCATTTTTCCTGATGCTTCAGACTCCTTTAAATGCATCTCCCTGATTGACCCAAGCTCCTCCAACTCAGACTCAAGTTGTTCTTTCTTCCTTTTCAGGCCTACAGAATACCAACATTAGTCTTGCAGCAAATAGACAAAAGGAGAAAGAGTAATTCAGAGCAGAACTATGATTCAAATCAGGTGTTTTGACCTTCAATCTTTTTATCATCCCACTGTTTTGACCTTGCTTCCATTCCACCACTGGTGCCACCAGTCATTGTGCCAGACTTTGTGAGCAGGATCCCATCTACTGTTACAACTGATGCAAGCACAAATAACTTCAGATTTTAAATTATATAGAAAACAAAGGGAACTAAAGATACCAATCATTAGTAGCAAAAACTGGTATTGAATAATTACCTCTAAACCTCTCCCCAGTCCAGCTAAGAACCTTGGCTTCATCAAGTTCATCACACACTAGAGTATTTCCAACAGCAAAAAGAATTGCCTTCTCCAGGACAGGATCAAATGTGCAATTGTTAAGTCAAAATCATGGAATTTGATTGATTTGATTTGATTTTTTGTTTCTTCTGTTAATTCTTTCGACTGCAATTAACAGCGCTCTTGAATATCTATTGACCCACACATTAATTATTCTTAATTAAAAAACATAAGGATGAGAGCAACACAAAAGCAAAGAAGAGAAATCTATAGTACAGATAAAGCTCAAAATAAGAGAGCAGATCTACTCATGTCTTGCTACAATACCCCAGAACTTAGTTAACAAAACTGAAAACAGATATTGAGATGAAAGGCAGAATGGCAGCTTCCAAGTCAATGCAACAAATATTTGAGAATATTTAAGCAGAAAGTGATTTGATTTGAAACACATTCCTGAGTTTGGCTATTCGTAACCTCATCACCATCATGCAGAGGAAGGGCAGGACACTTACTGGAGGTGGATCTGAGATTCACAACACATACCATTACCATTAAATTTATGACTACAAAAGTTCCTTGAGGTTCCCCAATTATTTAGACAATCAAAATTGCTACCAAACCCTACAAATTCACCAATGGCATAACACTCACTACAGGACATGTCTCAGCTATGAAAAAGAGGTTTTAGGAAAATAGAATATTGCTGGAAGAAAAGGTCTCACAGATTTTAGCCACCTAGACCTAAAAACATCAATCCAACATAAAGTTCTGGCAATGGCATCCTCGGAAAAAAAGGAGCTAAGAGATATCCTCTATCATGACACAAAATATACAGCTAGAGGACGACCTTATGCGCCTCCAAACCTTAAACAGCCATTAGTGTACACCGGAAAGATGGCCCACTAAGATGTTCAAGAGATCAGTTCAGCTTAAAGAAACATCACTTGTTCTTTCTTGTTAGCACATCCTTTTTTCCATAGGAATATGCTAGCCCCACAGTATGTCAACTAACTCGCTATCGTCATTGTAGTTTGACAGTAAAACCTAGACATTAGCCATAAACAAACACACCAAACTCCATCAAAAGATTAAAATAGGGTCCATATTGGCCAGCTAGAAACTCCTAAAGTGTAACAGAAACAGCCAAGCATTATCAACAGACATCAAACAGACAGGCAAATCGAATAAGAAATATCTGCCGCAGCAAATACATAAAATTATCAAATTGGTAAAAACCACCAGTGATTCATGCAGTCCCAACAGCTTTCATTTCTTAAACTTGATACAGAAAAGGAAAATCATAAAATCAAAAACAATAACAATAACCTCTTTTTCATTAAATTCTACAAGAGACAAAAGATCACACAAGGGATCTAAGTTATTAACATGCAATCCATGAGTGACTGATTACGCAACATCAAATACCATATTGTTCATTCTCCAAAAAAAAATTATCATTAAACATGCATGTTGCCATCAAACAAATAAAAACATAGAATCCATATGAAGAATCGGTGAAAAGGAAACAAATGTATCGCATATAAAAAAATAAAATTAATAGTTCAATAACAAAAACTCAATCAAAAAGTTGATGTCAAAAGCATGAAATGCATCATAATCATGATTTTGGCTGATACCAAACTTTTTCAAAGGATATTGGATCACATCAAAGACCAGCTTTGCAGTACCACCTAAGGCACGCAACCTTTCAATTACTGGCTTTACACGAACTGATTGAAGGGGTATAAATGTCTGAGGAGGAAGCCTTTGGTCTTTCAAATACTGCAGAAACCAAAATGAATGAATTGTTGTATTACTTTCAGACAAACTACAGTTCTCAACGAACTTCATCACAATTACATCTAGCAATCAAGAGACCAATAACAGAACTTCAGTAACAGCATAGATGAAATAATGCAGGAATGAAATGTGCAGATATTAATAACCAGAATTACAAAACATGCTAGAGAAAAAATAGTAACTCAGCAGATAAAATGAGTACCTTGATGCACTCTTTCCCCGTGTTTTCATCCTCAACCACAACTGCATCCATGAACTTCCCCATAGCAACAGTAACAGCAAGGTTGTACTTCTTCTGGGTTGGCCTGCAGAGATCAATCATCCGGCCATGAACTCCTTGAAATAGGCGTTTGAGAGTCTCAACTGCTTGAAACAGCTTAGCATCCCTCTCATTCTCATGTCTATCTGCTCTCGATTCACGTAGCTGGTTTTCTATTTCACCAATTTTGGACTTTAAGTTCTCATATTTGTGCCTGACAACAAAAAGGATCTCTAGTTAACAAATATCACTTTCATTTGAGTAAAAGAACTATTCAGCATCTGATCAAACAAAAAGAGAAGAAATAGATGCCAAAGAACACAGTTCTCTAAGACAAGGAACATCTACTACTATGGAGAAAAGACAAATGTTAACAAGCAAACCAACAAGGGAACAAGTTAAATAACCTGGAATCCCGATGTTTATCTTGCATCTCACGCAATTCCTTTTTCAGATCAATCACCTCATTTTTATGCTTTGTAGAAGCATCAAGAATCTTTTTCATTCTTTCACGCATTTGTTTGTCCTGTGCATCCAGTTCATGTGCCCGATTTTCCAACTGTTGGAGGTTTTCTTCCAAATTCTTTTGCGCTTCCATATCAGCATGTTGCTGCCTGTCCAGAACCTCCTTTTCATCCCTTAGCCTGACAGTTTTCATGCCAGCGTCCTCCTTACTGCACCATTATAATTCCAACAATGAAGAGGGCAACAGGAATTCCATGATGCAATAACAAGATCAATGGACAAGAAATAAAGCCTTGTGTTTTTTTTAAAGGAATCTTGTCATAGAAAAGATGTTACATATCAGCTTTGCAGCAGGGGGAATTAATCACCCCTTTGATATGACACAACCGGAAGGGAAAAAAAAACAATCAAAACAGAAGGCCTCTCAAAACACTTTAAATGCTGGATAGACAAACCCTGCAAAACCCACAGAAGACAAGAACCACAGGGGTGCTCGGAATAGAATTCCAATCCATGCTGGCTGCATGGAAAGTGAGCAATTCAAAAACTTTCCTCAATTCCTCTTAATTCACAAGCACCAGGGTACCCAGAGAAGAGCACAAGTCTGTAATCACTTGTTGTCCTTTTCCCACCCTAAAGCAAACCAAGTGAGAAAAAAGCCCAACTAATTCATTGATTCTCTATTTGATATGAAATTTTAATGGTCTAAACAATGACAACCATCATGAACAAATTTTATTACACTGAAACTGCTGATAATAACCATGAGTACAGCTATGGAAGTAGGCCAAGCTTTGGTGGAGACACAAATCATGATTGATTTATCTGCATCTAAAAGAAGATGATGTATAAACTGCATAATGAAATTGTTTACAAGTCCCTTCTTTATCATATATAAGCAAAAGAAAATGCTTGACTCCTTTCAAAACCCAGTATTCAACCATTTAATGGAAAAATAATGCCCAGATTTTTACACATTTCCCCCAAACCATGACTGCTACTAATTACCTCAATCACCATCTTCTGCTTGTTCATTCAGCCTGCAATTACTTATGGACTTACGAGATAAAGCATGAAGAACAAGAAAGTTGATAGGTGAGATAGCTAGAACCCAAGAATAAAATGCATGCAACCTTCCAAATAGCTGTTGTGGATGGCAGATCCATAGAACGTTAATGAGATACAGACCGACACAAATTACAAGCTTCTATCACATGTTACTAACAAATTAGTAAATCAACAACTTCAAGATAAAGGGACCATTGTTTATTCACTTGCACTTAATTTATCATCCTCTCTCCCTCAGAAATGGTACACCAAGGTCAATGTCTACATTTATATTCAAAGGATTTCTGACTTACATAATATCATTATGGTCCTTACCATCATCAAAGCTTTCCATGGCCAAGAGATTCCATCCGAGTTTAAAACTGTCCCCACATCAAGGAATATGCTTCACAGCAATACTCTGTTTAATGAAAAAGGATGGGAAGAGGGGCATATACTACTTTGATAGAAGAATACATACTTCCCAGTCAATTGTTCCAATTATCGAAGTTAATGATGAACTAGACACCTTAGAAGTTCCACACAAAAAGAATAGCCCACCAGTCTGTCCAAAACCTTGTATCTCAATTATAAAAAGGAATGTGTACTCAGGACCCAAAAGGAGTATATTCCAGAAAAAACAAAAGTAGAGAACAAAGGATTAAATAATCAATTTAAACTAAAAGGAAACTTACATCTGGAAGTATTCTTGTAGTTGACCATCAGCCAAGGGAAGTTTTCCACCAACATCTCGACTTTTTTCACGTAGACCATCCATTTTAGAACTCAGATCTTGAATGCCACTCTCCAGCTCTTTTATCTCATCAGCATGCTTCCTCCTTTCTACCATTTTCCTCTCAAGCTCCTTACGACTGCTCTTAATTTTTGAATTTATGCGTGACATTTCCTCATTTAATTTAAGAAGTTCTGGTTGCTGTGAACAGGAGAAAACATCAGAACAAATAAACCACAAAATACTACCTATAGTAATCAATGAAACAATAGACAAAAAACATGGTTATTCATTAAACATAAAAGTCCAAAAATATTCACATATCCATAAGATATGGAATGCAACCTTGAACCACAAACATGCATACATGTGCATGTACTGCTGACTTAATGGGCATGGAGAACTTTCTTTCCCCAGGTGTTTAAAACTCTAAAGTCCTCCACATTATAAGACATTTAAGATAATAATCGTTATCAGTGAAACAAATGCCTGCAAAAACTCACATGCTTGTCAAGTTTTAAACTTCTCTCTTTGATCTTCCTTTCACATTGCGTAATCTCTTTCTGGTATTTTTCTTGTTCCTTCTTCTTCTTGTCTGCTTCATGTCCAAACTTCTCAAGCTCTTGCATGAGATCTTCCTGATTCCTCTTTTCAGCATCAAGTTCAGCATTCATCTTAATTGAGTCATTGTGTATGGTATACAATTGCCATAGAAAGTGTTCTTTCTTCAAAGATTTCTATAGAGAAAAAGAGGATGATGGAAAGCAATTAATTCTGTGAAAACACCAACAAGCTATTCACATATTGTATGGTCAACAGAAAAACACACTTATGATCAAGGTACAGGGAGGTAAATCATGCTAAGAACTTGTACAGAAATCTTATGGTTCATACCAATTGATCTTGCAAACGTAGATGCTTTTCCGCTTCTTCCTTCTGCTCTTTCTTTTGCTTCCTCTCCATAACTACTGTTCTCTTTTTCTGATAAACAAGAGCTGATTTTTCTTCAGCCCTGGCTTTCTTTTCTTCAAGATCTTCATATTCTCTCTTGAGATCTTCAGATCCAGATATCTGCTCAAAAAGCGCAGTCAGCTCTTTTGGGTTTTTAGATGCAATGGACTCCACGTCGCCCTACAGACAAAGATGCACATTTGTCAGATGTAACTCTGATTCCAGGCAATTCAATTGCCAAGTCACCATGTCAATATAGTATGACATAAAAATGTCAATTCTCTCTCAAAATCAAGCAAAATATTTTCAAGTTCAAGATTCGGATTCCTTCAGGCCGAGACAAATGTGACTCTCCTATTCAATAAAAACGAGATTACTCCCCGATATTATTCAGAATTTGCAACGCAGCTCCACATTGGATGACATACACTGTCACCACAACATCTTACAAAAAAACAAAAAAAAAACACTTCTGTAACACAAAATGCATGCCAGAAGAACCAAATCTACCAAATAGACACTAGTAATAACAGTTAAACAATACTATGATAATTTAAGAATCAAAAATAAAAAAGAAACCAGGGAAAACAAAATCACCTGAAACACCAAAAAATTCCTGGCCTTAACAAGAATGCCCAACTCTTTTAACCTGGCATTGTATTCATCCCAATTAACAACCCTGCCATCAATACGGTACTCACTGCCACCAGAGCTAGTAATAGCCCGGGTAAATTGGAGCTCCGACCCGTCAGGCAACAGGTAAACCAAGCGCACGAAGGCTCTCCGTCCTTTTTGCTCCTTTTCACGGTCGTCGTACGCGTAAATAAGGTCTTTCAGCTGCGCTCCACGGAGATGACCAGTACGGACACCGAGAACGAAACTGATAGCGTCCATTAAATTAGATTTTCCAGCTCCGTTTGGGCCGATTATGGCTGTGAAGTCCTTGAATGGACCAATTGTTTGAAGACCTTTGTAGGATTTGAAGTTTTCCATCTCCAATTTCAGGATTTTGCCTGGAGAAGACATGGAAGGCATTTTGACTGACCTAGGGTTTATCGTCAGTGCGCAAGAAAGTGGAATTAGGGTTTTTTTTAGTGGAAATCGAAGCAAGCGACGCGGAAGGATGGAGTGCTAGGGTTTTGTGGGGTGCTGGAAAGGGGATTTTCCGGGAAAGTGGAGAGAGGAGGGGAAGTCGCGAGATTTTTGGGGGATAGAGGGAATTGGCGGGAGGGGAATTTTGGAGGAAATTTTAGGGGGGGGAGCAGTAGTGGGTTTTCATGCGAGTGTGCGAGCAACTGCACGGAATAAAATGAAGTTTTTTTTTTAAGATTATTTACTGTGCCATTGGCTGAAATAAATCGTGTATTTATTTATTTATTAAAATTTCAATAATTTATTTATACGCGCTCGATCACGTCTTGTTTTCGCGAATTCAGTTGGACCCCGTATTTTGTGAGTATTTACATTAATGTCCTTGGGATCCCTCGGTCACTCAGTTGTGTGCTGCGCACTCTTTACCGAAAAATTAGCTTGCTGAGGAAGTTTTAAGTTTCAAGTTTCAACTTCTGTCTCCGGGCAAGATGCGTTTGGTGTAAATTATATTTTTAAATTTTTTTTATTTTTTTATTTAAAATAATTTTTTTATATATTTTTAAATTGTTTTAATGTATTGATATTATAAATAATTTTTAAAAATTATAAAAAAATATTTATAAGTAAAAATATTTTAAACCATTATCACTATTATAATTTCAAACAAACCCGTACAATCTTATATGATTTAGGGTCTAAATTTGTTTCCTTGTCAGATCAAATTAATGTTACTTGTATTTGAGTTTTTTTATTTTTTATTTAATAATTATTTTGTGATTTCGCAAAATTAATTTTTATCAACTGTAAAATAATTTTTAAAATTATAAATATTCAAAACAATATAAATTAAAATAAATATTAAAAAAATTAAAAATAGTGAATAAAGATACGGTCTATTATGGTTGTAATAATTACTTATAATATTATTTTTCTTTATATTTTTAAATTTAATCATTTTATATTAAATAATATTTAATTTTATGTATTCAATCCAGTAAAAAAATTTAGAATTCAATTTCAAATAAAAACAAATATTTATCTCTTAAAAATATAATATTTTTATATTAACTTCTCAACTTAATTTTTTGTTATAATCAATATATTTGTTGTTATTTATTAATATATTTTTTAAATTTATTTTATTAAATGTATATATAAAATTTTTGCTTTTGAGTTTACAACAAAAAAAATTAATAGTAAAAAAAATTAACAACGCAAATACTTTTATTACCGAGAGAAAAAACACTATATATCACAGCTAAGCGCAAGAAATAGTTAATACTATTAAAACATAATTGATTCGAATTAACTAGTGCCACGTAGTCTGATGATAGGAACGAAAGTGATTGACGTGGGAACTTTTTTAAGCATTCTAGTTGTCAAAGCCACCGTTGGACGAATTTTAAAACAAGAAAATAAGAGAACTTGAAAGGGATATTTAGGATTGTTTTTTATTTAAAAATATATTAAAATAATTTTTTTATTTTTATTATCAACACATATTTAAAAATATAAAAAATTTATTTTTTATAAAACAAAATTTAAAATTTTTTAAAACGCGTTTCCAAATGGCACGAAGTTTTACAAAAATAGTGTTTGGTATTTTTCTTTTTAAAATGTTTTTTTTATAATATATTAAAATAAAAAAAAATTTAAATTAACAAATTAATATATTCAAAAACATTTTAAAACCTTAAAAAAATTAATTTAAAATAAAAAAATTGGAAACATGATTTCACAGCAAAAACAATGCTATAATATTTATATTAACAAATGTATTTATCTATGTAGTTGTATATAAAATTAATTATTTTTTACATGGAAATTAAAGTAACATGTTTTTTATATGTTTAGAATTGTGATAATGGTTATGATTTAAAATACTTTTTATTTAAAAATATATTAAAATATTATTTTTTTTATTTTTTTAAAATTATTTTTAAGATAAATACTTCAAAATTATATAAAAACATAAAAAAATTTAACTAAAAAAATAAAATTTAAAGAAATAGAGTTTAACCGCATTCCGAAATGAAGTCTTAGAGCGTGTTTGGCAGTGTGGTTACGAGTGCTTTTCAAATAACTTTTCGTGCCAAAATGCATGCCAACGATGTTTTTTTATTTTTTAAAAATTATTTTTGACATCAGCACATCAAAACGATCCAAAACGTACAAACCATATTAAATTTTAACAAAAAAAAAAAACAAAAAATTTTCAAATTTTTTAGGAACGCGGCCGCAGCCGCGTTCCCAAACGGTACCTTAGTCATGGAGGAAAATTCGGATTATATAAAGGAACTGGGTAGGTAAAACAACTCTAATTATAAATTTAATCAACAATACCATGAAAGCTCACTGATGGATTAGGTTAACGTACTCCCGAAGCGAACAATCTTTTACATGAAGATGAAGAATTTGGAGTCATTGATGAAAAAAAAACACCGAATTAAGTAAAATGGCAGAGAAAAAAAAAAGCTCGTGGCAATAATCTGACATGATTTTTTATAATACACAGGAATGCAAAACCCAGAAATCATTCCCAGCTGGTAAAGTCCGAGGGAGATAAGTATAACCAACTTAATTACGTAAAATCTCTTAACTAACAAAAACAGCCTGATTATCGATGTATCACTACATAGCAGGAAAGGACAACTTATTAGCATACAAGGAATCGAGGATTAAAGAAAGTACACCTGCAACGTACATTTTCACAAACCCTGCATACTGTGCTTTAACTGAATTCTCGCTCGTCAATTTTCTTCTGGCTGCTAAATTCAGCACTCTCTCCTTTTGGGGGATCTGCTGTCTTGGTTTCATTACGAGGTTCAGCTTGAGCAGGCCCTTCTGGAGGATCTGCTATCCTGGTTTCATTACGAGGTTCAGCTTGAGCAGGACCTTCTGGAGGATCTGCTATCCTGGTTTCATTACGAGGTTCAGCTTGAGCAGGCAATATATTGGCCCCGGTGTTACTGGAACTTTCAGGCAGGTGCTCTCTGGATTTTATACCAGCTTCCAACTCGTTGTATCGTAGAATGACTTGTTGGAGCTCATCATGGAGATTCAGGGCCTCAAAAAGCATTGCCTCGTCATCAGTGGTGCTTTCTATGATCCTCTGAATGACAGGCTGTGACTGCTTGCACTTGTCCAACAAGCTTACTGTAAGATCATCCTGCTGCCACACAGGAACTATTAATGAAAGCAGCAATTATTTCATTGTGCTTTTATTTTCCTCTATCTTGCTTGTGAAAAAATGTAGTCACTCAGCCATGTGTTTCACAATGAGGCGAAGGATCATAGAAAGGGATTATATTAAGCACAAAGAGCTTTCAAACTCGTAATTACAATTTTTTGTTTATCACTACCACTAGAGCTTGTATCAACATCATTTTGTGGAATGCAATAGCATTAGAAAATATGAAAAAAACTGAAAGACGAGAATTTTTTTATCCTGTGCCATACCAAAAGGAATGTAAAATGAACTTAAAGCTGGTATCTACTCCAAAAAAAATTAAAATGCATATACAGAGGTGAACGTGGATTAGCTGTTTGATGAGAGTGGTAATTTCTTACTGAATAACACCCAAAAAAAGAAGAAGGAATTACCTTAACGGGTTTTGGCTCAGTTTCAGCATTCAAAATACTAGAAAGAAGTTCCAGACTGTTCCGAGTTGTTACAAGTGTTTCATTCTTTTCCTCAATTGATACCCCCCCAAAGTTATATGGAAGAGTACCATGATCTGCACCATGCAATCCCGTGTCAGGAATAGGATAGCTTTCAGGAGGAGACAATGGATCCTGGTGAACAAATGACTCCAACGAATATTGCATGGGGAATGAACTTCCATCTTCAACTGGTGGTGCAGGCAGACTTCTTTCTTTCAAGCTCTGCCACAACCAGAAAATGATATTAGATGTGAGAAAAGAATAACAGAGGCTTTTCTGTCTTTCAAGAATCTACGAGAACCATAGTAGTAATTGGCACAAAATAATATAGGAAAGAGAGGGGAGGGGGGGAGGGGGTGGCACGTCCATTTATAGTGCTGACCATCAACACAAGGAATAAATGGGCATACTGTTAGTCCATCAAAAATTCGAAGACATGACACAAGTCAGGGAGACATAGTGATACTCTAGCATGACCCCCATCCAATAATCTTTCTCCATCGAGGAAAAAAGGTGGCACCAGTTTATCACTTAATAACCACAAATCCCAAAGAAATGTTGAGTAAATTAGTCAATTAGCACCCAAAATTTAATTTACTTTATGATCATGATCATGATCATAGAGTAAAAACTTTTACAATTTTAACAAAATTTAGACAAAGTTTATAAATAACTATACCTAAATTTTATCCCGTTTAAAAAAGCAAAAAACATGCAAAAAAACACAATAACTTCTATCAATAAATTCTAACTAAACTCAAAATAAATAAAAAAACTCCTATCAATAAATTCTAACTAAACTCAAAATATAGAAAAGGTGGATTTTCAGTATAAAAACATCAAATGATGCTTATAAATTAGGAAGGGTTCGATTTTTTGGTTGTTTTGAAGGAAAAATATAAGTATTTTACGGATTTTTGTTAGGTTTAAGTCAAGGCGATGTCGGTTTGCAAAGAAACTGTGTTTGGAATGTGTTATTCAATCTAGAAAAGCACTTAAATTTTAATTAATGTAACGTTTTTGAAACGGAACGAAATCAAACTATATCATTCTACCTATCTTTTTCAAACGATACCATTTTTTCAAAATTTTAAATTTACCACGCTAATTTACAAAGGAAAAAGAAATGGTAAGTAATATAGTTAAGTGCTAAATTTGTAACTCTGCCTCACATTGGAATTCAAAAGCTGTAGCTACGAGGAAAGATACGGATGGAAAAGGGTACGCAACCCCACATTTTTAAAACTGTAGCTTATTAGGCTTATGAATTTGCAGCATATTGCAAAACCCAAGAAGTTGTCAAATAATGATGAATTTACAGTTCAATACAATAACCCATTTACAACATTCATGCAGATAGCTGAAATATCCAACTAGTTTTCTTGTTTTTTCCAAACCAACTAGCTTATCAACTATGAATCACTTTTCAGGTACTATAATAATGATTATTTTTTAAATTAATTTTTTGTTAAATAATATTTTTTTTATTTTTTAAAAATTATTTTTGATATTAATATATTAAAAAACATTAAAAAATTAATTTTTGAAAGGCGCAAGGCATACGTATCACACCTGCTACTCTGCTAGTGTGAAAAATAATAGTGATCCTTGATTAAACACCTCGAATTATTACCTAATCTTACACAAACAATTAGTGTATTTCCATAGCAATGACAGCATTTGTTTGCCGAAAGAAAGCTTACCATATAGGTCTGGTGAAAGACAGGCAGATACTCAAGATCCTCGGACTCTCCCCAAGCCCTAATCAACTGCAAAGCTCGATCACGATTCCCCTGATCCGTTTGCGGAATCTCGATCATCCTAACCATCTCATCCAACACCTTCTCAGACGCCACCTCGGAGAACACCTTCTCACAATTCGAAGTACAGGCCTCCAACAAATCAAGACTCAGCCTTTGACTCACCAAATTCTTGCCCGAAATCTTCCTCTTTATAGCCTTAACAATCTCCGTACCACTAAACTCTTGGCTATTAATCATCGAACATATCCTCAGATTCAAACCCCAGTTGGGCTCCTCCATTGTCTCTGACGTAGCTTCGTCAACCATCTTCGATTCAGGTGTTGGGCTTTGCAGTATTTCTTTCACCTTATCGCTTACAAGTCGACTCATCTGAGCCCCACCAGTCTTCAACCGTTCACCCCATTCAGATAATTTCAGCTTGTCCATCTCTTCTTTGTGCTCAAAACACAAACATCAACAGCTAAAATACACAACCTTGATTCAATTTATAAGAAACAAAAAATCGGTTAAGCTTTTTCTTTGATTTTCTTGTCTCAAGGACAGCATGGGATTAAACACAGAATTAAGAGGAAAACAACTGGCCAACCTGAGGTCAGATGCTATCGTAAAACCCTGGTTCTTGTTGAGAGGCAAGCAGAGAAAAGGAAAGCTCTGGATGAATTGGCTTGTTATAATTTTCAGCTGTTCTTTTGCCGGTGGAGATGAGAGGCCATTCAAGATACACGTGCCCTAGAAAATGACATGTCGTTTTCTAATAAGGCGGCCCCGCATAAACGATACATCGTTCGAGGGGAATGGTGCGGTACTGGCATCAGGCAAAAGGCATGGCATGAGAACAGGCAAAGAAAGGCGAAAAGATCGTGGTTTGTGACAGAAAGGAACTCAGCATGGTACAAAATGACGCGTCGTTTTGAAGGAAAGACGGAGTCGGTATTGCAAATAACGAGTGCTGTGGGCTTTTTTTCTGAACCATGCATACTTATGTGGTATTCCAGTTAAACATGTGATTTAAAAAAAAAAAAATTTAAAATTTTTTTTTCTATTTTTTATTATATTTTATGATGTTAAAAAATAATTTTAAAAAATAAAAATTATTATTTTAATATATTCTCATATAAAAACACTTTGAAAAATATTTTTTATTATATTTTTAAATAGATTGTGAGTGGATGAGTTTACATAAAAAGAACGTTTGGGAACGCAGTTACGGTTATATTTTAAAAAAAATTTAAATTTTTATTTTTGCTAAAATTTAATATGGTTTGTATGTTTTGGATCGTTTTGATGTGCTGATATAAAAAATAATTTTTAAAAAATAAAAAAATATCATTGGCATGCATTTCAGCATGAAAAGTTATTTAAAAAGCATCCACAACCACACTGCTAAACACACTCAAAATCTAGTGTTTAACCCGATTCAAACTAAATCACCTGTGTCCATAAAAAAATCTAATCACCATGTCTATTGACATCAATAATAATTATATATATAAAAAAAGAAGTCATGATGAATATTTATTACTATACATTATCTGTGGATTATAAACAATGCAAGCCATTATAAAATAATAATTTTACCATTTAATTTTGAAGGATTGAATAGAAATTTGGGTTAAAAATAAAAATTTTACACTTTATTACATAATATAATTATGTTTGTGCCCTTGAAAAAAAAAAACATTTTGTAATTGGGGTTTTTTATATTTTTATACAGTGTAATTACCACGTAGCTCTTGAGATTGATTTTTTTTACCTAATATCAAGGGGTATTTTTTTTACCTTGTTTTTTTTTTTACAATTATCATATGGAGTCAAGAGTATTAATAATTGATGTATGCGGTGCTTACTAGTAGTTGTTGATCGCCTTTCATTATGGCGTTCAATGATGAGCTGGCATGCGGCAGCCTTCATGACACGATAAATTTCTAGTGATGATTTTTTTTATTTTTTTTTATTTTTTTCATCTTAAAATGTGTATTGTTATTGCAACAATGAAGAGTAATTCTCAATATTTTAATTGTATCAAAATTTATTTTTTTGTTTTTAATTTTATCTCTTAACATTTGTTTTTTTTATGAATTTTAATTTTTATTATTTTAATTTTTATTTATTTTTTAATTAAATTTTATTTTTCAATTTAATATCTAATCATTTTATTTTAATCTCTTTTCATTTTAATATATATATATATATATATATATATATATATATAAAAATATTTTAAAAATAACTTTTAAGCAAGTTAGTAAGTTACCAGGACCCGTTGCCATTCCCGAGAGGCACTGTTAAATAAGAGAGAAAGGAGAAACTTGTGGATTATCTGCGAGGGGTTTAAGAAAAAATCGGGCAGCCCAAGATAAAGAAGACGGGAAACACTAATATTAACCAAACAAAATTAGTAATTGTCTGCAAAGGAAATGGTTTCTGTATCGACTTGGTTCCGTTACATAGCCAACAAACTCGACTACTCTGTTTCTCTCAGCTATAAGGTTCCCTCTCTCTGTCACCGCCTTTTTTTTTTCCTGCATTTTCTAATGATTTCATTTCTTGCTTTAACGAGTGTTTGTGAGTATTCTCATTTATACTTTGTTTTGATGATTTTCTGCCTTGTATTTGGTTTCTGGGTTTTGGTGGCTCATTTGCTTGTGTAAATGCTTTAACTTTTTTAGAAAGATTTCTTTTTGCTTGATGGGTTTTTGTTTTGTTGATCTTGATCAGGGGTTTACTGGTGATGGGATATTTCAATGCCATTTCTCTTTTATTTTTTTATGATTTGCACTTTTTTGGAGACTAAGCTTTGTTTCTTGGCTATTATTTCATTCAGATTTACGTGCTCCATGTCTTTTACTTATAAGAAATGTTTGCTCTGGACTTGTTTATTTGGTGCCTATGAGTATGTATGTGGGAACAATGCTTTGACTGGGAAGCTTAATTATGATATTGTGTTGCAGTGACGAGAATTGTGCTTGATTTTTGTTGTTAAACGAAAAGGTCCTCAAATTGGGAAAGATTTGTATCTAGTTTTACAAGGTTCCTCGGAGTTGTTGCCACATGCTCTATTCATTGTATTTTCCGATTCTTCTATTGCTTTGTTTTGTTTTGGTTTTTGAATTGTCAAACTCATCAGATGATATCCACGCACACTTCTTCATTATTTTGCTGTTGTTTCTACACCCATATTTGCGGTTAAAGTAAGGATCTTTGAACTATTTTTATATTGATTGTTCTGACATAACCTTCAACTTGTTGCAGAGCTATAAGGGTGGCTTAATCAATGATAAAGAAGTCGTTGATTCAGTTTGGAAAAATCTACTTCAGGGAAAGTTGACTTTTTTACACTGGAATAAAGGACAGGAAATGGCCCCAACAATTGGAGACCAGGGGGGGACCCTTCTTGTTCGCAAATTACCATCTGCTGATCCAATGTAAGAATACTTACACATATGTGTGTGGGTCTGTGGTTTTTTATTTCTTAACCATCACAGAGAAGCATACTATTTGATAAATAATGTATCAGGCAATAGGAAAGTGACATGCTGCATGTGGGTGATTCATATAGGCGATTCTAACTTGTCACTTGCCAGGTAGGATTTTGATGTTTTTGTTGATTGCTGGTTGTAGGGCCAGATTTATAGATGCCTGCTTGCTAGAAAACTAAACTATACGGTTGAGAGTAAAACTTATAGTGCTTAGAGGGCCATATGGTTTTCGAGATGCATGACACCCTGCCTGGTGATAATAAATCCTTGATACCATCTGTATAGTGTTTTAATTGGCATGCTGTTAGTAGATGTGTTGCTCGCTTAGTCATCTGAACTGAGCTTCTCTAAGAGGTTTTCTGCGTGATCTAACTGTAAGGCTCATTCTTTTGGGATTTATGGAATCAAATCCCATTTGATGGCAAAGTATTTGGCTGCCAATTTTGTAAACTTGTGGATTCAAGTCGTAAGAGTTGACTTAACACAAAACTTCTAATGCTATTGCTCAGGACCGGATACATAAATGTTTACGTACATGTGTGAGATAAGAGTCTCGCCTTTATGAGAAAGTGATCAAGTGAGGAAGGAAGATATATGCATGCAAAGACACACGATCCTTCAGTTTAAACCATTTGGTCAACAAGCTGACATTGTGATATCAGCCTTCTGTCCCTAATGCTTCCTCAACTTGTTCTGTGTAAAACTTTCCAACAAGAAAGCTTGAGCTATTTGGTAGAGAAGCCCAAGCGCCATATAAGCTACACCAAGCTTTATATATACAACAGCAAAAAAGAGGAACCATGAAAGCCTCTTATGTTCAGGTCTAACCAAACTCCATGAGCAATCTAGTTGACAATGATCATAGACAAACCTAGCACAAGGGATAACAGCATTACATTGAAGCAAAACAGATGTTAGATTCCAATACCACGCCATGGAATCCATCTAAACTTAAGCTGCTAGGTATAAAGCTATATCAAACTTCATACATGACCATCCTAGGGTTATCAGCAACAGAAATCTGTGCTAATGGCTGATGACTTTGATATGACTTGTTCAACTGAACCATTTTTTGGACGCACACTAATAGATACATTGATCTGCTTCCTCTTATCTAGTTACATTACAGGCTAAATTTTCACAAGCTATTGTGACGGTAGAATTATTTCTCTCTTCAATTCACACTATTTTTTTTCTACCCAATGCTTCAATACTATCAATTTTATTTAGGTTGGTGGTGGATTTGTCCAGACCATTTTAGGCAATTCTTCCTTAGCTCATACTTGATAGGTATCCTTCACCTTTCAATGGGCGTGCTTGTTTTGGTGTAACAACAGAATATTTTGCAGTTATTTCCTATCATTTGGAAAAGATTTTATTGTCTTTCTGTAGAAATGTGGCATGGTCAATAGCCTAAGATAAACAAGCGTACATATGCATACCCCTAGGAGAGAAAAGGATAGAAATTGTAAGAAGTATTTGTTTATCTTATTGATGTTCAACCAAAATTCTCTTTATTTTCTACAAACGGGGATCATATATATTTTTTATTAAAGAAATGTGACTGTGAGCATTGTTTCATCCCATTCAGGTTCCACCAATGCCATGTTCAATTACTGCAAATGAGGATCATTTTATTTTTTTCATTTGTTATTGGCAACCTTGATACACCCTTTTTCATGCTTTATATATATATATATATATATATATATATATATATATATATATAAAATTCTTTTGCTCTAAATAACATGGTGAGTAATAAGTCATAGTTCTTGGCAGGCGTGTTTTTGTCGGAGATGTAGTGCTTTTGAAGGATCCTGAGAAGTCAGATAACTTTCTTGTCAGAAGATTAGCTGCTATTGAAGGTTATGAAATGGCGTCTACTGATGAAAAAGATGAGCCATTTGTTCTTGACAAGGATGAATGTTGGGTATTGGCTGACAATGAGAAGTTGAAAGCCAAGGTACATGCTACTTTGACATTGTAAAATAGGATCTGCATAGGCTAATGGATTGTTTGATCTGTTCTGAATAGGATCTGCATAGGTTGATGGATTGTTTGATCTGTTCTCTTATCACATCTTTTTTCCAAAGTTAACTAATACTGAAATTTGCATATATATATATATTTCCAAGGATGCCTAAACCATCAAGATAATAATTTTTCGAGTCATCTTTTGATGATTATTAAGTTCATCATATAAGGCTTTTAGCATGACCAAACTTGGTAGTTGGTATGGGTCTCATTGCTGACCAAGGAAATTAGACATATGGTTTTGCTTGTGATGGGATTAGATATTGATTTCACAAAAATTTGAGGCTTCAAGAAACCTAGTCTTTTTGTCATGAAGGATGCATTGCACTGTAGATATCTAAATTAACCTAATTTCCTTTTCATCTTTGGGACACTATATGCCATAACACTATATTACCAAATGAGATCAATAATATTTGGACAGTTCCTTCTTGTTGCATTTCATTCCAATTAAGACTGGGCTCTATTGGTACTAGTTAGAATGTCGGGCAGTTTCCCAGTTAGCCATTTATCACTAAGAGCGCTTTCTTATATTTTGTTAGTATTTCTTCTTAAATGTATCAAACTGAAGGATTCTTATATCTACTTTACCTTGTTTCATATTCGTTGTCATTTTTTCTTCTTTTATGCTCTATTTCCCCGGCTATTTTTTCTCTCAAGAGCATTTAGGTTTAGTTGTGACTTTTGGCCTGGAGATTGTATTTGATTCTTTTATGGCCTGAGATTGTTCTTTTCCTCTTTCATCATTTTTCTTTGGGGGGTCACAGGAAGCCAATGACAGTCGAAAATTTGGTCCAATTTCCATGTCAAACATAGTTGGCCGAGTCATATACTGTCTGCAAACAGCTGTAGACCATGGTCCTGTACAGAACAGGTGAGCAGCTGAATGCTAGTTTATTGAAACCTTCCTTTTTCTTTCTTTTTCTTTTGCAAATCTTTGATGATATTTGATTTGATTTTTTTTTTTGCTGTCTCATGCCAGCCATTTCAGCTCGAGAAAGGACTCTCCAGTGCTGGAGGTGGAATTGGATGTTGAAGAGATGGCAAAACATCACAAAGCATAGACTGTGTCCACCAACACGCTGAATCATTTGGTTTGTACATGCATCAGTTTTTCTTTTCTGTTATCCACCGTGGATGTTTCTTCAGTTTTATCTGCTACGGAAGGGAAATGTGTTTACTGTTATTTTTGGCCAGGTGTGGCAATCGGATAATTGGGTCTTCCTTTGCAACCTAAAAGCAGGAAGCCGGATTTTTTCAATTTGGAGTTTCTACTTTATTTGGTATTGCGGTGAACAGTTTTGTAATTTGAAAATCAGACCAGGGAAAGAAAATGGAATCTTACGCAGTTGCCTTTCAGGCTGCTTGTGTTGGGATTCTTGTCTTGCAGGCTGCTTGTGTTGGGACTCCTGTCTTGCCTTCATTGCCACATATGTCGTTGCTCAGATCTGGTTCTGGGACTTTAACAATTGGATAGTTTTTCTAACTTGAAATAAATTTTTGGCTGTTTATGGATATGTCGTCTTGCAGTCTCATTGTTTTTTACTATCATCACAAATATATTGTAGAGATCATTTAACCTGTCTAGTGAATGAACTCTTGTCATTGACTTGAACTCTCCTGTTATGTCTGTTCGGCGTGGCAGTATAAGTGAACCCTTCCGCTTTGACGGCTCTACTGATCTGACTCCTACATAACCTCTTGTTGAGTATACAAGCGAGATGGTTTTCCAGCTCCCTTGTCAACTGACCTGTGAAATCTTTTTGGAGTTCTTGTCATCAACTTTAAGTTTTAGGAAGTGTTTGTTTTTTTTTGGTGGAGATTGTTTTTTAAATTGTTTTCTATCTAAATTTATGATTTTTGGGTGTTTTTGATGTGTTAATGTTAAAAATAAAAATAATTACAAAAAACCTTCCGAGATTTTATTGTTGTTTTACTTTTTTAGCTTTTTAATTATTTGTACAAAATATTTATTTGACTCGAGATATAAAATATGTAATTTTTCAAACTAAAGTGAGAATGAAATATGAAACAAATCTTAAAAGGTTCAATGGGTCAATGTATTTATTTTAAAAAATATATATAAAAAATTATTTTGATGATTTTTTAATTAAGAATACTTTAACAAAAATACCTTGCACCGTATTATTAACCATGTAATTAGGGGTTATTTGAGGATGCAGTGTAATTTGTGTTTCATGATTTTTTGAATTTTTTTTATTTAAAATTAATATTTTTTTTATTTTTTTAATGTGCTGAAGTTAAAAATATTTTTTAAAATAAAAGATATTATTTTAATATATTTACAAGAAAAAAACATTCACTTCGAAACATCCTTTTAGTTTTTTTTCTTGCTCTTGAAAACTTGGTTAACAAACCACTTCAAGGTGCCCAGTGCTTTCTTATGTGTTTGGTATTATACATGATGTCTTTAAAAGTACTTTTCAATTAAATATATATTAAAATAATTGTTTTTATTTTTTTATTTTGATATTCATATATCAAAATCATTTAAAAATATTAATTTAATATTTTTTCACATAAAAAATAATTTAAAAAGAACATGCTTTTATATGTGTTTAGTATTATACAATATATTTTTATTTTTAAAAGTGCTTTTCAAATAAAAATATATTAAAATAATATTTTTTAAAATTTAATATTTATATATCAAAATCATCTAAAAATATTTAAAAAATATTAATTTAAGATTTTTTTACATGACAATTATTTTTAATGTTGCAATGAAAAAAAACACTCATTCCATCAAATATCCATTGTCAGCCAAACTGTGAAATCTTTTTGGAGTTTCTGACATCCAGAGTTTTACAACTATTGAAGGAAATAAAGAATGAAAAAAAATCAGTGCCCGCAATTTAATAAGCTTCTTAAGAACTATTCGGTATTGCATTTTAAAAAGGAATAGGTAAAGTTAATTATATATATATATATATATTATATTTTTAAATTGTATTAATGTGCTGATATTAAAAATATATATTTTTAAAAATTATTTTAATACATTTCCAAATAAAAAATAATAATTATTATATTTTCCAACAGTAGGTGTTTAGTGCTATTCATGGAAATGTTTTTGGAAAATTTTGAATTATTTTGATGTATTAATATAAAAAATAAAAAAAAATTATTTTTATATATTTAAAAAAAAAACTTTAAAAAATATTTTTTAATATTTTCCCAAACACCACTAAATAAAGATATTAATTTCAGCAGTTAAAACCTGCCATTTACTCTCTAGGGTTCAAAACTTCTGACGGTGTGCGGTTGGATTTGGGCCTTTGGGTTGCTCTGACTCTGCTGAACATGGCAGAAAGAAGGGCTGAGCCCCCGGATAAATCGCAACTTGGCTGGAACAAAAGCCTCCATAGCAACCGATCCGTCTCCGAAGCAGACACTAAACCCGACACTTTGCCGCCTGCAGTATCATATGACAGCAAGCCAAGCCATGTCCGCACCCACAATAACCCCTAAAGAAACAGCTTAATGCCGAGAAACTCCTTTATCAATGGCTACATAAACAAAACAGCAGAGAAAAATGCAAAGAAGACACGGAAAAGAGAAAATAATACAGTAAAATGCGAGAGCGGTACTGTTAGGCCAACAGCTCTCAACTAGTTCGTACAATGTCACAAGCAGCCCATCTTGTTACTAAGAACCTGGCTGGTACTCGGTTTATTTTGTTTCTCACTCCCTTTTACCTTTCCTTTCCTGCTTCAAGTTCATTAGCCCCTGTTTGGTTTCCGTGAAAACGAAAGAAAACTTGGTTTGGCCGAAATGGGTGTTTGAAGAACCTGTTTCTCAGTTATCTTTTCGTTTTCTTCATTTCGTCAGCTAGGGTTTTCGTTGGCACGCGCTTTTGCTTCTTTGTTTTGAAAGCTGTTGCTAGTAAAGATTGCTGCTCACCATGTTTTTGATAGAATGACTTTTAGGTCTAACAAGTAAGGAGAGGGCTTCTCTGTTGCTCCTAGCTTGTTTTAACTACTGGGTTTCTTTTTCTTTTTTTATCTCAAAACTGACTATTTACCTTTTTAAGTCGCTCTGTTGTTTCAGTTGTTTGCTTGTGTTTGGCTGGTTGGCTTTCTGGTAACCCCTTAACATGCCACTTTTTGCTTGCTTTTTTTTAATAGCATTGTATAGGATCTTGAGTCTAGGTATTTGACGCCGATTGCTTTACATTGAAATGGTCTCTTGTATATGTTATGGTGGCTTTAATTTTTGAAAAAACTATTTGCTAGCGACTTCTTAACTTTTATATGCTCCATAGTTTTCGACAAAGATATTGTCCCATAAGTTTTCTGTAACTTTCAGCATCATCAGGCACAATGCCATACCTTGCCCAGTTGCAAGGTCTTCCACGTGCACTGCAAGGTTACTGTTAGGAAACAAAAGGTTCGCTTTTCAGTAGCACTGTAGGAAATGTGATATGAAGTTTGGTGGTGAATTTTTCTGGCCAGTATGTTTCTAAGGGCCAGGTTACTTAGGGTGTTCTTTATATGGATACTTCATATGAGACCACGATTAATGTGTCCCAATTTTGCATTTGATGACATGTGCATATGATGAAAACCACACTCGTCATGGCAGAGCTGGAGTTTGAAATGTTTATGGTGTTGATGAGGTTAACTACGACGAGGTCCAAGTAGTTGGTTGGTGGTGAGTGGTGACTCCCTGGCTGCTTGTGGCTGTATTAGAGTTATAATCAAAGTACTGCTCGTTTGATGTGAAGATAGTTATGTCCAGATGTTCTGGATGGGAATAAACACGTTTAACATTCCGTACCTTTTGTGCTATTGCTCAAAATTGTATAACTTTAATAGATATAAGAATGCCTGGTCTGCCCTTTTTATTTTGGTACAAGTAACATGTTTGAATACTGCTTTGTTCTTTCATTTGCTAGGAGGTTGATGGGAAGACAACTTTTATGTCCGTTGTGCCGGTTTCATTCCAGCTCCTTGTTTGATTTTTGAGAGGATAGATGTTGGGCTGGTGGTGCATTAGTGTGAATCTTTGTGGGTAGATGAGTTGTCTGGTGGCTGACTGTTACAGTGCATGAGAAACTATTATGTTCCTGATTGGTTTTCATAGAAATACTCCTGCTTTCGAAAGTAGTCTCTCATCATCATAAATGCGTTATTATTCAAGGTGCTAAGAAAGGCAAAAATTCCATAGTTCATGGAACCAAAAAATTGTGCTGGGTGATGCTGGAAGCACTTGGGAAAATTTGTATGCATCAACATTTAAGTTAGTCACTGTCAAAAGCGAGTATTATTTGTTGACTTCTCATAGCATCAATTTCATTATTAAAATCAAGATCCTCATCACATGTATAATTTCCTAAACTGTACAACTAATTTTCCTTGTTTGTACGGATCTGTGCCATTTGTAGGTTATGGATCATCAGAAGGCAGGTGTCTCCTCTGCTCAGGAATTTATGGTAGAGCAGTTCTTGTATCTCCTTGTTCTTCACATTGTGTCCGCTATAATCATTCACAGGCCCAGTTTGGAAAGATGAAATGTTCTTTCAGGGCTTCATCCATTGTGTGCAAAAGTTCTGGTGGTCACAGGAGAAACCCAGACTTTTCTAGGCAAAACAAACAGGTTTCACGAAACAGGAACAGGCAAAATGAAGAGAGGAGCGGCTTTGAAAACGTTGATGAATCTGATTTGTTAACATCAAAGAACGGGTCACTACTCTCCTTCTCCGGTACCCCAAAGTTCCAAGCCACTGCTGCCCCTGGGCCTAGAGAGGAGGAGATTGTTGAGCTATTTAGGAAGGTACAGGCTCAACTGCGTGAAAGAGCTGGCAGCCAAAGAAGACAAAAAGTTTGAAGCTTCCCAGGGAAAAGGTAGAGAGAGCGAAACTGTGGATTCCCTCCTTAAGCTACTTCGGAAACACTCAACTGAGCAAGGTAAGAAAAAAACCAGCAATGTCAGCAGTGGAAACTTCAATCTGGACCAGCCAGAGAATGGAGCATACAAGAAAGCTAAAGGCACAAGCTCCTTTAACTCAAGTAAGAAAGAAAGGAACGACGCCCTAGAGCCCAACACCTCTTTTACCAGGCCACCATCGAAATTCCGACGGAAATCTCCAGTACCTCAAGTGAAATTCCAGCCCATTTATTCAAGTGAGGATCTTGTTAATTCTACATCTCATTTAAATTTAAATGGTGAGAAAAGGAATCAGTTTGAGATACTCCCAGACACCACCGAGGAGCTTGAATTGGACCCAGAAATAGAGCCAGAGGAGGAGCCCGAGTTAGATTCAGAGCAAGAGCCAGAATCTGCTTTCCCTGGTGGGGATATGTTTGATGAGCTTTCTGAAGGTGAATCTTCAGATATTGAAAATGTTGATGAGGGTGGCGAAAAACATCAGCTAATTGAATACGAAGTTTTGAGTTCATTAAAGCTACCCGAGCTGAGGGTGCTTGCAAAGTCTCGGGGGGTGAAAGGGTTTTCTAAGATGAAAAAAGGAGAGCTGGTGGAATTGCTGAGTGGTAGTTCAGTGTGATCAGTGATACGGGGGGAAAAAGACGAAACAATAACACAAATTTAGATAAATTCCCTTTTGTTTTCATATAATTTTGTTTCCTTGTCCTCTGTTTTTGACTTCATGCAAAGTAAATATTTAGCTCTTCAAATCCCTCCATAATGCGTTCAACTATCAGAGATGAGGAGGGTTTTTTTTATTTTTGGAAAGTATTTTTTAAAAAATTATTTTTTTTATATTTTAAAATTATTTTAATATGTTAATAGTAAAATTAAATTTTAAAAAATATAAAATTATTATTTTAATATATTTTTAAATAAAAAATATTTTAAAAAACATTCTTAAACCCAACTTCTTTTTTTTCACATGAAACTTGCCTGTCTTTTTTATTACATGAAAACCTGCTTTATGAAATAGCTATCGCTGCGTACAAACATTCTCTGTTCAAGACCTCGAGGGAGGCCGAAAAAACGGAAGAAGCACGGTAATGACTCTTGCTGTGGCCGTTAATATGCATCTACATTATTTGAATTCAAATATGAATGAAAAACTTTAAAATAAATTAATTTTAGATTATTTGAATTAAATTATTGAAGTATTATTAATTATACATCTAGATTATTCGAATTAAAATATAAATGAAAAACTTTAAAATAAATTATTTTTTTAAAATGAAAATATCCACACTCCATTTTATTTTATTGTTGAACGTATATATTACCTACGTTGCTAAAATAAATTGGGGTTTTACACCCATTTACTTCACTTTTTATATAAATAATAAAGAAGCTCCTTTCTAAAAAAATAAATTCTACCCTCCGTGTTTTTAGCTTTTTTTTAATTTCATTTTTAATATTTTATGGATTTTGAAATCATTTTGTAATTTATTCCAGTTTGTTTTATACAAGCTTATCACAATCTCAAATAAACGTTCAAGTACTTGGTTAGAGCTTAATTTTGTAAGTTTTTATTTTTGTTATCATATCATTATGTAAAAAATAATTAGAAATAAAATATTAAACTCAGTGGAGCTCATGATCAAGATTATATTTTTGACAGGTGAAGCCACTAAACCACACTTTTTATTTGTTACTCAAGTTGTCTTTGGACTTACCATGTCAATTGAAACATGTTGGGACAACTTTTACATGGGTTGATCTTAAACTCGGGTTAAGTAAAGAATCTGGTTGAGAGGTTTCAAGGTTGACCCGTTCAGTCATAACCTTTTTTTTTTTTGTACATTTCATCTTTCAATTTTTTTTCTTTTTTTGAATGAATATTTTTTGTTTTTCAATGTCATTTTTCATGGTAGATTTAGAATTTATTTTTATAATTTATTTTGATTTGATTTTTATAAGGTAGTTACAATTTCAAATAAATATCCTAATATTTTAATGGTATTTGATTTTACGAGTATCTATTTTTATTATCATAATACAAAATAAAAGAAAAAGTCAAATTTGTTAAACTCAATGAAATTCATGATACATGAATGAAATCCGAATGAATCTATCATATTATTCTCTCAATATTAAAATAAAAAAGACATCCATTTTATTTTATTTTAAAACCAAACCATATTTTATATTAATCATTTTTTTTATAGTATTAAGCTAATGAATTATATCAAAATAAATCTCACATAAATTAATTTTAAATTGAATGTGTTTATTTTTAAGGTAACTTTTGTGGTTGTGATTTGAAAAAAATAAATTTTAAAAAAGTATAGTTAGTTGGATTTAAATATGTGGTAAAAATTATGGTTAAAGTTTATATGTAGTAAAATATATATAAAAAAAATATTTGATAATTGTATTTAAAAATGTGGTTACAATTGCTTTTCAATTAGGAAGTGCATTAAAATAATATATTTTTTTATTTTATAAAAATAATTTTTGATATCAATGTATTTTAATGATATGAAAACATAAAAAAAAAATATTAAATTAAAGTTAAAAAAAATAAAAAAAATTTAAATTTTTTTTAAAAAGCTTTTAAAACAAAAAAAATAAATAAACATAATTTAAGGAATTTTAAACTAACAAAAAAGCCAGCGGACAACAAACGCAGCCTTCGTGGAAACTTTTAAACTTTTTGATCCTACCGGTGTTAACTGTCAATTAACTATGACCCCAATCCTTCGTTGCTAAGTTTTCTCCCTCTCTATAATTTACATTTTCTTTGCTTCTTAATCACCCTCTTGTATAAACTCTCTTCAATTTTGTTTCCTTTCTCTTCTCCAAAATCATGGGCCAAAGTCTTGATTCAATGACGCAAAAACAATCCAAAGACGAACTTCTGTATCAGCTGGCAATTGCCGGAAATGTGGACGCCGTTAAAGCTCTTTGTAGTGAAGGGGCTATCCTTGAGGTAAATAAAAATCACGAACCATATACTTCTTACTACTTAATATAACACCGACCCTTCTCTACTTTTTCAATATCATGTTGATTCTGACGCTAAAGCTACAAACTTGTTATGTTGTTAAAGCTTTACCTTCACTTGCTGCAACTTATACAAAAAAATTTACTATTTTTTGGATGAATTATGCACAAAATTCTTGTGAGTATGGTTTTGGTTTTGTCTAGATAGAGATAGTTGTTATCTTAGTTTGACTTTTGGGTGCAGTGGATTGACAGAGATGGAAAGACCCCTCTTATAGTGGCTTGTATGGATTCTGGATTGTATAATGTTGCCAAAGTTTTGATTGAAATGGGAGCCAATGTCAATGCTTATCGTCCAGGTAAGTTTCTGCAACCAGAAAGTTTTTTTTTCGTGCTATTTCCTACCAGTCAGAAATATATTGTGTGAATTAGTCAAATGTTTACTTCACATTTGTAATTGTTAGTCATTTATGAAGTTGAAAGTTTTGTGCTTCGTAAATAAGAATGATGCAAAAGTGCATTTGTTATTGGCAGGGCGTCATGCGGGTACCCCTTTACATCATGCGGTGAAAAGAGGCCTGGAGCAGACTGTTAAGTTACTTCTCTCAAGTGGAGGTGAGTCTGAGTCATAAGTAGTGGAGAGGCACAAGTTTGTTAGCACAGCGCTGCGTGTTTGCTTCCAGTTTTATGGATTCTGGTTCTTTCTTCAATATTTCAGCGAATGCTTTAGTGAGAAATGATGATTGTCAAACTGCACTTGATGTTGCAAGAATAAAGGGGAATATAAATATTGTGCGCACTATTGAGGTAAGCTTGAAAAGAATGCAGGTTTTAATTTATTAACTCGCCTCCATACATACTGAAAGATGGTTTAATTGCCTAACTTTTATATTCACCTTTTTTTGTTTTTTTAGAGTCACATTTGCTATTTCACTGGCTGGCTGCGGGAGTTTTATGGTCCAGGATTTCTCAGAGCATTCGCTCCTCAATTTTTATCAAGAAAAATGTCTGTATAACGCCGAGTTACTTTGTTAATTCATTTATCTCATGCCTTTCCCTTGTAATTGCTTCTCATTTGGTACAGTGCTGTTTATTTTATCATATGGCGGCATTACTGGAGTTTCTGTGATGCTAATTAGATTGTCGATATGATTTCCACCTCTTCTTTGAAGGCCTGGATAGTGTTATTTTTGTTTTTACTTGCCAACATATCAGGTTAATTTTCTGACCAAGGCTTATCACTTGCAGCTGGGCTGCTGTTATACCACAAGGTTCCAGCAATCCCATGACGCCCAAGAAGCTGGAGCTTGTGATATATCCTTCTTCCCAGGTATGGTGACCTTAACTATTTATACTGTTTGCTTATGATCTAGATGTCTATAGTGAACATCTGTTGTATTCCTATGTTTGCCTATGAGAATTATTACTCAAAATGTTTTTAATACCAAGTTGATAATATGGCCTTCCCATCTCTGTACTTCAGTCTTACTTTAAGAAGAGTTGTTTATATAGAAGGCATATTCTATGTTATTTAAGATATCCCTCGACTTCATTTTCTAATTCTTGGGCTCAGTTTTAGCAATTGTTTAGGCAGTGGTCTCTTTTCTAAGGAGCCAGGTAGCTCCCTGGGGTCATTGTACCATACTACGTGTGCCTGAGATCGTAGTTTCCATTACTACTTGAACCCACACCCTAAAGTTCACTAGTTCACATGATAATTGAGGTTAATGGATTGACCCCCTCGAACCCTGTTAAATGACCTATTGCGAAAGATATTAAATGAGATATTCCTCTGAAAGGATGATGGTTTTCAAAAACCTCATAATTGTGCCATGAATTTTGTTTGTTGTTGATGGATATTGGTAGTACATATGTGCCAAAAAAGATATCTAGGTACCGTTTTCTTGTGGTTCTTTGGAATCATCGCCAACAATGGCATCTTTTTGTTTATGATATGTCTCCTTTTGGGCATAAAATCAACCAGAATTGGTTTCCCCACCAATGTAGCAGCCACTTACATTGACTGCAATCTGGGAAGTCTAAATTCCATTCTAATACCCTTTCTGGGAAAATGCTGAAAACACATGAAATTTGTAGCTTCACGATTAGAGTTCTCTGTTTTATTCATATTTGCATAAGCTGTCCTTATTTTCCAAACCTTTAAATATCACCACTGCTGAATCAACAGGATGTACAACCTCGTACAGTAATTGCTCTTTGGAATGCTGAAATTGAGGAACCTAACTTCAATAGACCAGATCCTGAGCTTACTATTTTTGACCAGTCAACTAGTAAGTCATATTCATGATTGTTGGTGGTGGCTATCATTTTTTATATTGTTCATAGAATCTTGCCATAGATGTGCATGCCTTCGAGTGTCACCTATGATATAGAAGTCTTGACAGTTTATGAATATGTGAACAGCAGATAAATATTCCATTTAATATTCATAGTTTCCTAGTGTGTTTGTAGAACACTATTTACCTCACTTGTTATGTTTCCATTGTACTAGCTAAACTGAAGTGCTTTCTGTGGTTATTGCATTCTTCCAGAAACTCAATACAAACTTGCATCTGCCAATGAGGGTGATAAACAGCAGCTTCACTGGTTATATGATGCATGCAGCGGAATTCCCCAGGTATGTTGGTTTTAGCTTTTGCAATGTTTATTTTTGTAGCCTAAATTCGCATATATTAAATGAACTGTGTATCTTTGGAATCTTTTTGTATAGATGATTACAGAATTCAAAAAAACAGGTGCTCTCATTTTAGAAGTATGTATAGTCATTAAAATGTAACCTCTTTACTATTTTTTATGAGAATGATACTCTTTATATCTTCTTGAACACTGATCTAAATTATGGAGACTTTGTCTGTATAATACAGGCACAAAATTAAGAAATTCAGTGTTTTCTAACAGAGAGTAGTAAATCAAAAGTGAAAATTGACAGCCCGAGATTTTACAATCCTTTGAGTCTGAAACTCAATGAAAAACAGGGATTTTCCTTTTCTACTTCAATTCAAATTTCATAATCTATAATAACATGGTATACTCCCTTTAAGGTTATTTAAATCTTTATCAAAATTTTGGTAGTCTTCCCTAAAATAGGATATTCCCAAGTGTCGAAATATGCAATCACACACACACAACAATACTTAATTCTTGATGTAACCATTCTGAATCATATCTCATCATCAAAACTTCATCTCAACCATAATTCTCATCATCCTTCAAGCATAAATGTTCTTTTAACACTAAAGATATTTGCAAATGAAACAAGGACGTCCTTAAAAATTATAACCATCAACAATTAATAAAACTTAAGTTAACTTTTACATATACTAAAAGAAACATTTAGATTACATGCCACAAAAAATATAAAATCTATTATTTACAATCCAAAAAACATAAGATATCACAATGTTCATAATCACTACCTAAAACTACTGAAGGAATCACAATAACAAGTTATTGCTCCTAGCATGTCTGAGATGAACCTGAAACGAACAACTAACATTATAATGCTTTCAAATATTAACACAACATAAGGGTATATAGCATATTATCAGCATAATTCTTTAATCTCTTTTTACAAGTCAGTCTATCAAATACCTCAACACAACAAGTAATCTATAGGATCATCATCTTTGAGGTTCGATTGAATTTCATTTTCAAACATCCTTCATGGACATCCAATCTCCAAAACATACCTTCTATAAAAGTCGCAATAGAAGTGTAATCCCTTAGTCCTTACCATAAAGTTTCTTACTTGTACTCTTTTATTCTATAACATTATTCTTTATTCATACCATACGGAGATGAAGGTGAGTTCCTCTATGGAAACCTCTATTATTCTCATTCCCATACGACTTTAGCCAATACTCCAATTATTTGACCATATTCATTAATCAAGTGGTTTGTTTCCTAAGCCATTTCAATCCATACCAAAACTACATTACTCATTCCTCTTTTAATTACAATTCATGTCCATATAAGTAATCATCCCTTAAACACTCTCTCTCCACCCTGAATCACCATTTACAATACATTTATACTTTTTTACGATCTTGAATCCTATTTTTCGATTGAATTAGGCTGTCATCCTAGCCTTATCCCTTTCCGCATCGAGGGTCACATTAATAATCCATCAATTCACTTTGAGGTCATCATATCTATCTTTGTCTTGTTATATTTGAAATTATCTTAATAACCTTCAATTTCCCTATTTGGAATAGTCTAGACTTGTGCTATCTTCATGATCTAACATCTTTTTTCCATGTGATTGTTGTAATAGCTACCTTTAGGCTGTCCAAGACAACCTTCATCACGCTTCAATTTGATTCTTCCAATTATTCTTCAAACATAATAAGATTGACCATCAAAACAACTCGCATAAACCTTGCATTTGAACTATCAATATGCCAAAATCATTCGTTTCTTAATCTACTAAATCGTTATCATTCACATCATGCATGAAATATTCAAATATTACTCTTTGTTTCTACATCCTCTACTCCAGCATTATACCTCTTGAATTCATATATCCAACTCACTTTATACCTTTTCGAATGGCCATAATCCCCAAATCAAATTCCTGACTATGTAACCATCATTATAATCTTTTTTTTATAGCAATCCCTACACTAGTAGTAGACTTTAAAAGAGTGAACATTAGTTACTATACAAGCATTTCGTGTACACATGTCCTTAACAATGCTTACTTTATATCTTTCTTAATCATATTTCTAAGGAGATTTAACCTTCAACTTGAGGTTTAACAACAAAATCAATCCTAAACATCAACAATGATATCCATTGATTCCTAACCATTCATCCATGGAAGTCAAATATTTTCTCAATCATCCATCAAGGAAACCAATTACCCTGGCCAACTTTCATGATTGCCAATAACTCCGACCATCCCACGTGGATGCCAATTAATCTGGCAAAACTTTACGGTTGCTAATAATCTGGCCATCCCACACAGATGCCAATTAATCTAGCGAACCCTTATAGTTGCCAATAATTCAGTCATCCAACAAGTATGCCAATTAATCCTTCATTTGTGTCGCTACATTCTTATTTTTCCCTTGGACTTTCAATATTCACAATATATTCACACATTTAAAGAATTTGCAGTTATTAACAAACATAAAACTCGCATAACACCTACCTGATATTTGTAGATTTAACTCCCTTCTTCCAAGGTTAATCATGTTCAGCATGCATCTCCTAGAGCACATAATGCAAACTATTAGTACACTTTCTTATTTTTCAACTTTCCATTCATGTTTATTTACACATACACAATATATTTAAATCGCCGAGCAAAGCATTTTTTTTTTATCCATTTCCATATATTTTTAGGTTCCCATTTCAACATATATTCATAACCACATGTTCATGCACAACACATTTATATTAAGAAACTTTGCATTCATATTCACGCATCCATTCAAAACATGTAACACTAAAATTTCCGTACCTTTTATCAACATGCACATTAAGTATTAACTTTGCCATATTTCATACCAATTGGTATCCATCATCTTTCATTTTCATATAAACAAACCCAAGCATATTCTTTAGGTTTCAAGCTTTATGCTTGCATTATACACACGTTTAAGACATACTTTAATCCTATCATATTCAATATTTCAAATAAGCACATTTCAATTTTTTTTTCTAACCTATCCATTTCAGCCACAAGGGTTTTCCCTCACTTATTGGAACATTTCTCCATCATTCCAAGATAAATTTTATTCACCCCCGTACTTCTTCGAAACCCTACATGAATCCTAATACAATTCCAATCAATAATATTAAAAATTTTCATTCCTTTCATCAAGGAATGTTTTGGCCAACAAAGGATTTCATCTTTTTAAATTTTCTTCGAATTCTTATCCACACATAATTTTCCAACATTCCTATGTTGATTCTAGCACACTCCAAGCCAAAAACATCAAACAAATCTCATTTTTATATTTATGGAAATTTCAGCTACACATGGGTTCTCAACCCTTAATTCTTACTTGTAATTTTAAACCAAAACTCATTTAACATCCATGTATTAGAACATATCATTCAATTAACACAAACCAAATCTAATTTCCTCACTACTTGGCCGAATCCTCTAGGTGCCATTTTCATGGATTCTTTCTTCTTCTTTTTTAATTTTCTTCATAATTTTTTTTTCAAAGCAAATCTTATTTATGTATGTTGTACAACATTTAAACACAAGTTTTATACAAAATCATCACTTCTAATAACAAAATTTCTCATCCACCACCAAAAGGTAATTCGGCTAAAAGAGGGAATTTATCCCTTGAAACTTTTCCTTTATCTATTTTATGTTCAAGTCACATAATTTCATCTTTTAATCCTCAATAATAAACTAAAACACATCATTCATGCATTCTCATTCAAAGACCAATATTTCCTCCCAGGCTGATCTTTGAGCAAAGAAATTCCCTAGGTTTCCCTCTAATTGTCCTTATGATTTTCACTTACCCATTCATAGAGCATGCTCATCAACTTATTTCATAACTAATTTAACAACAAAAACCCATTTTACCATCACATTACAACAAACCTCAACATTCGTCACTTAGCCATTTCAATTCAAACTCAAATCAACTTAAAACTTCAAAAGAACAAGAAAAGAAAGTTCCTTACCTCTTGTTCACACGAAACCAACGAATTTTTTCCAAGCAATCCAAGCCTTTCTTCATTCCACTCTCTAGAACTCAAGCTCTCTCTTTCTCTCTCATTAACCCTTACTTTTCTTCCTTTATTTCTGCTCTCCAAACCCTCTAGATCATGCTTTCTTTCCAATTACTTGATTTAATCACTCACAAACCCCCTTTCATGGAAGAATCTCTCCATTTTTTGCAAAGAAAATGAAGTTCTTCAAGCCATTTTTCCCATGGCTGTAACACCAGCTGCTGCTGGTTTTTAAAAGGAGATTTTTATGGCTTTTTGACAATTTTACCCCTAAAGAAGCTTCTAGATAGTTTTCATATATTTTACCTGGTTATCGGTACTTTTTCGCGCAGTCTTTCTACTGAATTTCTTCCCCGTCGTCTCACTAACTCCCCGGGACCATTTTCTTATCTCAAAACTTATTTATTTTATATTTTTCTCATTTATTTATTTATCAAACTTATTACCTCCACGATAGCGTTGTCGATTTTTAACCGAAGCTTACACTAACATTTTTCGTACAATCGATCCTTAACTTTTATTCCTCATTACAACATTAATTTCTTGGAATTATTTTCATTAATTTCTTGTAATTATTTTCTCATTCTCAGCATACATTTATTTTAAATTTTCATTATTTTTTTCTTCTTCGAAACTCGTTACCAGTTTAGCCAACGTTACAAATTTTGAATTGAAAATTCATAATTCTCAGATGAATTCCATCACAATTTTTAAGTTTATTCATGGAGATTATCCTCTTCATTTCGCATCACATTCCATATTATTTATATCATTTATTTATTTTCTTTATTACGAGTTTCCATTACTCGACAAGGTCTTGCTATCTTTGGTTCAATGTTTACACGAGGGTTTACGAAAACTAATCTAGATACTTAAATACTTCCCGTCAATTTTGATCCACTAGAAATTGCTTATTTTAGAAGGATAACAAGTAGAGTATACACATATCTAGAGCAGTGGAAGGGAGTGGATTTATGACCCGGGCACAATGGTGACCCTTTTTCAGATTTTGAAGCAAAAGGCTTGAACTGTTTGTCAAGGAAGTGTTTTGACTTTCCATTTCAAGCTTTTAATCTTGAGTTGAGTTTGGTTGGTCTAGTTTGTTTCCTAATTTTTTGAGATGTTTTAGCAAATTATGGAGAACTTGGTGCACTAAAAGATTGGCTGTTGTGGATTGGTTTATGCAAAGTTCCTTATAGTCTAATTTACATATTTTAAAAAATAAATGACTTTTGCTCCATTCTTGCTTCATTGTATGCCACTTGCCCCTGCAACAAAGACACCATTGTCAACATTCATAATTTTCAGGTTATGCCGCCACCAATGCATGGCAATCCTCCAACCACAGTTCCAGTGGTTGGTCATCATACTTCAGCAGAAGCTGTGGGATCGGCAATGGCAATAGGTGGTGGATCCATTCAGTCTACCACAGAGGACAATCCACTACATCCAAATACTCATCAGAGCTCTGAAGTAATTAATGCAAACGGCTGGGAAGACCCTGTGCGTGGTGATAGCCACAACAGGTGGGGCGTGACTGTTGCATCCACACATTCAGAAGCACGCAGCAGTGGATGGATGGGCGAGGCACCAAAGGAAGACCACAATGGATGCGCTGTGCCTAATATGGGGCCAAGTGGCAGTCAAGGTCATGTAGAAACCCGTTATGATATTCCCCCTGTTTCTGAAACTAGTGGTGGAAATACTGCATCAGTCCCATCAGCTCCATCAGCTCCACCAATTCCTGATGAGGAATTGGATGCAGGGCCTCTCCACTATCCATCATTTGATTTTAGTCTACTGGACTTGTCTGTTCCAGCCATAGAGCTTGGAGCTTCTGTAACAAGTGATGTGAACAAAGGAGGTACTTCTTCTTCATGTATAATATGTTGGGAAGCTCCTGTTGAAGGTGCATGCATTCCTTGCGGTCACATGGCTGGTTGTATGACTTGTTTGAGTGAGATCAAAGCTAAGAAAGGTGTTTGCCCGATTTGCCGATCCAATATAAACCAGGTTACAAGGCTTTATGCTGTCTGAAAAGTGGACCTGAGAAAAAAGGATCTGGCATTGATTTGTAAAAATGTTTGGTTTGATCTTTACATCTCTGATGTGTGAGCTTGTTCTAAATATTAATTACATTTAGACTAAAGGTGCAACTCAAAGATGCAACAAGGCACTTCTTGCTAATTGACAGTAACCTAAGTGCAGCATGGACTATGAATATCGAACTCTGCTTTGTGAGGTTTCCCTATGGATTATCTTGTGGCTACCCAACACAAGAAGTACACCGTGACAAGAAATCCAATGCTATCCGTGGCATCAAGGAGACCATCATATGTCACCTCACCTTGGAACTGAAGGGCATGGACGCTTAATCCCTACTTAATTCACAGGTTGGTTTTTTTGCATATTATTCGTTGTTTGTTTGGTAACTGAACATTCGTTGTAAATAAAGAATCGTGTTGTAAATGTTCAATGGAAAGTATACCAAATGATGGATCCATATTTTGTTTCTTCCAGTTTTCTAGCGCCATGTTTGGGTGGGGATGTAAGATAGGAAGGATGACTTGCAAGGAAAGTTGAAATACGCAAGGAATTAAACAAGTGTCCTTTAATTCCTTCCTTGAGTATACATAAATCCATCGGCAGTATTTTCCTCCAGGATATCTTGAGTTGATGGAATCCCGCTTTTGATGGCTAGGAAATTGGGGACCATTCCAAAACCAAAGCCATGTGTTCCCTGCTTTAACCATGGATTGTGGTAATGCTATTGCACATAATAGCCTTTATGCACCTGACCCATTGCCTTAGCACCCCCCATTCCAACATCAGGAACCCTACCCTTTTGTTCTTGACATCAAATGGTGAAAGGTGCACATGGCATGCTTGATCAGAATCCCATATATGCTAGTGAGCCACTTCTCAAAGCTGAAATTCACTTTACTTTTGCTTGAACACGCACATGAGTACTACACTACCAGCCTACCACAGAAAGCAAAGCTTTGGACATTTTACTGTCAGCAACTTTGTTTCTGTGGAGATTGAAACGGAATGGTCCCTAGACAGTCTTTTTGAGCCGTAGCATTTTCTTCCAAGTCCATTAACCTTATGGGAACCATTATTCCTCGATGAACTCATCCCCTGTAAGAGGAAACACAGCGTACACGGCAAAAATCATAGTTTTGTCGGCATGTAAAATATTAGTACTGCTCGGATCGAGGACATCAAAGTATTGTTTAATGATAGGATTGTTGACCCGAGTTCGCAAAATAAAAGCAGCAATTTTTTCAAGTAAGAGCACTAGGAGTTTCATTGGATGTGCTTTCAACTATTAAAAAAAAAGGTCTTTTTTGGGTTCAACATTTTGGTTGGCCAATCTATCAGACTACGGCTACATTTGGTCCTGCATAAACAGCCAGTGGTCGGATTTTTAAGAGAAAATGTATGGTAAAAACTTACTTTCAGGAGAAGCTGAAATGTTATCTCAATGTTACCTCAGAAAAATGCATGCTTCTCTTGTAATAAAATAAAGAAAGTGTTTTGCTTACAAGCACAAAAGAGCCAAGCAAGCCCTTCATCTAATCTCAATTTCTCAGCTATGACCTCTCATTCACCACTGGAACAATGGTTTCTACCGTAAGGAGGAGTTGTGAGTTCAAACTGCAGAAAAATAGAGTGCCCGAGTCGAGATGTATTGAATTGGAAGAGAGGAAGTACGGTTAGAGTAGCCTGGCTCGAGGAATGGTGGGCTCGTCTCGTAGGCCCTGGATCAGTCCTGCCTAAGCACTTTTGGAGGTTTCCTTTTCTTATTATTATGCACATACTTTTGGAGGTGTGGTGAGGTGCAGTTAAGTTTTTTTTAGTGTGAATTATAATAAAAAAACATATATATTTTACTTTTATCAAGGTGTGTTTTCTGCTTTAAGAAAGTGAAGCTTTAAGAAAATGTTTGTTTCTGAGTAGCTCAACTTGTTTGTGAGGTGGGTTGCGCGACATAATTCATGAAAAAGCATATAATATATATATTTTTTTCATAATTCACCACACTTTTATCACAAACACACAGTATAGAATAACATTGGAGGTCTATTTTCTCAAGAAAGTGTTGTCACAGTAGTAATGTTAGATGCTTTATTGTAAATTTAATAGAAAGGGCAATATGGCTCTGGTTTGATGTGGAAACTCATGATGCTTCTCCTCCTGTAGCCACTTCACTGTATGGCGAGAGGAATTAAAGTTGGTCCATATCCACGACAGATTATAGCTGGCAATTGCTTGTTAAAACACTTCATGAGACAAAAAGTACGGTTAGGTCGTCATTAAGACAAAAGAAAGCTGTCTTGCTCGAATACAAACACCGTCAAGATGTAATAGAGCAGAACACAGTTGCTCGAGTCTCCCTGTCTACCTGGTTCTGCTGTTATCATGCTATCACGACAATCATTCAGTATTTCATTACAGCAAGAACAAAAAACTTAAGTTTTTTGGTATTTCTTATTCATAAGAAATCATCAGGTAGCATCTTATTAGTGTCGCGTTGCATGAAAGATAAATATAAAACAAATAAATATGTCTGCTTGAAGGAAGTAAGATGCATTCATCACAATGAATTTATATTTAAACAAAGACTAAATAGTCTACCAAGATGAGAGGAAATTATTAATTTATATTCTTTAATTTACATATAAATATAAGATATAAATATATAATTGATTGAAAATCTGAGTTGATAAATTTTTACTTATGATTTAGCTCTCAAAAATAACCATTCACTCATAAATCACGTCAAATAATATATTGGGTGTGTATGCACACACATAACAATTGAATTTATTTTTAAGAAAAAATTAAAATAAATTTTTATTAATTTAAAAGGAAAGAACATAAAAATATGTTATCTTCATCCCGCCTATCCTTTTCTTTTATGTTTCACAACAGTAATAAATTATTGTTTTTGTTTAAAACTATTATACATGGAGAATCTCTTAAAATATTTGTTTTTAGAATCTCTGGTTAGAGTGCAATAATGTCGATGGAAGAAATTCTCAAACAAAAAGTTCAAAGCCATTATGAATCGAACAACCAGAGTTGTCTTTATGTTGTTCATTTATCTGATTGACAACAAACAAAAATGTTATGGATTTTCAGATGACTTGACTGCCTCTTGATAGTTTTTTTTTTGTTTTCTTTTTTTAATGTTCAGCAAATCAGATACTTAGTTTACAAACTAGACAGGTTTATTGTGATATACCATGGATCAGTTAATTTTTTTTTAAAAAAATAAGATTTTAACCGGGTTTAATAAACTTAATTAATTTAATAATATAAATAAAAAATATAATAGTAAATAAAGTAAAACAAATTGACAACAAAAAATACAAAAAAAAACTAACATGAACCCATTCATATTAGTATGCCACATATGCAATTTGATCGTGACACCACAGTAATTGGTTAAAAAAACAAAATAAAATCATTAAATTTAATTATTAAATAACCAATATCAAAAGGTGGAATTGATTTTTTTAAAAATAAATTAACAAAAAATATCTTGCCAAGTATCAAATAGTTCCTCAATTAATATTATATTAATGAAAAAACCATTAGCAAATATGAAAATGCCCCTCGACATTAATTTTAATTTTTCTTCTTTTAATGATTTTTAATTATTTCATCATGCAATTAAAATAATAAAATGCTTGTTTGTCTCTAAGTTGTTGAGTAACGACTAATAAACCACGTGAAAATACTTTAATACCCTTGAAAGTTACCGTTGATTTTTCTGATAAAAGGTGTCACGGGGTCAATTTTTCACTCTTAAAAATAGACCTCGCGCATCAGTCTAGTCCCGCTAGATTCAGTCTTTCCCTCATCAATTCACTCGTATTTTGCCTACGACTAGTTTGTCCCACAAACCCAAGAGATCCCCACACTCTTTCAATGTCACAAGCAAGCGGAATAACACTAATGAATATAAACAGAATACAAAATACAACAGATTACATGAATAAGTCCCAACCTTTTCATTAACTCAATTCAAGGATTACACAAAGTCCATCTTGTGTGCTATGCCCAATTCCGTTTTGCATGCTACACATTTACAACCTATCTATTTACAAGATAATGGAAGTTACAAGTATAAACTACCCCTAACTCCCTGCACAGCTGGAGCACCCATTATCCCATGTTCTGGCCAGCTTCTTCCTCATATAAGAAATTGTTGCAACTGCCGATAACTGCTCCCAGAACTACCACAACTGCATTGACATGTTCTCCCACGAGCCAATTGTCCACTACTAGCACACATGCTGCCAGCGTAACTGCCTCGCATGCCTTGGACCGTCCGCTGTCCAAGTCAGGATTCGTTGCCGAACATCAACCATGCCCTGCCCAATCGTTGACGCACATTGCTGCTGAATCTGCCAACGCCCATGCACGATGCCCCTGTCGATGCATGCTGTCATTCCTGCCAGTAGTGTTTACGTCAAGTCTAGGACTGCCTATTGTCCAAATTTATCGCCAGCCCCTGTTGCTGATTTTGTCGACGCTGCCAAATTCCTCGACGCTGCCGATCTCACCAGTGCCGCCGAATTTCCCACTGTCCCCTTGTGTCATCCCAGCACTGTTTCGTCAAGTCTTGGACAATTTTCGCCCAAGTCACTACTCTCGTTAGCATACTGTTGCGCTAGCTGTAGTGTGCTACCGCACACACACTCTGTCGATTTTCGTTATTATCACGCGAGCTGCCACCCCGTAGCTACTATCCATCAATGCTTTTCGTCAGCCTATACCTTGACGGAGTTTAACCCTGTGACAGAGGGGTTTAACAACCAGCCATTACACCTTTTCGGTGAACATTGTAGATGGACATGGCCGAATAGTGTTTTCCGAAGAGGGTTTAACTTGTATTAATGTCTATAGTAAGTTCACAACTAAGTTTTAATCTCAAACTAGTTGGGATTGGCTGCAGCCTGCATCAGTTTCATTTTCTTTTTATATCACCCTACATGATTACGGAAAGGTATTGAATAGTGGCAAAGAGGCAAAGATTTGGTTTGCCGCATCCTAATCTGGTTTGTGATATAAAAAACACTCTTGTCATGTTGTTAAGGCTGGATTATAAAGCGTGTTTGGAATTACTGTTGTAATTGTTTTTAAAAATATTTTTTATTTAAAAATATATTAAAATAATATTTTTTTTATTTTAAAAAAATTATTTTTGATATTAAATACATTAAAATAATAAAAAAATAAAAAAAAATTAATTTAAAATAAAAAAATTAAATTTTTTTAAAATATTTTTCAAATACAAAAAACAGCTGAAATCCACAAAGCAGACAAAGGATAATGATGTGGGCTTCTAATTCTATGTATCTGATCCTAGGCCGTAGGCTAGAGTGTCAGTTCTTGTTTCTCTTTCGATCCGAGCAGAGGCATGGACAAGAGTGTCCCGAAGTATGAAGCTGCCCTTGAATAATATAAGGGATCACTTTTATTAAAACCTTAAACTAATCACATGATTACAGACGGTAAGGGGCAGTCTCTTAAGAATACAATATACCTCCGAATCATAGACTCGATCCTCGAGTTCTCTTTTTATGAGGGTGATAGTTAGATGTGCTCGAGTTTTGTGAAACCAAACGCCAGTCGGCAGCCCAGAGCAAAAATCCAAGTCCTCAAGCTTTTCTTCATCTAATTTATCCGTTGAAGAAGAAAAAAAATTAAATTATTCAATTTTCGGATCATTTTTTAAATAAATAAATAAATCAATTTAGACTAATTATTTTAATTACATCGATGTTGTTATTAAAAAAAAATTGAAATGGATCCGATCAAATTGATCAAATTAACCGGATTATTAAAAATTCATCACATAGAATTTCATCTTAACAAAATTAATTTTGAAAATAAAATTCATCAATGATTTTTAAAAAGAACTTTTGCTCTCAAAAGAGTAAATTACCATTAAAAAATTCATGTTAAAATTTGCAATTAGCAAAACTAAAGAGAGATTCAAGGGTATATTAGCCATTTACTAAAGGTCGTTTCCACATCTGCATACTAATCATAGTATTTCTCTGTAGCTAAAGTAATTTATCCACTTTGGATATCATTCCATTGCATCAGCAAATTATATATATATAAAAAAAGTGCCTTGACTTTCCCCTTTTCACCTTCTCCCTAATCCAATCTTAATTAACCTAATCTTGATTCCATTACTACTAATCCCATTCCATCTCTCTGTCTCCACTGTTCATCATGATTCTTAATTAATTTTCTTCCCCCCACTAAACACAACAAATCCGCAATCAACCCTAAAGGGCCCCTAAATTAATAATTAAAAAAACAACTGGGTCCCACTAGTTTTAACCCTTTTATTTTATTTTCCCTCGATTTGTTCACAGTCTCTCTCCAATGCAGCTTTGTAATGAGAGCAGGGCATCGGTTCTCTATCCACACTGTTTTTTCAAGGCATAAAGCATGGATCTTTGATAACTTTTGTACAAGTTATACGTCTATGTCCACCAGGATCTGCTTTTTAGGCCTTGATTCACCGGCTTGAGCTACTCATATAGATTGTAAAGGTATTCTTTTGATCACAAGGTTTTGGTGATGTTCAAGAAATGTTACTTTTTTCTGCACAATTTGTGCTATTTGGAAGTATTGTTTTGATGGGTGGTTGTTTGTTTTTGGATTCAAGCTTTGGTTCTTCTATGAGGTGCTGAGTGAAATCCTTGGAAATTGTGATATAACAAGTGGGTGGTGATTTTTGACGCACTATTCTTTACCAAATCGTTTTTTATGGTGGCTGGTTTTCTGATTCTGTTTTGTAACGTGATTTTTGACGCACTATTCTTTACCAAATCGTTTTTTATGGTGGCTGGTTTTCTGATTCTGTTTTGTAACCTACCTGGGGCTAGAAATATTAGGTGTCTGTGGAAACTGAGAAGAAAAGAGTAATTTTAGATCTCATGTTGTTTTGATTCTAAGAACTGAGTGTGAATTCTGTTCTTCTTGGTCACATGATGTTTGTAAGATTATAAGGGTTCTTGTTGTTCTGTCTTGAATTAGAGTGATCAGTTCTGTTCTACTTGGTCAAATGGTCTTTATAAGATTGTAAGCAATTGATTTTCCTGTTTTTCTGAATTTGCAGAGGTCAAAGATTTTAATTTTATTCCCCCAGGCGTTATTAGCAACCAATGTATATTTAAAATGGTAGTCATCAAATGAAAGCTAAGGACTCTCTTTTGTTTTATTGATGGCAAGCAGGGAACAATTGAGATATTGATTTTTTTTTCCGATATGGTAAAATGGAATCACCTCATTATGAAATAAAAGAAGTTACCAAAAAATGGCTTTGCTTATTTTTTCTAAAGAGGCAAGGTCTGACTAGTGTCAAAGTCATAGCAAATTCAAGGAAATGATTTTTTAGCATGTTGTTGCATATTTGTTCAAGGGCTCGTCTTTCCTTTATTGTAGGGTTAGATGCACAAAAATACAGTATATTTTCTAATAATTTGTGCTCTCTGGTCGTTCAGCAACATGTGAATTCATTATATGTCCTCTTGTTCCCATGTAAAATCTCTGCCTACAATTAAGCAACACTCCTAGGCACACTGTAGAAGGGAATTTTCTTATATGGAATTGAGGTTTGAGATAGCTTTTTGTTGCGTTTAATGATGCCACTTACTCGGCCCCATGGGATAACTTGAGGGCACTTGCATGGTGGCTGGGTCAGGACCTCTTGTGCCAAGTGGAGACAGAATGCATAAAATGCCGAGACCAACTGAGAATAGAGCATCTTACTTCAGCTTTATTTGGAGGGAAGGCATTTCATTGATTTGGGTCCAAGCATCATTGTGGTGCTGCCCTATGTAGATTTACTGACCTTGTTGACTGTGAGCATGTGGAGTTTGCTGCTAGGCTTGGCTAATTGATTAGGCTCACACATGATAATTATCAACCAAATGTTGATGATATCTGATTTTGGTATTTATGCATGTTTGATGGTCCTTTAACCATTCATCTTTGGATTTACATGTCTACATAATGAGATAATTACTACGTGATGAGGTATTTGTATAAATTTAGTGTTTTCTGGACCGACCTTTTGTCCCTTCTTAAAATGAAAAACACAAAAATCTTAACATGTGAAATCTTGTTAAGGTTACACGAAAAAATTTGTGTTCAAGATCAAGAACCACAAACCTATCATTGTTGTTGTAAAGAAATAGTCTGACACTATTCTGATTGGAAACTCCTTTTGCATTAAAAATGTTTGTTTTTTTCCTCTTTTGTTTTAATGCAATCTCTTTGCTATGCTTTATGAAAAGCAGGTCAATGGACACATCATCTGTAAGATGTCTTATCAACACTATTTCTCGATTCATTCATCTTGTTTCATGTCAGACAAGGAAGTTTATGCCTATTCAAAAGGATTATAAGAGCATGGTTATGATGTTGAAGCATTTGAAACCAGTTCTTGATGGAGTTTTTGATTACGGCATATCTTCAGATGAAGTCCTATGTAAAGAGTGTGAAGAACTTGATACAACTGTTAATGAGGCTCGTGAATTTATGGAGAACTGGTGTCCACAGATGAGCAAGATTTGCAGCGTGAGTAATTCTGAACAGCTTATTTGCGTGTAGTGGATCAAATATACAGTGTGTAATGCTTTCAGATGGAGTTCAAAATATTGGCCTTCATTATTTCTATGTGCTGGTTCTTCCATGATGAAGCTCATATTGTTGCTTGAAAAACTAAGCAACGAAAGTAGTCTTCTATCATGTAATTGTTAGTCTGAAATTGTCTTTCTGATCCACGCTAAAGAAGCCAACATATATGAATTCTATAAGATTATGTGAGGCTTGCAAGTTAGAAGAACAAATGCAACCTGAAACTGTAATGGAATCTCTTCCTTTTATTTTCATTTCTTTTTTCCTTGGCAATCAAATGTAGCTGTTTATGATATTCGAACACGTGAGCTTTGACTTGGGATGGCCGGGGAGGTAGTTGAGATTCAAACTCTTAATGGACATGTGGTTTTTTCTCCGTCCAGGTCCAGCAAAGTGAAGCACTGTTGAAGAAAATCCAGAGCTCTGCGCTGGAGATTTGTCAAATATTATGTAGATTGTTGCAGAGTTCTCCATCCGCTTCAACTTTAACTATTGTTCAGGTGTGGATAGAGTTGGGATATTTGTGCCACGCTGTTTTCTTTTTAACTAGACAGTTCCTGGTGGTTTACTTTTTTTTTTTCATTTTATATTTTTGATTTTTTTTAATGTGGTCTAATCTATCAGATTGGTCTAATCATTATACTATTTTAGTTGTTTAGTTGCATATGTCTAATGTGGGACTGATTTCTGTTTAAATGTTTCCAGCACTGTATGCAGGAACTTCAAGGTTTGAAACACGAAACAATAACAGAACTTATAGAAGAGGCTCTGAGAAGTCTAAGCGATGATGTTTCTCCTTGCACTAATCATCTTATGAAACTTACTGAAACACTTGGTTTAACATCAAATCAGGAACTCTTGAAAGAAAGTGTGGCAGTGGAGAAGGAGAGGATCAATGTTAAAGTCAATAAAGCAAAAGGGGACTTGGATCAAATTGACCAAATTGTGGATCTGATCTCTCACATACGTAATTGGTTGCTTAAAGTTGAGCGCTTTGATCCTAAGAGTGGTGCCCCAATTCCTCCGTACTTTCGGTGTCCATTATCTTTGGAGCTCATGCTAGACCCAGTGATCGTGGCTTCTGGTCAAACTTATGATAGGGTGTCCATCCGGAAGTGGCTTGATCATGGGCTGAGCATATGCCCTAGGACCCGTCAGACACTCTCTCACACAAATGTCATTCCCAATTACACTGTCAAAGCTATGATAGCAAATTGGTGTGAGGAAAACAATGTAAGAGTTTCAAGCGACTCTGTCCCATCACATCATGATTTATTGCACTTGGATAGTTTTCGTTATCGTTGTTCTTTGCACAGTAGCAATTCTACATCAAGATCATCCATTGAAGTTGGGAATGGATTTGAGAAACAGAAGATTGGTGTTTCATCTAGATTAAGTGGTGAAGAATTTAATCGGTATCATGTCATGGGGATTGAAAGCTTTGAGCGCCCATCCCACGAACTTTCATATATACATAGCAGGAGTGAATCAACCTCAAGTGCCATCTCCAGTATTGAATATGTGCCTCCAGCATCAGATGAGATGTTGAAGTTATTAACCATGCATGACAATGTGAATGACTTGTCAGGAGAGATAACTTTTGAATGTCCTGCTGTTTCTCCTTCCAATAAAGTAAAGGGATTTTCTCCCTGTTTATCAGGAAGGCAATTTCACAGTCCTAAATATGATATGGCCAGCAATGGAAGCCATAACTATAGCAGAACAAACTCCCTTCAGTTTTCCGACTCAGGTTCTCATGATCTATGTACAACTTCTCAAGTCAAGAAGTTGGTTGAAGGGCTTAAAAGCCAATCAAATGAAGTAAAGACTAAAGCGGCTGAAGAACTAAGGCTTCTAGCAAAGCACAATGTCGAGAATCGCATCATTATAGGCCATTCTGGTGCTATCAGACCATTACTTTCACTGCTGTACTCAGAAGTGAAGATAACCCAGGAACATGCTGCCACAGCCGTGTTGAATCTATCAATCAACGAAGAAAATAAAGCCATGATTGCAGAAGCAGGAGCAATAGAACCACTTATTCATGTCTTAAGATCAGGAAATGATGGTGCCAAAGAGAATTCTGCAGCAGCTCTATTTAGCCTTTCTGTTTTAGAAGAATACAAAGCCAAGATAGGCCGTTCTGGTGCTGTCAAAGCCTTGGTGGATCTTCTTGCCTGTGGGACTATAAGAGGTAAAAAGGATGCGGCTACTGCCTTGTTTAACCTTTCAATCTTTCATGAAAACAAGGCTCGAATAGTTCAAGCAGGAGCTGTGAAGTATCTAGTTGAGTTGATGGATCCTGTCACTGGGATGGTTGACAAGGCAGTCGCTCTTCTTGCAAACTTGTCAACAATCAGCGAAGGACGCATGGCCATTGCAAAAGCAGGAGGCATCCCATTGCTGGTTGAGGTTGTCGAATCAGGATCTCAAAGAGGAAAGGAGAACGCTGCCTCCATACTGATGCAGCTGTGCCTTAATAGTCCCAAGTTTTGTACCCTTGTTTTGCAAGAAGGGGCTGTTCCTCCACTTGTTGCATTGTCCCAGTCAGGCACCCCAAGAGCGAAGGAAAAGGTATGCAGCTAATCTCATCTTTCCTTGTTTGTACTGTAGCTGTTCTGGTATCTGCTAGCTAGCCAAATTATAGTGGAGGCCGTTGGTACCTTTTACCAGTTAGGAAAGGAAGCATGGTGGGTTGATTGTGATTGTATTCCTTATGATGTCAATTTTTTTATATATTTTAACTATAGGGGAATCAAGACCAAGAAGTTTTTTGACATTTAATGATGATGATGGATAGATATGCTAGATGATAATGTATGTTTGTATGTGTTATGTAGGCCCAGCAGCTTCTCAGTCACTTCCGTAGTCAGAGAGAAGGTTCCGCAGGAAAGGGTAAATCATGAAGAGGGACAAATTTTGTTAGATTTTCTAATTTTTCTTTTGTTTTTATAGTCTGCCTCGTGTATCTTCTCTGCATCAAGATGATCCATTGGGAAATATTCTTCCATGTTTCTTTAGGTTTGAGCCATATTTATTTTCCTTGCAGTCATGATTTATTTCTCATTAGGAAAGAGAGGAGTGTCAGTGTGTTGGCTAGAATTTAGTTTTCCCAAGAATATAGCTTGCCCTATTATTTTGTGTGCAGTCACTGGGAAATTTTTATTTGATTTTTCAATTGATTAAGTTCTTCATATTGTACATATCCTGTATATATGCTATTAACTGTTGCAGTCTGCTATATAATGGAAATAAATGATATTGATGCCATTTGACAGAAAAATCCCCAGTTTTGATGGTTTAACTAATTTGTTGTCGTGCAAGTAGTTGCATTGGAGGCATTGCATCAATGCCTGCCTGCCTGCCTGCCTGCCGAGTACATTCTTGATGCATGTAGATATTGAAATGCGAAAAACAGCTGGAAACCTATGGTGATTAGGTGTTGGCTGCAAGTTTTAGCAATATCATGGCTGCTGATGTCCTTAATTAAGGTGTTGCACCTTGCTGTTGATATGGATAAACCTTTTTGTATGCTTTTTTGTCCACGTGTATGCTTTCTGGCCTTTGTTTTTTGGTCTCTTCCTTGACCATAAAGAAACCTATGGTGATTGATACCAGCCTTCTTTGCTGGAGAGAACTTCTACAAGAAAACACACCCTCGTGTTCTCTGCTTATCGTTCTCTCCCACTGAAAACAGAGAAATTGCTGTTGATGACAGTTGGGAAGACAGCTTATACAGCACGGGCTATGCTTATAGTAGGATTAAGAAAAGAAAATAATTTTCTGGCCATTAAAGCAGGGAAAGCTTGTAGCTCTTCCATTCCATCACGCCAAAATTTGTCACGTGAAAAGGTAGCTTTCATTTCATTGCTCTGTTTCTCTTCCCCTGTATCACAGCAAGATCAAAATCTTGAGGCATTGCTCCAAGATTGGTTTTCCAGTGATAAAAATCCTTTTTTTGTAAAAAGACCTTTCCGTCGAGACAGTGGCAGAATAAAAGCTCCCCCCCCCCCCCCCCCCCCCCCCGATAGAATGGCAGGCTTGGTCCACTCTAGTCATAAATGGGCCCAAACTCCATCTTCAAGGTTTTACTTTTTGGGTACGATAATACCTCTCACCAACCAGACTACAAATAGTGCACTGTTCCTCACCCATGACCTTCTTCCTCTTCTTCTTCTTCTTCTTCTTTCTTTTTTCTTTTTTGTTTTTTGGGAAGAATACATGACCTCTCACTTATTCTTCACATCAGTCCCTTTTGTTTGTTAGCTTTTCTTCTCCCATGGAAGAAAATAAGGCTTCCTACATGCTTTGTTTGCTAGTTCGTGTGTTTTTTTATACTATGAGGAAGAGTAATTTTTAATTAAAAATAAATTAAAATAATTTTTTTTAAAATTTTTTATTTTTAATATCAACACATCAAAATTATTCAAAAATATTTTAAAAAATATTAATTTAACATTTTTTAAAATAAAAAATAATTTAAAAAACATGTTATAACAGCAAAAACAAATCATTACTCAACAAATTTACTAGACAGATGTTTACATGCTTTTACTATGGACAAGGCTGAAATCCAGGTTAGGATATGTTTAGAAGAAAGTTAGCGATGCCCTTGTAAAATTTATTTTTCTTCCCTTTTTTCTCAAAATATACAGCAAATGATTTTTTATCCATCTCTAATAATAATGTAACTATTTATCAAAATAGCTACTCATACAATAACTCACCCATATTAAATACCATCCAGACCAACCAAACTTTAGTAGTAGGGTTGCCTGTACTTTTTATATTTGTTTGTCAGATTCGATTCATTACTTAAACGAGTTAGGCAAGGTGCACCATCAAGTTATTTTTAACTTTCTTGTCAAATTCTCTGTTTCAACCATGTCATGCAAGCCCATCTCCCTTATTAATAAGCTTGGGAAAAGTTAGAAAAACGTACCTAACTGAATTTAAGTTATCAGCAGGAGGTGAGACTTGCCAACAGCAATTATCAAGTTGTTTTTTCTTGTAATCCACCATCATAATCATATTTTCTTGATAGAGTATCTGGAAAAGGAGACTTGCATGGGGCAGGGCCTCAGTTGGCATAAAACCAGTTGTCTAATATTGGAGCAGTGCAGATGATGGCCTCTTGGTTGGCCCCTACCAGCACCAGAGCCTTCTTAATTTCCTCGGTCTGTTCACCATCTCGGTAGACCACTCTTGTGATGTCAAATTGGGACCTTCACAGTCACAGATTATGTTTGTACTCCATCTTGTAGGATCATTCGAGGCCATTGTTCCCCATCTCATATATAGCTCCTGCGATCAACAACAAGAAATCGATCAGCTTTAAATTGGTTGCAGAAGATAAACTGGTCACGTGGTTGCATTCCTTGAATCAAGCAAGGATAATATCAAACTTTGGTTCGAGCCACGTGGTTCCAGACATCCTTTTTCCCTACACTCCATCGGATTTTTCTACTCTCTGGTGATAATTATTAATTAAACAGCTAAAATATGAAAAGGACTGGTATTTGTTCCTCCCCATTATCTGACGATAAAGTTAATACTATTAGGTTATTGCAAATTGCAGGGTCCAAATGCTTCCTGGATTTGACATTATGGGATTGGGATGGATATCGAACTTGATGCTGACAACAACAATTGAACAGGTCAAGATGTGAATTAATTAATCAATATAAATGAAGATGGTGAATTACTCTTCTTTTTTTTCTTAATTTTATATGTTGAGGTTATTGTTTTCTATATAATGGAACTTATCCTTCTCTAGTCTGTCGACTTTCGATAGAAATTAAAAAATAATCATCCAGAAATGACAAGATTTTCACTCCACTCATGACTCGATGTTGAGGTGGTGATAGCACAAATAATCATCATAATTAATCTTTTATCTCATGATCATCCCGGCATGTAAAGCTAGCTAGCTAGCTAGCTAGCTTTCGCCATAATTAAGATCTATGATTATCTAATTATTTGCGAAATCTTATTGATGTTATATTTAGAGTATGAAATACAGTGCTTGTATGCATAAACTATAAGGCACGGGAGTCTTAAATATATTCAATACGATATGGATTATTAATTAATTCTCATATAACCATATTATATATAAAAAAAAATAAAAAACTATTCAATTCGCCCTGGAAGAAATTAAAAATGTGTTCTATAATCTCCCAAGATCTTGGCATTCCTTCAGTGCTTCCTGCGCATGGCACACGCCAACACTAAGCATTACATAAAAATATTATATTACACTATATAATAATTAATTAACTACAGTTTTTTTCTTGAAATAAAATAGTCCTGACACAACAATCTCATAACCTAGACAAAAACTCTATAAAAGGATTCAAAAATAGCTACTGTTGTTTTGTAGTTCTTGCATTATTTTACATGCCTCTCTCGGTATACTTATGTTTCCTTGAGCCATCCTATCCTATTAAATTCTGTGTTCGACAAATCGGGTAAAAGTGAGAAAAGAACAGGAAAACATCCATGTCTGAAATTGATGTACTACAATTAATATTTTAACTGTGTGGAATTTATTAATAAACGCAAAGGTTTGTTAAGATGAATCTATTATTTGCTGAAAAGCTCGGGACAATGATATCTTTGTAATACTTTTTATATGTTTTGCTTTGCTTTTCTCTAGGTAATTAAGGTGGAATGTGATGCGGGCTGTGTGCGGACAGCCCTTGCTCCCTTTTCGCTCCTTCGGTATTGCATTTTTATTCGTGGTTGAATGTGTTTTAAAAACGTGTTTGTTTTAATAAAATATTAATTTGTTATTTTTTTAGTTTTTTTTTATGATTTTAATAGGCCAATGTTAAAAAAAATTTAAAAAACTTATTTTAATATATATTTTTTAATGATACATCGTTAATTTCAATTATATAATAATAGGACACATGTTTTAGTGGTATTACTAGAATACTGCCTGTAGTGCGTTAGTATTTGAATCAATTTTTTTATGTAAAAAAATTTTATATGCGTAAAAGTAACCGAGTAAGGGTTGATTTAATGTGATTTAGTTAATTTAATAGATTCAAAAACAACCTGGATAACCAATAAAAATAAGTTAATCCGTCAAACTCATGACTAAGATCATAAAACCGAGATAACCTCATAAAAAATAAGTTAGAACAAACTAGAAAGTCTAATTCCCAAATCAACAAAATATTAAATGATAAAATCTTAAAAAATCAATTAAAAGAATAAGACAAATGCGTTAACCCGCCAAACTATAACCTTGATTATGAACTAGGTTTAGATAACCTCATAGAAAAAAAAATAAAAAAAATCATAAAAATTGATCCTTAACAAATCAAATATTAAAAGATGAAGTTGATAAAAAAAACTGGGTTAACCAGCCAAAACAATGACTCGAGTCATGAGGCTCTGATAACTACATAGAAAAAAATAAAAAATAAATCATGAAGTTAAGTTCCTTAAAAACCAAATATTAAAAAATAAAAATAAAACATGAATTAAAAAAATAGAACAAAGAAATACTAAGATTAATAGTGTTTTATGAGGCGGTGTACAGTGAAAGCACAATCTTTTTTAGTATTTTAGATTATAAAACAGAGACATCCATATAAAAAATAAATCGATACAAATCATAAAATACAATTTTAAAAAACTAAAGGGTGAAGAATAAAATTAAAATTAAAAAAAAAACATACATTAAAAAAACAAGATAAAACACTATTAAAATAAATAATACATATACGTTTGAAAAGCACCATCTCCTGTTAATACCATGACGTGTTAAGTTCAACTTATTACCGTTTACTTATTATAAAGTTTCTTAATTATTATTATTACCGGCTGTGTGAAACTTTGGCTTACCGGTTAATATTAAATAATAGAGAATTGATTCGAGAGGACTTCTATAGTTCCACGGGTCTTCTTTCCTTTGCCTTCACGCTATTACCTTCTTTATTATTCGGCGACACGTGGCTTTCCTTTTGAATTTTATAACTTGACTGCTGATTGCAGGTCAATGGTAGTATTGTAAAATACAACCCCAATTTTGCAGGTCTTGTTTTTTTTCTTTCTCCACTCTTGTCTTCTACCTCTGACTCTGTGCTCAGTTCTTGGCTTCTCTCTCCCTCCCTCCCCTCACAGTCCCTTTTTCTTCATCTTTTCCTCTGTAATTATATATTTCTATATAATTATGTGCACCATCGTGTTCTCTTCTCTATTCTTTTATATTAATATATTATAATTATAAAAAATAACAATTTAATACTTTTTATAAAAACAAGATATTTTTAAAAACTATATTCATTCACACACATGAATATTTTTTAAATTTTGGTCAACAGTTTGGAGATCATTTATCTATGCGTTATCTTGTTTATTTTTCAAAATCTAATTTTTTAAAAAATTAAATTTTTATATTTTTTTGATCATTTTGATATATTGATATTATAAATAATTTTTTAAAAAAATTATTTTAATATACTTTTAAGTAAAAAAAGATACAAAAAATAAATGCTATTGAAAGGTTTATTGAGTCCGAATTGTTTTTTCCTCGACAGAACCAGTGGTGTGTGTAGAGTTTGGACGGACACATATGGTCTGAAAAAGGTTACATGTAAAAAAAAAAAAAAACAAGTGAATGTCAGAGAAGTAAATATCTAATTTATTAGTGTTAAACTGGTTTTAAGTTTTAAACGAAGGTTTTTAGCAGGCCTCGGGTTTCCATATAAGAGGATGGTACTTAGCTACGTGGTGAGGGGGTACCCACGACCTAGGCTTGGACTATTCGAGTACCTGCTAACTTGTCGAGTAATGGCACTGGGGTCCGAGATGTTCCTATGTTTTTCATAATTTTAAAAAATTATTTGTTTTTTACTGTATTTTTTCACCTCAAATTATGATAAAACTTGAATCCGAGCCAAGTTATAACGTACAGTTTTTTCCAAATCTGAATTTTTTAAATAATGACAGTAAAAACTAATAAAATACCAAACATGCACCGAATCTTTCGACTAATTTTATGAAATTCAATATAAATCTGACAGAGTCAATACCAGAAAATTAAAAAAATAATATGGTTTTAACAAAAATAATTGAATTCTTTTTTTTTTTTGTTTTTAATCAACCCCTGAATCTGCAAACGGGGTGTCATAGGTGCTATAATTGCACGCTTACTTTTCAATTCGAAGACAATAAAGACAAAGCCCTTGTACTTACGGTGCTTTAAGATGTTTCGGTGCATTGAGCCTCCATAGCAGTAAATGTAGATCTCAACAACCCTTAGTTTCTGTTTAAGCTGCCCTCAGTTTGTAGGACAGTATCTAAGGTGGAGACCCAATTGGAAGTGTCAGTTATTAAGCAGAGTCTGGTCCCATTACAGCATGCACTTCCAAAACTCATGGAAACTCCACTTAAAACTAACTAATTTTGCTTTTAGTGCTGTGGTGTAGGATATAATGTTTTTTTTATATATATTAAAATCATTATTTTAGATCTCTAAATTTTTTTGGATATCAAGCATCGAAATAAATGAAAAATATTAATTTAATATTTTTTATAAAATAAACATATCCTTAGAATGTTTCTATACGTTATTATAAACCACCAAAACTACATTTCTAACATTAAGTAATATTCTAAAAGACGTGGGAAAAACACTGTAGCTTTCCCACGTCTTTTAACTTTTCCCACTTTTCTTATTATTTCCCCATTCCCCACACCTTTTACTTTCCTCATTATTTCCCCATTATTAATATAATAATAATAATAATAATAATAATTATTATTATAATTATTATTATATTATAACACATATATTTTTTTTTGTTTTTAATTTTTTTTCGTTTTGATTTATTTTTTTTATGCTTTTATGGTTTTTGTTTGCTTTTTTGTTTGTGTTTTTTTCTTTTAATGAATTTTTTTTGTTTAATTTAGTTTGTTAATGGTAAAAAAAAATTTATTTAGTTATCAGATTTTCATGAAATAGATCCCAAGTTTGATGAATTAATCTGGTATGACGAGTTAACCCGAAATTTTATTTTTTTTGCTTTTTTTCTTTTTAATTAATTTTTTTCGTTTAGTTTAATTTGTTAATGTTAAATTTTTTTCTATTTAATTATCAAGCTTTCATGACATGTATCCCGAGCTTGACAGGTTAACCCAATTAATTATGGGTTAACCCATCAATTTTTTTCCTATTTAGTTATCAAACTTTCATGACGCGAATCTAAGGTTTGACGAGTTAACCTGATTTGAAGGGTTAACCCAATTAATTCAGATTTTTTTTTCTTTTTCTTCATTAGTTTTTTTTTCATGTTGGGTTTTTTTTGTTTTTTTCTTTTTAATTAATCTATTTAATTTGCAGCCAGACCCATATCCAAGGCTCTTAGATCCAGTGTTACAACCAGACTCACTTAAACTTGAGTCATGTAAGTTTAATATTATTATTAATATTTTAAATATTACTCTTGAGTCAAGCGTTGCAGCTAGACCAAAGGCTCTTGAGTATATTTTTGCAAAAAAACATAACACTGATAGATCTTAGCTTTTATTGATATTTTTTATGCAAGAAAAAAATTCATGGCGTATGCCTTTGTTTTATTTTTGTTTTTTCCTTTTTTTAAAGCATTTTACTGTGGACTGCACACTGCAGTTCACAGTGAAAAAGATTATGCATTTAGTTTCTTTTTTTTAATCTTTTTATCTTTTGTAATTGTTCTTTTAATTTAGTTTATTAATATTAGATTTTTTCTGTTTAATTATCAGACTTTCATGATATGGATCTCAGATTTGACGGGTTAACCCAGTTGATTCAGATTGTTTTTCTTTTTCCTCATTAGTTTTGTTCTTTAGATTTCATCTTTTAATATTGTATGCAGTCCATGATGAAAAGGTTGATGCCTTTATTTTTTTTCTTTTTAATTAATTTTTTTTAGTTTGTTGATATTATTTTTTTTTTATTTAGTTATCAGACTTTCATGACATAAATCTCAGGTTTGACGGGTTAACCCAGTTAATTCAGATTTTTTTTCTTTTTCTTCATTAGTTTTTTTCTTCCTGTTAATTTTTGTTCTTTGATTTTTTTTAAATTAATCTATTTAATTGTCACACTTTTATGATACAACCTTATAGTCAGATCCACATCCAGTATTCTTGGGTCCGGTATTACAGCCAAGCTCACTTAAACTTGGATCATACAAGTTTAATTTTATTTTAATATTATAAATATTACTCTTAGGTCAGACGTTGCAGCTAAACCCAAAAATTTTTGATATAACTTTGCAGAAAAATTCAAAAATTTTAAATTTTTATTTTTTTTAATATTTTTTATGTAAAAAAATGACCCGCGACATCGCGCGGGTATCAAAGCTAGTATAATCTATGAGTTGTCTCTGTTCATTCTTTCTTGTTGTCATGGGCTATTAATGCTACGTACTGATTCGTTACCCTACTCAGTATTATGTATTACTCTACCTGTTACTTACAATTGACTAATCAATCATCTTTCAGGAAAACAAATAAAAAAGGTATAGGGTTTTTTTGATATAATAATAATAATTGTTTTTCAAAGTATTTTTTTATTTAAAATATATTAAAATAATTCTTTTTATTCTTTAAATTTTATTTTTAACATCAACATATTAAACCAATTTAAAAATATTAAAAATTAAATTTAAAATTTTTAAAAACACTAGCTGGGATGCCACTGGACCCACCTTGTAAACTGGGACATTTGAAGACATGGGTCCGAGAGGAATTGCAGAATATAGCCAACATGATATGCTGGTACATTTCATTGGTTCGCGGTTTGATTGATTGAACAATTACAATTGACAGTGGACCTAATGCTAAGATGAAGGATTTTTATCAACTATAACTATGGTAATGCATGAATTCTGTGTTGTGAGTTTGAAGTAATAATATTGGTAAAATCAATGCTTACATGCTAACCAGCAAATAGATATATTTATTTGAGAAAAAAAAAATATTTCAAGTCAAGATCTTATCCTAACTCCTGTTACTTCTAGTTGAAACAAGGAATTTTTTAAAAAAACAAAGAAGATGTAAACCAGTTTTCTTGTGATGAATTGGGCACTTTGCTTAAAAAAAAAGTTAGCATCGAGAATTAATATAGTTATTAACCCGTCCTGTCCTTGTAGATTGATTTGGTTTTGGCCTGGGTTAGATTCAGAAAAAAAAATCAATCTACAATTAATAATTAATATAATATGATGCAATTAATTTTGTCAAGATTCAATTACTAGCATTTAATTTGGCATATTTTTCAGATGAGGAAAGCTCCCCAGCATTTAATATAAAGTACTATAAAACTGTCCCTTTCATAGGGATCTGCTGGCTGTTTTGTATAGAAAAGTATAAATACCATTCAAGTCTAAATTTCTACCCTTGTATTGTAAATGTGACTTTACACTGCAATTCCAGGGCTTTTAAATTTTGGTATCTATTCCTTCCTGTCAAATTCGTAGTTATAACACTCAGTTTAACTCGTTGGATTGACCCCACCTCTGTGAACTTAAAAAAATTCAGTCTAAAGTTGATTGTTTGACCCAATCAACCTGATAAATTAACCTAAAACCCAGTTGATTTATTCAAAACTTAACTTGATATTTTTCTCTTCAAACAATATTATTTTGATTTTTAAAAAACAATCTAAATATATTAACTTAAGTTAATTTATGTAACTTACAATCCGAATCTTGAGATGAGTCAAGATAATAACTTTAATCAAATTAATTTATATTCCTTTAACTTTCGATTGAGTAAGTCTATGGTTTTGGTTGAAATGTGTTTTGATAGTATTAGATCATTTACTTGTATTACATTGTGGATTATATCAAATAATTTTAAAAAATATAAAAAAAATCATCAAGATATCATTAACATGCTTTCAAGATGGAAAAAACTAAATATTCGATTGAGTAGGTCTATGATTTTGATAAAATTTGTTATTTAGATCATGAAATTTTAATAACCTTATAAAAATAAAAAAATAATATTAAAGCTTAATTCTCAATCAATCTAATGTTACAGAATGAAATTGAAAAAAAATCAATTAAAACAAGAATAAAAAAAAACCCAAGTCAACATATGTTAACTTGTCAAGCCTGGATCTTAAGGCTGAGATAACATTATAAAAAGCAGATAAAAAGAAATTATGAAGTCTAACTCTCAATTAATCTAATGCTGAAGGATGAAATTGAAAAAAAAATTAATTTAAAAAAAGATAAAAAAATACTCAAGTCACCTAAGTTAACCTGTTAAATATTTGACTCAGGTTATAAGACCGAGATAACTTCACATAAAGAAAATTATAATAAATTATGAAGATTAATTACAATAAACCTAAACATTAAAAGATAAAATTGAATAAAAAATCAATGTAAGAAAAATGCTAAAAAAAAACCCCAAGTCAATCAGGTTAATCTACAAAACCTATGATCCGAGTAATGAGACCGAGAAACCTCATAGATATAAAACAAAAAACAATTATAAAACTTAATTTATAATTAATCCAAATATTAAGGGATACAATAAAAAACAAAAACTCAATTAGAAAAAGGGTAAAAAAACTCTGAGTTAACCAGGTTAATTCATAAAACTCATGACTTAGGTCATAAGATTAAGGAAAACAAACTAAAATAATTTATGAAATCTTAATTTTAAATAAATTAAATATTAAAGTATAAAATTAAATTTTAAAATTAAATAAATAAAAAAGAAAAAAGTACTGTTGAGGAGGGGAAAGATGATCTCCGCTCCTCATATAGTTTTTGTTAATATTAATATTAATATATGTATTGCTAAAGGTGTTTTAACTTTCACATGGTAAAAAGTTAAGAGTTTTACTATTCATGTAAATTAATAGCTTATTTCTTTGGCTTGTCACGTATAGCTCCATTTCAAAGTGTTTTTTTTTTTTAAGGAAAATTACTTTGAGTATTTATAGCTTATTATATTTTATATTTTAAATCACAATTTACATCATGAGTTTTGTAATTTCATAACAATAAAAAAAATCAATAAAAAATAGGTTTATTATTATATTTAATTTAATAACCAAATAGCCTATGTTGCTTTAAAATAATAAAATTACCACTAAGAAAACTCTTCTATTTATTACCAAACAAGAAACCCTGCTTGAATTGAGTCACGAAACCTTGACAATTTGTGTTGCCTTCCCAACTGCCTCATATTCACCCAGCGGTAAAAGATAAAGCAACTGGAGGTCGGATGAATAGCACCGAATTTTGACTCTCTCATTCTGCCTTCGTATTTCCCCTGCATCTGTCCAATATTTTCACCTCCTTTATCCAACCAAAAAGAAAATCACCATTGAAGAGAAAGAATCCAATATTTTTTTTCTCAGTGTTCAAATCGGTAGCTTAATTGAGTTTTTCTGGCAGGGAAAGAATCATCATGGTCTCCCCCCCTGCTCAGTGCGTATGTTCTTGTTTTCCTGTCATCCCTCACTTGCTTTGCTAGTTTGCTTAAACTTTCTTCAACCCTCTGCTGCATCATCTCCTCGAATTTCGAAGACATGCTCTCGATTTGGATTGCTTTCCTTCTAATATTTTCCTGACTTAAAGTTACCCTATCTTTCCTAACAACAATTTCAGATTCTTCTACTGTAACTCTTTTAACAAGGCCTTCCATCACATCCGATACCATCTGCACAGACTTGAGTAATTCACCAATATAAGCTTTTATCTTGCTCATCATATCTTCCTTGTTGCGGTTTAAGTCTATTACATGCTTCTTCATCTGGACTAAAAGAAGAAAGATCAACATTAATCATAGACCAGCTGGGCAGTAGGGTTCCGTTCCTATCGACAAGCCCCACTCGTTCTAGTTCCTTTATTCCACATGAAGTGTGTGCTAAATCAGGAACAACCATGATTCTCGCTTTTGATTTCAGGTAGGTCAACAATGTCACAATTGTTTTCGCTCTTCACCAACGAACCTCTAATTTCCAAGTACAAACGGGTCTTGAAATCAATTTGGGGTATAGGGATTGTGTGTTCGAGCTAGAGAAGAAATAAATTACTTGGAGGACCTCATGATGCCTTTTATTTTTTATTGTAAGGCTATCTAAAATCTACTGAGTAACTAAACTATATTATTCAAGTATGTTATCTTGCAAGTTAGATTAATATTTTTAATATAAAAATATATTCAAGTAGGTTTAATGTATTTTTTGGTAAAAATAAATAAATTATGTGAAGATTGACTTGATTTAACTTTATTAACTTGACAAATCCAAAAATAACTTGGATAATTGATACAAAAATAGAAGGGCTTGAAAATAATTTTAAAATGACATTTTAAAAAAATTATTGAGACAACAACATATTAAATTGACCTGAATCAACTTATATTAACCTAGTAAATTTATGATTCAGGTTATAAAACTTTAATAACCTCATTGAAAATAAATTAAAATGAATTATGAAGTCCAATACTCCATCAACCCAATAATATTGAATGGTAAAATTAAAAAAATAAAATTTAAAAATCTAAAAAATAACTTTAGTCAATTTGGGTTAATTTATCAAATACGCAACTCAGGTCATGAGATTAAAAAAACTTTATAAAAAGCAATTTAAATAAGTTATAAGATTTAATCACAATAAATTAAATATTAAAAATAAAATAAAATAAAAACATTATTGCCATACTTTGTTAAGAGATGAATAATCACCTTCTCTTTTATTTTTTTTATTAATAAATAATAAACAGGTATGGAATAGTGAAATTCAATATCCTGATCCAAAACGAAATTATACTGGATTTTTGAAAAAGGTATTTTGAACAGCGTTTCACAATAAATTAATTAATAAAATTAAAAGTACCTTTATTCTATAAGCACATTAACAATTTTATTTTTTCTTTCATACTAACATTAAAAATACATTTAACAACTTATTATTTCCAAATACTCTTTACAACCATAGTTATATACAGCTTCAATCATAGTTGAAACGAACTCCTTGTACAAATGGCAGCTAGCGTTCGTAAACCAAAAACATTATTAAAATGCATCTCTTTTTAGTAGCAATCAAAATTCAAAATCTGGGCTGAGTTTGCTGAAAGCTATCTGTATACCGATCAATTTGTTTTGTAAATAGCCTTCTCGGACTAGCCAGGAACCCTAACTATATTGCTTGAAATCGTAAAAGAAATGAATAGAGGATACAAGGAAATTGATTATTATACATGGACCTAGCGAGCGTGATATGTTAGAGAATGCTTCAATTCCTGCTATATAAATGCTTTTGTAAAATTCTATATTTGTGTGTGTGTCTATATATTATATTATAATATTTAGAATAATTTCTGCTACTAAACCAGTGGAAATATTTTTCCATGGAGATTCTAATTAGGGACAAGAATTGCTGTAAGACTGGGAGGGAAAAAGAAAAGAAAAGAAAAGAAAAGACAATTGCTGCTGAACGTATCAGGATCGAGGAGATAAATTTAAAAACACCTGGTTTGGCAGCTCGAACTATTGCTGAATCTGCATATGCATATTGCTGAAAGGAGGAATTCCCTGCTATTTAAGTGGTCAGAGGTGTTGATTTCCTAGCGTGTTGATGTTCGGAAAGGGCACTGGCAAACTTGGAGTCAAGTTAGAGCTGCTTGAGGTGGATCAGGCAATGAACAGAAGCTTGCCTTGCCATTCTCCCTTCAAACTTTTCAGAGGGTATTCTGGTCACTTACTAGAAAGGAATTGTCATTCAAGACTACAGGCTCAAGGAACAAAATCATGTTACTACTTTCAATTTTTACCCTCTTTCCTTCAAACTTTTTCCTGTCTGCATCGCAACCTACTTTTCTCAACCCTTTGCCATTTCCCACAAGCCCTAACACAGTTCCCTCACTCTATATATCGTCATTAACCAATAAGAGCTGAATTGCTCCACCTTTTTAAGGTAAAAAAAACCCCAATCACTAAGCATTTTCCAGAACCCCCCCCCCCAAAAAAAAAAAACCTTAATTCAAGCTTTTCTTGGATTGCTCTAACATTAGCAAAGAGGAAGAGTCCACTCATCCTCTCTCCCATCATCTGTCTCGTCATCCCCTTCTTTATTTTTCCACATAAAAAATTATTCCTTTGTTACACTATTTCCAGCTCCACTCCTCACTTTCTCTCCCTTCAAAATGGAAATCTTGTAATATCAACTAATGATCATAACGTTTTTTGTTTCATTTACTTCTTTCTTCTTGGCTCTTGCTGGTTTTTTCCCATCAACAGAAGAAAAAAAAACATAGAACCATCCAATCTTTGGTAGGACTATAAGAAACCAAGGGATTCAGTACAGCCCTTTAATTTCTTTATCTCCGTCCCCCTCTTGAATTAAGGTTTTTGTGTTTAGGAGAGAAGCAAACCCTAGAAAAAAACAAGAAGAAGAAGAAGAAGAAGAAAGGGGTGGAGTGACTATAAAGACAAAAAATAGGAAGAGGAAAGGCCACCGCCACTGCCAGCAGCAGCAACATAACCTAAACCACCTGAAAGATCGAAATAACTAAAACAAAACTCTATGAATTCAATCCAAGAAATGGAGAGCTCCAACTCTGAAAACACAAGTTTCAACAGCATAGGCAACATCAACACCACCAACACAGCCATGTCAGTCTCAAACTTGCCACCACCATCCTCCACCACTCCGAGTCGCTATGAGAATCAAAAGCGCCGAGACTGGAACACCTTTGGCCAGTACCTCAAGAACCACAGGCCTCCTCTTTCTCTGTCCAGGTGCAGTGGTGCTCATGTCCTTGAATTCCTTCGCTACCTTGACCAATTTGGCAAGACCAAAGTGCACACTCCAATCTGCCCCTTTTATGGCCACCCAAACCCACCCGCCCCCTGCCCATGCCCTCTCCGCCAGGCCTGGGGTAGCCTTGACGCGCTCATTGGACGCCTCCGAGCAGCCTTTGAGGAAAATGGAGGGAAACCTGAAGCAAACCCTTTTGGAGCTCGTGCTGTTAGGCTGTATCTTCGTGAGGTTCGTGATTTGCAGTCTAAAGCAAGAGGGATTAGCTATGAGAAAAAGAAGCGTAAGCGTCCACCACAGCAACAAATCCAAGCCCTGCCACTGCCACTTCCACTGCCAATGCCACCACCACCAGGTGCAACTTAACAAAAACAAACAAAGAGTACCCTTTATCAAGCAGTTTACAATACTACTGCTCTTGATAGTTCTTAATTATTTCCCTATCCGTATTATTGGTTATTTTGTTTTACTAGTATGTATGAGTTATAAGGCATTTTAGTATTTAGGGTTAGTCTTTTTCTCCTCCTTTTGGGGTATTTCTATGTTTTCTTTGATATGTGGAAACAATGGGTAGCTAGATCTGCGGATACCATGAATCTGCTTTTGATGCAAACAGTGGTAGTAATATTACTAGTAATGGGACTAGCGGTAGTGGTAATAGAAAAGTGATTGTACTTGCAGTTATGGTCTGTGTTGGGACTGAGAGCATCTATAATTGCTCTTACATTTGTGTAATATTCATGTATGCCAAGCCATCGATTTGCAGATCATGTGTGACCTCATTTCTCTTTCCCCTTCTTTGGACATTAGCGCTTCTTATCAATTTTATAAGGGTGTTGGAAACTCAGTCACAGTTATCGTGGTTAAAGCTTGAAAGACATTACATAAGAATCATATGTCAGATGTCTAGCACTACTACTATTGTTTTAATGGTTGGGTTGCAGATGTTTGGTCAGATTTTCATCTCTGCCAAGTCTTCATGTCCGAGTCTCTGACTTACCCTCCCCCCTATTGTATTGCTACTTTTACTGCCTTACTGTCTAGAAAACCATAGGAAATTAACATAAAGAAAGAGTATTGATCCATAAAGATTGGTCTTTTAATTAAGTAACCTTGAAAAATTGATAAAGGTAGCCCCACACACACACACACACACAACACATATACCCTCTTGCAACACAGAGTCCCTTGGTATAATTATATTGCTGTGCTCTTGTAGTTGTAGATGGACTCCTTGAATAACCAATGGATTGATGTAATTTTCAGAAACTTGTGCTGTTTCAGCTAGTGTTGTCATTTCAGTTGAAGGGAGGAAAGACAATGAAAGACGTGGCAGAAAAAAAAGTACTTGTGGCTTCTGAGATTTGTTGACTACGAGTTCAGTATTGTATATTATCTTTATGTGTACTACAATTTGACTTCTTTACTAGTAAATTCCTCCGGCCATTTCCCTCATTACTCGTATCATAACAGGTTTTCTTCTCCTTCTTCTGTTTTTTGGAAAGAGAGGAGAGAGGTTCACCAGTCGTCAAGTCAAATTACCTAAACACTCACAAGAACCTAGCAAGAAACAATGGAATCTAGCTGGGTTTCTAGTCAAGGCGAAAAATTATTGTTAGTATGAAATTAGAAGACAAGACTAAAGGTCTCCATCCAAAAGTTTTCCATTATTGATGTTAAATCACTATACTAGTGTGCTAATCGGTGACTAAATACCAAACAAGCTTAGAAACCATGCATGGAGACTCGAGGAGCTTTTGCTAATTAGTCTGGCCGACAACACTTTAGTTATAGGCTAATGTTGGGTCATCTTAATATTTGGGTTAAAGCAAGAATTTGCATGATTGCTCTATGCTTGTATAAACAGCAAAAAAATAAAATAATAATTAATGGTTATTTTATCTAAGGAAAGATATATGCTAGTGAAACTTCTTTTCCCTTTCAGCGATTCTTGTGGGGTACAATCTTCCACTTTGTTGTTTTAGAGGATCTATTCGTGCCACTAATCATTTGGGTTTATTATGTGATTAGCCATGATATGATTTTTATTTTGATAAAGTTGCTCTATGTATAGTAAATAAGAAATCATTGATCAAAGAATTTCCTTTTTGTTCTCGCCATGCACATCTTAGATTGTGTCTCCCAATTATAAGTATACTCTACTGTTGATTTTCTGGTTCCATTTACAATTTACTATATATCCTATATATTTAACAAAGGCCTTATGATGAACCGGCCTAGGAAATCTTTGTATAGCTTCCTTTGCATACTAGAGCAGCTGCTTGAACGTGAATTATATATACTTCATGGATTTCCAGACTGATTCATGACTGGTTCATACCACAATTGTATGTAGATTAAACGTACGCTTTCTTTTTCTTTTTTCCCCCCTCTATTTTGAAATGAATATTTGTGTGTTTTATATGAAAAGAAATTTGGATGTGGCCTGCAAACTATTCTAAATAGCTTCTTGAGCATACATCTTCTATACACACAGATGAAGACCAAATACAAACGTATAAATTATTCTAAGGGGAGGTTTTGTTCTTGAATTACCCTTGTATGTTCATATATATTACAATTTGGAATTACTTCTATGTTGTGGTTTAATTCGCCAACGCTCCTCAATTAACCTTCTTTCCCTAGCCATTCTGTACTGAATCTTAATTTATTGCTTACCTGGTATGTGCTGGCTTGACTCCGTTGTCTATCTAACATTGATTTGATCTGACTTTTATTGTTAATAAACTTACAGGTTCAAAGCTTTATCTTACCTGCTTGACTAGTATAATTGTGTTGTCTTGAAAATTGTCGTTAGTTCAGAAGTTTGCAGTCATTTTGTTCTTTTTTTGGTACAAGAGCAGCATCCTTCTCAATATTCCTGCGAGCATGATATATATATATATATATATATATAGTCACCACATGTTCCCCATCAATTTCAATAGTTTCTTTTTTCCTCGGCCAAAGGTTTCTGATATCAATTTGTGAAATGAGCACTGGGCATACGCCTTGGCTTCTTTCTAGCATACATCAGTTTCTTTTTCGTTGTTCAAAATGCTCATCATGACAGTGGTTCGATCGACGATCTATGTATTTTTTAGCATAGTTTAATGTTCTAGTATTCCCATATTTTATGTTTTGTAGGGAATGAGAGGATGACAATGTAGGCCCATTGCGGGGTTGTATCGCAAGAAATGTAATTTCTGAACGTCAAGGACGATGTTTTGCCCACAATGTATATATCCACACACAGACATAACATTAAATTTACAGTATGCTGCAAAGAACATTGAATTACTAGCTGGAGGATTTCTATGTTAACAAATGTTAGAAAAGGTTGCTTGAAGTTGCGAACCTAGAAAATTTTATTCAGAAAGGCATCCAACGTAACATGTGATTCACCTTTGGATAATGATTTTTTTATTTTGAGTTACAATTTAAAATGTATTTTTATAACTAATCTATGATAAAAATTAGTTAAATCGGAAATTTATTTGGAGAAAAAACTGATTCATGTGTGTGTGTTGCAATCAATAAATTAAAGCAAAAATTTGACTTAAATTTGCACTGAACTTTTCAAATCATTTCTATTCAAACATATTTATCATTATTTTTTCATGGATAAAAAATTAAAAAAAAAAAACTTAAATCATTCCATACTATACCTAAACATTTGACTTTGGTTTCTTACTCAAAACACAAAACTAAGTCTAATAGATAGCATGTCGAAGGGAATGGTGCTTGAAAGGCTAATAAATTAAGTAATGCAACTACTAAAAAATAAATAGCATGGTAAAAGGTAAAAGAAGGAGAGAGTACGTATTTTCCTCCTAAATCACAAGACTCACACTTGTTTATATGTATAGATGTATTTCTTTGTTTTATTGTTCGGTAAGAACACTAGAAATTCGCTCTCATGTCATCAAGATACATACCGGCCGGGATCTTGAATGGAGAATGTGTGTCGTTTAAGTGAATAAGCTACCGTTGAGCCAACATTCTGGCATCATGTTCATTTTAGGGTAAAAGCAACTTTAAGCTTATGTTTGAAGGTAGGGTGGGCTTTCTGAGTTTTGACCGAACATGCTTGTGCATGCTCGGGATGCCTGCACATGTGTGTTTTATTGTCTCTTTTTTTTCAGAAATGACATGATCATCCATACCTATATATCTTGAACATGTTGTTTGTGCAATAAAAAGATCGATCCACCTAAAGGACTTTGGTGGAGGGTGATGGGACTCCGGAGATGCACATGTATACCACAAATTAAAAGTCTTTCTAACTTAGACTCGCACTGCCTCAATATTCTCATCATTATCCAAAGGCAACCACCTCGACAGAACTTCTAGCCTAATATATAGATCATTGACCTAAAGGATTAATTTTATGCGGCCTGATGAATACACAGCAAGGCGAGGAGTCTTCTTGGAGAATGATAATCTAGTCAAATTACCGAAAATTACTCGGTTGTTCATCGCAGAAATCATCACCCTGAATTAGCGAAAGCATGCTTTTGCACCAGAAACAAATTAAGGGTAAATTATATCTTGCCCCCAAAGATTCAACAACATGCCATATTGATCCTCACACATTAAATCTTCCAATATACAGTCTCTTAAAAGTTTTAATATAACGTTTTGCTTAATAATTAACCACAATTGAATGACTGTTTCTTTTTCCCACCATTATCTATGATTTTTTTTTTCAAACCGTTTCCTCTCGAAACCTCAAACATGAATATTCAATAAAAAGGCTTAAAAATCCAAAAATAATAAAAAGAAATCAAAAGGTGGCCCGGCTGCTAGTTGCCTTAAGCTATTTAGTGAAAATAAAGGGCAGCATTGAAACTTTTAGAAACTCCGAGGGTAATACTAAAAAAATCTAAACCATAAAATGAAGTAAAATATAAAAAAATCTATCGATTTTAATTAGAATATAGCTTTTACCCAAAAAATGTAGAAAAAAAGAAAAAGAAGAACAGGTTTCGGCCTTCATGAGAAATGATATTTCTTGGATTTTTGGATTCATACCTTATTTCGAATTCTATCGTTGTTTCCTTTTTTATTTTTGGATTTTTATTTTATTTTCTAATTATGATAGAGTTTCTAATTTAGTTAAGGTTATGTAAATCTTCTAAAAAGAAGAATTTAACATTATTATTTTGAAGAGAATAGACTGTGCATTTAAAGTTCATATTTGCATCTTTTTTTACCCATTAAAATATTGTGTGTGTTTATTGTCCAAACATTAGAATCTCAAATTCAAAAAGCATTTGAGATTACCTATTACCACATCATTTAACACAAAAATCTTAATCATTTAAGTTAATTTAATTATCTAATTTCATCTAATAGAAATATCAGCTATCCACTCAATTAGCCCTCAGTCACCCAGGACGGTGTCGATCTCCACACCTTTTGTTTTGGTTTCGAAATTTGTTTGGAATATTTCAGACAGCCAGAACTGGTTTGTTTAAGAGCAAGAGATACGGATAAGACCGAGTGAAATCGATGCACTTGTTCCGGGCATAGATTTTGATTTTTTATTCACTGTGAAAAAAGGTTGTCTCGTCATGGGAATGGTTGACAGATGCATTAATGTGTTTTTTAGCAGTGCTGCTAACGCATGCCTTGGCAATTTTTCAAAAGAACCATTAACTTAATTCACATGTTTTCTGTTGCTATGCGCTATTTTTATTTTATTTTATTTATTTTATATATTTTCGTTGATCTCGTGACCTTACTCTAATACACACAGAGATCCAGGTACCTTCTGCAGGCACACACGCAGACACCAAAGTATGTGTTCTTCAGCACTCAAACCAACCGATCCCGAGAAAATTAGCTTTTTAGGTGAGCGAAAAATTATCAAGGGATAGCTTGTTACCAGAATTCTAATTAATTAATGAAATTGAAAGCTAAAGACTTGGCCAAATGGACTGTGATTAATTTATTTTGTACAAAACAATCACTTGTTTAGAAGAAAATTAAGAAGTTTCACATAAAGAAATTGAAAAGGACGTACAGCAATATATTTTTATAATATTATTTACTTAAAATTATTAAATTTTATAGTAGATGGTTATTTCTTTATTTGTATTAATTAAAAAAAATAGGTGTCTTTGTTTTAATAGAAAATAATAAATATACCTTGGAGTCTATCATTAATAGTTTCATTGGATTAATACAGTTAGTAGTTAGTTGTTAATGAAGTAGAGGAGTCATATTACCATGATATGATAAAATTTAACAAGCATTATAAATCTAAGACATTACTCTTATCTTCTTTTATAAGTGAACATTAATTCTTTAAGCTCAAAACTCTTAAAAATAAAAGTTTGGATCTATAAAATTCCTCTATCTGCAAATAATTCACTATCATTAACATAAGAATCATGCAAGTAAACTTAATTTGGTGAATATATACTTTTTTTTTTCAATAAAACTGAGGTTGGATAAGAGAACAAAGATGCAAAAACTATCTTCACTTAGTATATGTCTTGGCTGAGTCCAAAGATAGTGGATTTTGTAGCGCGTTAGACCCTCATATGCCAAGGTACTATCAGATTTAACAGTTTTATCGATGAAAATTTATGTCTGTATTTACACTCACATTTCATCAATACGTATATTATTGACGGGCTCACGAACAAAAGTAGTCTATAAAAAAAACTCTCATCAGTAATTTATAGTCTGTCGGTAATAAATATACCAATGAATTTACTGACGGACAAAGCACGTCAATTTTTTTTAACTTAAATGAAAATTTTCAGAAAACCCTCCAAATATTACCGATGACTTTTTATTCTGTCTATGATGCCACTGGGAAAAAAGTAATTATCGACACATTAAGAAGTGAACAGTTCTTATAGTCACTAAAATATATCGACGGACACATTCCATTGATACACCTATATGTAATTAACACCATAAACAGTGTCATGGAGAAGGGGAACAATTTCTATAGTCATTGGAATACACTAACGGACACATTCTGTTGGTATACCCATATATAATGTATAGTCTGTCGGTATTTCTATCGGTGTAAAATAGTGTCTAATGTCAAATTATATATGTATACCCTATCTATCTATCATGCAAGTACTTAAATTCACAACTGCACACACATCGCAACAACACTAGTTCATATCACAATAATAAAATAAATATTTCTTTGTCATTTAATAATAAATTAACATCATTGTCATTACATTGAAGTGAATTTCATCCATAAATATTACATTATAGTTTATGGCATTGCACATTTGTATTGTGCAAATTAATCGGAATTGTCTTCATCTTTTTCTTCGTCAATTGACTAGTCTTCATCTCCATCTCATAATCTTTTACGTTGATTTCATCGCTATCATCTTCATCAACTTGTGTATGTTCGTTGGAGCTCAATCCATCATCTAACTTGATGGTGAATATATGTGCAATGACCAATAAGTTAATATAATTTATGCAACCATCTCATAATGGTTCGTCATAATCTTTCATAAAATCAAAAAACTTGGTCGCGTCTACATTATGTTCTTCATCTACAATGGATATTGACCGGCATGACCCTGAATCATTCTCATCGTATCCATAACCATATTCTTATAATAATTATTATTGTTATGTACAGCTCCAAGCGTATTAATAGAACTAGAAGTTGACCCAACCATTCTTTATACCATGATATCGTAAGGAATGTATGGTTCTCTGTGTGCATACCAACCCATGTATTTCTTCATAAATCATTTTTGTAGAAGATGCATCGTTACAACATCTGATTTGAGAAACTTTTTTTATTTTTTCACCTCTTGCATTAATATCTAATACCCCATCCATTAATATTTCTCGGATTAGATAGTGCGTAATTAATAAAATCGTGAGCCTCATTACAATAATTCATCCTTTACTACCCTTGGAGTGAACCTCTATACACCATGTGTTAATTAACCATGTTAACTACATAAATTTGTAAGAATATTAATTTAGATCAAACTTATTCAAACTATTTTAATAGTACTCTTAATTCATTATCAATTATGTACATAAATTTAAATTTCTATATATTTACTAAAAATTTCAACTCAATAATAAATTTTAGAAAATATAAAATAGACTCGTTAAATAAGTCATTATTTATTTCATGACAAAACACCTAAGTCAAAAACTCGACAAAAGTTTCATCAATTTACAATCAAATACAATATAAAAAAATTAAAACAAACCCTAACATGTACAAATCATAAATTTATACATCAAATTTGTATAAGAAAAAACTATAAAATAAATAAACACCCAAACAAAATACATATACTACAAAAATATGCAAAAAAAATTAAAAATTAAAAATTTAGTTAAAATAAAAAAAGGTATATTTGCTTACTTAAAATGGAGATTTCTCAATAAAATTTGAATCAAAACATGAATGCTGACAAACTAAGTGTTATGGTGGCCAAATTTATTGTGGAAGGTTGAATTGTGTTGAGATTAGAGGAGGGAGTGACTGTTTGTTGCAGAAAAAAATGCACAAGGAAGGAAAAGAAATGGGGGAGAGGGAGAGGGGTCAATCGTCAGGTCATAAGTTAAATATTACCAATAACATGACAACAAAATTATTTCATCAGTCATTCTATCAATAAAAATATCATCATCGTACAATTTGCTTTTTTTAAATTACATTATAATACTATCAGTATATACTGAAGAAATTTTTTCATCAGCATATTTAAGGACGTACTTTACCATCAAGTTAATTCCATCGGTAGTGTCATTTGTAAAAGTTACTTGTCATCATACTGTTTAGCTTTCTTTTCATTTCTTATTTTTCCATTTCAATTCTCTCAGTATATACTGAGAGAATTTTTCTGTTGATATTTATCAATAGATACAAGGATGAAAAATTCTGCTGGTAAAGGTCATCGTAATATACCAAAAGAAAAATTTCATCGATACTTCCGTTTATATTTATTAATTTTTTAATAGCGAAACTCAATGCTTGATCGAGTTTAAAAATAATGTATCTGAAAACTCATCAGATTCACATATATAAGAGCTCGCTAAACCCAAAAATGGTGGGATATTACCCCTTCTCTTCAACAAAAACAATAAATGATGATACAAACATCAGTAATTTTTTAATATTTTGTAACGAAGTCGTGGCAACGTAGTAAACTTGAAATCATAAAGAATTTACATAAAAATTTACAGACATGGATCAGTACCATTTATTGGTGACTACTAGTGGGACGGTACCAATCAGGCAATAGCTAATGCTTAAAGAGAATCATATATACTTACATACGTCTTCTCAAGATTCTGGAGCATATATAGAGAGAGTAATTATTTTATAATCTTCAAATCCCAATATTTCGTGCCTTTTATTTCTGGTGTTAATTCGTTCTGTATATGATGAACTTGAGTGTGTGCTAAGAAATAAAATCAATTGCTGTTTAATTATGAATATATTAATCTTTCTACTGTTTGAATTTCAAATCTGCAATCATGCAAGGAATAAATGCAAGTCGATTCAAATCAAGTACTGATTTTTCTTGCTTAACGTGTTTTAAGTTTCTTTCTTTCTTTTTTATCAAAGTTAAGCAATGGAATTGAAAGTTTCTTCCAAAATTCCTTTTTAAGGTATTTTTAATTGCTATGGAGAAAAAAATGAAAATGCAGGATGCAATACTTCCTCGAAATTACCAAATAAAAAAGAAAAATAACAAAACACTTCCTTACATTTTTTTTTCATAGCCAAAAGAATTTAAGCACGGTTTGAATGTTGGCAATCCCTTTACCACGTCACCAATTTTAAATAAAATTACAAGCACGGGAGAAAAAGAAATGAAAAATTAACCTTTTTTTTTTCAATACATTAAAATTAATTCCCTGACCACTGTTTTGAAGAATATAATTTTTTTTTATTTACATGGATGAGGTGTTCGAGCCAACTTGTACGCATTTCGACTAATCCTTACGGATTCTGAAATTAACAACTAGATAAAAAAACCTCTAGTGGCTATCAATATTAGCAATTACTGAGCTTGAACTTGAAATCACATAAAAATAAATTTTTTAGTTTTAAGTTTTTATTATTACATCAATTATTATATAGTTAATTTTAAAAAATAAAATTATAAAAATAAAATGTTGCATAAAAAAAATTACTATATCACCCAAGTACTCTTCATCCTTGTCCCATCCATCACCTATTGTTTAAAATCATTGCTAGTACACTCCTCCTTTTATTTTTTGAAATCATCAAGCACAAAAGACCTCACGCAGTATCTATAAAAGTCCCTCAATTTTCCATCCGCAGAGAATCCTAACTCAAAAAATATATAAAAAAGAATTGACATCGCAATCATTTGCGAGCTTCGTTCAAAATAACATTATTGATGAATAAGTTAATCGACAATACTCTGAGTTAATAGAAAGAGTTCCTTTCTTTCTTGTTTTTTTCTCATGATGAATGTTTAAATCCTAATTTTAAAAAAATTACATTATAATTGTTTATTATCTTTGTTCAAAATAACATGAGTGATGAATTAATTAGTTCATTAATTAATTATATTTCAGCTAATAAAAGAGTGAAAGGAAAAATAATTCCTTTCTTTTTCTATCTCGTTAAATGTTTAAATTTTAATTCAAATATATATAAAAAATTAATATCAAAATTATTTGTCAGCTTCATTTAAAATGACATAACTTACTGTATTTCAGCCAGCATAAAAAAAAAAAAGAGTTTCATTCTTTCTTTTTCGTTTTCTTTTCTCTCATGTTAAATCCTAAAATCCTAGTTCAAAGATAAAAAGAAATCAACATCACAATCATTTGCCAACTTCTTTCAAAATTACATTAATGATGATTTAGTTAGTCCATTATATTCCACCTGACAAGAGAGAGAGGAGAGAGTTCATTTTTTTTTGTTTTTTCATTTCATGTTGAATGTTTAAAGTAGTTTTTAATTTAAATTAGTGTAAGTTTTTATTTCGCCTAAATTGTTTATGTATATATGTGTGTCTTAAATTCATGGTATTCCAAAGAATATCGGTTTTTGTCGATTGAAATTATCATCGCTCAATTTTACATTCATGGGTTGAATAAAGGCAAAGGGTATAATTTTATTTTTCTTTTCTGATTTTTATATATTTTCAGTATTTTTTTTCTTCAAAAGATAATAATTTTTTTTCGTTCGTCTTAAGAAAGGGATTAAAATCATGGTTGAAATTGCTATTAGAATTGCTGTTATTGTAGACCAAAATCATATAAAAGGACTAGAATAACACAAAAGTGAAAGTTGGGGGGCTATTGCTTCAGCAATTATAAATTTACCACGCAATGGCAGAGAGATCAAGCATTGGCGAGAGAGAGATCCCCTGAAATCAACAGCACTGGTACGAGAATCCCGCATTCTTTTGTCAATCAGATTAGACGTTCGATTTGACACACACAAAAGTTATCAGTGGGACCCATCAACAGTGCATGATCCACGTGCGCACCTATCGTCGATGTCGGCTACAGTACTCGCTTTGTTTGGATTGACAATATACCTCTCCAAATTCATGCATTTTGCCACGTGTCTCTGCCTCAGGGGTGGGCTCCACCTATCTTGATAACCGCGATCCGTACAATATCGCTGTCGCTTCTTAATCACGGCCACTAATAAAAGCGGGTCCCGACTTGTCTTGGGAAGCGTGTAGCGTCCCATTAGATCCCCTTTGAGCCGTTAGATTATACCTGTCAAGTTATATTTTTTTATTTTTTATTTATAAAAAGCACCATGCCATTTTTTTTTATTATTTTTTTTTGAAAATAACATATTCAACCCGGTGATGATAACCAGAAATAACTCAGTTAATTGAAAGCTCAAATGCACTACTAAAATGAGTTAACTTTTAAGAAAAATATAAAAAATAATTGTAAAAATTAAACTTATATTAAATTTTATAATACTCAAAAACATAAATAATGATAGTGTATGTATTAATAACGATTGTGTTATTTAAAAAAATTAACTTTTTTAAAGGTTGTGCCATGTGATTTCTAGCTACACAACCAGTTAAAGTATTGTTTTTTCTTAATTTCTTTAATTGTTTTATTTTTAAATTTTTTTAATAGCTATGCTGTTTATTTTTAAAAAAACTTTACATCAAGTTAAATATTATTTTTTTCAAAATAAATAACTTTGGGTGGTTTTGTTTGGGCAGGGAATAAATAAAAAAAGTGTCTGTAAGCGAAAAGGAATTACAAAAGAATTAAATCCTGGCGGGAATGACATGTTTCCAGTTATATATAAATTAAAAATTGTGAAGAATTCTCAAGGTCCCACAGTAAAGTAGTTAAATATGAAATAGGAAACTCTAAAAATCCTTGCATTCCTGCATTGATATATATATATATATATATATATATATATATATATATATATATAATATTTTTTATTTAAAAATATATTAAAATAATTTTTTTAATTTTTGAACACCAATAAATCATAGCAATAAAAAAATATAAAATATTAATTGAAAGTGTTTTTTTAAATAAAATTTTTGAAAAAAACAATTGAAACACAATGTCAAAATGGTGTGTTAATATAGCCTATCGAAGAAGGGTCTCGCATTTTTTTTGTGATACATTTCGCATAGTTTTTATATGTATAGAACTAATAAAAATAAAATAAGAATTATTTAGGTGGTATTTCAGTGATAAGAACTTGAGATTAAATTATTTGTTCTCTTTGTAGTTTTTGGTTTGAGTCTCGTGGTTGCTCATATGATGGCCACTGGAGATTTACATAGTCGTTAACTTCAAGACCCGTAGAATTAATTAAGGTGCGTGAAAACTGATCCGGATATCCACGTTAAACTAAAAAAAATTAATTTTAAAATATTTCAAGATACTGTGAAAGCATTTTTATATGCATATCCAATGCCTCCAGGTCAGGGTAGAGTGGGTACGAACGACCAAGGAGGAGAATTAACCAAAGTGGGGTTAAGCAAGACATACCAGGTCGGACCAGGGTCGGGTGATTCGAGCATCTTTGTCGAGGCCAGAACTGAATAAGGCCGTGCCCCGTCGAATGATGCGATGGTCAAGGTCGAGATCGAAGTCGTCTCTCACTATTTAGAGGTCATCATCATCATGTCCTAGGATTGGGGCTTGATGGCTCAATGACGGGAACCAAATTCAAGCTGTCTAGGTACCAGACCAGCCTAGAAAGCCTAAAATTGAGGAAAGGATAAAGGTCTAGCGTCGGAGTTGGGCTAGGTCCTAGCCTAGCTTGGGTGCACCGGCAACCAGCTCTGCAACTCGTGATCGAGGCAATAGGACCCAAGATTGAAGGGGCTAGATTCCATAGGGTCTGGACTAGCCGGGAAAACTCGGGGATTGTTGGGGGTAATTTGTAATGGAAACAAAAAACAAAAAATAAAAATTTGACTCGGAGACGTGAGAAACAATCTTTAAAGAATTATTTATTTTAAAATAAATAAATAAAAACATCATCATAACGTAACTAAGCTCATAAACTCTCTTAAATTTTGAGTTAGGATAGGGCCAAGAAACTCTAGGGTTGAGACTAAGAGGAAAACTTGGGGATTGTCAGAATAATTGGGGATGGAGATAAGGAAACAGAAAAAAAAACTATTTGGCTTTGAGGCGGATCAGAACTAGATGGGAAGACTTGGGGATTGTTGGAACAATTCGGCATGATGAAAAAAAAAGAGGTATTTGGCTTTGAGGTGCAAAATCTTGTCTTAAATGCATTTATTTTCCCCAACAAGAAATATATAAAATTTTTATTATTAAGTGCAAAGTGTCAATCTTTAGATATTATTGGACAGTCTCATGTGCTATGTTGCGAGTAATGTTAATTTGTTTCAAATGTTAAAAAAAAATGTCTAAGTAATTAATGACAATGATTTCAGAAATAAAATAAAATATGAGACTCGGTCATTGAGCTGACTGAGTTTAATAAAATTTGTTTAATTTAATAATATAATAAAAAAATTAACAATAAATAAAGCAAAACAAAATTGAGCAATAATTAACCATAAAAATAAGTTGCTAATATCATATTGGTGAGGAGGAAAAAAAAAACTCGTTGAAAACTCATTATTACTCCTCTATGGACACTATCTCACTACAAAAAAAAAAAACTCATCGAGATAGTTCTAATGTCATTGTAAAAGGTTGTATGGCAATACTAAAAGAGGTCGAAAGCACCCTTAGAACAATGACCTGGAAAAGAAACCAAATAAGATAATATAAAATGAGTACCTCATGCTTATATTTAATCAATTAATTTAATTTAATTCAAAGACAAAACTTTTTTTTAAAAAAACTAAATTTAATAAAGAATGAAAAATAAAAAAACCCAAGATAATCCATGTCATTTTTAAAATTAGTAAAAAATCCTATAGAAAGCAGATAAAAATAAAATAACAGAACCTAATCTCTAATTAAATAAATGCTAAATGATGAAATTAAAAAAATATATGATTTAAAAAAGGAAAACAAAAACAAACAAACACAAACAAATCTTTTAAACCTGGGTTAATCTCCCAAACTCTAACCCGTGAAATCTTAAACTCAATCTCAATGAGGAAGCTCAATTCTGAACTAATTTAATGTTGAAGAATGAAATAAAAAAAAAATCAATTTTAAAAATTTGCAAAGGTAAAAAAAGAACAATCAAGAGAATAAATATAAAATCCAGTAGGAAAAAAATTTAAGGAGTATGAAATAAAAAAATCAATTTAAAAAATTATATTAAATAAAATAAATACAAATAAAAGAATAATAACCAGATCTGATATGAAAAAAATTGGAGGATAAAATTAAAAAATATTTTTATAAATTATTTTAGATTAAATAAATAATAAAAAAACAAGGATAAAATTTAAATGAAAAACAGATTGAAGAGCTGCTTTAAAAATCTGGAGGGTTAGACATGAAAATTAAAAAAAAAAGAGAGAGAAAAAGCTTTCAAAGTGAAGCCAAAAGTTTGCTGACCTCACGTGTTTCCCATGAATGAAGAGGAATTCAAGAAGATTCCAATGTCGCCCTTAAAGCCGGGGTTTGGCCCTTGAGAGACATCGCGTATGCTGGCTGACAAGCACAAACTTATTCTCTAATGCATACATAAGCTATTTTTTTTTAATAATATTTGTATTTATAAAAATATTAAATTGTGTTTTAGACAACTTGATTATATCGAAAAAGTCATGATGAAAATACAAAAAAAACCCCTAGATATAAATTATTTTTGTTTTGTTTTTAACGGTGATTTAACAATTTTATCGTGCTTTAAAAAAATAAAAATACTAACTAATTAAATCTTGTTTTTAAGAGAAATTTAGTAACTGTATTGCTATAAAAATATATATGAAAAAGACCTATATGAAGCTAATCAATCTAATAACAATAAATGCATAATATAAAAATATTATTCTACACCTAATAGTTAATCTAACGATTTTTGGCGAGAAGAGTAAAAAAGATTGATGCATAATAACAAATATCTACGTGTACAACAAAACACCGAGCCTCTTGCACTATTAGAGATCCAATAAAAACCCATAAAGTAGTTGATCATTAGAGAGGATTCACTTCTCTTTGTCTATACTTCTTTGTTACACTATTAAAAACTCATTTTTATAAATACTTCGGAAGAATTCTTTTTTAACACGGATTAAATTCTCTTCCTTCTACTTTCATTACAAACTTCAGCAGTAGAAATTCATGTAGCTGATATGGTGGTTGGAGCCGGGTTCAAGTAATGGATGACTAGAGGTTTGGAGCCAGGGTTCTTGGGAGTTACCCACATCTCTGCAGATCACACTTCCAGATCAAGTTATGACATTATTATAGGCTTGATATTGTATTTAATATTATTCGGTGAATATTTAAGAGTACCAAAAAATTATTTTTTATTTGGAAATGTATTAAAATAATATTATAAATTTATTAATTTTAATTTGTAATTTTTCAAAACAAAAAATCCCCCTAACAAAATCGTTTTAGAAAATTTAGCTGAGTCTCATAATTGTGGTATCAAGATTCGGTTAAAACTTGGTTTAGATTGGATCATGGGGCTAACAGTGTAAAACTTTATGCAAATTAGCACCAACAGGGGGGGAAAAGTAGTAACACTATTGACGATTATTTAAAAGTAGTTGCAGGGAAGCGTGTGACTTTTTAAAAAATACATATAAATGAGTTGCTTAAACTTCCATGGGAGGGAGAAAATAAAAGGAAATAAAAAAAATAATCATATTTTAATATACATCAAAACTCCAATGATAATATATATAATATCATTAAAAAGATTCTGAAAAGATAAATTTAATAAAACTAAAAAATTTGTTAATTGTGACTGAAGTTTACCTCATACATCATCCAAATATAACGTGACTCACTCGCCTTTCTCCTAAATTGTGCTATTTGCTAAAATCTTTTTTAAATGGTGCTAATATTTTTATTTTTATTTTTAGAAAAAAACTCGACCTGATCAGGTATCTCACGCTAACTCCGAGCTGCTAGCCTATCAGCGTAGTGGGTACTTCGAATGCTAACAAATTGCAAGGTAATAAAAGACTGGCGATATCGATTCTCATTTTGACATGATTTTGATGATCAGATTTTCGAAGGACGATCAGATTCGACAAGTGGATCTTTTACCATTTTGTTTCTTGTAAGAAGCTTTACCGAGGCTCTAAACTAGTTAGGGTAAGGTAGGGAGAGGTAGAGTAGATGTAAGCAGCTAGGAGCAGGAACAGTTAAATGTGTCTGTACATTTATGAAGAAACAATCCCCGATAACGCTGTGTCGAAATCATTTGTGAAGGGGCGAAAGAGATGGACCCCTACTTCCTCCTATCTTTATTTTAATTTCTAGGAAGGTTTTCTTTTTTGCAGGATAAAATAACAATAAAACTCCACAAAGTTTGTCTACCACATTCATTAAACCCATTTAAATTATAGATTTGATGAGTTAGTCCTTGCTGATCAGTATTTATTTTTGAAAAATACAAAACGATATATTTTTTAAGAAGTTAATGGATTTTTAATTAACTCCATTAGATCACAAATCAACCTGTTTTTTTTAATTAAAATCCAGTTCAAGTCAGGTCCGGATAAACCAGTTAGACCGGAGCCAGATTAATAACCCTGCTGTCTTGGGAACTATAATTGTTGCGTTTTAACCAGCTTCTTTGGAAAACCTTGTTTAATCAAGAGGCTAATCATGGTATCTGGAAAACATTTCTCATCTCTAATAATAATAATAATAATAATAATAATAATAATATGCATTGAATATGCACGCGATCACAGAGGTTCAGAGTCCCGAGACAATGCAAGAAGGAAATGGACACTGCACTTTATAGAACTGGGCTCCATCACGGTAGCCTCCATTCCGGCCCACAAGAAATGGAGAAGAAGTAAATCTGACTTAAAAATAGAGATTGCAGCCCATCAAAGTAGAATGCTATAAGCATCCATCACTGATGGGCATGAAAACAAACCCAAAAGCCCAAATTTCTGGTCCACGGCTTGCCTGTGTCCGGTTTACAAATTCACCTTCGAGAAAGGACTTGGTTATTGGAATATTAGGTTTACCTTTTGATCAACGGCTGATATATATATATATATATGTTCTCGGTATTGATTCAGCTGAGTAAACTGAATTTAATCAAGTCAATATTTAACTTGGATTAACTTGAAATACTGTTTAGTTGGAACTTCATGCCTCGAATTTTCTACATTAGCCCATTTACTATGATTCGGCAGAACTTAATAGCTCTTTGTTAATATTTTCACGTTCACAAATAATAAAATTGGAACCATGTGAATTCTTTTATTGTTGTTAAAATTGCCGCACTGATTATCTGAATCCGAAGTTATTGCTTTTAATTATGTGTATCATGATATCATCCCCTTATTAAAAATCATTCACCAAAAAATATATATAAAAAACTTATTAAAGGTAAATTACTCGTCATTTCCCTATGCAAATTACTCAATTGTGCTATTATATCCATGATTTTTCCAGCACGGAAAAAAATATGTTTTTAGATAAATTCTAATACAAAAAATCCAAAGACTAGAAAATCATTAATTTTGATAATGAAAGCAATTGGTTAATGCAAATGAAATGTTTTAATTTTCATAACCAATAATATTAAATCATGAATTAAAAAATTCACTCAATTATGAAAATAAAATGTGTATTTATATGATTTAAAGCATAAAAACTATATAAAAAAACAATAAATCAAAACCACCAAAAATCCACACACAATGACCCACAAAAAAAAATCCCCTTGCTAACTAGAAAAATGCCCACCCAAACACAGCTCCACCGACGTCCAGATCATCCCGTTTAACCGCGAAAACAATAACGGCAATAACAATATCTGCCACACACGGAGAGGGACAGGTCTGTCATTTCCTATAGCAGCGGCTGCACCGCCGTTAAAACCAGATAGATCCCTCTCTCTAGAGATCGAACCAAAACTAAACAATGGGTTCGCTTCCACCGTTCCTAGACCTCCCTTCGCCAGATGCCAAGTTCCAGCAAATTGACCAAACCACCCTTCTCAACCTCTTCAAATCCCAACAAAACCACCTCAACTACTTCTTCCAAAACCTAAATCTCTCCCAAGCCTTAACCTTCACCCAAACGCTTCTCAACTGTAACGGCACTATCTTTTTCTCCGGCGTCGGCAAGTCCGGCTTCGTCGCCAATAAAATCTCCCAAACCCTAATATCTCTCGGCATTCGCGCCGGTTTTCTCTCCCCTGTTGACGCACTCCACGGCGACATCGGGGCCCTCTCCGCCTCCGATATCCTCGTCCTCTTCAGCAAATCTGGGAACACCGAGGAGTTGCTCCGTCTTGTTCCGTGTGCCAAGGCGAAAGGTGCGTATTTGGTGTCGGTGACGTCCGTTGAAGGCAATGCGCTCACGGCGGTTTGTCATATGAATGTGCATTTGCCTTTGGAGAGGGAATTGTGTCCATTTGATTTGGCTCCTGTGACTTCCACAGCGATCCAGATGGTTTTTGGGGATACCGTCGCGATTGCGTTGATGGGAGCAAGGAATTTGAGTAAGGAAGAGTATGCCGCTAATCATCCTGCTGGAAGGATCGGCAAGAGCTTGATTTTCAAGGTCTCCTTTTTCTTTAAAATATTAATGATCGATGTTTGATTGCCTTAACTATATTTTTTCTCCCTTTTTTTTTGGGTATTTAATTAAATTAGAATTACAATTAGGATTTCCATAATTGAATCATAATTAGTAGATCTATGGTTATAGGTTAAGGATGTGATGAAGAAGCAAAATGAGCTTCCAATCTGTAAGGAAGGAGACTTGATAATGGATCAGCTAGTGGAGTTAACGAGTAAAGGATGCGGCTGCCTGCTTGTTATAGATGAGGATAGTCACCTGATCGGAACGTTTACAGATGGTGATCTACGGCGCACTCTCAAGGCTAGTGGGGAAGGCATCTTTAAGCTTACAGTAGGAGAAATGTGCAACAGGTAATATGAAAGAAAATAATGGATTTGGTGTTCTCCTTATTTCTCTCTTTTCATCTAATGTTGTGAATTATGGATCGAGGCAGGCTTGGGATTTTGGTAAAATTGCATGTATCTCAGCGCATTGTGTGTGTTGTCTCAGGAACCCAAGAACAATTGGTCCAGATGCAATGGCGGTGGAAGCCATGAAGAAGATGGAATCACCACCATCCCCTGTACAATTTCTTCCTGTTATCAAGGATGATAATATCTTGATCGGCATTGTTACCCTGCACGGATTAGTTTCAGCTGGCCTTTGATAGAAATTAGGATTTTATTTTTCTGATGTTCATGGTTTTTTCTTTCCTTTCTCCATTCTGTGATTCTTTTTTAGTATTAAAAAACTGGAATCCACCCATGAGCCAGGGTTCTTTTGTATTCTTATATCATCATTGTTTCAAAAAATAATGGATTCGATGTGTTTGTTCTCTATAGTGATATTGGATATTCCCCATGTCTTGGCCAGTGTGATGGTGACATAACCATGGCAACCACTCCTGAGAGTTAAGCTAGATTTCTCTCATTGCAGGATACTCAAGAAACTCGTACGAAAATAATAGGTGAAAACACATAACGAGGCTTCCCTCGGAAAGTCGCGTATCTGTCGAAACTGGAGGCCTGGCTTTCCAAAGGTAGCTCTTTTTTTTTTGGATAGACAGGAGATGCGTCCAATAGTCCTGCCAGGGAATATGGTGCCCCGATTTAAGACACTAGGCTGTTCCTTAATGTTGAAGTTTGAACCCACTAAAGTTGCTTACTTCATGGATTAGATAAACAGCCATCCCGACCACCGCACAGTGGTACCTCCAAAGTTTAGGGGAGCTGCTATCTGCACTCCCGCTATCTTTTTATTGTTATAAACTGATAAAACTGTCTCTCTGTAAGAACCCTCTCCTTACTCACCCTCGACTCTCTTCTTGCTCATCACCAGTAGTTAGAATCCACCAGCTTTAAATCATTTTATTAAGAATTCTGCTTTCACTACCACAATAATAATGCTCTTTTTTTTTTAATCATAGCTCGCGCTCATGATGTTTCTCCACCGTGACCTTGAGACCTCATGACCCAATTGGACTCATCCTACTAAGAAACCTATACCTATATCATCATTCACCGATGATCACACCAACCAAGATACTCTCCTTCCTCGAGCCGGGTTCATTTCAACTGTCCTCTCCCTGAGTCTGAATTAGCGGTGGGGGAGGCGCAATTTTTTAGGGACCAGTTTTTATTTTTGTATTTCTTTCTTTTTAAAATAGCTTTCCTATTGGTGAAGATTTCACTTGTGAAATTTTTGTTAAATTGACTCTAGGGATGATGCGTTTAGAAATTGCTTTGAGTGATTATCTGCGAAAAGCAAAGAGACTGAGGTGGGAGGATTGTTTTCTGGGGCTTTTTTACAGAGACAAGCATAAAGAGTGGGCGTGAGGTTTGTTTTCGAGGGACAGTTTTGTTAATTCATAGCAATCGAAGGATAGTGGGAATGTGGTTATAAAGTGGAAAGTGTGTGGATATCAGCTCCCTAAGTTTAGCTCCGGCAAACACCTTGGGGAAGACGGGAACCCAAGCTTTCAGGCTAGACTAACGAGCACCTGAACCACGACCCTACAACATTCTGCTGTGAAAAGCTAGTTAATTTACTAGAATCCAATCAAATGATTTTCTCACTTATGATGCCTAAGCAAAGCATGTAATCCAGTTTTCTACAGAATGCCCAAGAGCTTACCGGCACGCCACTGCTGGCTTCAAGTCGCTTTCATTTTTTTGGCATCCTGGGACACCATTAATACATTATTTCAGACAATCACAATCAATACATGTCGTTATCCAATATACTTTTCTTGTGAAGATGAACTTGCACCATGCATCTGCCCAAAAAGAAGCCAGCTTTGGAGGAGAAAAATGGTTTTGAGGGTCCCCCATGACGTCTTTACCAATACTTAGATTGTCAGAAGTCTAATCCGAAGACTAATTGTCATAACGAAATGTGCAGTTGCCTGTCATTCTAGGAGTATCTTCCTTTCTTATGTATGACATGCCATTTTTTCTTGTCGCAGTACACACTAATTCATAACTTAATTTTAAAAATATATTTTGACCTCGATGTTAAGAAAAACTTGCATGCTCCAGTGAGGACGAATCATAATCAGCCCGGTTCAAGATTTTATCTGATTTAAATGTTGGGTGCGAGCTTACCGAATTAACTTAAATCAATTTAGAAACAACACATTTAGATAAAATTTTAAAAAAAAAGTCATTAAAATTGATCTAATTGAATCATTTTCATATTTGTTTAAGTCAATTAATATGCCAAGTTGACCAGATCAATTTTCAAAACAATTCAAAACAGAACATGACCAAACCAAAATCTAGATTGATTTGTGTAACACGCCCCTCGCAGCATCAATGATGATTTTCATTTGTTTGCTTCTTTTTTGGAAGTCGTCACCATTGAAAGGTTATTAGAAAACTCGAGTGTACGTACTGGTTTTTATCAGAGATTTGAGGGTGAGAGACTAGTTGTGATTAGAGAAGATATTAGTACTCCTAGCGCACTCTATCTGAGGTAAGTTGTTTCGTGGTTTTAATATATTAAAGAAGTTTTTGAACAAGTTCAAAAGAACTTTAAAAATTTAAATTCTTTTGAGACGTATATGCTGAAAATGTTAAAAACAATGCAAATATATGAAAAAATATATTTTTTGGATTTTCGTTGTTTTTCGCTATTTTTAAAATTTTCAAAACTTTTATAAAAAAGATGGGTAAAAAATTGAGTGGCAAGAATTTGCAAGCCAAATTAAACTTAATAACTATACAACAAACATGAACTCGAGGATAAAAGAACACCATAAAAGGGCAGATAAAGAAGAAGAATTAGCAAACCTACATGGGATATTGATTCCAACTTGACTACTTTTAAGAGAATTGTAAGTTACCAGCGTAAACATGTATGTTTTTAAAGAGTAGTCCAAGATCTTACAGTGCACCACACTTATTTAGGTGCACCACACTTATTTAGGTGAATAATTTAAGGATGTTTTGTGATAAACATCCTATAAAAAAATTTTGCATTTAAATTTATCCAGTTATAAATTCTTTCTAATCATCATAATAGAGAGTATATTATCATAGAAATGAAACCTGAAACTACTGCAAATACATATGGAATATTTGGAACATGAAACCACCTCGCAAATATATATGAAATGTTTGTGCTCTCTTCAATCACCCAACAATTTTGTTATTAACTGTTAAACTTTATTCATGGAATCACCATATATTTAAAGACAGGTATCCAATGTTGGAGATTAATTTAAGGGCTTTGGTTCTATTTTCCTTAATAATTGAATAACTTTTTGGTATGTCAAACATTTAGTGATGAGCAAATCTGTAATGTTTTTTTTTTCAGACATAACAAAATCCAAAGAAATAATATCATGAGATATCAAATGTCTAATGTGTTTATTATGTCTAATGATCATATGTCTTTTTTTTTCCATTAAAATCTTTACTCTTATCCTTAGCTCTAGTGGTTTAGCCATCACAATGTATTGATATAGGTGGTATTGGTTTAGAAACAAATGGTTTATCAATTTTTTTTAAGTCACTCGGCTTCTGAATTAGCAGCATCTAATGCAATCAATTCTACTTCCATACTAGAATACGTAATTATAGTTTGTTTTGCAGATTTCCAACAAACTACATTACCACATAAAAACATACCCGCTAGTTGATTTTGTTTCTTTTGAATAAAAATTCCAATAGTGTAACTGAATCCATCTATTACAATATGAAAAACCAGTATAATAAAGTGTGTAATCAATATTTCCTTTTAGATATTTAAAAATTATTTCTAAAGCACTTTGAAGTGAAGCATTAAGATTCTGTGTATATCTACCTAATTTACTAATTATATATGTTATATCAAGTCTAGTACAATTGACTAGATGTAATAAAGATCTAATAATTTATGAATATTTATATTAAAAAATACTTTCACCATTTTTTTTATTTAGTAGAAGGATAGAAAAGACTATATACATGAGACACATCAAAATATTTAAATCCTTTTAATATTTTTTTTCAATGTAATGTTATTGAGTTAAAGCAAAACAATTGTAATTTTTCAATAATTTAATGCTAAAAAAAAATTAACCACACTAAAATCCTTCATATCAATATTTTCAAACAAGAAATATTTAGTAATATTTATAACTTGGATATTACAATAAAAAATCATAATATCATCAACATACAAACATAAAACCACATAATCATGTTTTATTGTTTTAGTATAAAAACATTTATCATCAATGTTTGTTTGAAAATCATCAAATAACATGACTTGATCAAAATTTTCATTTTATTGTCTTAGAGCTTGTTTTAAACCATAAAGAGATTTTGCAAGTTTATAAATTTTCTTTTCTTGACTAGGCATAACAAAACTTTTTGGTTGATCTATATACATTTCTTCTTCTAAATCACCATTTTAAAAAGTGATTTTGACATACATTTGACTAGTTTCTAATTAATAAAAAGAAGGTAAAGCAAGTAGTAGTCTAATTGGAATGATTTTAAAAGCTGGTGCACATGTGTCAAAAAAATCTAGTCCATCTTCTTGTTTAAATCCCTTAGCAACTAACATATCCTTAAATCTTTCCATAGATCCATCAATTCTCAATTTCTTTCTATAAACTCATTTACAACTTGTTATCTTACAAACTTGTGGAAAATTAATTAAAATTTTTTTGTTAGAAATTAAAGAATCCATTTTATCTTTTACCAATTCTTTTCGAAAAATGAGCTTTAATATATGCCATATCTTAACTGTATATTTTAGGATTATTTTCAAGCAAAACAATATAAATATTTGAACATTTAATGTTCTAAAAACTTGACCATTAAGGAAAGAAAACGCACATTGTTACTATGATTCACAATCTTGAATAATAATGTCTTCTTTCACTTGTATTGTTTTATAACCATTACTTCAAGATGCTATTAGGATGTTTTGTTTGCACTTTTCACTCGTGACTTGGTTTTGTTTGACTTGTTGCTTGTTTGCATGCTTGTTGTGACCTTTTTTTAAAAAAAACTCATTGGGAGGAAAATATAGAGAATTTTAATAGGTTTTCTGGTCACCACAAGTGGTTTTTAACATTTGAGCAAAATGGAGAAAGTACCCAGGGTGAAAAAGATTTTCATGTGGAGTAGAAAGTGTGACCATGGAAATTGTGTCATGGTAAGGATTGTGCAAATCACATAAAAGAATCAATGGAGAAATTATCGTAATGAATGTTTAGGGAATAACTATACGAAGACAAGGAGATTTTGCATCAAGACTTCATTAGATAAAAGAAGATTTTATTAGAGACATGTTTATTTGGTGACATGGAGATAAGCAAAACCATGGATAAAAATATGAGGAGACTATTTAGAGAGACAACATTCCATTTTCCATTAAAAAAATTCAAAATATTGTTTATACAAGTAAATATACAATTCCTGAAAAAACATATAAACTTAGACAATGCATTATAGGATGTAAAAGAAAATGCTTTTCCTTTACAGTAAAAACAGATAAAGTGAACAATTATGCTCAATGTTTTTCTATCTTCTTTTAATATGTATTGTAATTGACAATTGACATCTAATTTCATTATGACCTTAGAGTTAGCGTGCTCTAATTCTTACATATGTCTAACCATAAAGGTAAATTTAGTATGTTTTTTGTCCTTCGTATCATGTGTTAAAGTTGATGCAGTTTTGTCTCTAAGACCTTGTTTGTATTTTGGAAAGTGTTTTCATGGAAAGTATTTTCCTTACTTTTTCATTTTGATATATTGTGGGAAATTGGTCAATGGAATTTATTTTCCAATCAAAGAAAAACATAAGCTTTATATGAAAAAAAATATTTTCTAGTTTAAAAGATTGCAAAACAATTTCCACAAAGGACTACAATATATATAAAAATATATTAATTTGATATATTAGTCCATGTAATATTTTAATTTAGACAATCCACTTTTCACAAATCCACTTTTTATGAAAATCATTTTAAAAAATATACTTTGTAACAAACAAACGATACCTCCATTTATTTTTGAACACAATCTTGAAGTCCAAACTTAATGTTGTTGATGTCAAATTTTGGATTGATAGAATAGAACCCATAAAAAAAAACCATTAACCATTTAATCATATTGTCTTTAAAATTGACTATATGTAAAAGAAATTCACTTCCCTATGTTAAATGGTAATTAGCCAATACATAATCTATTAAACCAGCCTCAAATCCATTAAGTAATCACACCTTAAACTCAGGTGATCCGACAAGCTAAAACCCTAATGAAATCCAATCAATGTTTTTTTTCTTTCAAAATTATGTCATTTTAATTTTCCTAAATTCTCCAAAATGAAGCTTTTTAGACAGAAAAAAAATACCAATAAATTATGGTCAATTCGTTGACTTGTGAGTTAACCCGCTCATCCTGTAACCCTACCTTGGATTGAGTCATGACTGGACTGAATCTAACAACTATGCATGTAACACCTTGCTCATACGAACTAATATAGAGTAGCAGTTCACTAATTTTCATTTTAGTCCTTAGAAAGTTTTCATAAATTTTTATTATGTCCTTACAAGTAAAAAGGATTAACAAATTATTCCTTAATTTACAGTTTTTGTTCCTTAATTTTTTTTGAGAAATACATTTTACTTTGTGTGCTAAAACACATTTTTTTTATGTAAAGTCCTTAAATGTACATGTCAAAAACATTCTTAAATTAATCACAATTGAATTATGTATAAGCATTTTTGTTTTTCATTTTCTAATCACTTTTAGTTTTAGTCGGTGCTAGACTTGTTGCTTGCGCTTCACCAAGGAGCCAGACTATCTCTTTAGCGCAAAAAATAATGTTCAACTATTATAAGGAGTTTTTAATAAGAAAGAAAAATATGTGACTTACATCATAGACCTGACTAGGTCGAATAAGCTCACTTTAATTTATTTATATGAAAAAAATAGAAATATAAAAGAACAAAATAGGGTAAAAAAAGGATATAAAAAAACTAGTATTGGTTGACCCGAGTTAGCATGACAAACTTGTAACTCTAGTAATTAGGGTTGAGCTAACCCAGGATATTACACCAAACTCGTGACCTAAATCACGAGATTAAAATAACTTGAAAAAAAAAGAAAAGAATTATAAGGCCTTTTAAAAAAAAATATGTTAACTTTTCAAACTCATGACCCGAGTCATCAGACTCGAAGCATTCTATTTAAAAATTGAAGAAAGAACTTCAATTATACAAAATTATTCGAAAAAATAGTAATTAAAAGAATGAGGATTAAATTTCAAATACCAAATAAATTTTATATTTGATTGAATGATGAAATTGAAAAAAAATTATTTTATTAAAAAGACTAAAAAAATCAAAAGAATAAGGATCAAAATTAACATAAGAAATAAAAATAAATTTATGATTGAATGATGAAATTGAAAACAATAATAATTTTTTCAAAAGGACAAAAAAAATAGAAATCAAACATTAAGGATCAAATTGAAAAACATAATACTATGAATTTGGATTGAATGATGAGATTAAAAACAAATAAAACTTTTATGAAAAGACCAAAGAAAAAAATTAGTAATCAAAAGAATAAGGATCTAATTAGAAAATATAACATTTGTAAATTGGGATTGAAGTATTAAATTAAAAATAAATAAAACTTCTACAAAAAAAACAAGAACAAAAATTAGAAATAAAAAGAATAATAAATGAAGTTCAAATACCAACAACAAAGAGGATTAAACTGTAATTTTTTAAGAGGAGATAGAAAAGAAAAAGGATAAAATGCCTCACCGGCGACAAACCAGACCATTGGTGCCAATATGCACCACTCTAAAAGGAAAAGGATACAATAACGCTTCCAGCGACATAGTAAAAGGGTATATTTGGATGTCGGGAGGCGTTGTACGCACCACTCGAAGTGCACATGCACGTCCTGATGTCGTACACATACCTGCCTTTTTTTAAATTTAATAAAATACCATATTGTTCTTGAGCTAACTTAATAATAATAACAACAAATCATTGTGAAAAGATAAAAAAAAAAACCCTTAAGTCTAGTTTAAAAATTTTTGCATTTAAAATTATTTTGGTTGTTTTATTGTGCTTTTTAATTGTTTATTATTTTTATATTTGATCAAATATCAAATATCCCCTTAGTTTACATTATAATAACAAAAAGACAATTTTGCAAATACAAAAATGCCTCTTGAGGTTTATTTTAATATTTTTGCCTTTGAATGATATTTTAGTCGTTTCATTGTGTAATTGAGGTGAGAAAAAGCTTATTTATCCTTGATTAATTTAATTATAATAAATGAGTCATGTGAAAAGACTTTGATATTTTTAATAGCTAGTTTTAAATTTATTGAATAGAAAATTAAAATTATCATTATATTGTTGTTCTAGCAAATAATTTTTTTAAATGTTTAGCTAGGTTTTAGCTTCTTTTAATTTAAGAGAAAGAACTAGAGCAAAAGTGAGTACTCATATTCAAAAACATAATACAAATTAGATACACTTAACGAGGTATTTATTTGGTAGATGTGTTTTGAATCCAGCCTTCTGGCATCCCTAGACTTGCAGGAAAGAAATTTATTTGGTAGATTTACCCATGATCATGTTGAGGAAGGTTTATTTTGAATTGAATAGAAGTGATACAAAACCATATTCTGAGGTCTTATTTAAAAGAAAAATCCAAACTTGACTCGAAGTTATTCTTTAACCTTGTAATAAAGTTTTAGCACTGCACTTAGGCCATGTTTGTTTTTTGAAAAGTGGTTTCCGGAAAATCATTTTCCAAACTTTCATGTTTGTTTGCCAATAGAAAAGTTGATCAACGGAAAATACTTTCTAGTCAAAGAAAAATTTGGTTTGGTTTCTAGAAAAGTGTTTTCCTAAAAAATTTGGATAGAAAACACTTTACAGAAGTTGTGAAAAATTTAGAAATGTCATATTATTTGCTGATTATATCAAATTTGGTCCTCAAACTTTTAATTGCTATATATATTTTGTTTTGAATATTTATTTTTCAATTTCATATCTTAAAATTTAATTTTAATTTTAATTTTGGTCTTTATTTTTATAATTGTTATTTACTTTTTCCTTATCATTTTTTTATTGAAATTTTTTATCTATCAAATTTGATCCTTATTCTTTTGATTGTTACTTATTTTATTTGAAATAATTTATGAAATGTTAATTATTATTATTTTAATTTCTTCATCTTTTTTTTAGATTTGATCTCTATTATTTTGATTATTATTTATTTTATTTTAGATAATTTATGAAAAAAAATTTTCAATTTCATTCTCATTCAACTTTTTAATTTGTAAGATTTGTTCCTCATTATTTTAATAATAGAAAAATAAGATATTAATAAGTTATTTTTCAGCTCATTTTCCATGACATAACTAAATACTGGAAAGTGTCTTTCAATTTATTTTTCATTATATTATCATACATCATAAAATAATTTATTTTTTTGAAATTTTTTTTAAAAAATTACTTTTTAGCAAACAAACATCACCTTAAACTTTTGTAAACAGCCTGTGCCATATTGGATCTTAATTTTAAGTGTGCGAAGCAACCGTCCCGAATTTTGCTTATTACTTCAATGCTTAAAAAAAACCTTGGGAATCATTAGTTTCAATTCAGGCCCTTATTTTTTTTTCATTTCAGTTTCATTTTTTTTTATAATTGTATTCTTTAACTTTTTTTAATATATAGTTATATAATGTCTATGTTGTAATTGAATCAGTTAAAAAGTTTTAAAGTTGATTCGATGAGCTGATTTAAGCGTAATTTTTTTTTTTAATTCAACCGGCACTTTATAAACTAGTGCATATCTGTCGGAAGAAGCAATTCTTTCTTTGATTAAAAAGGAAGAAAAAGAAAGATTTACCAAGCACACGCACAAGGAAATGTTAGCCAAAGACAGCTAAAAAAGTGGCCTTAAGAAAAATTAATCTGGCCCGATGCTACCAATTAAAGAATATTATTAACATATACTATAATTTGTACAAGATGCCAAAGATCGATATACTGTATGCAAAAAATAAATAAACCCTAACGGTATACTTGCACAATCTGCCTAGCTAACGTCTGATCCAATCAAACATTGAGTTGTCCCTCAAATAATCCAAACACAACAAATACGTACATCATTAATCAACAAATGGTTGACATCCTTAATTTCTTAAGTAGATTTATATAAATAATAGTAATATTTTCATATGAAGACCATGCTGTTATGATCAATCTCAAATCTCATGTCTTCCAGGTTTGAAGCCAGCACCCCATCTCCCAAGCTAGTTTCTTCCAAGTTCATGTCATCCCACAAGAAGGCATACTCATCAACCGCTTTGGAGCTGATGTCGGTGCTAATATTGGGGTTGGCGTTCCTGTCCTGAGATAGCTGAAGAAGGTTTAGCAAAGAGCTTTGGTCTTGGTTTTGATGGGGTGGGTTTGATGATAATGATGTCATTTGCTGGTACCCACAAGGCAAAGTTTGATGATCAGTACTTAAAGGTGATGCTGCTAAGTTTACAGTGCCACTACTAGTTGTGGTCTCGAACATGAGCTGTGGGCTGAATTTTGCGTTGTAATCTTCTGCTTTGCATTTGTGGAATACTCTGCACAACACCCAGTCCTCCTGTGATCACAAAAAAGTAACTTTAATTAGTAAGTCGATGTCACCTATGTCAAATATTTGTCAAGCTTGTTCGAAAGTGATAGCAAGGTGTCAAATCGTGAAGCAGAGAGCACAGTACCTTAGGGTGCATATGTGGGGTCTCAAGACGAAACTCATGCATGATCCAACCAGTTTTGATTCCATTGGGAGCTCTGTTCCTATAGAAAACCAATGTCTTTCTCATCCCTACAACTTCACGAGTTGTAGGGTCCATAACGGTACGATCCTTCCCTGTAGCCTTCCAGTATCCAGTTGTTGTAGCACGATTGGTTCTGAATCCGGTGGCGTACTTTCGATCCCGGAAACTGAAGAAATACCACTCAGTTGCATTGAGCTTAGCCACCTCTAAATCCCACAAATACATGTAATTGGGTAAGTTCAATTAGCAAGCTGTAACTACGGATAAAATAAAATAATGCTTTCATGTACATGAAATTACGTCTCCGCTCTTGTGTGTGTGTGTGTGTGTGTGTGTGGTTGGGGTTTATTCACTTGCTACATCTTGTACATGAAATTAATCGTGTGATTACTTTAATACTATTCACTTATTATTGGAGACAGAAGTGTGCGTATATATGGTTGATAGTTACATCTAAAGCATTCATTTACGTATGTGTGCCCAAATTTATTTATTTTTAAAAAAGAAGAAGAAAAACTAGCATGAAATGAAATAATTAAACATAACTATAAAGTTGTCGGGTTTATGCATGTTGCCTTTTATATGAATTATGTGAAATAATAATTTCTTATGAATAGAATAGAATAGTTAATTAACGAGCTGGCAAAGGTTGGGAGGCCATGCATGGTTGGGGGAAAAACAAACAAGGAAGCCTAATTACTGAGTATTTAGCATGCAAATATAATTCAACTGGGAAGAAACAATTTCTAAGAGCATGCATGCAGAAATAAATATGTGAAAATGAAACTCTTCAATGCTTTCTTGGAAGATACTCTGCTGAAATCATCATCATGCCTTGAAAATTAAGGGGAAGGGAACAACTGGTCTTCATTATTGATCCCATTTTACTTGATTGCTTTTGGAAAAATCAATGGAAATTACTAATTTCGGTAGGATAAATAGTAGGCAAGCAAGCATTGGCTTATAGTTTGACTCCTGCAGCCTCCCGGATAAACAATAACAGGTCCCTTGCACCGTAAGGCAATAAAAGCCAAAATCATTTAAGTTTTTATATGATATTTTTACAAGTTAGATATGGCTACGTACAAAGCATTTTTGTAGAAATCTAAATAAAAACTTTATATATTCTCTAAAAATTATCCTCACAGGTAATTAAAATTAATAGGGAAAATGGAAAATCATATATATTTCCATTAGGGAAGTACTAACAAGAAAATGGACAGGCCACACATACCCGTACATGTGTTTTTTCAAATGTTCTTGTAACTTGTATCCTGTGTGGTTAATTTGTACTAACAATCAATGATTTGAGATTTATTTTTTTTTTCAAATAAAAACGGTGACGGCAGGAGAGGATCGAATTATCCTCTAAGAAAAAGAAAAAGAAAAAGAAAAAGCAGAAGAAGGAGACGGTAGGAACATTAAAAGAAGATGATAATTTTATCTCCCATGTGCAGCTTCAGACAAGCACATCATGAACCAATATGCGTGTGTGTGTGTGTGAACGAACCAGTTATAACACTTAGGCCAGATATATAGGAGGTGCACTAAATTCTTAGGAAGATAGCAGGGGACATAGGACATCGAAGCTTCACATGACCATACAAATTAATTGCCCCCATGTCCAGAATAAAAAATAAAAAATAAAAAAAAATGAACAGGACTAGCTAACCAGTTGCATGGACACGCCCCATGGAACACGTACTTGCCTACAGTGTTTTTAGCCGTAAAGGAAAACACTGAGGAGGATAAGCATATCCCCAAAAATAAGTGATATGTATGACCTAAGTTCTTACAGTAGCCATATGATCAAGTCAGGCTTTCTTGGATTTGCTTCTAAATTAAGAAAGGTCACACGAGCACACATTTATACAAGTTAATGAGTAGTAAAACCGGAAAATATATAGAAGACAAAAGTATAGCAATGAATCCCAAGTTGTGACTACTTTTGTTTTTTTGGTAATAACTTGTGAAGAGCTAGTTCCTAATGTTTAATATGCATAAATATCTTGCCTGCTCAGAAAAAACAAATTGATGGGTCTGAAAGAATTTAATCTGAAATTAAGTTGCCAGGTGATTCTTGTAGCCCTTTTATTATATGTTTCTGTGACCTTTTTTTCCTTGTCGTTGCTTCCAACTTACCAAAAGACTATAAAAGAGACCTTAAAGCAATGAGAAGTCAGTCTTTCTTGAATTTGCTTCTGAATTAAGAAAGTCTGGATTCAAATGCTTAGTGATCAGACATGAACACATGCATGTAAGTTAAGGAATATATGAGTAGTAAAAACTAGGAAAAAAAAAAGAAAAAAAAATATGGAACGGTGAATCCCAACTTGTGAGAAGTTAATTTAATTACCATGTTTAATATGCATAAATAATTTGCCTGCTCATCGTGAGAAGACATTGATAAGACTGAACGAATTTAACTTGGGACTTGCTAGGATTCTTGTAGCCATTATATTTCTATGACCTTTATCCTTGTCGTTGCCCACCACTTACCAAAAGAATTAATTGAAAATATAAAAAAGGGTAAAAAAAATAAAATAAAATACCATAGAATATTATTTGGCCAACTATTTTTATCTTATCTTATCTTTGGCCACCAATTCAACTACGCACTAAATGGTGAATTTATATTAATTAAGAAGTTTGTTTGGCATTAATTATCATTCGAATTTCATAGCTAATTAAGAGCCTCCCCCCCTTCTCACTATGCATGTGTGTGTATTATCGTTTTTAAAGTTAAACAGAGACTACAGTACCAAACATGTGTGTCTGTTCGTCTTCCTTGTAATACTGAAACTCAAGTCTTTTTTTTCATTTTCTGTATGTCTTTAGCTGTGCTGAACCGAGCACAGAAATCCTGGTTTTTTGAATTTTATCATCGATTAATTAAACAATGCATGAATAATATTATTGATGAGTTATTACACGATCTATGAAGCAAAGTATCCTCTTCAAATTGGAAATGAAAGGTGGGGCGAGATTAGGAGCAGGAAAACCTAAGAAGAAACAGGTGGAAATAAATTAGTGATTAAAAGGAGACCTGTATTAGATACATACCAGGAAGTTGCCATGGCTCACAAGTATGCAGGTCAACTTCCACCAAAGTACCCTTCAAGACTTGTTCATTTGTGATCTTTTTGTAGAGGTAATGGCAAACGAGCTCTTCATCACTAGGATAGAACCTAAAACCAGGAGGGAGTGTTGCTCCAATGTCTCTTAGCCCCATGATGATTGTCTTTTGAAAGGAAAATTCTAAAGCACTAATTAAGGCTAAAGCAAGGAGCTAGCAAATTTTAGACAAGATGTAGTGGGGGAATATAATTGGAATGTATTTGGAAAAAAAAGAAGCTTTGATTTCTTTGTTTTGGAATTTTAGAATAAGATATGTGGGAGAAAGGTTGGTGTTGTGTGTTTATATACATAGTTAGCTAGGATGGCAAGTGCCTTTGCCTCTCAGGATTTCTTATAATATTATAGCAGCAGGCCATGCTTGTGCAACTAGTTAGTTATAGTGTGAAGTTTCATGAAAAACCAAAGTTACAAGAAATCTTTCAAGGGAGTGGTGAAATTAAATCAACTATCGATGCATCATATGTTGACAAAAATCCATAGCTTTTTATTAGAGAAGCCTTCCAAAACACCCCTTTTTTTTATTTATAATATAAAGATTTATCCCTTTACTTTAATTCAACAAAACTATGATTATTTTCCTTACAATACTATTTATGCAAAAGGAAACACAAAGGGTAATAATTTCTATATATGGCCATCATTTTTGTAACCCTGATTAAGTTTTCTAAATTGTTTAATTAATGATAATAATTGCATCAAAGAGAATATAAAAAAAGGACAAAAATTAAATGGACAGTACTATATAATGTTCCATTTCACATCTAGATCAATGCATATAATATATATACTCAAGCTATATAGATGAAACTTACGGGGAAAATATTTTTAGTGTACTAAACTATGCATAATATTTGAGTATTTAAAAAAGAAAAAAAACTACGGTTAATTATGTATAGATCGTAGAATACCTGTATTAATTTTGTCATCCTGATGGTATTTTAGTTAATTCTGGTTAATAAGCTGTATGTATTATGATCGGTTGAGATTAAGTTGTGAATTGATTAAATCGAAGGTCATGATCAATTAACGATGCTGGCTGCTGGTACGTGCTATTAAATAATAAATTGGTAGGATAAATCTATCAGGAGGGCCACCTGCTCGATAAAACGCCCCAAAACAAATTGTCCCAAGCACGTGAACCATTTGATTGATCTAAGACCTAGAAACATAGACAGCTCAAGTAATAAATCAAAATAAATAGCTGGAAATTTCGAATAATAATAATATCATAATCATGAACTCATTGATATGTATATATCAGTTGAGAGTCCGATCAGTTCAATTTTTTTATCACGGAGGAATATTTTTTGATTGATTAGCAAGGGGGGGCATACAGCTTGTCTTTGGGATATGGGGGCCACTGGTGATGGAGGGTATTAGGCCCAATATCAATACATTTTATACGGTGAACTCAACTAATTAATTTGGTGTGGATTTTGTTTTCTAGATGATTGCTAGTAATGCTAGGAAGGCAATAATAATGGAAGTGAGGACAAGGGGATGTTTGTCACAACATGTATCATCTAATGATAATAATTAGAGGGATATCATGCAGTAGATCATGACTGGACTGGGGTCACCGTGGCTTAACATGCCATTGAAATAATGGAGACGTCATTGTAATTTTCACTGTATCTATGACCATGACATGTGAGAAAAAAGAAGGAAGAAAAGAAAAAAAACCCTAAAGAATCTATAGCATATGTTCATGCCACACAAAGTCAAGAATGCCCTTTCAATTCCGAGCAAGAATACTTGTACATCAGGTTAAGAAATACATGCCATGGCCTCTTTAGATGATGATGATGATGATGGGTCGTTTTTGCCATTACAGGATTACGTACATTGTATTAATTACAAGCATACATCATTACCTTAAGGTGACATGGAAGCTCAAAGCAAAACGACAGTCATTAATTAGGCTTAGTGGTCCTGTCGGAGAAGAACACGGTTAATTAACACCTAATTATGGCTATATAATAGATCATAAAACTAAATGCAATTAAGGGAACTAAGGTTTAAATCAAAATCAGCAAATTGTCATGAGAATGTAAAGAGATAAACTTATCTCATGCATGAGCTCAAATTGAACTTCAAAATATATAGATATAGCTAGCGTCTTAATTATTATTGTCTTGAAAACAGAAGATGGCAACGATGAAGAAAAATTTAAAAAAAAAACATGTGTTCATGTTCTTCCTAGTTTAAGATTATTACAAAAAAATCACAAAAAAATTTATTTGATATTGTTATTTTTGTTTCTTTAGCCAAAGAAATTAATTTCGATCTATCTAGACTAATGAAATAGAATCATACAGATCAATTAGAAAATTATGATGATGAAGTTCTATAACTAAGTCACCAAGCAAGTACAATGACAAGGGTCTTAATAATTTACAATCGCCGAGGAAAGTTAATATTGTTGATAATTTTGTTTGAATTAATTGTAAACCCTAAATCAACGGGAGGTGAACGCGGTGAGTCCACACTTTTAAGGTACACATCATAGGCATGGTGACGTAGAGATCATTCTAAAATTAAAAATCATGACAATCCAAAGCAAGGCAAAGATACAAATGATTGGTGAGTTGTAGTATTAGGGCTTTTGCCAAGGTGGGAATTTTTATTTGTTAGGAGTGTGGATAATGTTTATACAAAGAGTGACGGCTTGATATTCCTCCTTAGAGACCAATAATTTCATTTCATCGATCCCCTCCCTCCCTCCCTCTCCCTCTCTCTCCCTCTCTCTCTCTCTCTCTCTCTGATGATGATGATGATGATCACGCCCTCCTTTCCATGGTGTCCTCATACTTGATTCACTTCCATAAGTTATGGGCTCTCTGTATACGGGACATGTTAGGTGTCACACACAATACCAATCACAGAAATCACACGCCCTCTCAAGGCCTGTAAATTACAAAGCGGTCCCTATAAGTTATGAACATTACCCTATCAAACCCTGTCAACCAAGTGTTAAAAACTTCCAAGCCAACGTGGCATTCTCTAATGTTCCTTGGAAGCTTGTTCTTAATTGGAGATGTTGTTATCGAAATCATTTTTCTATGAACAAGACATTAGCTCCCTATAATATTACTTGATTATTAATTGATTAATTAATGCATATACTATTTCAATCATTATCCTAAGTTTTTTATATCGTATAGCTAGATTATATAGATACATGGCTGACAAGAATGATATTTTGGCATCGTATCTCTTATTTTAAGATTTACCAGTGAGTAACAAGCTACAGGAACTATATATGAAAACAACATAAGGAATAGTGTTCTTCTTCTTATTATTTTTTTTTCTTTTAATTTTAATGTCTGTTACTATGTTATTGACATTTCAGTCAACAATGGCAGCTCAAGAAATTAAGGAATATAATCCCCCTTCTTCTGTTTAATTCCCTTCTTTCTCTGTGTGTGTGTAGAGAGACAGAGATCGAGGGAGAGTATATACTTAAATTTTGGCTCTAATTATAACACTAAAAGAATCATTGAAAGAGTATCTATCCCAGATCGCACGTTGTTCTTATTTCGTAATCTAATTCAACGAAAATCATTATAATTATAATAAGAAAAACATCATACAGAAAACAAGGCATGATCAGTGAGCTAAATTCTCTGCTGATAGAAAAATTAACAGAAACGAAAGAGATGTATGCTGGTGACTGGTGACTGGTTCCTAAGAGGTGCGGCATGTAAAAGTGAAGGTTTGAAAATAATATTACTCCACTTTACGTGACAATTTTCCAAACTTTCTTTTCTTTTTTTTAAAAAAATCTTATTGCACTTTGATTCCATTATCAGAACCCTTTTCAAGAAAAGGTTATTGTAAACTTTTGAAAATCTTGGTATGTGATGAGATCGTTGATGACTCAGTACCGTTATCAAAATATATAGCATTTATGCTTTCCCAGAAAAAAAAAATGTAAAAAAAATAAAATACATCAAGCCTCATCGGTATATATGGTGAGGACTTTGGATAATTTAGGGTAAAATATATCCTTGTAATTAATACCAGATCCTTCCAATCTTAATACTTAATGAAGATCGGCGCCTGCTTGAGCTTTGCAATACTTGGTAACAGATCTTGTTGTCTTAAATAATATATATATATATATATATATATATATATATATATATATATTGATGCATGGAAATTAAACAGGAAGATTAAAAAAAAAACAATGATGAGCTCCCTAATTGCAAGTTGCAAATGATTATGGAAAACTGAAGATTCTGTGAAGCATAGGACCCAGTTCGGGTGATGTTCTTTCCAATTTTTTAAGAAGAGAAATAAAAAAGGATCAATATAAAAAAAAAGTTCTATGAATTTATAAACGCTTGATGAATATGATATAGTATCAAGTAGCAGTTTACATAGTGCGGTATAGTACTGTTACCAATTGACCATGCTGAATTACTTCGGTGGAAAAAAGGGATGAAATCCTATTACTATTTGAATTATATATATATATATATATATATAAAAGATGATCAATTGAACTATTATTGAAATCCCAAATGCTATGGCGCCTTCCCCAGTTGCAGTAACATAAAAGAACACTTGGCATTCAAGTTCTGGTGCAATATTTCTCAAGTGTTGTCATGGAGATCGAAAAAGAATATATGGGATGCTTTTAAAGTTTGCTTTACAAGATTTCATAGGAACAGAGCTACTAGCTAGCTAGGCCCCCCTTTGTCAACAAAGCTGACACAGGATATAGCCAATGTATAGATCGATCGACTGTGGACATAAACCATCAAAAGAAAAGTTTAGGGTACAATTGAAAGCTGGTTTTTTGGAATAATATGGCACGCTCAATGGATAAAGGAGATTAGTGAGACAGTCTCAATATAAAACCTCAAGTCGTTTTCAGATTTTAAAAAAAAAAATTGAATTTTGCAAATGTGGCCACATCAAAAGATTCGGTTGATAGCTTGAAAACGTGGGAAATCGTTAACTACAAGTATAAGCATCCTCTGATTATGCAGGCCTCTAAGGGATTTTGATTATTGATCATGAAGGAAATCTAAGAATTGTCAATCGAAAAGATTACGTGTATCATAATTAAGTTCAATATTCACCGAGTGATTCAACATTTTTCAACGAGATCGGACTCTACAGGTTGCAACTTCCTATAAATAGGCATGCATGGAGTACATATACAGACTTCTTTAACCTAAAATATAATTAAGTTTTATTTGCATCCATCGAATTGCATGGTTGTAAAACCGGTCTCAGTAAACTAATCTTCATTTCAAATTAATTTTTTATTTAAAAATTATTTTGATAAAAAGATCTAAATCTTTAATACAATTAAATTTTATTTTAAAACAATATCATTTTGATAAAATAAATTGACCAAACGAACCCACGATATCTAGCTAGACCTTTTAATTATATGACTATGGTCCATCCACCTCCTCCTCGTTACCTTCCTTTTTTATTTATTTTTTCCAGTTACAAGCTTCCCATTTTTCTTAATTTCTAACGAGAGAAAAGGAAAGCTCGCGTTGGGACATTATCGAGAGCTAGCACTGAAAGTTTCTCATGTGAGAATATTGCAATATTTAATCTTTCAATATCTAAAATAACATTAAAAGATCACGAGCACTCATATGTGTATCCATGTCGTAATATGCAACCAATGTAAGATTCTACATGTAACAACAACTTGCAACTCCAGCCATGGCGTCTCTGCTCGACCATAAATTAATATTTTCTTACAATATTAGTTTACAATCAACATGCACGCTGAGTAAAGCTACCAATAGCAGAAAATCTGGGACACAAATCGTTTTTTTGTCGTTGTGGATGTGACATGCGCACGTTAATTCATAGCATTTCTTGTGTCGACAGCTGGCTAATATTAACGGATGCATGGCTACGAAGGCAACCTAGCTTTATGGTTGCAGATCAGAAAGCGTGTATTGCAGGTTTGAGATCTGCCAGAACTGTGCTGATAAATTGATGCCAGGCATGGCACCCCGTTGATTTGCGCCGCAAAAGAAAAGGAGCCCACAAACAGGGATCGATGGAGATGAGAGGGGAAAAATAGAGAATGTGTCTAATTCAATTCTATGGTAAAACAAAATCAACTCCACCCATGCTCATGATTATCACATGATAGGTGGGGCTCATGCCTTATTGGACTTAGATTTACTGGCTCATAGGAAATAATCAATAATATATAGGAAAACACCTCTAGCTCGATAGGTTTTTTACTTTAATGCATGAATCAGGACCATTGAGGATATATATACATATTTATGACTAGATTAGGTGCCGACAATCCACCGTGGGCCGAGTGAAAAAAAATTCGATGTAAAAAAAATGCTATGGTAAAAAAAATTCAAGTCTTGAGTTATGGTTCAATTGATAATTTAAATTATATGAAAAAATATAATAATAATAAATAAATTGATAAAAAAACAACAATGAAAAAAGTAAAATAAAACAGACTCAAATCACAAAACAACCCTATGTTAACCTTATAAAATGTAAACTGCAAAAAAATAACAAAAAAACTTAAAAAATTAGTTTTAAAAAAAAAACAAGAAAATTAAGATGAACTGCCTAAACTTAGACTAATTTCTAAAACTTACAACTCGTTAAATTATGGATCCGAGTTCAATGAAGAAGCTTAATTCTAAACCAATTTAATTTTAAATGATGAAATCGTTGAAAAAATATTCATGAAAAAAACAGCAACGAAAAGAATGGGGATAAAAATTGATTAAAAAAAACCAGAGGATGAAATTTGAATGAAAAAAGTAATTTTAAAAATGATCCCAAACAAAATAAATAACAATAAAATAAAAGGAAACAAATTTTAAAGGTTAAAAAAATTATAAGGGGTGAAATTGAAAAACATGTGTAATTTGATATATTATTTATAGATTAAAAAATGGTAGGGGTTAATAAAAAAATATTATAGAGAGCTAACCCAATATAAATAAATAGCAAATTATAAGAAAACAAAACCCAAAAATAAGAAAACATCAGCTTAAAAAAAAAAAACCAAGTAAACTCGAGCGAACCTCACAAACTTGGTCTAATCTCTAAAACTTACAACTTAAAAAATTTAAACTTGAGTTCAATTAAGAAGTTTAATTCTCAATAAATTTAATTTTGAAGGATGAGATCATTGACAAAATATTAATAAAAAAAATTTGCAAAATAAAAAAATAGCAACAAAAAATAAGGATAAAATTTGATAGAAATAAAAACAAAGGAGAAAGAAATTTGAAAAAAAATTGAAAAATGATCCCCCAAAAAAATAAATAACAATTAAAAAAATGATGATCTAAAAGAGTAAAATATCAAAAGGAGGTGAAATTAATATACGTTTGTAATTTGATATATTATTTATAAATTAAAAAAATAACAGGGGTGAAATTTAAAAAAAAAAAGATTATTAGGGACTAACCCAATAAAATTCAAATTGCAAAAAAAAACAAAAAAAAAAACAAAACAAAAAAGAAGAAGAAAACATCAGCTTAAAAATTAGTAATAAAAAAAGAGAGAGAAAAAAAACTAAGCAAATCTAGATGAATCTCCTAAATTGGATCTAATCTCTAAAAATCACACCCTGTGAAATCTTGAACCTCAATTAAATTAAAAAACTTAATTTTCAACCAGTTTAATTTTGAATTATGAAACTGGTGAAAAAATATCAATAAAAAACCTTGCAGAATAAAAAAAAAATAGCAACAAAAAAAGAATGAGGATAGAATTTGATAGAAAAAAAAATTGAAGGAAGATGAAATTTTAAATAAAAAAATCTTAAAAATGATCCCAAATAAAATAAATTACAATTAAAAGAATATGAACCAAGTTTAAAAGATTAAAAAAATTATAAGGGGTGAAATTAAAAAAAAACATTGAAACTCTATAAATTACCTGCATATTAAAAAATAATAAGCGATGAAATTAAAAACAAATTATAATTTAATAGATTATTTATAGATTAAAAAATGGTAATGTGAAATTGAAAAATATTTATAATTTTATAGTTTATTTTAAAATAAGAAAAATAGTAATCAAAATGACATGGATCAAATGTGAAGAAAAAAGAAATTGGAGTGGCTACTCTAAAATTTTTACAAAGGCGACGTAAAGTTCAAGGTGGAGAAAGAGAAGAAAAAGGAGAAAAAAATGGTCTCTAGTTCCAAACCAATGCTTCTGATACATCCATCGCACGATCATATAAAGAGCATCAAAATCTTTTAAATATCATCTTGGAAGGCAACATTTGATGACCAGATAGCCTCGTACGGGTTGCCTGAACAACATAGGGGTCATCCAAACGCTAAACAACCTTAAAATCTACAACAAAATCAATTTAAAAGGACAAAAAAAAAACTCTAATGGGAGAGCAATATTGTTTTTTTTTTCCCTTCAAGGACATCAAAATAATTACACTATTTCAAAAAAAAAGGGACAAAAACACCATTGAGTCAAAAAAATATTTTTTTTATTCTAATGCTAAAGTAATAATTTTATTGTGAAAAAAATAAAGAAATTGACAAGTCTAATCCTATATAATATGTTAAAAATAATTGTGTTATGATGTAAAGATAATCTTACCCCAGTTCCTAGTTAAATGGATTTTTTTTGTCTTGCCAGAACAATTTTGTAATTTAACTAATACAATGAATATTAATCTAAATCTGGGTGCACGGTGAATTTAATAGGAGAATTAGTTTTTTCTTTTTTAATATCTTGCAAAATTATTTCAAGTCCCACATCAAGTACTTGTTACATCAAGTACTTGTCTACAACACACAACTCGGCATTTACGTGGAAGCACTTTGCTCCATCCATTATTTTCCTGAAAATGTATAGATTTTAGCTCCCTATGAACCCTAGCTGGCTTTGAAGAGGAGTCGCTACCGTTCTTTGGACCAGTCCTTGAAAGCTATCTCACAACAAACAGCTCGAACCCTTTTCTGAAGATGCTAGCGTCCACCAATGTTTCCTCTCTACTGCCATTCTGATGCTTCATGAGCCTGACCTAATAACTAAGAGACAGCAAGATCGTATAATTTTCTAAATGTTTAATTTAGGAATATTATTAATTAAATCATAACCATATATTACACTTTTTTTAAAATAAGAAACCATATTTTACATGCTATGAAATTAATGGAAAGAAGCGTGTCGAAGTATTGTTTGGTTGTCGACTAATATTGACAAAGAACAACATACTGTTTCAAAGGCTTAATCAATCATGTACTAGTCTTTCTTGTCAATCTGAGATTCTAAGTAAAATGGCCTACCATCCCCCCTATGATTAATCTCTAAGTGTTTTGGAACAAGAGGTGGCATAATCTAGCTCATGATAAATATAAAATTAAAAAAAATTAAAAAAAAAAAAAAAACTTGCAGGGTTTATGATTAGATTCTCGATTTGGCTACTGGGATCCACATGTTATAATCCAAATCAAATAATTTCACCAACTTTTTTGTGACACGTTGTGTGTGGTGGCCGGGTGCTATCTCTGCCTAGGCAAACAAAGTCTTCATGTCTAAGGATTGTATGATTACATGTTGGATTTCAATTAAAAGTCTTTATACTAATCCTTTTTTCGTATCTTATTAGCCTTCTTTAATTTCTTTTTTTAAAAGTTAATTAATTTATCTAATCTTGTGGGATCATGCTTTTATATGCTTTTGAACGCAAACGCGCCTGCGCCGCAACCCCGAAGGTCACCCTGCTCAAGTTCAAACTATTGAAGAAATTTTACCCAGCAGCCTCCGAGCTAGGGCAGTTGTTTTCTTTTTTCTGTAGCCAAAGAAATCTACGCCCTCCTCGCTGGTAACTTTGTGTGAAACAGTTTTTCTTAAACTAGCTTAGCTGATATGAAAAAAAATGGGATAAATAGGAGATCCCAAGTTATGTTATTAATTGGGAGTAATGTAACCAGGGGCGAGACAGGGGGCTGACAGCCCCCTGCAAAGAAAAAAAATTTTCAGCCCCTCCCTTAATAATATTTATATTTTTAATCTAAATAATTAATATTTTAGCCCCTCTTAATTTAATTTTCTGGTTCCGCTCCTAAATAAAACCAATTAAAATTCAATAGGTTATGTTAGTATCTCTATTAATCTAAAAATTTAAATAATTATATGAGATATCAAAATATTATTTATATTATTTTTTAACATAATTCTTTAAATAGAAGCCCTTTAAAATTAAAATTTAAAATTTATGACTATTTGATTATCTAAACTATAATACCATATCAAAAATTTATAATAATCAAAAATTTTAAATTATTATATGAAATTATAAAATATAATTTATATTATTTTTAATACTCTTAGGTTCAGAAAATTTAATTTAATGTATTGTTCTGCTCAGAGGAACACAATCATTAAATGGTACTTCATCAAAAAAAAAATTAAAATCCTCAAAATTATAGCACAATCATTAAATGATACTTCATCAAAAAAAAATTAAAAAAATCCTCGAAGTTATAGCACAATCATTAAATGGTACTTCAATAAAAATAAAAAAAATCCTCAAAGCTATGGCACAATCATTAAATGGTACTTCATTTGTAATAGTGCAAGTTAATTTCAGATTTGTTTTTTTATTTTTATTTTTAATAAAGGGTTGTGCTATTGGTAGTAGGTAGCAGCGTAACTTTTTTGAAAATAATTAAAGATTAGGTTAACTGTAATAGCACAATCAATTAAAATTTAATGGATTGCACTGCTCCTCCTAGTAGTGTAACGAGTTGAATCACTCTATTTTCTCAATTTAATTTTCTCACTTGTGCTTCTCTACAAATTGTTTATCACCCCTGCTTCTTTCTTTTCAAAAAAATTAAGGGGGTTCCAGGGAGTGCATGTAATACATGAATATTATAGATGATCTAGGTCGTCACTGACAACATGGCATTTAAAAGGGGTAAAAATCCAATAAACATTCACATGAAGGGTTATGTCAGATGCCATTTCTGTGAGCTTCGACGAGCCCGATGCCACAAGAAAAAAGAAAGGGAACAAAGACAAGCATATCAAACATCTCCACATCAGGTAGAATTGCTAAAACTGATGTCTGTACTATGCTTCACTTAAATGGAACATGTGAAGTGCTTTTCGGGTAGTTTTTAATCTGCCACTAGGTAAAGAAACCAATACAAGACAACATGGTAGATACAAAACTAGGGCCTTAACATCATCTGCTTAGAAAGGGAGAGCGCATGCATGCCAAACATACAAGGCTGCTCTACTTTTGGAGTCTAGTTTATTGTTAACTTCTATATATCGATGACTTGCAAATATGCATGAAAGATCATGGAATAATTAAAATAGTACGGCATCAGTTGCATCTCCAAGCCATTAACATAATCCTTCAAGCACAGTTTAATTATCCTTGACAAACAAGAAATGTACAAGAACACAGCAAAGAAATTGTCGCCCTAGCTAGCATGGCTATATATATATATATATAGGTATCAGCTAATAGCATATGGATATCCACGTCTGATATATATAGTGTATATATATCCAATAGCCTTCCAGTACAAAATAGATTTTTCCTTGTTTGAAAGATTTCACAATTAAATAAAGAAGAAGCTTGAGATAGATTAATCAATACTATGCAAACATGGGTTTACTATTGATACATGTCCTCATAGGAACTTGCAGATATAACTGAATTCATAATTCCTAAATATTGCGATTGATGGCGATGCGTTCCAAATTATATTTATGGAAGAACCTTACATAGTTAACTATATAGAAGATTTTGTAGAATATTTATGATGTAAAGGGCCTTACTTTATTAAACTCTTAATCATTCAGGAAAAAAGGGTCACATGCATGCATGTCCTGTCATCCTAGCTAGTTGAATGGCTACTCGAGGCTTTCTCTATATATATATATATATATATATATATATATATATATATATATATATATATATATATATATATATATATATATCCCTCTTAAAGATTCCCTCTACCCCATGATGGATCATTTTGGACTTTTACTCTAGTTTCTACTTCATTTTCTTCCACCACGTAATTAAGAAGCTACATTCGTTGAGTTTTATGTAAATTATTCTCTTTAAGCTTTACTTTCATGAATGTGAAGAAACAGCATGGAACCAAAGAAACCAACATATATAGCATCCTATCTATATATAAGCTCAAAAGTCTAGACACGAACCAAGTAGATTTCGTCCATATAGAGACCCTTCTAACTTCTATTCCAGCTATTTTGAACTTTTTATGCGAGCCAGTGGGGAGGCAGAAGGAGGCCGCTGCCCCCACTTGCCCCAAATATTTGAAAAAAAGTTCCTTGTACCAGACAACTTCTGGTATTTTTTCTTCTTCTTTGAAGACTTTCAAGTCGGGGTTCCCAACCTTTCTTTGATTTCATGAATGAAATGTTTTTTTTTGCCACGCATAAATCATTTCAATTGGATAAAAAGGAATAAAATATTATGGAGTAAAATCTTTTGCTCTTATCATGTCCTAAATTATAACCATTTAATTTTAATTCAATAATTAAAATTTAATAAAGATGATAATCATGTTTCTGAAAAAACAGGAAAACCCCCCCTATCCTGCAACAAATCATCATTATATATAACCATAGTTTTTAAATACTTTTTTTGGGATTTTTGGGACTTTAGTAGCTTTTGTTTTTCGGTGCTTTTTTAAAAAATATTTGCTGTTTTTTTTTAGTGTTTTTTTTATGTCAAGAATAAAAAAAATCTGAATTTTAATATATTTTAAAATTAAAAATATTTTTTAAAAAATATCATGCACTATAATATTGATTAAAGATAAAGATACGAAGATCTTTTTATTCCAATCATTAAATAAAATCTATGTTTTATGGGCTTTTCTGACATCTGCACTAAAGTGATGCATTGATATTAATAATTGAAAGGTTTTAACCTTCATAATGAGCTTACACAATTACAGAAATTAAAACCATTCGATCGATTATAAAAATGAAACCTTCCATATGTTAACATTAACATGTCTCCGAGAACGTGTTAGAAAACCCATATTTAATTCTAATGATACCACCCAAATATGGAAATGAAATGCCCCATTGGCTTTATCTATTTTCTTCAATCCGTTTCACAGACAAAATATATGAAGAAGAAATCTAAAATCCAAGAAAGACAAGGGTAGTTTTCATATTTGATAGAAATGTGTGTGGTAAGTTTTAGAAAAATCTTGAATAAGTTTTGGCTCGTAGGGCATGACAAGCCTGTCCTAGGAGGAAGGATAGAACAAATGATTTAACCTGTCAATGCACAGGTGAAAAGAATGAGGGTGCTTTTGTGATGGTGACATCCACTAGGTGCAAATGTTTCAGCACAGTGAGCAGCACAGGCATGTTGTTTAAAAAATATCACAAGCAGTGGGTCGGACTCCTACACACGGATCTGTGCTTTTTTTAATTGTGCAACTCACTAACACAGATCCAAACCATGCAGGATACACCCACCAGCTAGAATCTATTAAATGTTCCTTCCATGCCCTTGTTCATGCTCTGGGATGATTTCCTCGCAATGGGTCGGACTCCTACACACGGATCTGTGCTTTTTTTAATTGTGCAACTCACTAACACAGATCCAAACCATGCAGGATACACCCACCAGCTAGAATCTATTAAATGTTCCTTCCATGACCTTGTTCATGCTCTGGGATGATTTCCTCGCAACTATCATTTAATTTGTGTCTGCTAAGATGCCCTAAAACTGCATGAAGTTGAAGGGTATGCATACAAAGTTACTACAGTGTGTCACCACGAGAACCCTTTATCTTTGGTCAAACCAAAGGTCCTATCAGCTTGGCAGATAGGAAATGACAAATTTTGGGATCCTGAGAAATATTCAACATCAACATTCTTTTCATTCACTATGGGAGCATGATCCTGCAGATCACCTATGTCTAGAGGGCTCGGCTTCATGTTGCCCACAGGGCAATGACTAAAAATAAACTGCTAATGATATGACATGAGAATATTGTGTTTAAAGAGTACTAAATTATGCATAGCCTAGTAAATTTTGGCACGTTAGAAATGTACAATTCAGATAACAGTAATTCAAATAATTCAATTGCTCTCTCATATTGTATTCTGCATAACAATGCGACAGTGGTTAAAGGGCAGCTCATCTGATTTTCATCACAATAAGGATAGTGAAGCCAAAGCTATCAGCGCATCAAGTTGTAAAATAGATGATGAGCAGACCTTGCACAGACCCATGCTACTGCATGAAGGTATATTGTATTAACTTGATTCAATTAATCATGGAAAAGTTACATCTTGAATAACATAACAGATGCAGAATAATAGGAAATAAGTAAAGACCTGGTGGAGAAGAAACTCTGCATCATCTAGAATTCAATTGTATGATGATGCAAGTGATTTCTCAATCCTTTTTCTTATTTTGTTGTCACTTTGAACCGGGGAGCAATTCCTACCCATCATCAGCAGAATATAACCGAAACAGAAAGCTGACAATTGAAAGATTCAGATTTCAGAGAACTAAACCTCATCCAAGATTGACATCATATGAATCCATATGGAATCGGTGAAGTCTGGAGTTTTAATCCTTTGAAACCCGAACAAGTAATCCAGTTGGTGTGTTGACAGTTTTAAGGTGACCTGAGCCAATCAGGTCACGAAGGTGAAATCTCATATCAAGCAGAGACAGTCGAAGACGCTTCTTCTCCAAACAGGCCAGCATCATTTCTTTATATCTCTGTCGGTTTATAAGAGATAAGAGCTCCTTCCTTCCCTGAATCAAGAGTGAGTAGTTATTAATAATACTTTTAAAGATAACAAATACCGATATAATAACCAGAATCTTTGATTTTCCTATAACCAGAAAACCAACAATCCTGATAATATAAATAAACTGTTTCTGTACCTGAGAAAGGCCCTTGAGCATTGAACCAATATTTGGAATTGCAAACCAGTACATGTTGGGATCAATCAGTTGGCGAGTCTAGCAGGTAAATATCCAAGTTAGATTGAACAGGAACATGAATCATCGAAAATGTTGGCAGAGAAACAACAAATAAAAAAGAATAAATAACAAGCAATAGAAATTCATAAAAACACATTTAAAAAGAAAAGATAATCAGCATTTGATTTAACCCACTACAAAAATAAGCAATATGGACTGCTTTGGTATAGCAAGCATATTTAAACTTTCAGAGTTATTCACCTTGCTGTCCCAAATAAGCAAGTGTGCTTAATCTATCACTGTGCACTAAACAGACACAAACCATGCACAGGGCATGATAGGATACATAAACCATTTATATGTCTGCATATGTGCAAGCATCCCAAATGGAAAAGTTCAGTCTCTGCCTACAGACTTGCGTGGATAGTAAAAGATCATGTTTGTCAAAGAACCATCTCACCCAAAAACTTAAGCTTTTAGGTGGGGCTCCAAGAATAGTTTTATATTACTCTCTAACACACCCTCTCAAGTGAAAACCTCTTAAGCTTGAAACTTGCAAAGGCTCACACTACTCTATGATTAATTTTTATTAATTAGAATGGAGTGGTGAGATTTAAATGTGTCACCGTTTGGTAGCAAAACACCGATACCATGTCAAAGAATCATCTCACCCAAAAGCTTAAGCTTTTAGGTGAGGTTCCAAAAATAGTTTTATATTATTCTCTAACAATGTTTACATCAGATTTAAAAGTACCCATTGGTACAACACTCAGTTGCATGATCAGGTCCCAATTTATCTAACAGCAATGGCCAAGCGAATTTCCAAATTTCAGCAGGGGTTCAGGAACAAAACCTTAAATTTATTAATGAATAATATTTTCAGTTCAAAAGTCGGCTGATTCTTTTGAATTGTTTAGCAATGTTTGGCATAGGGACTCCAATTACTTTCATTCATTCTTGCTCTTACTCACCCAGTCATCTAATCCCCCTTCCCTCTTTCCTCCGGGCAAAATGAGCTGAATTATATACCATTCTAACAGAAGTTGGAGGCAAATCTAAAGACCAGCTAATTGGATAACAGTTGAAGGTTTTGCTAAGTATAAGTTCAAAATCTGAACTCCCAGAAAAGATTCTAGCTTGTATATTCTCAGTTAACCAATAGATTTTATATGGGTTAGAAGATCTAGAGGCCAAGATCTAATAAAATTGTAACAACAAAGGTGTCAAAAGGGAATGATATGTCCAAAAAAAGCCTCTATCCACCAGTTTACTACCCAAGCATGTCATAACAGTACAACACCGAATTACCTTTCACACACTTTCTTCTGAACTCTGAAACTTTACTTCTTTAACCAACAACTATGCTTTACATCATCCATCACAGCACCTTGCTGTCCAGGATATGTCAATTGGCAGTGCTACTACAGTCCCATTGATTCCATTTGAACCTGGAATCCCAGGGAAGAAATCATCAAAACTGAAAATAAGTTGATCCCCATTGGAAGGAAGCTACAAGCTACCATTTTAATCTTGGTATATCGAACCCATATCATTCAGATGCACAGCCAAGCAATATTCTCACTCAAAATCCAACGATAACAAATATTCAAGTAATAAGGATCTTTATCAATGTTTTATTGGGCATGGCAACCAGCATTTTTTTGGGTGAACATTAAGGGTTTTTGTGCACACAAACCAAGCTGCCAGCCAGAAGCTCCAAATGGCTCCAATGGGGCTGATTGCCATTTCTTCCTTCATTTGTGTCCAGAACAAACCCAGTTTGACTAGGTACATTCACCAATAGGGAGTAAGATATTTCTAAAGGTAGAATAAAATGTGCATAGAATAATCTGCAATATCCTTAACCTAGCATAGCCACTCATTAATTCAAGCAAGTGCACAATGGAACAGATTATGAGAATTCAGAATTTACTTACAAGAAGACCAGCATTGATTAAAAGAGAGATGTGCTCGTCCTTCACCTTTCCACCATGTGACAAGAGTAAGCGCTGTTTCAAAGGGTTGCAAAATTGTGAGGACATGTGCTCGCACACACACATACATAACCAATGCTCTATAAGATATCTACAGCTACCAAATCTGAAGACAGTTGGGATTAAGGTCCTTGTTGAGTAATTAGGATTCAATGATTTATTGGTTCCGACTTCACTAATACCAAAGCAATGCAAATACTGAAATACAAGACAGAATGAAAATAAAAATATTATCATCATGCTAAATTATGTTTTTTTGAACATGATATTTGATTGCTGAGAGCTTAAAGGTAAGGAGGGTAATTTCTTATTTTCTTCATAGGCAGACATGACAGTAAATAAACAGCACAAGTAGATATCCATAGAGCTTACGAGCTCTTGATGGTCAATACTAGGATCCTGCTTGTTATCAATAACATGTGTTTTAAACCACTCAAAAACTTCAAGATTACGTTGCTTCTTTTCTTCCATTCTTTTCACAACACGATCTACCTGCACATAAAATAAAGAAAAGTGAAAATATATCAGTAGAGTGGCAGAATCTTAAAGTTATGTAATCATACACAGCACACAACAAACCAACAACACCGCACACACAAAACCTTAAAATCCAAAATTTCAAGCACATTCATTTCTAACCTGAAAAGTTGATTACTAAAACCTACAAATGCTTGTCAAGAAAAACACCAACATACACAGTTGTGTGATCGATCTAAATCACACACAGGTCAACAAATATAAGCAACCAACCTGGGTTAAATAATCATCCAAAAACATTATAGCATGGTCATCTTGTCCAGTATTAAGTTTGAAAACACGCAATACCTTCTCTCTCCTCAAGGACTGCAAACATATCATATCACATTGTCAGATGGTGCATTGTAAAAAGCATCTCATTCAACGAGGAAAAAAAAGCTAGATGTTTATCTCAAATTTTTTAATTAATAATGCTATCAACGTCATAACCAAGGGATTCGAGTATGCTGTTATCAATTAAATCAGACCTCTAATTCCCTATCGACTTGTGTTCTGTCCTTTACACTGCTGTACAATTGTGAATGTAAAATGAAAGGCTGAATCGACACCTGAAATCACAACCATTACTACATGATGTTAACAAAGCAGGGGGAAAATCACTGCGATGAGCATACGATTAATGACCGATAAACAGAGCCAAATCAACACGGTGACAAAACGATTACACAACAAGCCAAAAGCTCGAAGAAGAGTCAATTAACCTCCACAAGGTAAAAAACTAACAATCTACTTCATAATTTAAATAAAAAAAAAGCGAGGGGGGCGATTGACCTTGTCGATATGTGGAAACTGAGCTCGCATTATGCGAAGAGCCACCATTGTATCGCTAAACGTGAGACTGTCCACTTCATAAGAGGAAACCACAAAACTCGGTGAGTCAAAACTGATTTCGAAGGAGAAAATCATGAAGATATAAGGTAAGAAAGAAATATTTACCGAGTGAGAGAGTTTGATCGGTAGAGCTCGTTTCTTCAGCTTCGATCTCTTCTTTTTGTTGTTGTTCTTCTTCCCGAAGGCGTTTTCTATTTTTTGATGATTCTGCAACGGAATCCATTGATTTTTGTGCTGTGTTTGTGACTCGGGAGGTTGAAATTTTTAAAATTCACAATTGAGCAGGTAAGAATGGGAATCCCTAATTTTTTATTCAGCGCCGTCGTTTAACAGGTTCTATTCATTCGCGCCTCTTTTTTATTTTATTAACAAAAAAAAAACTAAATCCCTTTAAGAAAGTTAATGTATATACTATATAGACACAAATTACAATTTATTCTAATAATAAATAGTATAATTATAAATTTTTCATGAATAAAACACTAAAAGCTTTACCGTAAGATTATCTTTTCGACACAATTGGTTTTTTAAAATTATACGGGTTAGATTAATATTTTTATTTTATTTTGTATAGTAAAATTACTAATTTAATCCTAAAATAAAATAATTTAAAACCTACTATTTAATGATATTTTTATTTTATTATTATTTTTTTAAAATAATGTAAATATTTTAACGCTTAGAAAACAAGATCAATTTAACTCTTCTCAAAGGGTTTTATTCATTATTTTACATTATTTTTATTATATTTTTCATGAATACTAAAGGTATTATTGTTGATTATATTTATTAAATATAATTAAAAAAATCATGTTAGCATTTACATTGTACGCGCTAGTGTATGGACAGCCTCACGTTATTACAGTGAAGCGTGAGGGTTGTCAGGCCAAATGTTACCTTCTGAAACTATGTTTAAAAGATCTTAACGTCTCGGATCAGGTGAGATGATGCATGTGCAAAGAGTCGCGATATTTTAGCATTAGTGCCCATTTCTTTTTCCACCCTATCTTCTCTCTTCCCCACCTAAATTTTTACACTAGCCTTTTAAAAAATAAAAAAAACAACTCTTTAATTTGTTGGTATCTAGATTTTGTCCCTTTTTTTATTGTTATAATTTTGTTTTTTTGAATAATTTATTGAATGTAATCTTTATTTTTTTTATTTCTATTTGTTTTCCTTTTTTATTTCTTTCAAATGATGTTTTCCCAATTTTGTTTATATTATTACTTATCAAATATTGTTAGGCTTTTTTTTCATAAAAACATTCCCATGTAAAATAGTTTTCATTCAAAAAAAGTTTTACTTAAAACAAACACGTAAAAAAAACAAAAAAAAAGTTTTAAAAAATAAAAAAAAAAAACTCATAGTTGGTTGTCAATATTTTTCAAAATCAAACAGCGTGGTTTTTAAGAGGAAGAATACTTTTCAAGAATAAAAATAAATAAATTTAGTTTTTTAAGTGTCAATTACTTTTTTTTTCTTTTTACATAAGAGGACGAACTGTTAGTCTTCATAGAGAGAGAAATTCCTAACTCTGGTAGATTGATCCTAATGAGAAAAGAATTAGAGATCATTTGATATTGTTGTAGTTTTTTATTTTTATCAAATTATAGAGAAAAATAATATTTGGCTAGCTAAATAATTTTTGCTTTTTGTATTGGTCGATACATAATAATTATATTTCAAAACTTGGTTTTGTAAAAATTAAAATAATCTATTTTTACCTTTAAAAACTAGTTATTTATTTATTTATTTATTTTGCATATAATAATTATTTTATAATAGTTTTAATTTAAAAACTATTTTTTAAAACCACAATTAAAAACTTTTTTCTTGAAACTATTTTTTAAAAAATTTATAACACACCAAACAGATACTTAGAAGAGATCTTCAGGGGAAAATGATTGAGTTTTTTCATTTTTTATAATTAAATAAAAAACTTTTTTAAAAAAAGTTATAAGATTTATTTGTTTTTATGGTTGAGAAGTATTTTTGTAAAACAATTTGCTTTAAAATATTTTTTTATTTTTTAAAATTATTTTAATATACTGATATTAAAAAAAATTTTAAAATATATTATTGTAATATATTTTAAATAAAAAAATACTTTAAAAACCGTTCTCCCATAATATCAAACCATATGTTAAATTATTATATGGCAAAAGGGCCAAAAAATTGTAACGGAGACTGTCAGCCTGTCCGGGCCACCCCTGGCCGACCTAGATTCGTCCTTGGTCGAGATAAACCACGTCAGAGTTGAATAGTGCATGAATATTTGAGGTTTTTTTTTTTAAAAAAAAAAGAGAATTATTTATAATAAGTGTGAAATTGATAATGACATCCCGTTAATTATATAAAAACTCCACTCTTTAATAATAACCACAACTAAAATAATATAATGGCATGTTTGTTAGTGTGTTTTCAAGATTAGGTTCTAAAAATATGTTTATTTTTTAAAAAAAATTAAATTAATATTTTTAATAATTTTCATACATTGAATTTTTTTAAAAAAATAACTATTTCAATTAATTTCAAAATGAAAAAAAAAACACATTTAAAAACACATATGAAATAAAATATCAAAAACACATTTTAACTAACAAATACATTTATTTTGATAATGGAAGAAATACCATTATAAATTGATGGAATTACATTATCATCTTCCTAATAATTATGCAAATGATACCATTTAGCAGAAGGAAGTGACAAGCTATAAAATATTTTCAGTAGAAAGATTAGGAAAGATTTGAAGTGATAAACTTTAAAGAGATGAATTCTGATTATTTTTTTATATTCCTGGATAAATGAGCATATCTAGATTTTTAAAATAAATATCCTAATAAATATTCAAGATATTTAATATATATATATATATTAGATATTTATATTAGATATTTTATATTTTGAATATTTATAGATATATTTATGAAAATATGTATATTTTATAAACAATAATAAGGAATTAGGAAAACATACCGTTTCTTAAACGAGAAAGCTAAAAAATGAATAACAAATCTCAGCTTCAATGTTGATAATAGAATTATAAAGGTAGAAATAACTTGCCAAATATACCCTTAAATCCTCAACTTGACCATAGCAATGCCTTAAAGACTAACAGCTATAAGCCACTTGACAACTTGCTGCAACACACTCACTGCCGACATAAAGAAGAATACACACACACACATGTTATTTATTCTTAATATTTATCTATTTTTTAATTAATTATTTATATAAAAAATCAAAATTTTCAATTATCAAAACTCATGATTTACTAAAGTCGTTTTATTCCTAAAACTTTATTTATGATTATTAGTTAATTTAATAAGTTAAGGAGCTCTATTAAAATTTAATTAAAAAACATGTTTTTTATTTAAAAAATGCAATTGTTTTTAAATAAAACAAAACAGAAAGATGTCATTTTTTTATATAAAAAAAACTCCTTAAAACTTACCTAGCATCACATAAATTCTTTTTATTTTGATATATAAAATTATTAAATTACTTTTTCTATACATTGAAGAATCATCTCAATTTAATAGTTTTAGTTGTTATATAAAGTTCAAGATATGATTTTTATCAAATAAATAGGAGTGATGAGATTCAAACTCATAATTATTTTATTGTTAAAACTCTGATATAATGTAAAAAAATTATCTTAATTTAATAGTTTAATTTATTAAATATAGTTTAAAATATAATTTATATTATTTTTTAATATTAGATAAGTAACTTGCTCTTGTTCATAATCAAATCCGCTCTATTGTTAGATTTATAGCTTAAGAAGATGAAGGAATCAAAGATGATAAAAAAATAAAAATTTATTGAAATATAAAAGAAATTTTAAAAAATAAAAGTATTAATATTTAAATAAAAATAATAAAAAACTTTGAAAAAAATAAATTATATTTATAATAACATCGCATTCATACTCTGTTCTCAGATCCACTTACCATCCCCATTATCATCATATATTGACTCCATTGCTTGCATTTCAAGATCTACACTGTGCCATTTTCTCCCCCTCAGAGCACCATTCTCATCCTCAATTTCCCATCTCAAATTCAGTTGGTGAGTTTTCTTGTATCCTGTCAATTTTCCTCTCCACAAAAATCAACAAAGTTCGCAACTTTCTTCTTGATTCGAAGAAATTTTTCTGGGTCTGATGTGCTTACCAAGATTGCAACTTTCAAGTCTTGAAATTTTTTTACTTGTCAGGGTCTCTCAATCAATCTCTTTTAATGCTTAACCGTGTCAAATTATAGCTGGCAAGTAGTTATTGTCGGTGCATTTATTTTTATATTATTAGTAATATTATTGCCGTTATGTAATTAATGATCTTTGATTGAACTGGGTTTACTTGATTATTTAGTTTTAAGTCTGTCTCAGATCTATCTCTAGTTAATGCTATCCTCTTTCCTTTTTTTATTGAATTTATGGCCTACAGATATGGGATTTTGTTTTAGTTAATGTTTTTACATAGATTTCGCTAGTTATATATTAGCAATCCAGGATCTTTTTATTCATATATTATATATTGTGTTCTAGATATGATAAACATTTGCTTTCAGTTATGGATGATAAGTCCTAACTTAATTTTATTTTTGGAAACAAGGCTGGTGATGACAAGGAGCTTCAGGCAATCACTGGAGTGAATTAAACAACCTAGGTACTAGATTCGGCGCTGAACTTTTGCTCACGGTCCATCCATTACCTATTGTGAATATCCTGGAGAGGGAAATGAGCTTCTGATTTTAACCTTTAGTGAAAGTAGAAGGGATATTTTCATTTTCTGCTTCTGGTTGCGAAAGATGTCAAGGGGAAAAGGTGATGGGGATCAAAAGAAGCGGCTGGTAACTTGGATAGTGGTATTGGGTATCATTTGTGGTTGTGTTTACTTGTATTCTCGGAACAGTGGAACATCTGCTCTGGAATATGGAAGTAAATCTCTAAGGAAGTTGGGTTCTTCTTATTTGGGCGGAGATGATGATGGTGATGAAGCTTCCAGCAAATCCGGTGAAGAAGTGCAGGGTGATGTTATACTTAAAAGCATTCCGGTGAGCAATTTTAAGTTGAGCTAACGTTTTTATTTACTTGCACCAAGTTTCAAATCTTTGATTGTTAGTACCAATTGCACTAATACAAGCTGTGTTGTGTTTCTTTTATGATTTTTGCCAACATTGAAGGTTTGTGATGATCGCCACTCGGAGCTGATTCCTTGTCTAGACAGAAATCTCATATACCAGACAAGATTGAAGCTGGATTTGTCTTTGATGGAGCACTATGAAAGACATTGCCCAGTACCAGAAAGACGCTTCAATTGCTTGATCCCTCCTCCACCAGGGTACAAGGTAGGGTCTTTCTCAACTATAGTATAGTTCGTGGATATGTTGAAAAGTGGATTGTTTTTGTTGTGCAAAGTAAACCAATATAGTATTGATATGTGTTTTTGATTATTGATGGTTCAGGTCCCAATCAAGATATAGTATTGATATGTGTTTTTGATTATTGATGTTTCAGGTCCCAATCAAGTGGCCCAAAAGCAGAGATGAGGTCTGGAAAGTAAATATACCTCACACCCACCTGGCAAGTGAAAAATCTGATCAGAACTGGATGGTTGTCAAAGGTAACAAAATTTCATTCCCTGGAGGAGGAACACACTTCCATTACGGAGCTGATAAGTATATAGCCTCAATTGCAAATGTAAGTTAATAGTATTTCCCATGTAAATATGTGATTCTCAGACTCTCCAATTAATTTCAAGTTTGAAAGGCTGGTGATATGATATTTTTTGCTAGTGATTTTATACACTTAGCTTTCCAAACTATCCTGGTTTTTAATATTATTTATCTTTCTCGCTGGCAGATGCTAAACTTTTCAAATAACATTTTAAACAATGAAGGAAGGCTCCGGACAGTCCTCGATGTTGGTTGTGGAGTTGCAAGTTTTGGGGGATATCTGCTCTCTTCTGATATTATTTCAATGTCATTGGCACCAAACGATGTTCATCAAAACCAGATCCAGTTTGCCTTGGAGAGAGGAATTCCTGCATATCTTGGTGTTTTAGGGACTAAGAGACTTCCATACCCAAGTAGATCTTTTGAATTTGCACATTGTTCTCGCTGTAGGATTGATTGGCTTCAAAGGGACGGAATCCTTCTGCTCGAGCTAGATAGGTTGCTGAGACCAGGAGGCTATTTTGCCTACTCATCTCCTGAGGCCTATGCACAAGATGAGGAGGATCTGAGGATCTGGAGAGAAATGAGTGCCCTTGTGGAAAGAATGTGCTGGAAGATAGCTGCGAAAAGGAATCAAACTGTTATCTGGGTCAAGCCTCTAACAAACGACTGTTACAAGGAAAGAGAACCTGGTACTCAACCTCCTCTCTGCAAATCTGATGATGATCCAGATGCAGTGTGGGGTGTGCCAATGAAAGCTTGCATCACTCCTTACTCTGATCGTGAGTACTGTATACTCCTTTTAATTTTTTTCAGAGGACTTTCAATATTAGTGCTAGTAGTCTCATTACCATTATTTTCTAGCATGACCTTTGTATAGAAACAAATTAATTTTGGAAGATACAACAGCAATTTGCATATTTTACTTGCATCATCAATGCAAGCTCATGCAATTAGTATGATGCTTTACCTGCCCTTTTTGAGTTTTTATCGGCACAAACAATTAACATGTCAATATGCATTTGTTAAATTGTCTAATCTTTTAATGTCCATATACCACTGCTGAAAAAAAAAAACAAAAGAATTGTTGTTGAAGGCAGATGCTCCTTGCCTTGCATTTGTTTGATTTCTTGTTGCCCTCATTTGAGGCTTTACAAGGTGCTTTGCAAGCTACATGGAATTTGTGTTGGAAGTTAGAAATGCACTAAGTATTTTAATGATCTTATTAGAACAACATAAAGCAAAAGGGACTGGATTGGCTCCGTGGCCTGCTCGGTTGACTACTCCACCTCCTCGTCTTGCTGACTTTGGCTATTCTGCTGAAATGTTTGAAAAGGACACGGTGAGCTATTAGAAACTTTCAATCTGTTTGCGTTTATATATATGTTAGGAAGAAGCTGGTTTGTTACAGGATTGATATGTTGCAGGAAGTTTGGCAGCACAGGGTTGAGAATTATTGGAATCTTTTGAGCCCAAAGATTCAGCCTGATACACTGAGAAATTTGATGGACATGAAGGCAAACCTAGGGTCATTTGCAGCTGCCCTGAAGAGCAAAGACGTATGGGTTATGAATGTTGTGCCTGAAGATGGACCCAACACTCTCAAGATAATATATGATAGAGGCCTGATGGGCTCTGTGCACAGCTGGTGAGTTTGCAAAAATTTTCTAACATGTGACATTAGGAATATTCAAATTTGTCGAGGGTAAAATTTATGAAAAGAAACCAAACCTATCTGTGTTAGTAAAAATTCTTAAGATTTATTTTACTGATAAGTTTTATCAGAAACCAGAAGCAGAATTAGAGCTGCACCTGCTCTTAAGGTCATATATGTTTCTACAATAAATCCATCCTATGTGTTTTCATCAGATTTTAGAAATTTTCAGTCAATACCATTGTTCTAACCAGTTACCAGTTGGTTTGAAGGCAAAGAAAAAGAAAAGGATAGAAAGATATGATACAGCAGAAATTGTGATGCAAACCATCTCTGAGTAACCATTTCAAGTTCTACTTTGACTACACATAGGCTCTGTTAACTCTCTCATCAAGAAAATTCTTCTGGTGGTGGATTGATGTAATAACCATGGCAGATGTGGTACTTTCCAGGAGAGGAGAGCAAAAACATAGTGGAATTGCTGATTGTATTTTCTTGTTCATACACGGGCTAAAATGATTTTTTTTCCACTGACAGGTGTGAATCCTACTCGACCTACCCACGAACTTATGATTTACTGCATGCCTGGACTGTCTTCTCCGACATCGCAAAGAAAGATTGCAGTGCTGTGGATCTGTTAATTGAGATGGACCGCATCTTGAGACCCACAGGCTTCATTATTATCCGTGACAATCCATCAGTAGTGGAATTCGTAAAGAAACATATGTCAGCACTGCATTGGGAGGCAGTGGCTACAGGTGATGCTGAGGAAAACGAGCAAGGTGAGGATGAGGTGGTGTTCATCGTCCAAAAGAAGATGTGGCTAACAAGCAAAAGTTTCAGTGTCACTGAATAAAACAGCCGGATTTCCATGCTCTCGCCCTTTTACCTGAACATTGCAGGGCTTAAGGTAGCCGTGGTTTATATGATTTTGTAGCATTTGATGTTGAGTTTATTTCTTCTTGAGCAATCTTATATGAAAGCAGAAGTTTTATCCATTTTATTTCTTGTGTTATTTCATTATAAATCCAAATTGTTAGTTTGATTAGCTGACAATTGATTGAATTAAATCAAATCAAGGCTGCTATAGGAATTATGGAAACTGATCCTCTCATTATTTTATAGGAGTCTCCCGAGAGATGATTGTATTTTGCATTAGTTTGAAATGTTATTTTGAGTGTTGATATGTCTATTACCTACCCCATCAAATCTTACCATGTAAATGCTTCCATAGCTTTATTACTCGGTGAAAGAACACACCCCATATTTTGGAAGGCCCATATTTTGGAAGGCGCTACAGAACAGGAATTTCCTTTTCTGCTGAAAGTGGAAGCTCCATGAATGTGAACTGTTGCATGGATAATCAGATTCAGAACCTTTTGGCTATTTTGTTACTGAGAATGTCAAGCCCCCCATGTTTCTAGCATGTATTATTCATTTTCACGAATATATTCTTTTCTATTAAATTTTTAACTGAATCTTCAACTCAACTACCCCTCGCCCCCTTGTAAAAATACGAGGTTGATGTTGTGATAGAAGCAAAATGGTTGACCTGGGGTGGCCGGTAAGTTAAATCTAATTTACTTTTTCTTTTTTAAAAAAAGGGGTTAAAATGATATTTTGATTTTTTTTCAAAGACAACGGATTTTTAGCTAGGTTATTTGTGGCCAACTAGATTCCCCCTGGCTAGATTCTACATTTGACCAAACCCAGTTAACATCCTTCCCTTCTAGATCCCCCCTGGCGAGACAACTCATGTTCATCCTTTTTTGCACTTGATAACCACAAACAACTAGCTTTTCCAGAAAATTCTATGTTGAGTAAGTATCTCTGTTTTTTTTTCTTTTATATATTGAATTAAATGGATGTTTTCTCAATAAAAAACGCCATTGTTTTAATTTATTAATTCCATTTATTTAATTCCTTCCATGCTCTCTCCACTTTTATCCCGTCCGGGCACCTGGCATCAAATACTCAAATAATTTCTATTAAGATCCATCAAGTTCTTGACTTGCCTTGCAAGATCCAAACCTGTCAACGTTCTCGTCACAAATAGAGAGTGCAGAAAGAGGGAGGGCAGCAGCATTGCCATTTTCATATCTGTACTGCTTTTGTTAGTATACAATTATGCATGGAATGGATCAGTCATAGGGTTTGCAGCTTTCCTTTCCTTTCGTTTATTATTATTATTATTAATTATTTTTTTTAATCTGGGTTTGATGCTGTGGTTGCAATAATTAAATAAAGAGACGAGTTTTCAAGTGGTGGGATTTCAGTGATGTGGGTCTTTTTAGTCAATCTCTTTCAATGCTTAATGAATCACGTTATAGCTGGCAGCTGGCAACTTGCAACTCGCTGTTTGTCGGTGCTTTACTTTTGATATTATAATTATAGCAATAACTAAAGCATGTGGGGGCAATCACCATAGGTTTCCTCACGCTACATGTCTCTTTCTTTTCTTTTTAAATTATGATTTTTTAAAAAATTATTTTTATCAATTTTTTATTTTATTTTATCATTCTATAGAGTTAATATAATTTGCGGATTAGTTTTGGTAATTTAAGTTGATTTAGGGGTTTGCTAAGGTAATTTAAGTTATCTCAAGTGCATTAGTTTATGAGTTTGGTGGAGTTTCTCTTTTTTTTCCTTTCGTTTTTTAATTGAATTTGGTTTTTTTATAGCTTATTTTTTATATATAATTAAAAACATAATTTTAGAGAAAAATCATATTATTAAATTTTATAAAGTAACAAACATTAAATGGTATTTAAAGAGTATGGGGAAACTATTATTCACCCAACACCCATTGCACTATGGATTACAATAGTAATCCAAAGTAGTTTGCTTTTTTTTTTTAATTTTTGTTATGATTTTTTTTTCAAATTTGTTTTTGTCGATTTTATTTTTTAAAATTGAAATTGTTGAGAATTTAGCTTCGTAATTTGCTTTTTTTAATTTTAACTTTATATGAAGTTAACATTGTTTACGAATTGAACTTAACTTCTTAACTTTTTTTTAGTTTTTTTCTCATATAATTAAAAAAATAGTTTTACAGAAAAGTCATGTTATTAAACTTTATAAAGTAACAAAAATTAAAGGATATGAAGAAACCATATTTTACCACCACGCATTGCACTATGAATGATAATAGTAATCCACAATGTTTTACTTTCTTTCCTTTTGTTTTTGTTTTTGAATTTTTGTTACGTTTTTTTTCAAATTTATTTTTTGTTGATTTTATCTTTTAATATTAAAATGGTTGAGAATTTGACTTTATAATTTTTTTTTATTTATTTTACTTTTCTATAAGGTTAGCATGGTTTTGCGGATTTGGTAAGGTAACTTGGGTTGCCTTGGTTTATGAATTTAGTGTAGTGTCTTTTTTTTTTAATTGAACTTGATTTTTTCATCGTCTATTTTTTATTATCTAGTTAAAAAAAATAGTTTTAGAGAAAAATTATGTTATTAAATTTTATATAGTCTATGGACCTATTTACATATTTGGTTGAATGACTTGGTTTACGGGGCCTAGCAAGTTTAACTCTTTTTTTAATTAGTCCTTTTCATTCCATCCTTGGATACTGAGTTAATTAGAAATTTAGCTTCATAATTAGTTTTGTTTTGTTTTTTATGAGGTTTTTGTGATCTAAAAAAAAATCCCCATATTGGGTTGGTGTTTGATTTTGTAATCATCAATTTTTATTATCATATAGTTAAATAAAAAATTAGTTTTTTAAAAAAAATTATAATTTCAATGGAGTCCATAACCCAATTCACAGGCATGACGTATTAGCCTGGCATACCCGATTCATATGTTTGACGAGTTTACCCAGCGATAGGATATATTTTTTTTGTCTTGTAATTGTTTTTAAATTATTGTTTTTTCGATTTCATCTTTTAATATTGAATTAGTTAGGAAATAGACTCTATTATGAATTTTTATTTGTTTTTTATAGGGATAATTTTCTCAATTAAATGTCTACTTTTAGATTGGTGTTTAATTTTATGAGCATCTATTTTTATCATATAATTAAATAAAATAATTTATAAAAAAATTTATTAAACTCAATAAAATTCATTACTCAAGTTATTCATGAGTCAAGTTGTAAGAGAACTAAGATTGATCGAATATATGTTACTGTGAAGCTTATATCTACCACTGTGCACAACTGGCACGTTGGAAATGTTATTAACGAGGTTATATCTGAAATCCTGAATAGACTGTCTGCTTTTGGGGTAAAAATATGTGAGCAGAGAGACCGAATATGTGGATTTTGGTAAAAGCTAAAAAAATTTCTCTCTTGATATGGCCTATCAGGAATTAAACAAAGCACTGCAAGGAATCAATTCCAATGTTTTTTCAATGTATTCACCGATTTGTTATGATGGGAGTAATTTTATGTTCCTCTTCTGCTGATACACCCTGTTCTTTAAAGAAGAAGAAGAAGAAGAAATGGCGCAGGAGAAGCTGCGATGCAACCTCATGCACGAGAACTTCTTGTCTTACAAACATCATAGCCTCTGAAACCTCAATCTGTAAAACTCTTTCGGTGCTTCGATTGTTGTCAGCTCAGAACAGTACTTCTCTTTCTTCTTCTTTTTTAACGCTACTGACAAAACTAAAATAGGAAATAAGGAAACAGCACCCTACTAAAATAGGCTGTTGCTTCACTTTGCTCTGCTCTAACGTTGATGTCTACTGAGCTCAGCCATGAAAATTTGGTCTCATATACAGGCCATGATTTTTTAAATATCTTGGTAAACTGGGGAAGGGGCTTGACATCACAGTTTATTCTTGCATTTAAAACTGTGATTAAATGAGTTTTGTAAATACATTTAACTTTATAAACATTAAATTAGTATTTTTTTTAAATGTTTTCTCATCATTTTAATGTGATAATATCAAATAAATATATATTATTTTTATTATTTTCAAGGAAAAAATAATTTCAAAAACACTATATTTATTATTTAACAAGCTTCTCATCCAACTTCCATTTAGATCAACCTAATAGAGGTTTAATAGGTCAATCTAATAACCTGCATTTTATTTTTAAACCGATATCATTTCAGTTTTTTTTTTTTTTTAAATCATGACCTGCTAATCTTAAAACTTATTTGCTTTCCCGCTATAAAAATATTTTTTAAAAAAAATTAATATTTTTTTAAATTTTTCTTTACTTTAAATTAATATATATTTTTAATATTTTCATACCATTTTAATATTGTAATATAAAAAATAATTTTTAAAAAATAAAATAAAAAATAATTTTAACAAAAAAACTATTTAAAAAATAACAACACTCCCGAATACCCTCCACCACAACCCAGGCTTGAGCCAAGTCAATCCCTAGTTACTAGCTCTTATAACTATCATTGAAAATCACCACAAAAATATCAGATGGAATTGTGACACCGCACATGACCACAGGTGGTCGTTCAAACTGAAATAAAGGATTATATTACCAGAATCTAAACAAAGGGATTTTATTCATCCACTTAGGAAACTCTGAAAAAGGCAAATCTTTTATCTTGGAAATATTCATCATGGCTGAACTAAGTAAACGCTGTTAACAAACCAGCTGTCGGACCACCAATGGAAAGACAGTGAGGTGTGGTTCAAGCAGTGAAAGGAGAGAAACCCAAAACATAGATAAACCCTATTTCATTGCATGCCCAAGTCTTAACAGGTATAACATACTCAATAGTTTACATCCCCTACAAAATTGGGTCAATGTCTAACTGTTTTGAAACAGAAAATTCTCTCCTACTCAGGCAGATTTCAACTTGGATGATGATGAGGCCAGGTGAGAGAGGATTCTGTGTCCAACAAACATCAGGAAAGCTCCCAGGAAACCAAGTGCTTTCAGTGTTGTGAATAGATCCAACTGCTCAAATTAAAAAAAGAAAAAAGAAGGGTAAATTCCTCTTAACACCACAAATACCCTAGCAATCCAAATTTTCTCATTGAATAGAAGCAAAACAAAAGAGCACGATTCCACTAATATCCTAGCAAACAATCGAAAGCTGCATATCAAACATGGGTGAATACAAGCCCTGGAAATCTTGCAGGAATCACAAATTTAACAAAATAGAGGTGAACAAAAAGAACGAAGTGGGAAACTGACCTTCAGCCAGAAAAGCACGTAGAGCAACAAAACTGCTGCGATGCCAAGATGGAAGAGGGCAGCGAAGATGGCGGGAACAGATGAGGAAGGGAAGTTCTTCAAGTTCACCCCTAAACGCAATAGCTGTCAAAAGGAAAAGGCATGTTAACATATGCCACTCATTCCCATTCCCTATGTTGTCCCTATTTGTAGAGAAGAGATGATGACACGAGAAAACTAGGCAGAAAGAATGACATAGAGCACTTGAAATCCTGACTATGTCGATTAATGCAATGTGCAATACCACTTCCTGTCCTAATAAAAAGAAAGGGGTAGTCTAAACTCCTGAGGTCACTTGGCAAGTTCCACCAATAAGATTTTACCCCAACAAGTTCAGCTAAGCAATTTCAACCAGAAACTTCAATCAAACACATGTACGCTAGCAGTGTCTACATTAACACAGATCAAAAGATCTTTCCAACATTAGCATTCAAATCCATAGACAAACCTTGATAATACTAGAAGTACTATAAGGGGCATCCAAAGGCGAGACAATTTAGAAAGAGCCAATGAATTATAATGCTAACTAGGAAGTTCAATTTCAATCAATTCCAGACATCATTGACCTCAAAAGAGAGAAATAATGTTAATGCTCAAGTTTTCAGAATTTCTGACATATATAATATAATACTCACCCCAAGTAAGAATCCAAGAAATGGCAAAAGTGTAAGACCCAAGAAAGTAAGAGAAAGCCCCTTAGGTGGAAGCTTTTCAGGAACCCTGAAGATGTGAGCTATCTCTGCTTTAGGACCATATATCAAGTTTGGATCAAGAGGCTGAGCTGGAGGCTGTGGTGCCTTCTCAGGTGCTTCGGGTAGATCCAGGTCAATGTGACCAACAGCCTTTAAGAAAGAGTTCTCCTGAAAAAGAGAAACAAAACAAATTGTATCATGCTCATGTTGTATAACCCATACAAAAATTAAAACCTTTGAAAGCAAAATCAAGCCTACCATAACAGCATCACCCACAGTGAGTTGAACATTATATCTCCCTGATAAATAGAAAAATTTCTCAACCAGTCCAAGGAAATCCTGCAAGACATTGCCAAATATGAGGAAAATAACAAAAGTTCAGAAGAAACAGAATATGGATGGTTGAATGATATGTTCTAGGGAGTCTGTTTCCAAGCAATCAGCAGTGATGCACAGCAGGAGCATTTGAAAAGGTAGTAACAAATATTGGCATGTGCATAAACATTATAATGTCCAGCAAGAGAGGCTTAAACTGACTGCCACTCAAACTACTTCAGCTGGAGGTTTATTCATTTGACATAACATAAAGAGCCATTTTCATGGTGCACCTTAAAACAATACATGATTGTTAAGCAAATATTGAACAGTAATTTCATTGAAAAAATATTCAGTTTTATTTTTAGTAGATATTCAATAGCGTGCAATGTCTCTGGACGAGTATTCAAGTCCTGATTCATAAATCTTAATTTATTCAGTCTATAATTACCATGTGATAACAAAATTAACTTTATTTCAAGTAAGAGGAAAATTGGTCTGCAATACACAAATTTAAGATGGAAAATGAATTGCTAAGAACCAAGTTAATTGATTGTTGACAATAGTCAACCCAGCCAAATTTGAATTCAATGATAAATCCAAAAGTCAACATTTGGGCATATTTGATAGATTTTGTTCTTAACTATAAAGTTGCAAAAAACCCATCCATGAGTGAGGAACAAGGGGGAGCAAAACATTGCAGAAGGAACTTACCAGAATAATCTCAAACTCTTTTCCAGAGCTCCCCATCAAAAAGATATGCTCAACCTTAGTCTCATGCGTCAATTTTAGAATTGCCTGGTAGCCAAAAAACTCTGAATAACTGAATCACAGATATAACAATTCTAGAGGAAGACAGGCAGAATTACAAACCTGATGTGGCTTAAATGCATGGCCGAGAGGAGTAGACAACTGGAAAGAGAGGCGCAGCTTCTGAAGGTGGTTTGCAGATAATGATACAGTATTATCTCCAGCTAAATCTATCCTGCATGGATCCATAACTAGAATCATACTCAAACTCAAGTCATAAAGTTCAAACTCGGTAAAGCAGAGCTGAGTATTGTAAATAAATATTTAAACACATCCCAAAAATGGTCACAATGACAAGCATCCAACATGGCATCAGTTAATAAACACCCAGTTTTGGAACTGGGAAATGTTAAAAACATACTTCTTCTTGGTTTCTATGCTCCCAAGATCACTATCAAGCACTGCAATTTCTGCAGTGTCAACTTCGATAACTCCAGTCACAAATATTGGAATCCGAGTTTGGCCTCCAGTGGCATATAAGTTTTTGTGGTCTGAATCATGAAGCACCGTCTGCAAGAATTTGGGCTTGTCATATATGGATGTAAAGAAAGATGAAAGGCAGCATTTATGCATCAAAGAAAACAAGGATACCTCAAAAACAAAAGTGTATTTTCCAACATCAACACTCTTTGGCAAAGCATCCAAGGTATAGACAGCGTTTTCAGGGTCAAACTTGAGTTCCTATATCACACAATTATTATTGGTCATCCAGAAAATCACCAAATTGACTGGGCAGGCTACAATACCCAAAAGGTAGACAAAAGAATCGAAATGCACTCAACAAGGTAAAAAATGCAGAAAAAGGTGTACCTGACTCTCAGTTAACAAAGTATCCTTTGAACCAGATCTGAAAACTCGTAGAAGATTCACTGTCAACGGAGGTGGATTTGAACCAAGCACGGTATTCACCTTAACCTGGTTAGATTTACATGGAAAGTCAATTTAAATAAAATTGCGTAAAAGGAAAAGGTTCAAGGTGTGCAGAAACTTCGCAGTCATGCAAATCCCAGGAAATGTATAGGATGAGAATAATATCATTAATAATTTTAGCTTATTCCCAAAATAGCCAGAATACAGCAAGAAACAAGATGAAGGAAGTAATATGTAATCAAGCAAATATGAGATAACCAAAAAAGTTTAAGAACTTGCATGCACACGAGTGCACATATAGACACAAACACAAAAAAAAATACTTATCATGCACACAGCAACACACCTTAAGTGCATCCTTCTTAGTCAATGAAAGCACTGTAGCCGGAAGTGATAGAATCAGTGGAATGGAAACCCTGCACCAGAAACCAAAACTGTAATAATTAGAAAAAAAAAAAAAAAAAACAATAAGGAAGTTACTTGCAAACTTCTTCAGTAAATTCAGCACTTGATATTAAACCATTTAGCCTCATCAGTTATCCTACTTGTTGCTTTTCTCAACTAAAAGAGAACAAGGAAAACATATAAAACTGAGGAACAGTAGCACCCAAACACAGCAAAATAACCACAATGTTCAAGTATATAAAAGTGCCTTAAATTTTTTCTTTAAGGACAAACGTCTGCTCCTAGCTGCAAAAGACAGCCAGCAGCTAATGAAACAAACTTTAAAAGTTTTTCATGAAAACAATACATTTTCTTCTAGCACCAAACTGATGCTCTCATTTTGAAAAATACACTAATGAAAAAGGATTATTCCATAAAATCTTCTTTTTTCTGGAACTGCTGTCACTGGAAATTTGTTTTCTTTTAAAAGACCAATCACATATTACAGAGTTCTTTATATCAGGAAAACAACTATCAAAATGAGTTTTACATAACATAAATATAAAATGAAAAACGATAATCATAGTGAACTAAGTAAAGAACACACTCACGTATTGCTCTCTAGGAAAGCCAGGGAATCTACTTGGTTGAACAAGTCTTTGGCATCGCCTGGAATTCCAATGGCAAGGAAAAATTTTGCCAAACCCAATATTTTGCCACTTGGAAGCTGAAAATCAAAAAAGAATAAAGCAAGCAAAGAAAGGAGCATTAAACTCTTTTTGTGATAGAGAATTACTGGTACAAAGACCAGCAACACCAACAAACCTAACTCACATTCAAGTTTCCTGAAGTCACAGCTGCAAATGCTGTCAGTCCTCTAACAACAGAGGATGTAGTTGAGAGAGCACCTTGATGTTCACGTGCACCAACCAGCTTCTCATCAAAGTAAAAGGCCCCATCATCTGCAATAAAGAGTTGCAGCTAACTAAGTAAGTTCTGGAATAGCATAAAATAGCAGCTGGCAGCTAGGTGAATGGAGCATGGCCTACATGTAAAGCTGGTGAAGTTTTCATGTTTGAAAGGATTTAATTTTTGCCAAATTAACTCTAAGACATGATAGATTACCAAACTGTTTCTTGACGACTTCATATCAGTAGAATTAAAAGTTCTGGCATAAGCAAGATAAACACAATTGCCACCATACGAAGAAACCATACTAAGAAATTGTTTCGGTTCATAAGCACCAAAAAATTATAATGTACCAGAGAGAGAGAGAGAGAGAGAGATGCATACCATACTTCTCAATGCTGTCAAACAGCTTCAATATATCATTTTTAGTTGTGCTGATCTGCCCATGGTAAGCAAATGTAAGAAACAACATATTACAATGAACACCACAAGACAGCAGCAACAAGTATATTGGAAGATACCATATATTATACAATAGAAACAAAAACCCCCTCATCATAACCAGAAAAATTGTTAATATAAGTTTATACAATTAGATAAGCCAACAAGGGAAAAGTAGATTACATAGCATAAAAGAAAGTTCTATGCAATGGGAAATTGTAGCTATGTTTCTAAAAGGAAATGCTATATCAAAATCTGGATAGGCTAAGCTATGGGTGCATTTTCAAAATGCAGGATATATAGCAGACATAAATCTGCTACATAACCTGAAGCACTAGCAATAAAGAAACTAATATAGACCACGCACAAACTTGAAAAATAAAATAAAGAGGAAAAATACGGCTCAGAAAAAGAATGTAGACTAAAAATCACCAATAAGCATATGCTTTAAGAAAAAAACAATTATATAACCTATTTCACCTACAATCACTAATTATGGAGTAACATAAAATCACCAGATACCAACATGTTTGATGCTGATAATGAAATAAACAGGAAGTGTCCTTATTCTAAATATAAGAGAAACATTGGTGATAGTTTCTGGATCAAGAAAAAACTAAAAGTTCTATTGGGGCAAAGTCAGTAAAACTTCCAAATTACCAGAGATTGATCTATCTCGGAATATGATAATGAGACAATACCAGCAAGTGCTTCAAGTGCTAGACCTGAAAAGAAACATGATCAAGCAATTGGATATAAGCCAATGTAGGTGGAAGAATTAGCATGGCTTAGAGTGCTAATTTCAGCAATACAGCACAATTTACGCATTTAATGTAAAATATGATACACTCTCCATTCAATTCTTTCCTTCCCATTTTCAGGATGTTCCAAACTCCTTGCCCATTACTATTTCTAAGCACATATCCTTAGTTATGTCCACAAATTTATGCTTAGATAATTATAAAAACAAAACTGGAGCAAGTATTTATGTGGTTTCCAAGTGTTAATGTGATAATTGCATATCCCCTTGCAAGAAAAACATAGAATATATATGACAGGGCACGGGCGCTAGAAAAGTCATTGTGGTGTACAAAACACTTATAGAACATACCAGCAGCAAAGGCACTAGACTCGGGATTATTAGAATTATAGCGCCATCTTCCATCACTCTGGCTCAGAGCCTGCCAATAATTAGCAAGTCAACCATTACATGTGCTGAAAATTGTATTTGAAGTAGGAACAGAAAATTCAAACCAAACGCCAACCAAAACATTGTGAAATAAACTTCTAAGCAGACCAGTGCTGGACCTACACACCCACCAACTCTGACCACATCAGCAACTAGTCCCAAAAGGGCCCTGCTCAATGTGGGAGAGTTCCTGGCAGGGGCGGTCCACTAATGAGTTATTTTTTTCACACTCATACAACAGTCCACTGTCAAGTTCAAATCTTCACTCTAACAATAACTCCAAGCAATAATAAACCTTGATGGACTGAAAAACTCCTTCAGCATCAGCAAGATAAAGATCATCTTTGGTAGTTTGACCCTGCATTGAGAAAAATATCAGCTTCAAGCTTTAGTAAAAAACTGGCAAGGCTTATGCTACATGACAACAGCTTGAAAATCGTATTCTCTGTCAGGAAGTTGAGTAAATAAATAACTAGCAATTAACACTGCTGAAATTTCATGATTTCAGACAAAATCTGCTTACAAAAGTTTCAACCTAAAACTTATCACTAATTACCTCTCCCTTGCATTGTAGAAAGAAAAGAATAATTCCCAAATTAACAAATGCATAAAAAATGAGAATCAAGCTCGAAACCCATAACATCTAAAGGTGTTTATATATATTAATTACCTTGATAAGAGCTAAACCTCCCACAGAATAGTAGAAATCAAGCAAAGCACTAGCACCACTGACAGCAGCTTGTAGCCTTGAAGCAACACCCTTTAAGAGAGAAATTAACCCATCATCACACATTGTTAGCAAGTTGTGACATAAAGTTAATATCTTTGAAAAAAAAAAAAAAAAACAGCACAGAACAAACGATACCTCAAAAACATCCTCTTTGATGTCACACTTTAATATTCCGTTGACTTTTAAGGCGTAGAATAAATCCTTCAAAGTAGAAGACGACGACCCAAGGATTTCCGATACAGACTGGCAAGCAGCTGTGCTGATATCAGACCTTTTATCAATTCCTAGAACCTCAAACGTTCTAAGTTCCTCGTATGTTTCTTGTACGCTGGTAGCACACACAACATCTAGTCAGATCACTCTTTCTTGCTTAGGCCGACACGAAAATGTAAACGAACACAGGCTAGTGCAAACACCAACAAGGATTACCACAAGAGACAACTTTTACCATTCTCTCATCATCCAAACAGGCATAACAACCAATTTCAGTTCTATAGACTAACCAGATCTCATACAGCAAATGAACAAAGGAAAGCTTAAATTCAGTAATTAGTAAAATTTTGATATCTCATGAAAATCAAATCCTGTTCCTCTAATTAATCAACAAAATAAGAAATTGAGAGGATTAAAGGGGTTTTTGAAAACCTGGGAAAAGATCCACCCAGAGGATTGAAGAGCTCTAAAGCAGCAGATCGGTGTGTATCGGAGATCGGTTGAAAGATATAAGAAGCGAGGGCGGATGAGTAGATCAATGCCGCAGCGATCAGAACCAGAAATCCTCCAAGATTTCTTGCCATTTTTGTGCAATAAAAATTAAACGAAAGCTGCGTATAAAAGAAATAAATTGTGTTACAGAGACATTGACACTCGCGTCTGTGTATAAAAATCTTAAGCGGTTTGAGTCTGCGGGTGCGTGGACTGTGAAAGTCACCGCCCTCTCTTCTCTCCTCTCTTCGAGCCTGGACTCTCTCAGTCGGGACTGGAGACCTTTATTTCTTCACTTGGTTCCGAAAGTGCCCATGAAGATCTCATGAATACCCGTTATGTACACAGTGTTGAGTAGATGTGGCGTATCAAGTGTTGCCACCTGCCTGACCTCCTCCAATCAGAGGGCGTTGTATGGCAAGATGAGTCGCCATTGGTGGGTGGCCTTCGGGCGTTTTGGGTATTCAATTAACCTGAAAGTAGCCCAGTGCAAAGCCTAGGAGAGAAAAAAGAGATCGAGATAATTTTTCGGAGAAGGCCCAAAGAAAGAGGCGTGGGACTGCTGGGGCTACTAAAAGTATTTTTGGATTAAAAATGATTATGTTTTTCTAATGTTTTTTTTATAATTTTGATTTGTATATATTTTTAAATAAAAAATTATTTTATATTATAATCTCAAACATTATAAAACGAACTCAGTTAATATTTTAAATCATTAATCAATATCACATATTTATGGATCAAATCACGTAACAAGTGAATAATAATTATTAAACCAATTCAATTCAGGTATTGTCAAATCATGTAACCAGTGAATAACTTGGTTGGGTGAACATTTGATATTGTATTTCTATCAGTATTTATGCAGTGTTTAACTCTGCCGGTAGAAAGTGTATATGAAAAATTTAATTTTTTTTATTTTTTTATTTTAAATTAATATATTTTTAATATTTTTTAAACGATATAATAATATTAAAAATAATTTTAAAAAAATAAAAAAAATATTATTTTAATATATTTAATAATAAAAAACACTTTAAAAACAACCATTATCACACTTTTAAAAAGATTAGTTTTCAAAGCATTTTTTAAAAATAAATATTAAGTTAATGTTTTAAAATAATGTTATTTTAATATATTTTTAAATAATAAATATTATTAAAAAACATGTTGCGGTGGAATATCAAAATAAATCTTCTATCAACTTCTCATGGAGGAAGTAAAACTAATTGCCGCTGCTCCCGAAATTCGGTTTTTAATACACTACAAAACCCACCATGCATTGAAAAGGTGAAGTCTGGGGCATTGACACAAGCTTAGGCGGCCATGGGAAATCTAGTCGGTTAAAATAATATTTTTTTAATTTTAAAAAATTATTTTTAAATTATTATATTAAAACAATTCAAAAACATAATTTTTTTTTAAAAAAATCTTAACATCCAATTTCAACAGCAAGTAATAATTTATATTTTTTCAAAATATTTTCTACTTATAAAAAAATAATTTTTAAATACACGGTTCACAAGCACCCAAAAACATGCAGTTTCAACCGCAAATGAAAACACAAAAAGCCCATTAATAAGAAAAAAAAGCACGTCATTGCCTTGGTGAGAAAGAAATATTTTGAAAGAGGTTTATAGATAGTGAAAACTTAGAAGACAAAATGGTGTTCATACCACCAGGCTTCCATCCATGCGTGTAACTATAGGAAGGCGAGCATGTCTTTTAGCAGTAAAAGCTGATAAAATCCAGGAAATATTGTTAGCACCTCATGGTTTCACAAAAGATCCATTTAGACGTTTTTCTTTTTTTCTATCTATGAATAGAGGCTACATCCATATCTGCTACCATAGGGTGGCAAATAACCTACATTCAGCAACCAAAGAAAGATGGAAAGCTGGAGCAACCTTCAGCATCCGCAAAGGAAAGCTCCAACTTCAAACACTTCACGAGGGAAAACTAGATGCTCGCAATAATCTTAGTACTTCAGAGGTGACTGTTGGGTTGGCAACAATCCAAAGCGCTTCTTCAAAAGAAATCTTTGCCTTGAGTATTTGTCATCGGGGGAGAAGCGGGCTGCAATTTGAAAATGGAAAAGCTCAATAAAAAGTGAAATTTGTATAGAATGTACTAACTAAATAGCGATAGGAGACGGTTATTCAGAAGTGATGATCAAGCTCAATATATGTAGTCTTTTTGTTAGTAAAATTCTAGAATAAACCATAAAGGCAGGCCATAACAGTTCACATTTGTGAGGCAATACAGAAAAGTCACTGCATGCATCTTTGAGCCAATTTATCTAGTCACCACTCAACCGGACACATCGATCAAATCCAAAATCATTTGATACATGCAAACACAAACCTTCAAAGAAATTTTATCAGGAGTAAAACCAGTTGTGACATTGTAAAAATAATTTGACTTGCAAAAACAATAGTAGATGTGAATTTGGGAAACGATTTCCAAAACAGCACATCTGAAAATATGATATCGAATAACACAAAGCAATTAGCCCTGAGAGCTTCTTCCAGTTACATAACATTTACATTTTCTTTGGTACTTCTGGCATTATTGAAATGTAGAATTCATAAAACAGAGAGTACTACTGTTTTAAATAAAGAAAATAGAACGAAAGAAAGAAATACCCATGCCTAGAATATGCAGAAATGAGGAAACGAGGGATGAAAATAAATGACTGCCACCACCTAGACAAACATCCATTTGTGAAATTGACACAAATTTATTATAGCATGTTAATGAAATTTATTACCTGGATGAGCAGATTCAGTAGGCAACCCCAATGGTGATTCTTTCTGCACAAAAGAAAAGGCAACTCAACAAAAATACAAGAAACAAGAGGAGGAAAAAAAAGACTAAAACTTTAAAAGTCTACACATGATTTTCGCAAAGATCCAACATAATGGAAGCCAGCATTGGCAGAAACGCAAGCCGCCACCCTATTACTAACTAGGCAACAAAGGGGGAGAAAAAGGAAGAAATTTGCTCAAAATTTCACCTAACAGTATCACAAGCAGCATGCTTCAAACAACGAACACCAAGTTCCATTACTTTCCAATACAAAAAAAGTAAACCTTACAGATAAATAAAATTTCCAAAGATAGACTTCCAGTCTAACCCTTCAGTCTTTCTTATTTCACTATTTAAACCACTAAAAATTTCATACCTTGGTAGTGTAGACTTTGTCACCATTATCATTTATATAAAACTGAAGATACATTGTAGCAACTCCTGAACAACAAAGTCAAAATCACAACGTGTCCAGCTTTACAAAAATCCACAAAACATAATTTAAACTTGAAACAAAAATTTCCCAAGAAAATAAAACCCATTGAAGAGCAAAAACCATGACCATACCTCTCTCGGCTCTTCCTGCAAGGGTTTAGAAACAGCCTCCTAGCTTCGAAAGAGATGATTCTTAAAAGAGAGGGACTAGGGTTTCTGAGCTTATTTTATAAAGTCACGGACCAGGCCCATATACGTTAGGCCATTGGGCTCATCCACTCAGGCCGGCAAAGTTTTTAGAAAACGCGTAAAGCTATTAATAAGGAGACAAAGGGCAAATCAGTAATAACGCTTCGAATCCACGTCCAGCAACCTTTCAAAGCTTAATGTCTCTCAGCATTTCGCTTAAAAACTACATAAAAAACTCCGTCAATACCAAAACAACATCGAAAATGTCGTTCGAGGAAGACGACGAGTCGTTCGAGCACACACTCCTGGTGGTGCGCGAGGTTTCCGTTTACAAAATTCCCCCTCGTTCTACTGCCGGCGGCTACAAATGCGGAGAATGGTTACAATCCGACAAGATCTGGTCGGGCCGGCTTCGAGTCGTATCCTGCAAAGACCGGTGCGAGATCCGATTAGAAGATCCGAACTCCGGCGATCTATTCGCTGCTTGTTTCGTTAACCCTGGACAGCGGGAGAACTCGGTAGAGACAGTCCTCGACTCGTCCCGGTATTTCGTACTTAAAATCGAGGACGGGACAGGTAAGCACGCGTTTGTTGGTCTAGGGTTTACAGAGAGAAATGAAGCGTTTGATTTTAATGTGGCGTTATCGGATCACGAGAAGTACGTGAGACGAGAAAATGAGAAAGAGAGTGGCGAAACGAGTGAGAGTGATGCTCATATTGATATTCATCCTGCCGTTAATCAAAGATTAAAGGTAATGAACAAAAAAAGTTGATCTTTTTATTTTTAATGTTTCTATAATGCTTGAATTGTGATGATTGTTGTTTGATTTTGGTAGATTAGTGGTGTTTTAGTTAGGTTAGTTAGGGGTGGTTATTGAATTGTTATGTGTGTTTTATGGGATTAAAGATCCATAGTTTTGGATTATAGGAAGGGGAGACTATAAGAATCAATGTGAAGCCTAAGCCATCTGCTGGAGCTGGAATGCTATCAGCTGCAGGGCTGTCTGGAGGGGTTTCAACAACTGGAAAGCCTAAACCTTTAGCAATTGCGCCGCCACCAACTGGAGTGGGGAAACTAAGGTCTCCGCTCCCACCACCACCCAATGATCCTGCTGCTGCTCGAATGACGGCAGGGAATCATGGTGGAATTGGTCTTAAAGTACCACCCAAGGAATCTACTCGATGGTCCACTGATTCTTTATCAGATTTGTCTCCGCTTGAGGTATGTCTGCTTTCCGAATATCCTGTTTGTGTTCTTGAAGATTGCATTATGTATTTGAAATGCTACGCTAGCTAATGTTGATCAATGAGTTCTTTAGAAATGTGTGAACATCACAGTTGTGCCGAAGATCTGTGTTTGATAAGGTCCTGGACTTGTGTTCCCTGTTGATTATCGGTACTGTGATATGTGAATAAACTGCTCTGAACTGTAGCCAGGATAGTAAGGTCATAATAATAAACTGATTACAAGTTCCTTTCCTAGATCCTGGTGGACTCTTAAATGAAATGAGGCAAATCTACTTAACTACGTTTGTCGTTTTTTCCCTTTCTGTGTATGTGAGGACGCAAATACTACAATACATCCAATCTCTGTTTAGCACTTCAATTAAATGTATACTGTCTTCGTCAGTAGATGCGTATATGTTATATAGTTGCTTTGCTGTTCTGCATCTGCAGAGAAATCTTCCATCAACAGCATCAGGATCAACCAAGACAACTGCATCAGGATGGGCTGCTTTCTGATTGTGTTGGGGATTTGTTGAGCATGATAAAGGCATTTGTTTAATGTGTTTTTTGTAAAAGCTGAAAAAATGAACTACGAAATCGAGAAATGTAAGCAAGCAGGAGCTACCAAATACCATCATGTGTGCAAAATAATGTTATATCAAATGCTTCTCTTCTTCATACATGGATTGAGTTCTTATTTCTACATAATAGAGAAAAGTTTTGTGTCTCTATCGTTCTGGTTGTCTGATGTGTACTGACGACCAAATATGGTTCATCTGTCTTTTTTCTTCACCTGAGCTACTGCACATGTTTCGCACAGTAGTCCTCGGCAGCTAGACGTATCAATCAAAACCTTAAACGCTGCTAAGTGCTAAGAAATATGAGGATTTAGGAGAGGTCGGATGGAGGAGCAAGTTTGGAATTTAAGTAGGCTTCCGAGACTTCCTTGCCAATTTTAAGTTGCACGTGTCTCCAGCCCCATTCATATCATCAAACCTCAAATCATTAACTTGTTTTTGAGTTTTTTGAGAGACCAAGTAGATTGACTAGTTGCATAGGGTTTAAATATATTTTTTTATGATTTAAGATGGGGAGAAGTAGCTATAAGTTCGCGTTTCACAGGCAATTTAGGAAGTTTTATTACACAAGGTATTCTTTTTGTCAGCAAACTCATCATAGAATTTTCTCCTTTTTTTTATTCTTTTCAAATAAGTTCACTTGTTTATGTACTATCTAAATTATCTTCTAAAATCTTAAAATACTGAATTTTATTTTATGAGAAAAGCCCCAGGAAGTTATAGAAAAAAATATTTTGCTTAAATAATTAAAATACATAGCTTGAAAATATCAAACTATAAATTCTCAAATATATTTTAAAAAAAAACAATTTGTTGCCTAAAAAATCTAGATCTAAAAACCCAAAAAGAATTATTTTATGGAAGTATAAGAGTCATTAACTGGAGAGTTTAGCATAGACTTCCATGTCACTTTATAAAAGTAATGAACAGCTGACTGTGAAACCCTAAGAAGCAAGAACTAAGAACTATGCGTTTTCATAAAGTTAAAGGGGGGAGGAGAAATATACTTCCTTCTAGTTAAAAAATGATAGTTGCAATTTTTCATAACTTCGTCTTTCAATTAGAGAATTATACTGGTTGCATTTGAATTTGTGAGAAAATTAATAACTTAATATGTTAAGAGGAAGATTATAAGAAAATTACAAGGAAATAACTTTTTTTCTGAAAGAAGATTTAAAGATAAACTCAACAAAGAAGATATATTACAATTTTCTTGTTAAATCATGTTTGATTTGAGATTAAAAACTAAAGGTTGAATATTTTTGTGTTTTTACTTGACACAACTTTACACACACACACACACAATCAGTGGGTCCCTACCAATTGCCAAGCATTCTTGACCCGCACGCTACAGTCATATTTGCAGGATTTCCATTGATTCCTTTCCTGTATTGATTTGATCAGTAATCCACGACCATTAGATGGGCTGGGCTCGTATTATTAAGAATTGTTTTATTTTTTTATTATTTTTTATAGTATTTTATTTAAAAATATATTAAAACAATATTTTAAAATTTTATTTTTTATTAAATTTTTTTAAAAATTCAATTTTTCAAAATCATTTTCACACAGCAAAAACAAACACAAACACGAACGGTGACTAAAACCACTGCTTGGTGGCTTTGAGTTGCACTCTGAATAGAGATGAAGAGGAAAGGGCAAAAACCTGAAGATAGCAGTGTTGTACGCCTGGCTAGCAAGATAACCTTTTGACATGGGACTTGGCTCAAGGCATGAATTAACTCAGGTCAACCCATCCAGCAAGCCACTTGACTTTGTCCAAAGCTTATGGTTGAGATCGTCATAAATTTGATTGTATTCCTCGGTGAACAGTCAAGCTTGATTGCCCCTCTCGAAGTACCATGCATTCACTGTACAAACTACTAACAATGCTGTTCAAGAAAAACCCAAGTCACCGACCCTGCTGCTTATCAGCCTAGTTAGCACAGTAACATTAGTTAAAAATGCAATTAAAAAGAATCAGCATCATCGAGACAACAGGCCGTCCATTGAATAATTCTCGGAGATGGGTGGCGATATTTCTTCTGTAAGACTGTAACTGCCCTTTCATCTCCACATAAAAATGATTTGCATGTAGATAAATGAGTGCTTCTACCATACAGCAGGAACAACACAGAAGAATTTGGACTGTGAAACCTTCTTTTATGACATCCGTTGCTGGATCAGACTGACCATGATCGAGATCTTAAAATCCTACTATTTTCACCTGTAAATGGGATATATTACAATGATTGTTGCACTGTACAGAGAATCGCTTAACGTTTGGTTTGGTTTTGATATTATAGAAAACGCCCCATGAATTGACAGAAGCAAAAAAATAAAAAAGGGGATATATGGTATCCTTTGTTCTACAAAATACAGCTGTCATCTGCAAAAATGGAGGAAGCCCAGAACAGAAAGTATAACTCACTTGGCTGGGAAATTATTGCTATTGATATTCGGGTTTAAGAACCCATTGTTTTCCATTAGCGTCTTCCCTCAGTGAAGCTATTTCCTTCAAAAGATTCTTGAACAAGGGCAGGTCCTTCGATGGTATCCTGTCTTTGAAGTGCTGGACTATGCTTGATGAATCAGAACTTCCACCTCGTCTTTGTATAAATGTACAGATCTGGCGAATCAAAATTTCAGGCTGGACACTGGATAAAGTTTGAGGTGGCCTAGATGCTCCGCTATTTTCAGACATTGCACTGGTACCAGAACTCAATGCAAATCCAAACTGTTGGTCAAGCCCGGCACCAACTGCTCTTTCTTGATTTTCCCGAATTCTGGCAAGTAGTTCCGCTGAGGATAATGCTTTTCCTGCAGAAGTCCCAGCTGCTATGCCTTTCAGGTTGCTTGTTTTATTGCTGGATGATGAATCAGTAGATTTGATCAGCTGGGAGTTCACAGTTGATCCAAACTTTTGACGAACTGATGATGGTGCACCAGCAGTCCCTGATTTGCCTGTCCATGTAGGGACAGATATACTATCACGACTTCGGAGCATTCGAGACTGGCGTAATGCTTCAGCTGCTCTTTGTGCAACTTGAGAAGCTTGTTCCTCAAGCCTCATCTTCTCTCCATCATGTGCATTCATAATAACATCATGGTTCATGGCACTCTGAAGGAAATGATGAAGATCAACACAAAGTGAGGGAAAACAAAATGAATGCATGTTACACAAAGGCTATCTGTAGTTTCAATAGGCATAATGCAGTCTAATATACTGTTTATCCACAAATAATTACTGAACATGACTCATATACATGTTATACAAATATTCTCATCTGCACATTCCAGCCAAGCATAGTGCTGATTTTAGCAAAAACAAGGCATACAAAGTGTAGAAAAGGTCACTCGAAACACAATTGTATTGATTAATATCATTGGATAAAGTTATCACGGAGAAATAGTTGGAAACTTACATGTATCCCATTGGCATCAAAAAGACTCTTCAAGATATTTGTTTCTTCATCTACTTCACCATCACTACAATCAGCTTTTTCTTTCTCTTCCCTCCTCAAAGCTCTGGTCTCAGAGTTGTTTTCATTGTCAACTATGGCAACGTCAGCATGTTGTGCAATGCCTTTGTTTTTTTTGCGCTTCTTCAGCTTTTCTTTCTTTGTACCAACAACATTCACATCTTCAGATAACTGACTGAAAATGTCAGATGTTTCAGTTGACCCACCCTCTCCATCATCATTCAGCGTGAAAAGATCCTTCATATCTCGAGCTCTAAAGAACCTTCTCTGCTGTGGGTTCTTCAATATCTTATTAGTAAGAAAATGCTTATAAATTTGCCGGTGATATACCTTCTCCTCAATAGTTCCACCTGTGATCAGTCTATATACAGTGACATCCTTTTTCTGGCCAATACGCCAAGCACGTTCCCTGGCCTATTAAAATCAATAATCGCCCTCAGTATAAAGTTATGTGGATCAATGGAAAAGCAGAATCTCAAATTCAATTCCCACAGTTGATTAAAATAACCTTAGTTATGAAACAAAATTTACAGAAACTTAAATAAATATCATGGTTATATCATAAGCAGCAATACTATTACAATTTAAATGGTTTCTTGAATAGGATACTCTCAGAAAGAATGCTAAGGTTATCATAATTAACAATGGAGCAGGCTAGCTACAAATTATATGATGCATCTTAAATAACTACATACCTAAAACCAAAAATTAACCACAAATACCTGCATGTCAGTTGAGGGGTTCCAATCAGGATCAAAGATAATCACCCTGTTTGCACCAGTTAGATTTGTCCCTAATCCTCCAACTTTTGTAGTTAAAATGAATATAAAAATATCACCTGAGTTGTTAAATTCATCTATTATGGACATCCTCAGTTTTATAGGAGTTGAACCGTCCATTCTTCTGTAATTATAACCACCAGAATTCAAAAAATTCTCAAAAATATCCAGCATTTGCTGAGTTTGAGTGAACAGAAGAACACGGTGACCCTGCTCCTGCCACACCTTGAGCACTTGGGCCACAACTTTCATTTTTCCACTGCGTTCAGGATTCCCATAGTCTGGATTGTGATAGGAATGCTCTCTCTCAAGCAGATCAGGATGGTTACATATCTTACGCATCACATCTATTCCATACAGAGAATTTCTACTTCCATCCAGTATATTTTCCACCTCAGTGCTTGCAAGAAACGCTCTATACACAGATCTTTGCTCTGAAGTAAGACTACAGAAGAGGACATGTTCAGTTTTTTTGGGAAGATGTGCATTGACATCCATCTTCATACGCCGGAGAAGATAAGGCATGATCAAGTCACGCAGCACCACAGCACACCTGCAACAACAGAGAATTAGGATCAAGAAGTGATTTGCTGTTACAGAAAATTTAGATTTTTCAGTTCAGAAATGGGACAATTTACAAATTTGATAAAGAAAATCTGTGAATTTCATGCAAACTCAGAACCACCTACAAGATTTAAGAAATATAACAATGTGCACCTGTAAGCTGTAGATACTTGTAGAGGTGAAGCATTGGCATAACCACCAACAGAGATTGGAACAGCAAATTCTGCCTCAAATACGGGCAAGACCCCCAACTTTCCAGGAAAAACAAAATCAAACAAAGACCACAATTCAGTCAATTTGTTTTGAATCGGTGCGCCTGTCATTATAATGCGATGAACTGTCTGAAGCTGTTTGCAAACCAGGGTAATTTCAGCATTTGGATTCCGAATACGGTGCCCTTCATCCAGAACTGCATAGCCCCATTCAAAGTCGAGTAATTTTTCTCCTAGCAAACGTAGTTGTTCATAAGTGGTAATAAGCAACCCAGAATCAGATTCAAAAACTCTATTTATCAAGGAATCCCATTTGTTGGCCTTTCTACATGAAATGCTTTCCTCATAATCACTGTCAAGTGAATCTTCAGTCTCACAGTCGCTTTCGTAAGACTGGGCTCGCTTCTTCTTTAAAGGATCCCTGCAAGAAACATCCTGAGCAGAATCATGTAGTAGCTCCACATGAAATCTTGGGTACCACTTTTGTGCTTCCCTTTTCCATTGTCTCAAGAGTGTGACAGGGCAAACAACAATACTTGGTTTGTACATGTTACTGAAATGCAATGCTCCAAGAAAAGATAAGACCTGGATGGTCTTACCAAGACCCATCTCATCTCCAATAATACCGCCTGCTCTTTGGCAATGCAATTCCCATAGCCACTGCACACCAACTTTCTGGTAATCAAAGAGTTTGCTGAAAATGGCTTCTGGGATTTTAAGACCACCTTCAAGTGTTATGAAAGGAGAGTCATTATCATAACCATCATCAACGTCTTCTTCGGAGATGGATGTAACCAAGTTTCTCCCAGAATCTTCTGCAGAATAACCAAAAAAATCTACTGTGAATAAAAGCATTAAAGAAGATAACCCTATGCATAATGGAGTTAGCTGATGCATGCTTTGACTGGAAATTTTCATTTTAGAGATGCTCTTTGAGCCCTGTGTGCTTGATGACAGCAACCAAGACATGAACAGTTGAAACAAACCAAACAATTACCACAGTACAGAAACTGATGATGGCCATAGTTAACGCCTTAAGAAAGGAAAATAGAGTACATACCACTTTCACCCATATCTTCCCAAGAAGCACTCTTTCTCCATTTCTTTCCAGGCAAAGGCCGTTTCCTTTTCCTTTCTGAACCCTTCCTTTTCTCTGCATCTCTTTCTGGGGACTGACAAGCTTTCAAAGGTGTTTTCAGCCTCTGAAAAGGACGAGTTGGTGCATCAAGCTTTGGCAGAGCTTCTGAATCAAGAAGTTTAGTTGTCGGACGAGCTTTTGCAGCCTCTAACATCGAATGAGCAGCTCTGACAACACTATCGGAATCAAGACCATCAGTCTTGTCTTCTTCATTAGACTCATTTTTCCCACTTGATGACCCTGGTTGCTGAAGACGACGTTCAAAGCCCTTAAGCTGATGAAAAGGAGTTAATATTCCTTTCCTCACCAATTCATCCCTTTCCTAAGACATAAATAGCAGAAAGTTAGCAGCCTTCATTGCTTTTATCATTGAACCATGAAAAAATCATTAATCCACTAGCAGGACTTTATCCTACAGCAAATCTCAATGTGCAATTCATGGAAAGACAAACTATTTTTAACTCACTGTTTCAACAAATCCTGAAGATGCTCCATCCAACATCAAATCAAAATCAGCATCATCAGCGAATGAAACTGTTTTCTGTTGTTTTTCCTTGTTTTTTCCTGATTTCAGAACCTTTTTTGACTTTTTCTTCGGTCTTGGATCTTCCTTCACAAGGTTTGCTAACAGTTTATCATGTTCTACAGCCTTGGTAGCATCATCCTTGCGCAAATCTAAAAGCTCTTTCTCAAGTTTTACTTTAGTTCTCTTAAGACTTCTTAGCCGATCAGCTGCCAGGGCCTGTTGAAGAGTGAAGTCATCAGGAGATACCTGAACTCCACTTTCATCATCTCCTTTGTCCCTTTTCTTTGTTCCACCACCATCATCATAGGTCTGGTGTTCGCCACTCACAACATCTGTTACTTCTTCAACAGTTGATGCAACAGCATCTATTTCAAATTTTACAGCCCTCAATTTACTATAAAGTTTTGCTTGGTTGGCAGATGATGGATCAACGTTTTCCAACTTGTCAGGAGGTTCCTCCTCAGTGCTCCCTCCCTTATCTGCATTGTTTCTTGCCTGCCATTCAGTAAACAACATTCCTCAATTTGAAAAACTTCGATAGTCGTTATATAGTTTACAATATTCTCCTCATTGCTAAAAGCCTAAAACAGAATAGAGAAATACGGAACAAGGTAACCATTAAAACGTCAAGAGCTAAGACAAGTCTGATTAAGTTCTCAAAGAAACTAAAACCAATACAATATAGAACCTTCATTAGATCATATTTCTATACATTCCTTGCATTCCATAATCATCAATCATGAACACGATTTAACAGCACTTATGAAGAATACAAGCAGACTAAGCACCACTCTATGAAAAACAAAGAACCGAAGCTCATACCTCTTCTAAAACAACACGTTCAATATCTTCAGGATTCGCTGAGGTGACCCCCAAGCTACTAAGCAAAATTGAATCCTCATCTACCTTCATTGTTATAACTCACACAGCTCAAACACCATAACAATACCAAAATGAGCCACCTGCCAACACAAACAAACACGATTTCCGCCATTAACAAAAAAACTGCACGTATCTCTCTCTCAATACTATATCCTCAGCATACACAAAAAACACAAAAAATAAATAAAAATAAATTCGGCAAGAAACAAAATCAGTTAATAAACGTACGATTCGATAAAAATAGTGCACTCTACTTCACTGCATTTTATTTCTATTGCAGTTATTCACTCCAGAATTCCTCCAATTACCGAAGAGGATTACTGAAATTCCAATATTCTTTCTTAAACATGTTTGATTAAGGAAATCTCTGGCATACCTAATCTTTTTCTAGTCCCAGCTTGAATCTCTCTCTCGTGTTTTTCCAATCAGAGAAAACCTAATTCTCAGTCTCTCTCTCTCTCTCTCTCTCTCTCTCTAGCTTCTTGCTATGGGTTTTCCGCTTTTGTTTCTCCTCTTCTTTTTAATTTGTAATTTTAGACTAGAAAATGCCTTCTTTGACAAGAATAAACGGATTTCATTTCACAGTTGAAAAAAAAATCGAATGGATATTAAACCGACGTCGTTGCCGTAAAGAGGAAAAAATGTTTTTCATAATTTGTTAAGGACGTGGCGGATTGAAAACCCACCACGTGTAAGAAACTGGTGCATCCAACTTGACAGCCACCAAACCCACGGACTAGCTCGTGGCCGCGACGCGAGCCATAACAGCAAGAGAAAGACGTGTATAATTATTATAATCACGACGACAACACGCTTCACCCCGTACAATTAACTCCATTTGCAGAGCAAAAGGAAGGTAAAAATGGCGGAGAAAGCTTCTCAATCAGAAGGAGGAGGAGGAGAAAATGAGAAGGCAAACAGTATCAGTATATGCGGAATGCAATTCGCATACCCAGGACAGCATCCACTCTTCTACGAATTCAATCTCAACATCTCTCCTGGATCTCGTTGCCTTCTCGTTGGCGCTAACGGATCTGGTAAATCAAAATTTGATCTCTTTTATGCTAATTTTGAAGAATTCGTAGACTTAGCTTACTATTTCTTGTGGTGCAGGGAAGACAACTTTGCTGAAAATAATGGCAGGGAAGCATATGGTAGGAGGAAGAGATGTGGTGCGAGTGATAAATGGTTCGGCTTTTCATGATACTCTATTGGTTTGTAGTGGTGACTTGGCTTATTTAGGCGGTTCGTGGAGTAAAACTGTTGGATCTGCTGTGAGTTCTGTTTCTTTTTAAAGAGTAGTTATTGTTATTGATTGTGGAGGGTTATGCCTAAATTCAAGTGATTAATTAGCTTATTTATTGAATAAAATCCTCTATGCATTGTGTTGACTCATGCTCTTTTCGGACTGAAGTTTCGAATTATGTTATTAGTTTGCTCTTGTTTCCTCATCGTGGAGTGCATTTCTATGAACTGTAAACAAATTCATTCTGAATAAAACTTGCCTTGCGATTTTTCAGGGGGAGATTCCACTACAGGGAGACTTCTCTGCAGAACATATGATATTTGGAGGTAATTAATGACGCCTTGTGACATATTTCTTTTCTTTGATTTTGTTTGCGCTTTCTTAGTCAATGTTTTCTTGTTTAGATTTAATAGAATTCAGATTGCTCTCGTTTCCTTGTATTACTGGCAGTGGAAGGGACTGATCCTGTTAGAAGAGAAAAGTTAATTGAGCTGCTTGACATTGATTTGAAATGGCGTATGCACAAGGTGTCTGATGGGCAGCGGCGACGAGTCCAGATTTGCATGGGTCTTCTTCATCCATTTAAGGTAAAGTGAAGCTATGAAGCCCTGATCAGTTAACACCTATTTAGAATGGGATGCGTTAGAATGTCTCAGAGTTTTTTTTCAGCAAACGAGGTCATCTAGGAGAGCACGCTTTTATCTTTGGGACGTTTTATTCTGTAGCCTTTCTTTTATATTGCAATGTGAGTACTCTTTTCAAGAGATGCCTGCGTCCATGAATTTTTTTTTTTTTTGGTACTCTCTTGCTGGCGTGGCTGATAAACTAAGCCAGAGGGTTCGATATGCAAGTGACGGCCCACCTACTTGTGAGACCGGTTTGTCTTGGGCATCAAATCTGATGAAATAACCCAAGCTTGGCAAAGTCGCCTGTTTTCCTTTTTTAATGGGTTATCGTTTATTCCAAAAGGGACATCCGGGCAGTTGAGACTTGGGATTTCATTTGAAGGTCTTGGTTCACCCCCTGGGAGGGGTGGGATTTAGGGATTGGGAGGTGGAAAAATGGCTATCTTTTTTCATTTGGTTTGCTTATGACAATATTGGTGAAAGGTCATAGTGTCTCTCAACTTAGTCATTGAGTAGGATCCAAAATTTTCAATTACAGGTTCTTTTGCTAGATGAAGTTACAGTCGATCTAGATGTTGTTGCCAGGATGGATTTGCTTGAGTTCTTCAAGGAAGAATGTGATCAGGTATGACTCCCATTTTTTATTGTATTCACATGTATGCACGCACTAACAGATCTGATTGAAGGAATATCTAGAAAATCTTTGGTACTGGATTTGCATAATTTATCAGGGCGCATGGCAATAGTCCCCACTTGTATTATCTAAAAGAGAAACATCGCTGCCATGTGAATTTTGATTATCAGATGTGGATCCTTCTGCATTGCAGTGGCTAATTTTTCTGCTTTCTCAAGTGAAAATCATTTTGCATGGAATCACCTCTATTGTCTATTTTTGAAATATTTTTAGAAGATATAGAATGCTTAGAAAGTTCAAGTGTCAATGTTTACGATTTTCTTGTTATGCATGTCAATATTAGTTGAGTTCCTGAGGGAAGTTCATTATATGTTGTAACGAGACTGACTTTTTTTGGCAGAGAGGAGCTACAATTGTATATGCTACTCATATTTTTGATGGGTTAGAGACGTGGGCAACACATCTAGCATACATACAAGATGGTGAGCTGAAGAGGGCTAAGAAGTTAACCGAGGTTCATGAGTTGAAAAACTCAGCCACTCTGCTTTCTGTTGTTGAGTCTTGGCTCCGTTCTGAAACCAAGAATGAGAAAAAGAAACCCACTAACCCTCCTGCCCAAAATCAAAAGACCTCTCCTTTTGGTAGTTCTCCTTTCATGTCTTCTAGACACATGGCATACTACCGCTGATCCTTCTCAAGATTAATTGTTTTCGTCATTTTTTTCTAATTCAAAACCTGATATCGAAGAAAATAGATGAAACAAAGATTCCCTAGCGAGAAAACTGGCGAAAGCTATTTAAGCTGGTTACTTATTGCTTATACATGCTTGATTGTTGAAGTGGGATAGAATTTTCCTCTGTAGTAGCTCCCGGTAGAGATGATGATAAGGGAAGTGTATGCTGTGGTTTGCCCCCCTCTGCACGTTAAAGGTCTCATAGCATGCAGGCAAAATGTTGTCTGTAATCTGTTGCTATCTTCTCAATAAAATGGTTGAGATTCATTCAAAGCAATTCAATATAGTTGTGATGAAGCTTGAAACTCAGCTTCCTTCGAGGAAGATTGATGTATCATGTATGAATGATGGTTTTTACCTGAAAAAAAAAACCCTTCAATGTCAAAGTCAATTTAGGCAGTGAAAATGGAAGAAAAGTGAGTAGAGAGACAAAAAGAGAGTCTGATATTTTTTACAGGTTGAGAATTCTCTTTCTTTTGCTAAAACATTACATTTTATATCTGAAAAAACATAAAATAAATCTGGAAAAATATTTAGAAAAAATCTTTCAGCTCTAAGATGGCATTTTTATTTTTCTATTATATCTTCATCCCTAGTTAGAGTTGTCATATACCTTGTAGCTTGTGATTAAAAGGAGAGGAAACTAATAAAAGAACAACCCAGATGGGTTTGTGGCAAAGCCAAGTATTTTATATCATTAAGTTGTGAAATACTAATTTTTTATTTTTGTTTTAATATATGTTTTAAAAATATTTTTTGTTTGGAAATATATTAATTTAATTTTTTTTATTTTTTAAAATTTATTTTTCACATCAGTATATCAAAACAATTGAAAATATTAAAAAAAATAAATAAATCATTTTTTTAAATATCTTTTAAGCACAAAATCAAAACCACATTTAAATGAACTTGTTACTTTCCATTGAAGTAATCAGCGTATAGTGATGATAGGGTTATGGACATGGCTTTAGGTATACTAGATTATTTACTTGCACTCCGTTTTAGGTCGGTTTAAAAATTTTTGAATGTAAAATGTTATTTAGTTATTATTAATTTTTTTTTCTAGTAAAAAAAAATTAAAATATATGAGAATTTACTCGATATAATTCGGTTGATTTTACGGGTTCAAAAATAACTCATACAACCTATAAAACATATTTTGACTAAAAAAAAATTCAAGACGATATTTGTTTTTATTATTAAGATAAAAAATATATTGGATTGACTTTGGTCAACCTGGTTAATATGTCAAATCCACGATCTATATTTTAAGACTATAATAACTTTATAAAAAGTAAACTAAAATATATTATGAAGTTTAATCAACTCATTATTAAATGATAAAATTAAAAAAAATCAATTGAAGGACCTAAAAGTGATCCGGTTTAACCTATCAAACCTACGACTTAGGTCATAAGATCGAGATAACTTCATGAAAAGCAAATCAAAATAAATTATGAATTTCAATCCTCAATTAGTTCAATGTTAAAGGATGAGATTAAAAAAATCAATTAAAAAAATATAAAAAATAACATGAGTCAATCCGTCAAACTCATGACTCAGATCATCAAATCGAGATAACCTCGTAGAAAAAAAATAAAAAGATAACTCGATTTAACTTAAGCTAACTTGTCAAATCCACGACTTTGATCATAAAACCTGGGTAACCCTATAGAGAGCAAATCAAAATAAACTATGAAACTCAATTTTCAACTATCTTTGTCGAAAACAATATTGAATGATGAAATTTATAAAAGTTTTAATTAAAAAAATAACAAAAAAAAGTAAAGTCAAAAGTTTAGAATTTTTTTAAAAAAAGGTCAAAATAAATATTTAAATTAAAAAAAAAACTATGAATTACTAAGTGCTAATGGATGTGAGGTAAAGTGTTTTTTCCACACCATTTAACTTAATACTTAATTATAGCCTTTTTTATATACTTTGGCCTCAGCTTGAGTCCGGTGGCAATTTCAAATTCAGTTTCACTTTTTGTTCCTGCTTCTGCGTTGCCGAGTTCTCTTGTTATATTATTATATCGTTGGCTTCCGCTATGCTGCAAGTGGAATTATTATTTTTTAATATAAAAGTTTATTATAGATATGACTAATATTTTTCTGTTAAAAAAATTACTCTATGAAAGTTAAATTTTCATGATCCAGTTAATTTGAAGAGTCAAAAAATAATTTAAATAATTAAAAAAATATAGTTTAATTAAAAAAAATTCAAGATGATATTCTTTTAAAAAAATATTAAGACAACACCATATTAGATTAATTGTCAAAATAAACTCATTGTTGAATGATAAAATTAAAAAAAAAAAATCTAAAAAAATGATAATAAAATAAAACAATATGGGTCTACTCGAGTTAACTCGTAAAATTTATAATCCGAGTTATAAAACTGAAATAATCTTATAGAAAACAAACCGAAACAAATAACAAAATTTAATTCATAATCAATCTAATGATGAAGATGATGTTAAATAATAAAACTGAAAGAAATCAATTAAAAAAAAAAATTTAAGTTAATTGGGTTAACTCACTAAACTCGTAACATGAGTCATGAGATTAAGATAATCATATAGAAAATAAACAATAACAAATTATGAATCTTAATTTTCAATAAATCAAATATTAAGTGATAAAATTAAAAATATACATATAAATTTTTTAAAAAATTATTACAATAAATAGTCGTGGGGTGGTGCGCAACAAAAGCACCATTGTTTTAGTGTTTGTTAATAATTGTTGTGAAATAGCTGCATCAATTATTAATAAATATTGTAATAGAAGATAAATTAGAAAGAACATAAAATTTAACACATCACATCTACATAAGTGAGTAGTTTTTATTTTTCATTATAGTGAAATAGGGTTACATGATATATAATTATAGTAGACCCTAAACTATCCAAAAAAAAAAAAAAAACCTGTTCACCCAAGGAATTCTAATTGTCCAATAAGTATTAATAATTTTTTCTAATACTCCTTTATTATACGGTGAAGGCATTATCCTTGCATTCCCCAACCTATTAATTATTCATGATAATAAAATAAAAAATAAATATTAAAAAAACAAATATCATTGTTCCGCTCCGCTATACTTTGATATCTGCCAATAAGCTTTAAGCTAAGATAAAAATTAATTAGTGTCCGAATTCTGTGTTTATCCATGAATGTATTGGTATCTTGAACCTCCTAAATAGCAATGAATTGTCTGGAAATTGGACCGTAATAAGAGCAGTAGTCAATTGAATCTGATGCGGACAGCCATTGCCATTGTTTAGACGTCTTGAGTTTGGTAGGAGTAGTTATGCTCTGGTTGAAACTTCCATCTCTCGCAAGCGTGGACTTAAGAATCAAGCTCTAGCGAGTCTACTATTGCAAGCATTCTAGCAGAAAAACGTCCATGTTTGGGCAGGAAAGGAGACGGCCATCTTTTTCCTGCCAGACTATTAGTTGCGGTCACTTTCCGACGCCTGTGTTTCTCCAACTTCCTGCCCAACCACTCTACCTACAGCAACACTTCCCGGAACAAAGTTAGGGTTTCGAATCTTGTCCATTTCATGCGGTGTGCATCAAATCCCTTGCTGTCCCTGTTATTAACTGCAAAATGTACTTGTAAGTTGATGGAGTTATTATTAGTTTAGATATGGCGTTATACCCGCCGAAAGAAGGGGACAACAACACTGCTTGTAATGTTTCTGATAGTATGGTCCCCCGATACTCTTATTGCTAGAAACCTCAACTTCAACTTTTTATTTTTATATCGATATATCTAATACAATTTAAAAATTTAAATTTAGATGAGGTGTTATTATTTATAGTATTTTTTAATATATATTCTTGAATGAAAATTTTTTAAACTTAAAACTTGTATAGACTTATACTCTTATATAATTATTTTTTATTAAATAAATAAAGATTATGATATTGAATTCGTGATCGCTTGGTTATCAAGATTTTGATATTATATCAAATAACTAATTCAACTCAAAAATTTAAGTTGTTATATAAAGTTTTAATATGTGATTTATATTATTTTTTAATAAATAAATAAATAAATATATGCTTGCATATAGAGATAAAAATTGAGACATAAAAAATAAGTTGGTTGGTGAAATAATTTTAAAACAAATTTTTATTTTTAAAAAATTCTGACTTTAAAACACATCTAGCTTGTCTATCCCAACTATCATATGTCACTTTTGTCTTAAGATAATAATTAAATTCTACCTTGCTGATTGAAGATTAACTAACCTACTAAAATTAACATAAATATAACATACAATCTAGGATGGTTTGCTTGCATGGATAACTTGCAAATAGAAAAAGGAATGATTTAATGAATGAAAATTAATAAAAATACATACATTTATATTTATCTGAAAAAAAAACATAAATATGAAACATTGCTGACAATCTGATTGTATTAACCATGTAAACCAATGCTATTTACAGATTAAGGAAAGACAAACCGGTACACATTGCACATACGGCTCAGCACATAGCTGAATTATTAAACTAAAAAATACAATAGGTTTTTTTTTTTCAATTAAGATAAATTTTCTTATTAATATATCTATTTGTTTATCTTAGTGAATAGTGAATGCAAGGTTTTTAATTAAAATAATTATTTAAAAAAAAATTATTTTATGATTGTTAAAACAATTATTTTAAAAAAAATAACAAAATAGTATGTTTATATTTTATTTTTTATTAAAGGCTAAAAACATCACAAACTTTATAAAAACATGTTAAGAAGTTATTTAAAAATTTAATAATAAAAAAAATATTTGAATTGAATTTTTATGAATAATTTATTATTATTATTACTATTACCTCAAAGACATAATAATTTTTTAAAAAAATACTAAAATTCAAATAAAAAATTATCATGGTATTTAAAAATCATGTCAAAATTAAAGAGTAAGTAAATTAGGTAAAATTTTTTAAAATGCCTAAAATACAAGGAAAAAAAAGTATCCAGCTCGCGCATATGGCCCTGCATTGACATCACACACGGCTCAACTGAGTAAATTACGATATATAATTGTTATAAAATAATAATAAAAAATATATTAAGATATGCTTTACCATTCATATAAATAGTAAAGCACCATAAAAAAAAAACCTATTTTAGAATGTTTAGGTAATAATAGGAAACATGTTAACCCTATTGCAAATAAAAAAGTTATTTTCTTATATTTGATTTTATGTTTAAACCTACAAAATGAATAGATATAAAAGTGTATCATGTTGTTAGGAAAATAAATAGGAAAAATTATCATGAGTATCTTCCGGTTTATTTCATTTTACATTTTAACTCTATTATTTTAAATATTTAAAATTTTATAAATTCATAACACATAAAAAAATAAAAAAAATAAATTTTTTATATATTTTTTTTATATTCAATTTAATAACTAAAAAAACTTTTATTACTTTAAAATAACAAAATTCCCACTAAAAAAAATAGAGTTATACCTGACATGGTTAACTCTAATTTTTATTTAAAATAAAATAATATTGTTTTAATAAAAATATTCATTCCAGCTGATTATCAACACAGTGATCCGAACAATGATATAAAAATGGAAGGTGACGTGGGTGGTCTGCTGGAAGGGCAATGCAACTGCACGCAGTGGATAGATAGAGAAATATTATAAAAAATTACACGCAGACATCCTTCGTCAACAAAACACATACCCGTAAATGTATTGATCGATAAATAGAGTTAACTACACTGCAAATGCCGCACTTGGCGGATCACTCACATTTCCCTCTCTCAATTTTCGCGGTAATCCGATTTCTTTGTTTATCCCCTCTCTACAATTCTGCAGAACAATTGCTACATCATCTTCTCTTCTTCTTCTTCTTCTTTCAAATTTCGCGGTAATCCGATTTCCTATTCTTCTTCTAGATTTTATTTTTTTGATGATTGGTGGCAGAGAGTAGTGTGTCTTTTTTTTTTCTGGGAATTGGAATGGATTCGGCAAGGAGTTGGTTTCAAAAGTTTCAACCGCGAGAAAAATTTAGGTCTTCTTCAAGGAGAAAGGAGGGGGGTGATGAAGATAATGAAGATTCGAAATTGGAAATGGATGAGGAAGCTCTTTCCAATGTTACCATACAGAAAGTTGCTGCGGCTAAGCAGTATATTGAGAATCATTACAAAGAGCAGATGAAGAATCTCCAAGAGAGGAAGGAGCGGTATGCCCCCCCCCCCCCCCGGGTTCTTTCTTTCTTTCACTTGTTAATGATTGTCGAAGATTGAATTACTTGAGCGAGTGGAGTGAATTAGATTTAGTTTGACTAATGATGGAGCTGAAAATGTGGTGGTGTGTCTATGAGTGGAAAGGTTTTTTTTTTTAATTGTGTTTTGTTTTAATAGACGGACTACGTTGGAAAAGAAGTTAGCGGATGCGGATGTGTCCGAGGAAGATCAAAGCAACTTACTTAAATTCTTGGAGAAGAAGGAAACTGAATACATGCGGCTTCAGAGGCATAAAATGGGTGTTGATGATTTTGAATTACTGACAATGATCGGCAAGGGTGCTTTTGGGGAGGTATACATATTTCGTTTCTGTAATTTACCTGGTTTTTTATTCTATTGTAGCTTGATCTTTAAGGGTTTTGCTTATGGTTTTTCAAACTATCTGTACTCTCTCGATCTAAAGTGCCTGTATTTTGTAGTGTCAGATTTAGAATGTTTGTGTGTTTGCAATAGGCATGCTAGAGTAGTGATGATATTTGAGGCTCCTCTCTGTGGAGCTTCAAAGGCTGTGGCCGGTATGATTTTCTGTGAAAATGAACGGTATTTGTGTGTTAGTTTTGTTTTTTTTTTTTTATATATATATATATATATATATATATATATATATATATATAATGTGTGAATAATTACGTTTTCCCATGATGTCCACTAGGCATTTTCATGAATCAGAAGCTGTAGAGAATTACCTGGCTTTCCATACACTAGTTTTTTCTTTCCTAGCGGTGATTTTGTGTTATGCCTATGCCTTGTAAATATGATTTGTTTTATTAATTATTGCATTCGATGTTCATTTGTTTTCAGGAAATATTTTGCCGCTGGTTGCTTTTCTGCTATAAGCTTATGGTTGATATAAAGTTTGCTTTTTCTGAGCAGGTCAGAGTCTGTAGAGAAAAAACAACCGGTCATGTGTACGCTATGAAAAAGCTTAAGAAATCAGAGATGTTGCGTAGGGGCCAGGTGAATGTTTATCTTGCCTGGTCAATGATATATATCTCTGAGGCCTAGTACCCTGTGTTCAATACCAGTTGGCTTCACTATCTTTTCCAGGTTGAGCATGTTAAAGCTGAGAGGAATCTGCTTGCAGAGGTTGACAGCAATTGCATCGTCAAACTATACTGTTCTTTTCAAGATGACGAGTTTCTCTACCTTATCATGGAATATTTGCCTGGTGGAGATATGATGACTTTACTTATGAGAAAAGATACCTTGACAGAAGATGAAGCTAGATTTTATGTTGGAGAAACAATTTTAGCTATTGAATCTATCCACAAACATAATTACATCCACAGGTTTATGATTAATCATTAAAAAAAATTAATAATATTTTGAGTTGTTTTTTACTAATGAGAATGTATTGGCCTGTGAAATATAGATTAAAGTTATTTTCTATGTATCTTCTTTATAGGGATATTAAACCCGACAACCTGCTACTTGATAGACATGGGCACTTGAGGCTATCTGATTTTGGACTATGTAAACCATTAGACTGCAGTACCATCCAAGAAGGAGATTTTTCAGTAGTAAACAACAATGGTAATGAGACTACACAGAATGGGGAGCGCCCAGCAGCTCCAAAGCGCACACAGCAAGAACAACTGCAACATTGGCAGAAGAATAGGAGGATGCTTGTAAGTTTCCTGCCATTCTGTGTCCGAAATCTTCATCTATGCATGTGTATCTGATTATTCCAACAGACCATACCGATTTAAAATCTTGCATGGATCCTTTAGTCTCTCTGAGCTGCATTCCCTCCTCCTTGGTGATTTGAAGAACGTGTTTTAAACGATAGAAATGTTAGCACACAATGGAGAAATGAACCCTGTGTGGATTGTGTCATAAAATCTTAGAAGTGAATTTGCTTCTTTTATTTTGGCTTTTCAACACGTGGTGCATGAGGTTTGTGTGTATTTTTTGAAGACCAAAAGACTGCCTTTTTGTTTCCCCTTATCTAACTGTTGTTGGGCGCTGCAGGCTTATTCTACTGTGGGTACACCTGACTATATTGCTCCAGAAGTACTGTTGAAGAAAGGTTATGGAATGGAGTGTGATTGGTTAGTAGTTCTTTACATTCTGATGGGCATGGAAATGGATTACTTTTATAGCTTTTTGCATAGCAATTTTCGTGCTGACTGTGAATATGAAAGTTCTCCTCAGCATATTGACACCATGATCCCATTTTTTTGTGTTTAGTAGTATTGATGACTTCATGATGGGAAATAACTTATGCCTTCAAATGTTACTGGCAGCAAGTCTGGATAACTTATGGGAAATATCTGTAGATGCACTAATTTTCTCCAGATTAGTTTAGGCTACTGGGACACTGATAGTTAACATTTGCAGGTGGTCACTTGGTGCTATTATGTACGAAATGCTTGTAGGTTATCCGCCTTTTTATTCAGATGATCCAATGTCAACATGTAGAAAGGTAAGTGGGACATATTGCTAGTTAGTATTTTTTGTTGTCAACTTTGCATCGTTATGTATTTTTTTATTGTACAGTTCTGTGCTGCATGTCTTTCTAGATCATGTTTACAGTGTCTCTTGCCTGTACAATTACTTCAAAGATAAATTTCACACAGCTACAGATTAGAAATCACTGCTGTTATTTTTTGTTTATTTTAAACTGAACCATAGCTATACTATATTGTTTCTGAGCCAGATTGTACATCACTAGTATCTCATGTATAATATAAAGATCCTATCTTTACTCAGGCGAGTCTTTTGGGTTGCGTATCAAAGTTGATCTGTGTTTGGGTGCGTACATGTATTCATGCATAAAACTTTCTTTTCAATTATGATTGTTATATTTGCATATTCGAAGTAGCCAATGATTTTGCCTTTTCTGTATTTGGTTAATAGGAGTGCAGTTTTCTTAGGCCACATAAGTTGCGTGTGCTTTTCTTGATCGGATCAATATGTTAACTGGGCACTACTGATGTATACTTAATATTATGGGTTTTAAAAATATTTAGTGTGCATAACTTTGCTAATAAGAGTGAAAGAAATCAGGGAAGTTTGTTCAATAGAATATTCTATAGAAATAAATTCTTCTTTGTAGGATCTTCTGTGGTGAATTCTTTTAACTCCTTTTTTTTATTTCACCCCTAATAATTGTTCCTTTGATTTCATGACAAGTCATTCTGGTAGCATGATATTCTTCGGGTGGTGCGCTTTGTGTTTTGTTATCATTTCATAGAGCAAAGCTAGTTTGTCTCATATTTTGAACGTGAACAAAAGCATAGATTTTCTTCAAAATTGTTCCCATAAAATAAAAATAAAAACTTCAAAGATAAATGAACAGGAAAAATCCAAGTTAATGCTGTAAAATTTCCCCTTTTATGCAGATAGTAAACTGGAGAACACATTTGAAATTTCCAGAAGAAGCAAAATTATCTCCAGAGGCAAAAGATATCATTAGCAAACTCTTGTGTAATGTCAGCCACAGATTGGGAACAAATGGCGCAGATGAAATAAAGGTGCTGTATGGTGTGTCCTTTTCTGAATACTTGGATTTGTTAGGTAAGGTGATTACAAATAAAAATAATTACATTCCTGCCTCTTCCTTTTGCAGGCTCATCCATGGTTTGATGGCGTTGAATGGGATAAGCTTTATCAGATGGAAGCTGCATTTATTCCTGAGGTCAAGGATGATCTGGATACTCAAAATTTTGAAAATTTTGAAGAGGTATTGACATCTTTAAATTTTTTTATTGGTTTTGTGAACCATCTGTGCTTGTTGCTCACTTTGCTTCTATTTTTTCTGCTTGCTTTGCTCTGCAGTCTGAGAACCAAACTCAAACTACATCTAAAACTGGTCCATGGAGAAAGGTCAGTTTAAGTCTTGAAGATTATTTTTACTACTTTGGCCCTCTTTAATTTTGATTTACAAATAAGATTATTAGTGCCATTATTTGTCATATCATTGTATTGTTCTTTGTTGCTTCAAACTGTGAAGTGGTTGATTCCTTGAATATGAGAAGTTTTCCCCTTCAGCAAACTAGAAATTTTCATCTTGAAACAGAGAGAATTAAAGTTATTGTAGCTGTTTTTGCATCAAGTGTTATATGAGTTTTGTTCTTGGAAACTCAGCAGTTTCTGTGGTGAAGAATTCTAGCCACATATAGTCCATGTGATATGCGTCTAGGATTAAATTTCCTCTCTTTTTTTGCTCCTTTTTCCTCGTTGTTGAAATGTAAACAAGTTATAAAAATAGCACTTAAATACCCTAAAAAGCTATATAAAAAAAAAAGTGCTCCTAGTAGCAGTGCAAAATGATTTGCTGCAGTTTGAACTTGTGGATGTGCCTATAAGCTTCTCTTATTCAGAAGATATTCTATGAAATAAGGATAAAAGGATGTTCCACCTAAAGTTGCATAGTGGTTATTGCATCTGCATTGGTACATACAATGTTACATCAATCTTATAAAAGTAAACTGAGGGCTGATGTTTCAAATTCCTGTAATGCGTTTTGTCTAGAGTTAACACTTTCCATATGATTTAAACAGTTTTGGTTGTTTTATTTGCAACGAATCAACATCTTTATCTTAAGAACTCCTCCCTAGCCTGCCTATCTCTTGTCAAGTTCCTGTAATGATTTACATTTTTTTTTATTATTGGTGCTTTTTACCTCTCTTTTCCTGTTCTCCCATTCTTCTTCTCACATTCTTACCTCTACATTGCAGATGCTCTCATCTAAGGACATCAATTTTGTGGGCTATACATACAAGAACTTTGAGATTGTGAATGATTATCAAGTTCCAGGGATGGGTAATTCTCTAGCATTTTCAACTGCATTGCAAAGCTTGTTGTGGTTCAGTTTGGGCATATATTGATGAATGTGCTTGAAACCTGATTTTGATCTGTTCTCATTTATAGCCGACTTGAAGAAGAAAGACACTAAACCGAAAAGACCATCTGTGAAGTCACTTTTTGGTAGGCCGATTCCTGTTCCCATTTTATTTCTTGGAAACATGCATTATGATCACCCTTTAAGTTCCCATCTCAAATTCCTGACTGTCATTTAATTTCATTTGTAATGATACTGTTTCTTCAACCTTTTTGCCTTTACCTGTGCAGAAGGTGAATCGGAGGCATCAGAATCATCAGATACAGCCCCTTGTGATGAGAATGCTCAAGGGAGCTTCCTAAACCTCCTGCCTCCACATCTAGAAGTAACTCGAAAGCAGAGCAAAACCGCAATTAGATTTCATTGATGCTGCCTTCTGCATTTGCAGTTGATGTTGACAGTTAAAGCTTGAAGTGCTGGGTTTTGAGGCAACTTTTAGCTTTAGCCCTCCTCGGGCAATTAGGGGTGCAAGTTTTTTTTTTTTTTTTGGTTAAAAAAATATCGATCAAGACAGGACCTAAGAGTAAATGCCAATTCACTCACTATTTTAACGTAATTTTTTCTTTTCTTTTCTTTTTTCAGGCACAAAAATGTACAAAACTACTCTTACCTCATACCATGTATACGTATACATGTGTTCTTCGGATTTATAATAGCAAAACGAAAATTCAATACCAACTGGATAATCTGTTTGCTTAGATATTGAAGTACTGTTTAAGCGTGTGTATAGTATTGTGGTGTTCAATGTTTTTGAAAAAAATCAATTTAATGCTTTTTTAAATTAAACACAATTTTAAAACAGATCAAAAAATAAAAACTACTTCACTTTCATGAGTGATGGATGCTCAATGGTTGCAGCAATTTGCTTTGTTACTTCCAGTTCCTGCCATTAATGATTCAAACTAAGATTTCCTCAGTAAGCTTCCTTGAAACCTGTTTTTTTTTATTAAGAGTTTTGTTTGACCCCTTGAAGCGAGTAAATTATAATTTAGTCCTTGTAGTTTAAGCAAACTAATTGTTTAATCCTTGTAGTTTTAGAATCTATATTTTGAAATTTAATTCTTTTGTTAATTCCACGTTTGTTTGTTTTTTTTTCCTTGACGAATAGAGAAATAGAATTGGGGAAATTGGGAAATTTACCTTGGAAAAAAATTATTTTTGGAATAAAAAAACTACAAAACTAGAGATAGTCAATGTCTGTAATGGGACAATTTAATTATTTGTGATACTATATGTATTAATTAATTAGTTTTGATACGTTACAAGGACTAAGTTATAACTAACACCTCTTTAAGGACATAAACCCGTGCTCCCTCTCCTCTCCTTTACAGGGGAACTGAAAGCTATATTTTTGATAAATTATTTTAAATTATAATTGTTGAACTTGATTCAGGAATTAATTTGGAAAAAAAATTAAATTATTGAAGGAGTTTGTAAGATATTAAATTAATTTAATTTAATTATTTTTATTAAAATAATATTTTTTAAAATATTTTCTTTGATTTCTTTTCTTAGTCTCATCATTAAAACTAAAAGTTTGTATGGTTAGCTTGAATTAATTTATATTTTTTTTATAATTATATTTATTTTTTTATTATCTAATTAGATATACTTACTTTTTTTCTCTCAATCAAGTTTATACTCCCGATTATTTTAAAATATATATACATACACACACTTGCATTGCTTAAAAATATATTAAAAAAAACTCCATGCATTATTAAAAATATATTTTTTTAAAAAAAAAACCCAGCTCAAAGCAGAGGACAGGCTAACAACGGTAACGTTGTTTGCAAACTAAAGAAGTAGGGACGTGTTCCCCTTCTTTCGGGCAGTCACATCGCCACGACAAGAAGTGGAGGAAGGCACTGTCTGTCACATTGAATTGTTCGAGAGTAAAGGTAACGGTAAATTCCAAGTGCATCGCTGTGTACTCTACGTGACAATTAATACCCCCAAAAAAAACCTTACCCCATAGGGTAATTTATTTAATAAATAGAAGACTATAGACGATGATATAATCCTATCTCCATCGACATTGATACACTACGTCAATAAGGAATCCATGTCCAAGCTCCACAGCCAAACTAGCCCTGCTCACTGCTCGTCTCAGTCGCTGCGGTGGATATAGAGGGATTACGAGTGTGTTTGGTATTGCGGTAGTTGTTGTGGTTATAATTTGAAAAAAATTATTCTATAAAAAATACTTTTAATTGAGGCTGGTTTGAAAAAATAGGTGTTTGGTTAGAATTGTGGTTGAAATTGAGGTTGAATAAAAATTAGTTTAATGTGTTTGGTTAAAAATGTTTTTAAAATTAAAGTTATAAAATAATTTTAATATATATATATATATATATTAAAATTGATAGTTTTAATTAAACACATTGAAAAAAAAAAGTTCACTCGAACAGTGCAAGTGCAATTTGCACTGTGCACGTAAACATAGAATTTCAAAAAACAACTAGGAGCTGCTTCGCTAAATTCACATGCAAAACGTGAATTTGCATGAGCCCTACTAAAATTAAATTGTGTTTTTAATGTAACCAAAGATCATATTTGTTGTGGTTGCTTCAAACGTAGAAATAACCACGCAAACAAACGGTCTCTGTATTAATGCCATCTGTCATCGTGCTAATGCCCATTTGGAATCCAATGCCGACATCATTTATCACGTCAGCTACACTAATTACTCAACTTTAATCTAGTTTTGGGCCCTCTAATATATAATTAACATGCATGATTAATTAATTCTTGAGCCAACTTTGACGTTTTGACCGGTCACTTTTGCAGACAATTTCAACGTTTTGATTGGCCATATATCCTGGCAGATAATTTCTCCATCTTTTCTGTAGCAAGTTAGGAGCCTGCAAAAGACATGAAAATAAACAAAACCCTCCTTCGTTTCTACTTACAAAGGGGTTGAAACAAGACATGGATGCATGCATATACATGTTTCCGATCATATACATTAACTTAATTGGCAAGGCAAGCAGACAAAATCTGGGATAATTTGGCGTGTGAAAACGAAGTTACTAAGGGGAATATTTAAAAAATTATATATGTATGTATGTATGTATGTATTGCAGTGCTTGTTTAACGTGGAAAGCAATTTCTTGCTGAGTGTGTTAGGGTTTTAAGCATACAAAACTCTTGTAGCTAGCAGGCCAAGACTGATTGACCAACCGTTTGATTATCAAGTTTTGAGCTTTTGACCCCCTTGACAGATTCCATTTGAATTAACTACGTACTGGTTTGTTTTGATTGGCCATCCATATTTTCTATACTTTGCTAACTATATAATTAATTAATTAATTAAGCAATATTGCATCAATCCACACACATATATATACATAGATAGATACCTATATATAAACATGGTACTGCATAATTAAATTAAACTCTTGGCCAAACCATTACGTCAAGCAATGCGTATGGAGGAATAAACAAATTAATTGTTTTGGATCGAAAGTGAAAGACACAGCACATATGATTGGTATCTACAACCAGAAACCTGGGGAGGCATACTTCTGTATATATGTACGCATATATCGATGGATGTCGCAGGTTGCTGGATGGTGCACGTACGTTGTTAACAATCCAAGACATGAATCTAGCTGGCTAGCTGCAGGGAGGAGATTTTTTATATATAAATACCAAAAATTCATAAAATTATAAAGAAAATGTATTCTTTTGAAGAAAAAAATCATAAAATTATAATTTTTTTTTTAAAATAAACTAGTTCATATAATTGGATAAATCAAGTGGCTAATTTAGCTAAAAATTGACAGTAAAGTTACATGTTAATTAAATTATTGCATTTTAAAAATACAATATATTTAAATATCACTATTTTGAAAAGCAATAACATAGTTATTGTACTTAGAAATAATAATATTTAGTAAATGTTACATTTCAGAAATGTGAAAAGATAAAAATATATTACTTTATCTATTTTTATTCAAATAGTGTCATTATACCAAAACTACTATTAAGTTATGAGCTAATTTAACAAAAAAAAAAAAAACTCAAGAGAAACAGCAAAGTAGTTCAACAGTAGAAACTAAAAATACTTGATTATCTGGGCTTGATGACTCTTCCCTGTGTCGATATATATATATATATATATATATAATAGTATTCTTTGATAGCAATCAATCAAGTATACTTTTTCTATATATCTAACTGTCATTTTGGCACAAGAAAGTGGTTTCATGGAGTTGTAGCTTGATAAGAACTAACACATACGCATATCAATGTCAGAGCGACAAGGCTGTCTCTCCATTAAAAGATTAAATCAACATATTGATTGATTAATTCTCAATTCCCTTCTCATGACTTGTACTCCTGCTTTTACTCCACTAAATAATTAATTTGCTATATATCCACAAGTCTTGATCTTAAATTTAAGGTTAATTTTCATTACTTGTATAATACTCTTAGAAATCTGATTAATTTATATATATAATAATGAAGAAATCACTACCAAACCGACGTGTTTTTGGCATCTAATTACTTAACTTTATCTGTATGTCTGACTATGCCGGCCATCCTGTTGTATATATTAAATTAGTGTCGCCATTTTTTTTGGTTATATCATGGACCATTTCTTTGGTCATCACACCAGCTTTGCCTAAGCTTTTCCCCTTTAAAAATGGACTCCAACTCTCCTTTACACCCTCCCTCCATCTCCACTGTCTCTCTGACCCCCTTCTCTCTAGTTCATATAGCCTGAAGTTTAAGCTTGTATAGCAGCTAATTATTTATTGAATGATGAAGGGAGCATACGAAGTGGTTCATGGGGCTCTTGATATGATACAGCCCCATGAAACATGGGACTTTGCCTCTGTAGGATTCCCAGCTCCAATTTCGAACCCCTTTCCAAAGCCTGCAGTGATTGAAAATCGATGCCTAAACTTGGAGAGGAATGAGCTCTCTGAGTGGGTTGAACATGTAACCAAGCAGCTCATTGATGACTTGCCGGATATAGCAACTGATCATGATGAAAGCTTGCAAACAGACGCAACAACGGTCTATGGGGGCAACGATATTGTCTCGTCACTCTTGGGTGAGTTTAGGCCAAAGAAATATATGAGGAGAAGCTACTTTGATGGAAATGGGGAAGAGCTCCAATGGAGCCATGAGCTTGGAGTACACCAAACAAACATTTCTGAAAAAGAAGGGAGCACTAGATCAAGCATGAGTAGGATAGATGAAAATGGTTTGAGCTTAATAACCCTTCTTTTGGAGTGTGCTGTTGCTATATCAGTCGATAATCTTGGTGAAGCTCATAGAATGTTGCTTGAGCTGACCCAGATGGCTTCTCCTTACGGCCCTTCTTGTGCTGAAAGGGTTGTGGCTTATTTTTCTAAGGCCATGGGTAGTAGGGTTATTAACTCATGGCTAGGTATTTGCTCTCCGTTAATCAACCACAAGAGCATTCATGGCGCCTTCCAAGTCTTCAACAATGCCTCTCCTTTTGTCAAATTTGCTCACTTCACCTCCAACCAATCAATCCTAGAAGCTTTTCATCGCCGCGATAGGGTTCACGTAATTGACCTCGATATCATGCAAGGCTTGCAATGGCCGGCCTTATTTCACATCCTAGCCACCAGAATTGACGGTCCACCCCAAGTTCGAATGACCGGCATGGGCACATCAATGGAACTCTTAGTGGAGACTGGGAGACAACTTTCCAATTTCGCTAAGCGACTTGGAATGTCGTTTGAGTTCCACCCAATTGCAAAGAAATTTGGAGAAATTGATGCGTCGATGGTGCCACTCAGGAGAGGTGAAACAGTAGCCGTGCATTGGCTACAGCATACCCTCTATGATGCCACAGGACCTGATTGGAAGACATTGAGACTACTCGAAGCACTGGCCCCAAGAGTGATCACTCTAGTTGAGCAAGACATCTCACATGGCGGATCTTTCTTGGACCGTTTCGTAGGCTCTCTGCATTACTACTCAACATTGTTTGATTCCCTTGGTGCATATTTGCCTTGCGATGATCCTGGCAGGCACCGCATAGAGCATTGCCTTCTCTACAGAGAGATCAACAATATATTGGCAATAGGAGGGCCTGCAAGAAGCGGCGAGGACAAGTTCAGGCACTGGAGAAGTGAGCTAGCTAGAAGCTCGTTCATGCAGGTGCCAATGAGTGGAAACTCAATGGCCCAAGCACAGCTTATACTGAACATGTTCCCTCCCGCTCATGGCTATAACCTTGTACAAGGAGAGGGAACATTGAGGCTGGGTTGGAAGGATACTAGCTTGTTCACTGCATCTGCTTGGACTTCACGTGCTTCTAGATAGCCTCTAATTAATTAAAATGTTTTTTTGTGTGTGTGTGTGTTTTAGTAATTAAGCTGGGATTAATATATAATTAATTGCATGTGGGATTCAGATTAAATGCTAGCTATCTTCATTTAATCCAACTGTAGAAATTATGTTGAAGGACATGGCCCTTAATTACAAGGGTATATACTTTTCGAATCCAGGCACCTAAGCTAACGCTAGCTATACATATTGTCCATCAAAAAAGCCTGTCTGTTCCGTATCACAGAAGCTGATTAATTAATCTGATTTCTGGCTCCATATTATTTGCTATCAAATTGCATGATTTGTATTGTAGTGTATTTTAAAGTATTATTTGTTTGATAATATTATTTTTTAAAAATATTTTTATTTTTAATATTAGCATATTAAAATTATTGAAAAATATAATAAAATATTTTTTTAATATTTTTTCAAACGAACTAAAATATGATTCCAAACACAAAAACAATTGATGTAAAGCAATATATACATTTCTTTCAAGCAGACTTTATTTTGATTCACCGTCACCCTCTTAATTTATTAAATCCAGAATTTTAACCATTTGATTAAATACAATCGGTATGTGTTTTGTCCCCCAAAAGTTAATTGGTGATTTTCAATTAAATTATCCTTCAACATATTTTTATATATATTTTTCATGAAGATTAAATCATTTTGAATTGAATCTTAAATATTATGCTATTAATTCAAAATGATATATGTTTGTAAAAAAAAAAATTAAGATTCAAACCTGGATAGTGCGTGAGAAGTTAACCTTTTACCTACCATGAAAGTCAAACATCTAAAGATGGAACGATAGCAATTAAATCTAACTATACCCATAAATCGATTCAATTTTCAGGTCATGATTTGAATAGATTAATTTGAATTCATCTATAATTTTATTTTAATTTTTTTAAAATTAAAATAATATTATTTAAAAAAAAACAAATCAAATTTTAACTAAATTAAAAATTAATGGAGTTAAACTAGATCAACTTGCTGAGGCGCTAAATTAAGTTTAATGATTGTGGGTGAAATTCTAATTGCTAAGTCGGAAACAATCGGAGTGAAGGGCTGAGCAGTAATAGTGTTTTTGGAGCTTAGGATTCTCCGGGAGCATGTGGCTTTCGAATTACAAGGAGCAAATGTATCTAAGCACATCTTAAGAGGCCATAGAAAGATAGTTACAAGTTACAGTGCATCAGGTTAGGAATCAACATGGATACGTGGCGAAGACTTTTACGTTGCTTTGCAATGGGTTCGATAGTTTTGTTTTTCAGAAGAAGAAAAAAAAACAAATATGTATGTTTTCGGCCATGAGAAGAGTTCCAATCAAAAATCAAAATGCTTATGTGTAAATTTAATTAAATAAATTAAAAATTATTTGTGTTAATAAATATTAAAAATTGATAATTAATTAATGGAGCCCAGTTTATATTAAATAAATGTTGACCATGGTTAACCTTCCAAACCTGCAAGATCCTAGACCTATGCTAAATCAACAAGTTAAATTCTTAACAAATTTAATAGAAAAAATACAATTAAAGGAGTGAGATCAAATTTAATAGGAAAAGAAAATAAAAGATGATGAAATCGTGAAAAAAATTCACAATAAAAATCAATACAAACAAAACAAATAACAATAAAAAAATAGGGATCAGATATGACATATAAAAAAATTGAAAAATGATGAAATTAAAAAAAAAATAATTTTTAAAACTACTTCCAATAAAACAAACACCAATTACAAAAATAGAAATAAAATCTGATGAAAAAACAAATTAAAGAACTATTTGAGAATTTGGAGGTTTATGCATGAAAATCAAGAAAAAAAAAATCAGTGACTTCAAACCAAAGTTCTGTCCATCACATTTGCCGTATGGAAATGAAGAAGCTGTCAAGAGGATTTAAAACGCCGCTCTTGAAATTAGTGTTTGGTTGCTGAGCAATGTCGTACTTGTCGCTCTAACAATGAGGCCACAACACAAGCACTAATACTTACAATGTATATATCAATTATTTTTTTAATAATATTCATATTTTTACAATTATAAAATTGCCCCTCCGATAATAATAAAAAAATCAAATGAAAATATAAAAACTCCCTGAATATAATTAAGTCAAAGAAAATTCTATTGTAAAAGGATATTTTTAAACTCAATCCTAACTCACCATGTTAAACCGAGTTTAGAAATATTGTCTCCCACTTGACATAAAATATATGGGAGATCCCATCAGATTTATGTTAGAACCAAAACCTGAGATTACTAGCAAATAGAATTCACCTGTATGTATATGAAAAAGTCAACAAAAGATGTTATGATGATATTTATTGTTGTTTTTTAAAGTGTTTTTTTTTAAATATATTAAAATAATATTATTTTTACTTTTTAAAAATTATTTTTGACATTATTATATAAAATAATTTAAAAATATCAAAAAATATTTAATTTAAAATAAAAAAAATATTTTTTAAATTAAATTAAATAAAGAACGATATCTATAAATATTTTATTCTGGTCCTCCATGTCTAATCCACTGACAGGTTGGATTGCTACTCATTAATTTTATTTAGCATAACGTGGAGTCGATGGAAAACATTGTCCAAACAAAGATAGTTTTTTTTTAATCAAATTAGAACACTTAACTTCAAAATTTAGAGAAAAGTCACCATTTGAAAAATATTTATTAAAATTACATGGTTTGATCTTATCTTATTTTAAAAATATGATATTTACTACTAATATCATGTTTATAAAACATGATATTTTGAGTTTACGGTGAATTTAGAATTTGTTGAATTGGTAATAAATTAGTTAAAAATGTAATTTATTTTAATTTATTTGATATAGTTAAACATTAAAGTAAATTGAATTATTAATTAATTAATCATGTGTTGCAATAAATTATTTTTATATGAATTTGCATTTGATGTAATGTGATTGAGTATGATAAATATAGATCGATAATGTATTATGAATTATGTTTAATTTTCGTTAAGTTTGTTTTAACGTTAACTCTCTAGGATCATAAAGTAAACAAAATTTTATATTGATGAAAACTATAATTTTATAAATTTTTTTCAGACTTTAAACACAAAAATAACTCAAAACCTTACAATAAACAAAAAAGTTAGACCGTTTTAGCTACAGTTCAGACATTTCATCAACATTCAGGTGTTTCTAAAAATAGTTGTGAATCGTAATGTTTTAATAATATCATGTTTCAGAAATATAATATCTTCAAACTTTGTTCTTTCATTAAATAAAAATTATACTATGCTATTTTAGTATTTAATTATATTTTCGATATTCATCTAAAAAGATACAGTTTAAGGTAAAATAATATTAATGATAAAAAAAACAAAACAAAAGCCATTGACACTGTTAGGAAACGTGGAAACAGGTTGCGCAATTAACTTCTCCAGCCAAATTCTCAATCTCATCGCACTGATGAACTATCCACGAGTTGTGTATATTATTATTTTTTAAAAAAATATTTTAACTATTTTATAATTTATTTATTTTCATATTTATCGTTCATATATTTAAAAAATTTAATTTACTTCCTAAACTTTTATACGCGCATAACAATTTATATCATAATTTAGTTTATTTTACCCTCTTCATCAAATATATAAATTGATATTTTTCAAAACATAAATAATAAAAAAAAACTAAATTAAAGAATTATCATGTTAATTTTTCCTCTTTTTTTTAAGCTAAGCATGTACCGGATTTATTTATTTTTCTAAATAAAGAGAATCCACTGAGCAGTAGTAATACTAATAAATAATGCGATTCCAGCTTTGTGGTTTCTTTTTTCTTGACTCAGGGCCGTGAGTGGATTCGATCTGGCATGGCTTGCCGAGTCAGGATTTTATAGATCGACTACTCGGAATAGGAATGGATATGAACCAAAGGAAAAGTACTCGAGAGTTCCCTTTCTTAGCACTAGTCGAGGATAAACGTTCGGACACGAATATTATAGAAAAAAGGGGACATAATTAAATTATAGAGAAAATTAATTATAGAAAAGGTGCAAATCAATGAATCAGGACAAGTAATTAAAAAGGGATGTCTGAAGTTTCCATTTTGAGACAGGTAGCATAGCTGATTAAATACCTGGAATAAAATGGCATAACTAATTAAAAAAATATCTAGTGATAATTAATAATATATTTGTTTCAATAATTAAAAAAACATAAAAGAGAGAAAATATCATGTCACTGGTCAATTCATGTTAAGGTTGATGATACGAACCATCCACGTGTATCTATATAACGGTTAATGTTAAAGTAAATACTAGTCAATTCAGGTTTATACCTTTTTTTTCAGCTTTCTTTTTTTCTAAAATACCTATAAAATACTACATGAATTATGATAAACCTATTCATTGTCTTAAGAAAAACTAAAAAATCACCCTAGAAATTGAAATCACCCCAAATCCAAAAATCAACACGAGCCGATATATGTTTTTTCCACAAACTTTAAAGATATAAAAATCACCTAATATAAACTTTTCTTTTCAAATAGAATCATTCAACACAAAAATAGTTTGTTTTTGTGGCTTAAATTGATATTAACAACACTTTCTTTTTCTACCACTAAAATCTAGCGACCTCTCTCTCGTCTCTCTGGACCAGGGACTACAAAATAAAAAAAATAAACTATTGTACCAAAATTGAATTTGAAAAATATTGAGGCATTGAAATTGTATAATTTGTGTGATTTTTAAAGTTTCAAGACCAAAATACATATTTTGCGAAACTTATAGTGTGTCACCTGTGCTTGATGCCTTTTTTCATTTTGGTCCCTCTTCTTTATCCTATATTTTCATATCAAAAATTCAATTGGTCTTCAATTATTAGTAAATCACGGGAAAAAAAGTTTGAGGACCAGATTGAAAAATATAAAATTTTGCATGGCTCGTTCACAGTAATGTGTGAAAGGATAAACAGTGGAGCCTTGCACAATTAAAAACCCACGTCTTTTAGAGTAATACTTGATTAGATTATTGGCTTACGCTATGCTGCAAGACAAATTATTTTTTTCTTAGCATAAAAAAAATATTTAAGCATTGCTAATATTTTTTCTATTAAAAAAAAATCATGTGTGGATTGATTTAATGTGATCTGATCGATTTTGAAGGTTCAAAAAATAACTCGAACGACCAATAAAAACATTGTTTGACTTAAAGTAGATACTTAAGATGACATTTTTTATAAATATTGAGACAATAATATGTTGAATCGATTCAAGTCAACCTATCAATCCGCATGTCAGGTCATAAGGCTATGATAACATTATGGAAAGCAAATCAGAACAAATTATAAAATTTAATTTTCAACAAACTCAACGTTGAATGATGAAATTAAAAAAAAACAATTTAAAAGAGAACAAAAAATTTACTTGAGTTAACCTGCTAAACTCGCGATTCGGATCATGAGATATGGATAACGCAATAGAAATAAAAATGAAATAAATTACAAAACTCAATCCCCAATCAACTAAGTGTTTAAATATGAAATTAAAAAAATAAATCAATTAAAAAAAGATACAAAAAATTACTTGAGTCAACCTCGGTTAATCTGTCAAACCTGTAACTCAAGTAATGAGATAAGGATAATCTCATGGAAAGCAAACTGTGTTAAATCACAAAGCTTAGTTCACAATTAACTCAATACTAAACAATGAAGTTGAGAAAAAAGCCATTTAGAAAGGGAAAAAAAATTGGGTCAACTGAGTAGACTTATTTAACTCGCGATTCAAGTCATGGGACTAGATTAACCTTGTAAAAAGTAAAATAAAAAAAAATATGAAGGTCTATCTCCGATAAACAAACTGCTGAATAATGAAAATGAAATTGAAAAGTTGATTAAAAATAACACAAAAAAAAAGATCCGAGTCAACTTGAGTTAATCCACCAAAATTGTGATCTTAGTCATGAGACTGAAATAATTTCACATAAAGAAAACTGAAATAAATCACGAAGACTAATTCTCAATCAACCAAGTGTTCAGTGGTAAATTTTAAAAGAAAAAACGTGAAATATAAAAAGAAAAAAAAACTTGAGTTAACCTGTCAAACTTGCAATTCGAGTCATGAGGCAGTGATAACTTCATAAAAAAGTTAATTATGAAATATTATCTTTAGCAAATTTAATGTTAAAGGATAAAATTAAAAAAAAACATAAATTGTTAAAAAAACTATTCAAACCAATAGTATTTAACGACAAATGATACATTAAAACCCCCCTCCTCCTTTAATTTTTTATTGCTAATAACAATAATTATGATGAAATATAAAATCTAAACTTTACAAACAAATAAATCATAATCATAATCCTAATCCTAATATATAATTTGATATTGCTGCAAAATTTTAATTTTTAACTTATTAATATTAACTAAGTGCACGAGAGTATGATAATTTTTATTTTTTTTTTGCATTTTAAAAATATATTTAACTTAAAAAAATATCAAAATAATATTTTTTATAACTTGTGTGATATAAAAAATAAATTATTTTAACTTATTTTTAAATAAAAAATTCTTTAAAAAAAATCATGCATTAAAATAACAAACATCATGCATTAAATTATTTTAATATATTTTTGAAATAAAAAGTTTTTGCAGAAAAACATCTTGTATTAAAATAACAAACTCATAATAGGACATACTCCAAAGCATACCTAACAAAAAAAAATTAAAGTAATAATAAAAAAATTAAAAAAGGAAGAGGTAGAGAGAAGAGAAAGGTAGGCACGTTTTCTGCACCAAAAGAAAAGGCGGAGGCTGACAGCCCAAACCGAACCGAAACAACCACCCAACCCAACCCAAACCAAACCGAACGTGTTAGGTTAGACGGCAGACCACCAAGAGAAGGTCTCGCTTCCCTTAAAAAAAAAAAATAAAAAAAATCAAAGTTGTCATAATTTCTAAAATAATAATAATTAAATAAATAACTCCAGGTAACCAATAAAACCTTATTTTTACATGTCTAAAAGTTCTATCCGTTCTTCGTCTCCTCCTCCTCCTTCCTTGCATTTTCTCTCTCAGACATAAACCCGAAGACATCGCCGGATTTTCTCCAAAATTTTTCCCTTTTCTTTTGATAATCTCAAATCAAGTTTTCTCGATCTGCATCGTCCAATTTTGTTTTCAGTATATTTTGGATTTTCCATGTCAGGTCAATGTAGCTTGGTTTGATCTTCCTTAAAAAAAAATCAGGGTTTAAAATTTTCTTTTAATTAGTTGATTCTTTTATGTTAACACAATCTAAGGATGTGATATATTTTTTTTACTTGTTTTATGATTTCTTGATTCTTCTTCTCGATTTTGTTTAATTTTGAGTTTTCGTGTCAGTCTGGTAAATCTGTGGGTGTTGGGTTTTGCGCATAGGAGAAAGGGAGAGCACAAATCTATCTAGGTAAATTTAGAAAGCCCAGAGCTTTCGAGGGCTTGAGGGAAGAATGGAAAAATCGAAGATTGACCATATGGTTGGTGGCAAGTTTAAGCTTGGGAGGAAGATTGGCAGTGGATCTTTTGGAGAACTCTTTCTGGGTATAGCGTTTTTTTAGCTGCTTTTTTTACCTTTTATGTTTTTTATTGGGTCTGAAAGTTTGTGTTTTTGTGGTGATTTGATTTGTTTTTTTTTTGGTTAGGTGTAAATGTGCAAACTGGAGAGGAAGTTGCTGTTAAACTGGTATTTTCTAAAAGGATTATTCATTTATGTTTTGATGTTTTGGATTTTGAAGGAGAGGAGTGGTTTTTTTAGCTGCGTATTTATTATTCATCTAATTTTTTGGCCAAAAATTAGGGTTTTTTCTGCATGATTGTGTTATGATTTCTTGCAATGTATAACATGATGGATGGTGTTTGTAGGTTAGGTTTTGTGCTTGGTTTACTTTGCTGTAATCACGCTTATCAACCTGTATGATACCCCCCTTTTATTGCGCAGGAGTATTTGAGATGTCAAATTTTATTACTGAAGCAGCCATTGATTTAGATTTAGATTAGGGCTGTTTACTTCTACATGATTTAGAACTGTTTAGATAGTGATGGAGTGCCACATGCATTTGGATAAAGAGAGTTGTCTATTTTGTTGATAAGACAGATTCATCGATCACATTAAGTGCACAAAGCTAGACCCCTATCGTGTTTGTTGCAAGAAGTGCAGAGAGCTAGACCCCTCTCGTGTTCGTTGCTTTCCGATGATGAAGCCTGCACTTATCTTAGTGAAGGAAAGTAGGAACACGGATCTGTATCTTTATTGAGCTATGTATGATTAATTATCTGATCCTTATTCAAATGCCCTGCTGCGCAAACAAATTACGTTATTGTTAACAGCATGATTGATGTGAAAACAAGTCTTGTATTCCTTTATTTTCCCTGTAAGAGATTGTTTTGCATGAGAATATTTATTCGAGTACTTCTTCTTCTCTCCGATATTCCTTGCGATTCTTGACCCTTAATTATTCCAAATTTCAGGAATCTGTAAAGACCAAGCATCCACAGCTTCATTATGAGTCAAAGTTGTATATGCTTCTCCAAGGAGGGAGTACGTCTCTCTCTCTCTCTCTCACACACTCACACACACACACACACACACAAATGCCCAGACATAAACAAGCAAATACAAATTTGTAATATCTGCTGCTGGGTGTTTTTTTTTTATATACTTGTGGATTATGTTATTCTTCTTAAGATGCACCTTCTAGTTTTATGAATGCAACTTCATGTCAAGGCTGTGCCCCCAGTATTTGCTAGAAGTTTACTTCAGAGTACATGGAGGGGACATATTATAAGCATTGTGTTTCTTATAATAATTTAATTTTTTTCCTTTAATGAAGCTGGAATTCCCCATCTCAAGTGGTTCGGAGTTGAGGTTGATTACAACGTCATGGTCATTGACCTTCTTGGGCCAAGTTTGGAAGATTTATTCAACTACTGCAACAGGAAATTCACATTGAAAACAGTGCTGATGCTTGCAGATCAACTAGTAAGTACATTTGATTGTTTTTTTGTTCATGAATATATCTTACACTGTAGATAAAATTTTCCTCTCATTTCCTGTCTCCAGATTAACAGAGTTGAATACATGCATTCAAGAGGTTTCCTTCACCGTGATATAAAGCCTGACAACTTTTTGATGGGCCTAGGCCGCAAAGCAAATCAGGTACTTATACATGGTTCTTGTTAGCCACCTTATTGAACTAGAGCATATGTTAGCTTGTTTTTTGCATTTTGCATTTATTGGTTATTATGTATATTATGTGAAGGAGATGACATCATCCAATTGTTGTTATAGGTTCCAGCTTTTTTCTGTTTTTACATTTGCAATTTTTTGGGATCATGTAATGCAGGTTTATGTCATTGATTTTGGTCTTGCAAAGAAGTATAGAGATCTTCAGACCCACAAGCACATTCCATACAGGTAAATTTTTCTTTTTTATGTTTGCCTCATGGTGCATGAAGTTCAGATTTATGGTAAATATTGAGATGATCTGTTGTGTTTTTCATTGGCTCGCGAGTCATCCATTTAGACATGACAGTTAACTTCTCATTACCATGAATAGTGGCGACTAGAAGAGGTTGGAGACTATATTTAGCCATAAGATTCTGTTTCATATGAAAGTGGCAAACTCCACCAGGCATGATTATCACTTCAATATGTGCTATCTTAACTTTCAGTCTGGTTCACTGCCATGAGCATGACATTATCTTTGCATAAATCTAAATAAAGCTTGATTGGAAGAGGTTGGAGACTAGGTTTACCCGTGAGATTTTCTGTTTCATAAGAAAGCAGCAAACTCCACCTGACATGATTATCACTGCAATATTTGCTCATATTAGGAGTAGAATGATGAACTCAGAAAGTTTACCTCCTTTTCTATGCATTAAAACTCGAGATTTATTTAGATTTATGCATAGGTAATGTCATGCTCATTGCAGTGAACCAGACTGAAAGTTAAGATTTGAGGAACTTAATGTTGAAGCGTGGTTTTATGACACATACAACTTTGATCCAACTCCTTAGAGTCCCAAAGACAGTTACATATCTAATAATGAGAGTGTTATCTATTGGAAATAAAACAACCCTATTTAAGTTATTTTTGGTCATGGCATGGACCTCGTGGCAGCTTTTGGATTTGATGATGAGTTAAGTGAGTTGTTTCGTGTGTCTAATGTTCTTCCTTTTCCATTAACTATGGTTTTTAGTGATGGATAATCACATTTGTGTACTTGAAGATAAATTGTATTATATAAAATCTCGTACAGCTCGATCTCAAGTTTATTTTCACTAAAAACATCATTGATTCTTTTGCCACTAGATCTTTTCTGCTTCTTGCAAATTTGTTGCTCCAGTTTTTATGCAATCTCTCCCTGTTTAGAAATAGATAAATGCAATAATTTACAGAAAAAACAAAGTGACATGTAAAGAGCCTGCATACCTCTCTCATGTGTGATGATTATTCTACTTCTTGTGGTCACATCTCTCGTATTTGTTCATGCTTCTCTCTAACTATTTTTCCTAATTTGTATTGTTTACAGCAATTGTAGGAAAATGATATCATTATGAAACTTACAAGGTTTTTCCATTGTAGGGAGAACAAGAACCTTACAGGCACAGCTCGCTATGCAAGTGTTAACACTCACCTTGGAGTTGGTAAGTCATTTTTTTTCTCATAATGATTTTCCAACTATCAACAGGTACTCACTATCTGATACTTAGATTTATTTATGCATTAGTGATGGAATTATTATTTCTCTACTTGCAGAACAAAGCAGACGGGATGATTTGGAATCCCTTGGTTATGTGCTTATGTATTTCTTAAGGGGCAGGTTGATTATATAGTAGCCAAGCACTTGAATTCATATTCTCTTTTTTTATCATTTCTGTGTGGGAGAGTGGGTGGTATGTCCTACTTGATGTTGAATAGTAATTTTTGCCTATTAATTTTATTCAATTTCTTTGCTTCAGTCTTCCATGGCAAGGATTAAAGGCTGGCACAAAGAAGCAAAAATATGATAAGATCAGCGAAAAGAAAGTTTCAACCCCTATTGAGGTAATTTTCCATGTATTCCTTATTATAATGGAGAACATCATTAATGCAATTATTTTGCAAGGGACCTCAAGAAGGATTTGGTTATGGCCTTGTTTGGGGCCATGTTCCCTCAAATTTTGAAATTTGTTTTTTGCTAAATTTTTTTTATGTTTTGAGATAGTTTTGATGTGCTGATATCAAAAATTATTTTAAAAAAATAAAAAAATTATTATTTTGATGCATTTTTAAGCAAAAAGCATTTTGAACCGCAACCGCTATCACAATCCCAAACAGGCCAATACTTCCAAAGTTTTATATGAAAACAGTTAGTTGGCAAAACCAAGCATGAACTATGATTCCTATTCTTCAAAGCTTCAAAGAAAGGAAAATTGTTTGAGCAAATAGAACTTCATATCGGATCGACAGAAAACAAAAAAAAAAAATAGAAATATATAATATATATATATATATATTATATGTGATCCAGGAAAAGATGTGATCCAGGAAAAGAAAATTTAGCAATTCCTTCTTTCTTCTAACAGTATTGATAGATAAGATACTATCGAGGAAAAAATATTCTGAATCAATCAATGAAGTTACTTTTTTACAAGCACCACCCAGAAAAAAGTGTAATGGAATTTTTTGAAATATTTTAAATATCAGAAGAATGTAATTCATAAAATGGAATTCATTTTGTCATTTATACGAATAAAGTATTATGATTATTAAGAACTCAGCAGCGCCCCCTTTTTTCTGTCTGATTCGACGGGGATGCCGTTGAGTTCTTACGCTTTCATGTCTACAACTCAGTTCATCCTATTACTACAGGGATGAACCCAAGCCGGAATAGGAGCCATAAAAGAAAATACCTATTAAACCGATCACAGGAATACCAGTTACAGTACCTATTATCCAAAGAGGAATCCTTCCAGTAGTATCGGCCATTTATCCCACTTCCCTCCACATTTAATCAAGTGGTCCTGCTAGAGACATGAACACTGCCTCTGTTGGATCCAGACTAGGCTGGATGCTTCTTGTTAAGCATCAACTAGCACAGCCCAATATTCTTCATATGAATAATAGTTTAGTGTTTGCACCAAATGTGAACGTGTCATATGTACTGTTTGTAAAGTTAGAGAGTGTAATCACGGTGCGTGCACATTTTCTTACTGAATATGGTCTTGGGCACTAGATCATAGCCCAATTTTGAAAACTGCAGTGTAATTTTGGTCTCTCATATACATTTCATTCATGTCTCTACTTGGTGATGTAAATCCATATTGTGTAACAGATGCTTTGTAAGTCACACCCCTCTGAATTTGTATCATACTTCCACTACTGCCGGTCACTGCGATTTGAAGACAAACCAGACTATTCATATTTGAAGAGGCTGTTTCGTGACTTATTTATTCGAGAAGGTAAATTACTAGCAGTTGCTCTTGTCAAGTTATTTTGATGGTATCTCTCTAATCTTTGAATTTTTGATGTTGCTGCTGCTGCAGGTTATCAGTTTGACTATGTTTTTGACTGGACTGTTTTGAAGTACCCTCAGATTGGTGCCAGCTCTAGAGGACGGGTGAGTGTTTTAACTTGTGGACATGAGTTTCAGCGGGGGAAAGGAGAGAATGTTATGCCTTAAAATTTTTGCCTCTTTTTTCAGTATTCTAGTGGGAAACCTGGTCATGCTGGACCATCCGCAGAAAGACCAGCAGAAAGGGTCTCAGGTATGCTTTCTATACACAAAAATGGATTAGTTTTGGTGCCAGGTTTATTGAAACCCTAAGTTATGATTATTCTTAGAATTTTACTGTCATACACATTTGGGATTGTGAATGCTAATCACTAGCTTGGATATGGGTTAGAACATGCCTTTACTTCAATTTAGATGGACTTGTACTTTATATAGATGCCTACAATGATTTGGACTTCTGTAACTTTATACTCCCCCCTGCTGGATAATTTCTTTTTAGGTTTGTTTTTCACAATTCCTTTGGTGGTTAATTCTTGTTTTGCAATACTTACATTCAGTTGGAAAAGAGATTCGGGAAAGATTCTCAGGTGCAGTTGAAGCATTTTCAACAAAAAGGGTCACTGGCTCTAGTCTACATGATACTTCCAGAAACAAGACCTTGGATAATGTAAGTCCCTACCTAAATACTTATAATTGCATTTTTCTGTTGGAACTTAAATGTTGTCACTTGGTCTTGTTGGATAAGGTAGCTTTATTCCCTTGGTGCCCAGGACTTTTCAGCATTTACTTTTTTAGTTTTTTGCAAGCTACCTTTTGTCCTAGTTTGTATTGATTCAGGCTGGAGATCCTTTCTTCTCTGAGTTCTTTAATTACAAACCCAAATATAGCAGAGTGTTGTCCATCAAGACAAGTTGTTTTTGTTTCTCTTCTTGTAGATTTCTTCGTGCTTCCATATGTCTTTCATATTTTGAAGCATTTAGGGTATGATTCTAAAAGTTTTAAATTTTAGTATTGCAGTTGAGGCCCTTAATTTCCACTTCTGAACAAGAATAAAAGCAGCAGAAAATAAAGTCTCTCTTTTCCAATCAATTGTCTCCGCAAACTTAATATTCATTTAGCTGTGCAGTAAGTTCCTTCGCATGTATTTAAAATCCTTATCTAGACTGTCAATTCATTTTCAGCCACCTGAGCCAGAAAAAGGGCACAGTTCTTCTCGATATGGAAGCACCTCAAGAAAAGCCATTATCTCAAATAGCAGGCCAAGTTCCTCTGGAGAACCGTCTGAAGGTCGCTCGGGCCGATTACTCTCTAGTGGTGGCCGTCTGACTTCGACTCAAAGAGTGCAACCAGGGTATGAGATCAAATCATCCCAGACCCGTGCTGCAGCTGCTAGAGGCACTCGTGAGGACACTTTCCGGAGCTTTGAGTTCCTCTCGCTCAGGAAGTGACAAGAAGTCGATTAAGAAAATAATTTGCTCACATATCTAATAGATACATGATTTTTCATGTGAAGAAATCCTGGAATTTATAGTCTGGCCTGGGGTATGAGAAATTATCAGAGATAATTACTGCAATGACAGACCAGTTCAGATCCTGATAAAACATTTCCAGTCTCGTTCCCCCTTTGTCCCTTAAAAAGTTTCTGACGGTTGCAACATGTTTTAGACGCATCCAAAAAGAAACAGATGCATCGGGACTGCCCTCTTACATGTGGAACTTGAGTTGTACTAATATTCTGTTTCATGACTCGTTTACTACTCTTTGTTTGTACCTTCGAAGGTCTCGCTCTCCATTTTCTGTCATCGAATGTGTTGGACACGACTTGTTTTACCTTGTAATGTCATGTTCAAATGTCTGCAAAGAAAACGGACGAATCTCTTTCTTTCTTCTCTTTTCTTTGCCTCGTCCTTGTATCATAAGGTCAATTTGCGCCCTCTTTGGCATGCTATATCTCTCATTCCTTGCTAGTTTATCCATGTCATCGAAATGCGAACACAACTGTCATGCTATTTCTCCATCGGGGAAATACGAAACTCGTCGTTAGTTTAACCTCCGATGCTTCACTCAGGTGACAGTAGCAGATGATATTTCGATAGCCCCACTGTGCCAACACAAGTTTAAATGATTTAAAATAGAACACTCTTTGCCCATGAAAAAATTAAAATGGCCCTGCCCGTTTTGATTGCTTTAATGGCCTTACCATCCCTCCCTCTCTGTCGTCCTCCATACCCTTTCTTCTCCAAAGCTGCTCATTCCAAAGCCATGGTCTTTTCTGCATAAGACCTCCTTGGTTCGTCAATTCTCCTGATTCAAACCACAATCCTCTATTTTATGTGGAATTCAGCGACTACAACTGATTGGGTTTTTGTTTTGATGGCAGGCGTGTGGTTGCTATGAATTGGCTGTATGTCCTCGCTCAAGGATGGCATTTCAATTCGGAGTGGAGATGTTATAATTTTTTCATTTTTTATAACACTGTGCACAAGACATTAATCCAGATCAACAAGGTCTCTCAAATTATCAGAACCTGCAAGCAAATGAGTAACATTGAGGGGAAACATGGGTTTGGAAAAGATAAAAAGAAGAAGAAATGCCTACAGAATACAGCCCCAGGAAGAAATCAAATTATGGAATGTTAATGTAACATCGTGCACAAGACATTAATCCAGTTCAACAAGGTGTCTCAAATTATCAGAACCTGCAAGCAAATGAGTAACATTGAGGGGAAACATGGGTTTGGAAAAGAAAAAAAAATGCCTACAGAATACAGCCCCACGAAGAATCAAATTACGAGGGAAGCCTTCAAAATGCAGTAGGATGGTCATCTCAAGGGTTTCTCATGGCTGCCAAACGTTTCTCTAGCTCGTCAATGCCAGAACTGCAAAAAGGAAACAAATGATGAATAAACATAGAAAAAAAAGGAATTTTCCTCTTCCTCTTTATTCAGTTATTTGGAAGCTGTTTGATTCCGCTACTAATAAGAGAAAAGCTAAAGCCCGTCATTCCCCAGATCAGCGGTCTGAATCATGCCCTTGTTCCAATAAGTGCATCTTGGTTTAAAAGCCATTGGTAGATTGGTTTTATGTGAATTTTTTCATTGTTTGATAAGGAAAATTCAGAGCAGAAAAATACCTGCTGGCGTCCTCTCTATTCTTCCCTGTGATTTTACCCTTTGGTGCCGCTGACAACTGCCAAATATAGTTCGGGTTAGCATTATGAATAGGAAAATAATCACTGCAAACAACGTTTGTATAAAGAATTACAATTAACACCAACCTGTGAGGCAACATCAACACCAATTTCATCCAGCACCTGAAAGAAAAATAAAAAAGGAAAAAAGGTCATCAGTTCCTTGTTTTGAAGTCGATAGACACTGAATGAATTCATAAAGAATGATTTCCTATTGGTAGGGAGGGGGGGCGTAGAGGGTTGTAAATTATTGGGCACCATATAGGATCTTCTGCAACCGCATGCAACCACAAGCATAACAAGCTTCTAGACTCCCAGCTTATTTTAGAAGATCTTCATATTACATCAATGATTACAATACCTGATTCGTCAGCTCTTCAGTCTCCTCTTCAGCCTCATCGTTATCCAAGGCATCGTCTATGGCATCCGACATCATTTCAGTCTGTATGGAAAAGTAAGAGTGATCAACACTAATGAGCGAAAAGAATTGACAATCATGAACTTCCTATCATGGTAGATTATTTAGAGCTAAAAGCATGATCTTACAGTCATATCCATTTGTGCTGACTGCTTCTGAAACTCTCTTATAACCTTCATTTGCTTTGCAGGCGCCATTTGCTGCAATTAAATCATAACAGTCATTAGCATTGCCCCAAAACAAAGCAAACATATGAAATTTGAAGTTCTAATTTGTGTACTAATGAAATAAATATTGTTAAAAAAAACAGAAGAACTCGTGTACTGTTTTCATCAAGCTGCTTTCAAATTAAAGAGATTTTGCATCTTGAAATATGTGGATATTAATCTAACATTCAATCAATATTAAAACTTACATATACTATGAATCCATGACTAACCTTATTCATAGCTTCCATTGCCTTACTGGCACCTTTTAAACCAACAGCAACTGAAGACTGAGCATGCATTGCCTGGCAAAGCAGATAAACATTGTTAGGAACACATTGTGCATGCACTACGAAGAGCAATCCTCACCCATTCCCTCAGTACAGAAAAAAAAAAGACATGGTTTTACATCATACCTGAGTATGGGTCGCTATGCCTCTCATTTGAGCTCGACTGCCTTGTAAGTTAGCTATTTGCTGCCTGAGCCTGATTAGCTGCCGGGCTAAAATTTTAGTTGCTGCCTGCAAAATGCATAGCCAGGAAAAAAAAAAGAATTGAAAAGAATTAATTAGGTGGCTGTTTGAGGGCAATCATGCTCGTCAACAAGCTTCAAGACTTCTGAAAATTTGGGTAAAATGATCTCCATTGAATGCAAAGCACTAGATTGATTTTTAAATACTACTAGAACAAGAAATCTACATCTGGCTCCTAAGTAGAAGAACACAAAGTTCAGCATTGTTATTGAAGGAATATAAATTTAATATTGTTTAGGAACACTTATATAACACAGAAACTCAAGTCTTCTAGCAGTGAGGAAAATCCATATCAAAGCAACATACGTCATTTCCAGTCTTAGCTGTCCGTTTTATCTCCGCAACAAGCTTCTTTTCCTAAAAAGATAACAAATATGTTAAAATCTAATCGAACAGATAAAGTGTGAAAAGAGATCACCATTCAACAACATTTGATTACTTCTAGCTGCAATGCTCCGATTTCCCTCTCTATACCTGAATCAAGGTAGAAACAATAGCGTGAGATTCAAAGAAATTTCCGGCCTCATAATCTAGCAGGATGTTAATCGTAAGATCTCTCCACAATTTATGTCTCGGAATCCAATGACATAAAGAACATAAAATGACAGTGCCAGCCACACCCAAAAACCATTTAAAGAACCCTATGCTCTTGGCAGTCTAAGAAGGACCACATTAAGAGCTTTACAAAAACGTCTGTTTTCCAAACTTATTCTTTCGTTTAATAGGTTTGATGCACTTGTACAGTCCCGCAGCAGCTCTAGTCTATCTCTAATAGAGTATCCATATGAAAGGAAACTGTATCATTCTTTTTGATTTGTTTTTTATTAGAGAAGATCTCATCTTCACATGATGGCACACTAAGTTTGCAAATCGGAATACTTTAGCATCGCCATAGAAGTTCCCACCATTTCTTCCACCATAGGTCATCATTATCGACAATCATTCAACTTCCCAAAGGAGGGCGTGCTCTAAGGTCGCTTGAATGGTATCTAAACCATAATCCAATGCCATCCCATCAGGGTTTCAACATCTAACAGGCCAACCCATTTCACTTTATAGTCCAAATAATAAAAGGCGGCGGCACTATGTTCTTAAATCTAAACACTCCAGCTGACAATTTTGCTAAGGGAAACACGACACGTTTGAGCTTATTTTGTACTTGAAAGAAAAAAAGAAGAGAGAGAATTTGATCACGAATTAGCTTGAATATTAAGAGAGGAAAAAGCAACAAGAAAAGAATTTGATCATCTTTGTATACAATCTGGCATGGTATTCGAATGCTGAGAGCCAAATTGGCTAAAAACAGATAAAGAGCAATGCAATACCTCTAGTAGCATGTTGCATTTCTCTCTTACTATCTCGAAGAGCCTCTGCACAACCCAAAGAGATCGCTTGATTCATCAAAGAAAATCAACAAACTCGTGTGATTGCACGGACACAACAATAGACAAAGATAATCAAGCAAACAGTCATAGAATTGATTTAACAGAGAGAGTTGGGGCATGATCGAACCTTTAGGGCTTGGTTTTTTGCTGAAGAGGTTCATTTTATTTTTCTTTTAGTTTTATTTGAGCTTGAAAAACTGGGGATTTTGATTTCTTAACAACGTTGTTGACGAGGAGAGAAGCTGCGATGGAAAGAGGTTCTGTTTTGTTTGGTTTGTCGAACGTGGAGAGAAAGCGCCTCGATGAGGGACCGGACTGTAAATATATAATTATATCTTCTCGGGATTTTCTTTTTAATTTTGACTTTTCTCTCTAATTAAGCGTTGACGGCAAAGTCTTCCATCCAGAGTTTGACACCTTCATTTCTCGTTTCTGATTACTAGGCGGTGCCATTTTTTTAATTTATTTTTAATATTTTTTAATTGTTTTATTGTGTTGATTTTAAAAATAAAAATAAAATATATAAATAAAATATGTTTTTAATTAAAAATATTAAAAAAAACACTAGCAACATGCTATCAAACAAGCACTTTAGCAGAAAAAAAAATGTTATAATTATTATAGTAAAACATTTTTTTAATTTATGTACAGTAAATTAAAAAAAAGTGTAAAAAAAATAAAAAAACAAATTACAAAAAAATTTAAAAATAAGAGAAAATAATGGTATAAGTAGGACAAGTGTAGAAAATAAAAAAATTAAAAATTAAAAATTAAAAAAAAAACATTAAAATCATGAATTTAGCATGAAGGTTATAATATTTTTTAAAAAAATATTAGGTATGCAGACTTCTCCAACATGTTTTTTTACATGAAAAATTAAAAGTTTAATTTGAAAAGTATATGGAATCATCTAACTAAATAAATTGATAATCATTTATGTAAATAAAAAAATATAGTTAATAATAACTAAGAAAAAAACTGTAAATATGAGATATTTACTTGATTATGTTTACTAAACTTTTTTATTTAAATAAATAAAAGATAAATCTAATATAAAAAAACTTGTGACTTAAATGATAAATATAAAAGAAAATTATTGAATAAACTCATACCATAAAAAAATATCACGAAAGGTCGAATACAACAAAAAAATATAAAGAATAGATACTTGCCGGTATGATGGAAACATATAAAAAATAATAAAAAAAGGCCTCGGATGAACTCGACAGCCAACCCCAATGAACAAATCAAACACATGACCTATAACATGAAATTGGGATGACCCCAAAAATAGCAAAGTGAAAAAAAAATATTGGTAAATTTTTTTTTTTAAATGATCAAAGTCAACTCAAACTAATATTTCAGATCCATAACCCAAGTCACGAGACAAGGATGACTCTATTAAAGACAAGCTTAAAAAAAAAAAGCAAAATTTTAAACCAAACAAATATTGAGGTATGAAATTGAGGGAAAAAATCAATAAAAAAACAATGTAAAACCAAACAAACAGCAATTAAAAGGATTGAGACTAGATCGAACATAAAACCAATTGAAATTAAATGTTAAGGGAAAATTTAAATAAAATCAAATGTTTATAAATGAAATTGAAAAAAAAATGTTGAGGGAACATTTAAATAAAATCAAATGTTAAAAATATAATAATTAAAATAACTGGCACCAAACTTGACATAAAGATTCGATGAAAAGAAATGCTAAAGGATGGAATCGAAGAAAAACAAATAAATCAAGAAAATGATTAAAATCAAAAACAATAGGAATTAAAAGAATGATGATTAAATTTAATAAAAACTAACAAAATCAAACAATCAATCATGAAATCAAAAATAAAACCCAATTATAAACAATCAATGTAAATAAAACAATTGCAATTAAAAGAAGAATGACTGAGTCAAAAGAAAAAAGAAATTGAAGGGCTGGTATAATTTTTTTGCATAGCCAGCACACAATCCAAAGAATAAGAAAAAAAAGGAAAAAAGAAGAAGCCAACTAACACCAAATTGATCTCATTACTATAGATGCATCACCCTGAAAGGAATAGGACACCGAAACTCATCAAATGATGCAACGAAAGCTTGATTTCAATCATTATCATTAGTTACATATGCTGCTTGAAGGCGGCAGAGCAACTAAAGTGTATAAGAACCGTTTTTTTAGCACAAAACTGAAAATGTTCTAGGACTAAACAACAATAGCAAAAAAAAGCCTATGAAATTACAACAAAGTCCTTGAAACAAAGTCTAAAAAATTTGAATGGCAAGGATAATGATGCAGTTCAGCTGTTCGTAAAATAAAAAAAATGCCCTTATTACTTAATATCAATAAACAACAAAGCACAAGGAAATAACAATCAAGCCTGTGGAGTCAATGCTAATAAATTTGCATGGCAAAGATATCTGCATAACTCAATTATTCATGATAAAATTAAAATTACTATACGGTTCTGAGTCAGATTTTGATTGTTTATTCTCCCATGACAATATAATAACTGCACTGTTATTAAAAAAATAAAAAGAAGGTGCTTCCCAAACAAATAAAAAATAAAAAATTGACTGTATGCAAAAATTATCGTACCCCTTAAATAAAATTTTCAAAATTTAATAATGAAAGGTAAAAGAATAATTTCATATTATAATTCCACGTACATTTTACTACGAATGGAATACAGTGAAAACCTTGCAATTTAGTATTTTACTTAATATCTTCTCGGGATTTTCTTTTTAATTTTGACTTTTCTTAAGTTGGAGCGTAGACGGCAAAATCCTCCATCCTAAATTTCACACCGTCAGTTCTCGTGTCCGAGAGACGGAGAGAGGTTGCAAGGTGGGTGCCCTTTGTGCTGGGTGTATTGCTCCCTCCAAATGGGTTCTATATATATATATATATATATATATATATATATATGCGCGTGTAATTTCCTTTTCATGATTAGAAATTCAGGTTTAGATTTTTTTCTCGTGCAAATCATATGAATATTATCTTTAATTATTGGGTATGATTGTTAATTCTTATTATAACTCCAATATTCTCTGAAATTATATTTATTTTATATTTTTAATTAGGGATGTTAATCTAAATACTATATGGACCGGTATAAATAAGATAATCTTTTTTTTCATAAATAGTTATTTTACTTTATTAATAATAAATATGATATAGATATTATTAAATCCAACTACTTAATAACTAACTAACTAAATCCAATAAATTTAGTGATTTAACCCATGATCTTATAAACAGGTACAGTTAAATTTAATATTTTTTTTAAAAAGCACTAAAAGAACATCATTTTAAATAAAATAATTAATTTGATTAAAACGATAATCCGGTTAGCAATATCCTAAATTAACCGAACCTAGTCTGACAACTACCCGGGAAATCTTGAATTTCATTTGGACACCAGGTATTGCATGTTGTCTTCGTGTTTGATAATCTTTCGAAATTATCATTTTGTTTGTTGTTTTTGGAACATCCTAGCTCCAGCGAATCATCCTAATTTTGAAAACTCGATCCGCTGTGCCTTAAAAAATGTTCGGAATGGAATAGATTCGAGAAATAAAATGAGTTCAAAAATCCGTATTCTATCTGCATTCATTGTAAACTATGATTTCGAGATCCACTACACTAAAAATCATTCACATCCATGGCTTTGAAAGCCATGACCGCACGGGACAGGATCTAATAAAGCATGGATTTATGGTTAAAAAGACGATGAGTATTAACAGCTATGCACGGTTTCAATTTTTCTATCATTGACTTTTCTTCAATGAAATTTACCGTTCAATATATATATATATATATATATATATATATATATATATATATATATATATATATAAATGCACCCCAGGCATCGTTGTCCATATTCAGCTTATGGGATGCTCTGGCTAGGGATTCCTCGGCTTGTGTTTTGCTCTGGATAGGGATTTGGGTCCAGTCAACCTCTAGATCACATGTTCAACTAGAATAATCCAAAAATGTTGTTTTAGTTGTCTTTTTAAATTGAAAAAAATAAAATAAGAAACGCTAAAATACTTTGTTTTGGATAAAATATATAAAAATTATTAAAATTTACCCGATTAATTCCCTAGTCAACCTAATTATTGGTTGACCGGATGGATTATTCAAGTTTAAGATTAAAAAACTCTAATCCAAACTAAAATCTAAATTAAAATGTTATTATATTATCATGTTAGGTTGGACTGGATTAAAATCATGTTTAAAATTATTTTTTTTATTTTTAAATTAATTTAATACGTTGAAGTTAAAAATAAATTTTAATAAATAAATAAAAAATATTATCTTAATATATTATTAAAAATAATATTAAAAAAAATACCTTCTAGCATGCTCGAAACAGACGTTTAATATCGATGATTGGCAACCAGTATGTCCGAACTAGTGGATCCCCTTTTCGAGAGAAAAAAACTTTGTCGGTAATAACAGACAATATATTTCATTTTCGATTTAACGAATTTTATTACACCTTGATATAAAATTAAAAAGAAAATATATTGTAGCAATATCAAAGAAGAAACGTAAAAAAAATCCACTGCCGACCTCTTGAAAGAGAAAATAAGAAAAAGAAAAGGCTTATCCACTCATTTATACGACGTCGGTCTGTCCTTTACGAGAAGTATAAAAACAAATTTTATTAGAACAAAAAAGAAGGGCATTCAGGTGAAGCCGTGCTACATAGCGAACCGTATAACATAAAAACATACGTATAAAATTCGTACAAATCAGGCAGGCACCCTACGTCGCTGAGAGAACAGACCCAAGAGCCTCTTTGTCTCCTGTCACTGTACCTCTCCTGGGCGGTTTCTGTTACCAAAAAGCGCTTCTTTTTCGAAAACTCCCCTCTCTCGCTCTCGCTCTCGCTCTCGCATATCCCTCCCTCCCTCCCTCAATTTCACGCGCTCTCTCCATTTCTGCACAACGAACTAAACTACATCGCCCTTCCTCGATCTTCCCGCTTCTCGAGCTACTTCAATCATCCATCTCCGATCGAACTTCACCCTCGATCTTCCACTTCTGTGAAACAAGTCAAGGATTCGAGGATTTTTGTTTTTGAGGAATTAGGGTTTTGTTGAGAAAGAAGCCATGGATATTGATAGAGTAGCAGGAGAAGAAGTTTGTTGTTTGGACACAGAACAGCTGCAGCTACCAGAAGTTTCTTCTTTTGTGCTTAAAGAAAACCCTCAACTTCCCGAGCTATTGTTCTCTCAGTGGCTTTCGCTTTCTGACACCACCCGATTGGTACTACTACTTTTATTTTATTTTTCTTTCTATAATTACTACTATAATCTGGCAATTGAATTATATTAAGTTGTAACTTGTAATCACAAATTGATGTTGATAGCATAGATTAGGAGTGTATATGGTGTGAAATCGGTATGAGATTAATTGATGAGGGGACATGGTGCGCACAATTTAACAGTATTATATAGTTTTTTTTGTTCTTTCTGATAACGGCATCCATCCTTACCCATAGGTAGAAACAAGCGCACCATGTCCCCTCTTTCTCCATCATTATGTAGGAGCCCACTGTGTCCTATCTCTATCAGAGATATCCAGCCTTGAAGCTGGGACACCTTTAAGGCGGAATTGGGTGGTTACCAATTTTCTTTTTAGGTTATTGCACATGTATTGTTATTGAATCTATGACTGGAAGGCATGATGTCGCATTTTTTCATTATGAAGAAGTATAAATTGGGTTGTCAGCCAAAACGTAAGAAATATTCTCTAGCTATCATGGAATCTGATTTATGATTATTCATTTTTGGTCCGTTGGTTTTTCTTTCCCACAACCTGCTTCTAGATCGAAGTATGGAATTTGTTTTATCTGATTTTTGTTTAAATCTTTTGAATTGAGTGCAGGTAAAAACTTTAATTGATGATGCAAAAGCTGGCAATCCCATTAACATCCCTGGTATCTCTGCTAATGTTAGTGTTGGTGGGGTCAATTCATTGCCTTCCATGTTTCCTGCTGGCAGTGCACCTCCGATTTCACCAAGAAGTTCATCTGGTTCTCCACGCACATCTAAGCAGAAAACCAGTCCCTCGTCTTTATGTTCTCCATTAAAATTAGTTAGGGAATCAGAATGGGAAGTCATACCTCAGGTCTCATTTACTTCTGTCAGCTTTTTTTGTAAGATACTGTCATAATTGAGGTTCACTTGTTAAATTGGTATTTCTCATCTTCTTGTGTATGCTCAAGGCTGAAGCATTTATGTATACATATGTTTGCAGTTTTATTTTCGAAATGGTCCTCCAGCAGCAAGTGCACTCAAAGAACAATGTCTTTCTAGAATTAATCATCTTTTCAACAACGATCTGGATGGATTGCTCCTTGATGGTCAGAACCGTAACCAATTCATAATTCGCTCTTTTACTCTAAGCACAATCTTTTTCTTACATCTTATGTGGGGGAAGAAGCCCTTCAGTTTATGGCTTCCAAGGTTCTTTTTTTGTCTTCCCATCCCTTGTTGTGACAAGACAGGGAAAGAGAAGGAGATACACAATAACTTCAAAGCAGTTAATGTTTATTCTTTTGTTTTGCAGAATTTAAACCTGTTACAAAGATAGTTTGCAAGTTACCATCCTTCTTTTCCGATGTGCTTTTTAGAAAGATTGATGTTGACTGCACCGGGATGGTGACCAGGTAGGTACTTGTGCTCTGTTCCTAAATATTTTATTTTGATCAAAAGAAAGTGCAAGCTTTTGGAATCTGGCATACAGACTTATCTCCTTGCAAAACCCATCTGCTTCTTCTTCTTCTTTTTTTTTTTTTTATCATTTTGCATTTCTCAAACATCATGTTATTTCTTCCTTACCTTGTCTGAAAGCATTTTCTGCCCATTTTATGTCACAAGCAGAAATATAGCTTCCACCTGATCTTAATAGATGCCATGGTTGCTGTATTCTGAGAGGGATTAATTATTTGTTTTCTCAATATTAATCCAATCCATCCATCATGTTGATTGATGCTGGGTGCATCTACTTTTGAATATATATTTTGTCGGGCTCTTAGTTATGTTGTTTGTTTGTAGGGATGCATTTGTTAAATACTGGGTGAATAGCAACATGCTGACGCTGGACACAGCAACTCAAGTATTCAATATTCTAAAACAACCAGACTGCAGATACCTTTCTCAGGTTTGTCATGTGATCCCATTACTTCATGTGCATTTGCTGGGCTTGTTCAATTTTGCTTCCCAGTAGCTCCTCTATTCAGACAACCCATTTTATTGGACTAATTATCATTTTCTACTTGACCATATCAGTCTGATTTCAAACCTATTCTCCGAGAACTTCTGGCAACTCATTCCGGGTTGGAATTCTTACAGAATACTCCTGAATTTCAAGAAAGATACGGTATGCACTTCATTAATTAGCTTGTTATTTTAGCTTTTCAGTTAAGCATCAACAACATTTATTGTTTAGGTATTGCTTAATTGTAGAAAATGAAGCTCTGCCCTGCCCTTGATCTTAGTGGCTCCTCATGCTGCATGCAATTGTTTACTTTAGCAATTCATGAGGGAAAATGGCCACTTTAGAATTCGCCATGTCTTTGGTATCCAATGGCCATATCCTAATCAAAGGTTTTAGTCAATCCAAAAAGCACATCAAGTGTTATTGACTATAACCATTGCAGTTATCAAAAGGGCAAAGGAAAAGTTTGCTGTTTTACCTACGGAAGTAGCTTTTGTTGCATGTTATTTTAGTTTGTTTTTATGGTTTTTATTTTAAAAGAATGCTGGACCATTAAGATGTGGAACATAAATGGTTCTTGAACTTAAGGAACACAAAATCAAATAATATCATAGAAATACAAATAAAAAGAATTACAAACTAGTATCCCTAACACACAATTTACGATACTGGATTTTTATTTTATATTAACAAGGGATTTAGTTGTTGAGATTTAAGTGGAATTGATCGAGTTATATATATATGTATAACTTGGTCAATTCCAATAAGTTATTCTTGAATAAGTTTTTTCTGACTTTTTTGACATCATATGGGATCAACTGAGATAGAAATTAGTCAATACCAATAAGTTATTCTTGAATAAGAAAAGGCTGCACTAACTGTTCATTTCATCATTTAGGCTTCTTGTGGATGCTTTTTACATACTCTCTTGTCATTATAATGTTTGTTCTCAAATTAATTAACCTTTCCATTTTTGCAACTAATATTAACCAATATGAACTCTTGTTGTAATGGCTCAGCGGAAACTGTCATATACAGAATATTTTACTACATCAATAGATCAGGAAATGGCCGTCTTACACTCAGGGAGCTGAAACGTGGAAATCTTATTGCTGCAATGCAACATGCAGATGAAGAAGAAGACATTAACAAAGTTATAAGGTTGGGGTGCCAGCAAACTCTTTAAATGATTTAAAAAGAAAAAAGATGATAGGAATACCAAGAAAATGGACTGTAATTTTTCTTTCTTCAATTTAATTAAACAGCTAGACTATAATATCCTTACTAGTGTATGTATTCAAGCAAATGAACTTCAATTTATAGGCGTAAAAATAATCGGATAACCAATTTGATCTAATGACTCAACTTGCAAAGTCACCAAATAGTATTCTTCTGCTGCAATCTACCTGAAGATTCTGTCACTATAATTTAAATCAAGGTGTTTGACTCTTCTTGGTTGATACAGTGATAATGTGGAAAGACTTGCATATGGCATTTAATTGATTTGATTCTATTAATTACTACCAATGTGAGTTATAACCATGTGCTGCCCTTCGTTTTAGGTACTTCTCGTACGAACATTTCTATGTAATATACTGTAAGTTTTGGGAGCTGGATACAGACCATGATTTCTTTATCGACAAAGAGAATCTCATCAGATATGGTAATCATTCCCTTACATACAGGATTCTTGATAGAATATTTTCACAGGTTGGTTGGATCTCCAAAGCTTGATACAAATTAATTTTGACATTTAAGTATCAGAGACATTTTTCCTAAACGAAGTGCAAACATTGTGTTTGTGCTTTACTTTTGTTTTAGGTGCCAAGGAAGTTTAAAAGCAATGTTGAAGGGAAGATGTGTTATGAAGATTTTGTTTATTTCATGCTCTCAGAGGAAGACAAATCATCTCAGCCCAGTCTTGAATACTGGTATTATTTACTTTCCTTGCTCAAACTCTTGCCTTTCCCTTTGTCATTGGGAATATTTTGAATTACAAATGGAACATGAAGTTCTTGCATAACTGACAACAAGGTGGACTTGCTTGTGATAATTGTTTTAGCCTGTTCAGGCTAAAATGGATACATAAATGAAAGAAAGAAAGTTGAGGGACTATTTTGCTAGGATACAAATAACGTGGACACTATATTTTTGGACAGACTATTTATGATGCATTGATGAATGCTTGGAAGTCAGTAATAAAAAGTTGGGATCTAGTTAGCGATTTCACTTGATCTATTTGATGGAAATTCTCAATTTAAGTGATCTCCATAGTTTGAGTAACTGATCTTCTAGTTAAATTTCTCTGTTCCATTGTTGGGGTGTAGCCTTATCCTTTCAGCACAATAATAATTTGGATAAATGATGAGATGCATATTGACTATAGACATTTCTGTCCTGGGATGTACTGGAACGCGGCCAGATTCATGGCATTCTTTTCTGTCCCAAGTGGAAATTTCTCTCCCCAAAAACGTATCAGAAGCATGTCCACTGACCTACAAGGTACTCGGTTCTCCATAGTTTGAGTAACTGATCTTCCAGCTAAATTTCTCTCTTCGTTGGTTGGGGTGTAGCCTTATCCTTTCAGCACAATAATAATTTGTATTAATGATGAGCTGCATATTGACTATAGACATTTCTGTCCTGGGATGTACTGGTGCACGTGCGCTTAATATTGAAAAAGTAAGTGCTTGTAAAAGGATGGTATGAACGGCACTGGGAGCAAATGTTCATCAACATTTGACACAATTCTGAAATATCGTAACCTTTGTTCACTTAGGTGATGTGTAAATGTCATGTTTTTTTTTATCCTGCCATAATTCTTGAATAGCTTGAGTTTCCCGATTTCAGTTCCTATCCCAACTAATTCAACAATCAACCAATTCTTTAGAAATCTAATTTAACTAAGTCAACTTATTAAGTCAGCAGGAAAATCAGATGCTCTCCTGATGGCCAAAACATTTATCTAAACACATTTTCTATCTAAAATGAAAGAATGCTCACCTGCTCTTGTATATCGTCTCCCACCCTATTTTCTTGTCAAACCTCTCCTCTTGGTTCTTAAACAAAGGGAATTGGGAGTGTATGTTTTGTTCCATTTCCATTCTAATCATTGAATTAGGTATGAGTAGGACTCTGGTTTCTCAAAGAGGAAGAACAGCCCTGTTCCCTCATTTGTTTTAGACCTGAAGGTGGGACAAAAAAGCACTTGTTCCAGGATAACAATCCTGACCTTAAACAGTGATGTAAAGCTCCTTTTTTTCACTGTGAACAAAGTGGACCAAGCCAAAACTAAGTGTGCATCTCCTTCACTCTCCTAAATGTGCGATGATTTTAAAAGCTTCCTCTGTTCAAATCTTGTACCAAAGCCTAACATGTAACTCCTGCTTTCTGATGCTGTGTCTGTGGAAGCCATCTATGCTTCTATGTACTGTGCCCTCTTATCTTAGAAAGTTGTATTTACAGGTCTATGGAAGTCATTTATCATACAGCTCCTCCACTCTTGTTAATGCTCAAGTGGTTTTAAACACATAACGTATTCAAATCGTGTTAGGGTCTAACTCATTTTCTGATGCTCTGTGTCTATGGAAGACCTCGATGTTTGTGTCGGCTGTCCTCTCTTATCTTATTAAGTTGTATTCACAGGTTCAAGTGCTTAGATTTAGATGGAAATGGCGTGTTGACACCCAATGAATTGCAATACTTCTATGAGGAGCAGCTGCACCGTATGGAATGCATGGCCCAGGAACCTGTGCTATTTGAGGATATCTTGTGTCAAATAGTTGACATGATTGCACCAGAGGTGAAAAACTTGGTTCTTTCCAATACTCTGGAATCCTTTTCTTTTTGTGTTAGCTCTCATTTGCAGAGACACTTTTTGTTGCAGAGGGAAGGTTACATCACACTGCGTGATTTGAAAGGATGCAAACTTTCAGGAAATGTTTTCAATATTCTTTTCAACCTCAATAAGTTTGTAGCTTTTGAAAGCCGTGATCCTTTTCTTATTCGCCAGGTACATTCAGCATTTTAATCTTGTGTTCCTGCTTTTTAGCTTTTATATTGTAATAATATATCTGGATACTCAGGGGTCCAATGGTGCTGGTTACATAATTATAATTATATCTTCAGGGATCATAACTGCCTGGTTTTTATTTTTTGGTGTGGGCAGGAGCGTGAGGAACCAACTTTAACAGAGTGGGATCGCTTTGCACATAGAGAGTATATCAGGCTTTCAATGGAAGAGGATGTTGAAGATGTCTCAAATGGGAGTGCAGAAGTTTGGGATGAATCATTCGAGGCTCCTTTTTAGGTTAATGAGTTGAGGTTTATTTAGATGTCTAGAATGAGGTAGACTTCCCTGAGAAGAAAGATCAAAATTTTGCATCACCTTTATTTCAGTTGAGTTTTATACTTTGTTTTAACTTCTTTCATTTTCAAAGTTCCCAAAACATTTTGTGGTTCTTACTTTTCAGTAAGAATTTAAAACCTCCATAATGTTACAGGAAAATTGTTAAAATTTCAGTGGAGGCTCCCTGACTTCTTTTGAGGGAAGGAAACAGAAAAAGGAATTTGCTGCATTTTTTCATTTGTGGAACTGTTTATTTTAACTGTTAATCTACCGACTACCACACATACCTCAGATGTTTATTATTTCTGCCACAAAACATCTTTTCTTTCTATTATTTTGGTTTTGAATGACGTTTATGGAAATGTATAATTTTTGGATTCAACAAATATTCCAACATTCCTTTTTCCTGTTTTTAGATTATTTGTATGTTAAATTCAATTTTTCTAGTCCTTCGTGTCTTTGCAGTTACCCACAGCATCTCTTTGTTGCTACTTTGGATATGGAATGAAGATTTGGTACTTGGACTCCTCAGTGGAACTTGTCAAATCTGCACTGTTGGTGATACATTTCAAGCTTGGTCCTTACTTTGGCTTGCTCCAGTAGGCAACATGGCTGCGTTTGTGCGATAACATTCATATGCTCTCTAGAGTTCCACAGTGATTTCCAGGATGCCAGATGCTTTATTGGGAGGGAGAGATGGCTGTCATCTGGTTATTATTCATCACCCAGGTAACAAAAGTTCATATAATTGTTATTGGGTGGCAATTTTGCTTCCAGGAAAGCAGCTCCATTTCTGGATGATTTTTCTCGAGCTTCTGCTCTTTATGGGAAAGGTGGCTGGTATGCTTGTCCTTTAAGCTTGTAACGACATATATTTGTGGATCAAATGCTCTCCTCGGTTCATTCCTGCACCCTTACCTCTCTCTCTCCCTCTCCCTTTGTTACTGTTTATATGTTCTTTTATTGGATTTTACGAGGAGGGACAAAATTTCACGGGGAGAAATTGGGTTGTTAATCATGTTGTTGTGGCAGTTTTTTGGTGGGAGCTGTGCAAAGACAAGCTCTCTTCCGTCATATGTAGCACTGAAACAAAGAGCACACGCGTCCATTACTGCTCTCTGCCAGCAAAAACATGTTTGCAATGTCAAGTAGTAACTTTATAACTAGCTACCAAAATTGTTGATCTTGTGTCGGTACCCAAGGCTGAACCCTGGTTGAGTGGTTAGAGTTCTTAATTACGACTTGCAACTCTAAACCACATGGCCAAAGAACTTGGTTCTTTTTAATTGTTGATCTTGTGATGTTTTGAGAATCTGGCAACCATTAAAATTTCCTTTTCTTAGCACCTTCAGTTGTCTTCCACAGATCTTTAATGAACTAGAGGGGGCCTTTTCGGCTCCAAACAGGAGAAAAGTCAACTAGTTTGTATATAATTATAGTGTTTAGATTTTAATCACGTTAATAAGCCTTGCTCCCTGGTACCTAGTGCAACGATTTCCATGAACAATACATTGCAAACAGTGGTGTTCATCGAAATCATCTTGGACACTGCGAGCACGATATGGCCGCTGGGCCTTGTATGTGGCAACCGGCAACCGGCAACTGTCATTGAAATGGGCAGTATGAGCTCCGGGACAATCTGAGAAAGGTATTCTCACCAGAAGTTAGTGTTGATTGCTATATAGGAAGTGGGGATCCAATTTTACGATTTTTCTCTCATGTCATTGAACCAATTCGAGCAGCTAACGAAAATAACTTGAAATGAAATGTCAAATTGCAGGCTTCGAGTAAACAAATATTCGTTAATGCAAAACACTGTTCCATTGCAATTTAGTGCCTGAAAAACAGAGAAGGCAGTGTTAATTTTCTAAACAGTCCATGTTAACCAGCACCATGTAGTCTGTGGGTGGCCGCAACCACCCAAGGTTAGAGGCCAGCCGGCTTAAAAATGGGACATTGTTAGTGTGCTATATCTAGGATTCAAGGCACCCAGTTTCTCTTTCGATCATTCATTTGATGATCTCAGTTTTTTTGAATTCAAAGAAAAAGAAAACAAAAGAACTAATATATCATCAGGCACTGAAGAGTTGCGCAGACGACTAGCCGTCAAAAAACAATAATATGACTTTTGGAGTCCAGCCAGAGGACTAGTCGTCAAGAACAACAAGAATTTTGGAGTCCTGTCAGCGTTTTACACAAGTCTGCTCAAGAGAGACAGGAAAAGAGCATTTCGATTTTTTTTATATTCTCCATTAAAACGCATACAATTGTCCAAAGGCAAGGGCCAAAGGAACTATAATATAAACAACTCATAACCAGGAAAAATGGACTGTAAATGAGCAAGTCTAGAAATATCATTAATGTTTCCTCGTAACAAGATCCATAATAATTGGTTTCCGCCACTAACTATGAAAATAATCAAAAGCCAAAAAAAACAACATAAAACGGTAAAACTGTAGCAAATTTTGAAACTTTTAAGCTAACAAAAAGCTCAGAAGTGAACAAATCTTAGGCTGTCTCCTTTTTGAGTTTTGCAAGCTCCTGCCTGACAATTCCTGCCTTCTGCAGAATGAGCAATTATAGCATGTGTCAAGTTGGCGTATATATTTGAGTAAAATGGTTCATCGAAACAAATGCAATACCATTTTAAATTGATAAAACTTCTTGACAAGCATTCATGACATCTATGAACAAGCATTACTTCCATACGTATGTTCTACGGGCTGACCACTAACAAAAGATAGGCTACAATGAACATGGAATATAAAAGGCAATGCAGGTTCAAGTCTAGTCCTTTTAGACTGCAATGGTCAGATGTACTTAATTTATCAGGTAAGTTCAATTATATACTCCCCATTCATAGCTGGAAGTTAATACTTCAGCATAGCCTACAAAGATGGGGTCAGATTCTGTTAAGGCTCCAAAGTCCTAATGGGCAACTGATACCAGAAAGACGCCATATGGCACAAATTTGAACATAAGCATTGGGAGAATTCAACATCTGAGGCAGATGTGTTTAACACCATAAATGACAATACTCTATTCTAAGATTTTTAAAGCCAACATTAACCAGTATGCTGGTTTTAGAAAATCAAGGACATACAATAATGACGAGTACAAAAGACAAGATTGGAGAATTGCAAACCTTGATCTTTGCCAACATGAGCTTGAACCTATCAAAATCATTAAGTGATGCCCTTCTCTTCTGCACAGTGAGTCTCCTGCCCCATGAACTGTTCTCCCACTTGTTCTTCACATCTACCATCATGGAATAACAGTTTGAATTCAGTGGGGACAAAGAAAATTAAATAAGAAAACAAGTATAAATAGAGTCAGAAACCAACCAGCCTTCTCCATGGCTTCGATTAGTGCCTTCTTCTTGGGAACCCTGTTGATCTCAATCTTGATATCAGTGAGTGAAAGCCTCTTGAAGTTCATTTGACTCCTAACCATATCTGGAGCATCTACCAGAGCCTTTAGCAACATCAAAAACAAAATTCACCCTTTCATTAACTAACATAACTGGATCTTGTCAATGATACCACTTATTAAATGCAAATAAATGCTAAGTAATTACTTTCAGAAAACCCAAATAACTAAACCCAATATCAAATCCAATTAATTATATGAGCATTACACGTATGCACTAACTTATAGCCTAAAAAGTATTCAAAACATCCTTAGTCCACTGAGCTACAATAATCTATCCTATTTTTAATCACCCTCAACAGAAAATTAGCAGAAGAAAAAAAAAATCTGAAGCTTAACAAGTGTTGGAAACAATTAGCTTTATCTACGAACATTCAAGGCAAATGTAGAGAGAAGATTACGCACTCTGTTTTGATCGATGACATCGACTATAACAACGAGCTTGCCGTAATCCTTGCCGTAGTTGACAAGAGCCACTCTCCCAATCTCCACGTACCTCTTGAACGGCTACACAAATAAATAAATAAACAAACACAAAAAAACAGGGAAAGTGTAAGAAAGATGGATAAAGTAATAGAGCTATGGATTTTATCGGAAGCCAAACAGAGAAGATAGAGAAACCCTCACCATTTTTGGCGGATCTGCTAAGAATCGACAGAGAGAGAGGCGACCGCTGAGGTGAAGGAGAGAGGTGACCAGCGAGGTTATGTAATATTAGTAGCGCTGCTGCTGCTAGGGTTTTTCGTTTTGGATGTGATACGCTCGAGTGTGTTAAAATTGTAGACGTGGCTTCTCACTATTGGTTTCGCTTCGAAACTTTCGGCTATTTTCGTCACGTCCTTTCTTTATCTTCTATTCTTATATGTGTCTTGTAAGTTATAATTGTTTCGGTTTTGGGGTGTGTTTCCCTTTCGACCCATGTTTCTTAAATTCTATAATTGCCCCGCTTTATAGGAGAATCTTGTAAACAGGACCATCAATTTTGATTACTCAAATTGTTCATGACATTAGAAGAAACATTGTCCAAGGATTATTTGGAATAGCTTTAAAAGACAATGATTCTAGCATAATCCCCTGTTTCATTTTATTATTTGCTACTTCAATCCTGTTCCATCCTCAAGTTTTATGATTTATGAAGATTCTTAAAATATATTTCTTGACTTTGATTTGGGTTCCAAGGTCTATAGCTCTATTATTTCTTACAATTAGTAGTGTGCCTAATTATGTATGCTAGGGGTGAGAAAAAAATCTAAAAGTTGATTAAACTAAAAAAACCGAATCGTGAAAAAAACCGATTAAAATTTAAAAAAAACAGGCCGGTTTGGTTTGATTTCGGTTTTATAAGCCTGAAATTGAAAAATCAAATCGAACCCAATCCAAAAAAAACCGAGCCAAACTGAAAAAATCAAGTCAAACCGTTTTGATTCAGTTTTTGTCTTAACAAACCGAATCGAACCGGTTTTGGTTTTTTTAAAAAAAATTCTATTTGGTTATTTTTTTTATATAAAAACCGAATTGAACCGAAAATGATCACCTATAATGCATGTTTGAAAATGCAATAGTTTTATGTAATTTAAAAGTGAGTTACATTTAAAAAATATATTAAATTGATTTTTTAGTATTTGTTTTATGCTTTTTGATATGTTGATGTTAAAAATAAAAAGAATTATTTTAATGCATTTTAAAATAAAATATATTTTTAAAAAGTATCATGTACTATATCACTAAATATATATATTTTTTAAACCCATTTTGATGGTTCTAATTTTAGATATTTTTAATGTTATTTATGCAGAATTAAGCTTTTTAAAATAAAAAAATATATACAAAAAAGAAAATTTTTTTAGTTGAAGTTAAAGAGATAAATATATAAAATAATTATGATTCTAAAAAAAATTAAATTTTTTTTATATATTTTTAAAATAAAAAATATACAAAAACATGTTTACTTATCTTTTCATCTCTTTTTATTATTAGAGAATAACAATGTTGTCTATAAATGAGGTTTGCTAGTGGTAATGATGAAATATTTAAAAATATTAAAACTTTGTTAAGACATGTCAAGGACAATATGGTCACAAAAAAAAAGGGACGAGATCAACAAATCATGGGATGAATAAAAAAAAAACATGAAAAATCCTAAACCTGATTACCAAGGAAAGTGGAAGAGCTGTCATTTTTCAAGCTGAGAGCTTTAAAAAATTCAAAACAATGAATTTATTTCTCGAAGCGTACCGTTCGTCTCGCTCCTCTTTCCATTGATTGACTTTGCATTTTGTGTTTTCTACGATCCTCCTCGACGGACGACAGACATCATTGAATTCTTTTATTATTGTTTCAGTAACCAGCAATCCGCCAGTTCTCGAACAAGGTACTAATAATATTCGACAGCCAGTTATCTTACCCTGCCTGGAAAATCAAGATTCTTCTTTTTTTTTCCCTTCATAAACAAGACAGTTGGCTTGAAATTAATGGTGGGATCCTCGCAATGTCGATTGACATTCATTTCATGTAAAGAAATCACATGCAATGTTATTAATTTTGTACATGTCTGTCTGATGATGGCTTTTAGAGATCAAATCTGTGTCCTGTAGGGTGTAAATGTAATATGCTCTTCTCATCGTAGTTAGTGTTTTTGGAATCTTTTTGATAAATGTTAAAGGAAGTGCTTCGCTTATATTGTCTTCTGTTTTCTGGGTTTTTTTCTTCTCTCATTGGACTTTTGCTGTGGCAATGAACAAGGGATGGAGTAAATTTGGATGGTTGGTTGTGGGGGATTGACAGAGATTGTTGATATTATGAAGAGAACAGGAGCTGAGGACTTGGGGGATTTCTATCCAATCCGACCTGATTGCCAAGCGGATACTCCAAAGCCCCGTTTCAAGCCCAGGGTGGGTGGTCAGCTTTTTTCGTTTCCTTCCGTGCTTCCTTTTCTTTTTGTGAATTAGTTTCGTTGTCACTTTTGTCATGAATTTGTGCTCATGCGATGTGATAATTTTTATTTTTTTAATTTTGCTATTATCGAGGATTTTTAGTTTTACTTGTTATACATCTCTTTGTGGCTGCACCATGAGACATGCTTGGATACGTTAAGCAGGCTTTGTGTGTAGTGCTTTCCTCTATGTTTGAAATAATCTTTTTTTTACAGGCTGGGAAAACTCTTAGTGAAAGAAGGTGGAATGCTGCGTTCTCTGAAGATGGTCATTTGGATATTGAGAAGGTGCTTAGACGGATCCAACGGGGGGTACAGATCTCTTTTTCATTTTTATCTTAGCTTGTCTGAAATAGTGATGTGATAAACAGTGCGGTCATTATCAGTATGTTTATGGTCTTCGATGCGTTATGAGTGAAAACTCCTATTCCAAAGTTAGAGTGTCTATCTTAAGTTTGTTTTCCATGTTAGGGTGTTCATCCTGCAATTAAAGGGTCGGTATGGGAATTTGTGTTAGGATGCTTTGATCCTAATAGCACATATGAAGAACGGAATCAGCTTAGGCAACGTAGGAGGTAATGCTTTCCTTTGCATTGTATTAAACCTACATACATGCAAGTCTTCATTTTAATATATGATTCTGTGTGAGAATGTTTGTGCCATCATATACTGCTTTGGCTGACTTTGAAGTTTTTCTTTGTTGCAAAACCATAGTCATAGTACATGCTCAAAATAAAAGGACTGCAATAGACTTTTATTGGAATCCCACAACTTACACACCCCCCCCCCCCCCCCCGGCACACACACTCACACTCTCATATGAAAACATATTTTTGTCAGTCACAGACTGGCCTGTTGAACCAGTTGACTGACAAACATGTTGACTTTTGAGGTTGGGCCCCCACTTTCCGATGTCTGAGATGACATTAGAGCATCTTGTATGTTTTTCTATTTGGGACATACCAGTCCTTTTTTTCTTTATATATCTCAAATGCTTTCAGTTTCTGAGCATCAACTTTTGTGCCTAGGCCAAAGTGATTAATCTGTGGCATTGACACTTTAGGGAGCAGTACATCAGGTGGAAAGCTGAGTGTCAACACATGGTTCCAGTTATTGGTAGCGGAAAGCTTATCACAACTCCCATTATTACCGATGTTGGGCAACCAGTAATTGATTCTGCAATAAATAGTTCTTTTTCAGACAAGAGATCAATTCAATGGATGCTTGCTTTGCATCAAATTGGTAGGTGTATAACCTCTAATTCTTTAGGGAGAGGATTTTTCCCTTTCCTGTCATTGGTTTTTGGAAAATGAATTTAGACCTTTATTGTGGTTGCTCTCCACCCAATGATTAGTAAATATCCTTTCACTTACAATGCAGAAGCAAGTAGTCTACCCACACAACTACTACTTAGCAGTGACTCCCTGTTTATCAGACAACCCCATTATTTATGTGTGTTTTTTAACGGACATGAGAGTGACCATCTTAAATTCTTGAAGCAAAGAACTTGGGCCTGTGGTGCCAGAGTCTTGGTCCGTAAGGCAATATCCACTATGGAAAAACACTAAACTTAAGTGTACTTGCCACATACAGTTGCAATATCAGTTCACTTTACTCAAGTCCTTATAGTTTCTTTCTAATCAGCAACCTTGTTAAATTTTGACTTTGCTTGACATAGCTAGTGGAACTTCTTGTTGTAGGTTTGGATGTTGTTCGCACAGATCGAGCTCTTGCTTTTTATGAGAGTGAAAAAAATCAGGCAAAACTTTGGGATATTCTTGCCGTTTATGCTTGGGTGGATAATGATATTAGTTATGTCCAAGGTGAATTGTTTTTAACTGCTTCATTATCCATCAAAATAAATTTGTTCTTATGACGGGATAGTTATTTTGAATTCTTTCTTGTGTAGGAATGAATGATATTTGCTCTCCAATGGTAATTCTTCTTGAAAATGAAGCAGATGCCTTTTGGTGTTTTGAGCGTGCAATGCGGAGACTGGTATGCAATTTATAATAATGTGGTTATCACAGCTATTGTTTTGGTAGCAATGATGCCCCAGCTTTGCTGTACTGCTTTCCTGTTGAGTTTGTTGGTGATGGATGATGATTTCTATTGTAGCGGTATTGATAATTAGCTCAATCTAGTTCACACTCACACCGTTGTTCTGATGCTTTAGCTTCCTGCAATTACCAAGAAAGCATACACATATCCAAATGCAAGAGATATGAATGAAGTCATAATTTTGATATTTAAATTTTCCATGAATGGCTAGATAAAGATGTAGTTTGGAGACTATGGTAGTGTTGAAAAGATGTTGAGTTTATGCTGGGACCACTCTGTCATGTGTTATGGGGTTTAGTTACAGTTGTTTCTGTGGTTGGAGCAACGTGTTTCGAGTTAGTTTGAAGCAAAGTTGCCTGGGAGGCTAATGTAGATTTGGTGTAGTGCAAAATGGCATGTAGGCATATAGATACATTCCAATAAGTATCATAACTTGGTTGAAATTATGAATGATTTGAGATTTCAGGCTGTTTTCTTGTGTCTGTCTTAATGAAAATCAAAAGGCTGCATGCTTATTACACATTCAGTAGCAATAACCAAAGGATACCTGTTATAGTGGGATTTTTTTAATTCTTCCTTCCAGGATAAATGTGGCAAGCATTCCACTCCAGGGGCAGATTTTACCGGTTTCTACATTGTATATCAATGCAATGTAATTAGTATGTTGGTATTGAGAGAGCGTGGATGTATATTATTATCAATCCACTTTATAAATAGCAGGTAGCAAATGGAGTTCTAGTAATCCAGTCGTATTTTTCATTTAAAATTGTCTGTTGCTTCTTGGTAAGAAGACTTGCATCCATGGTTCTAGTTTTCAGAATTAATGCCAATCTGCATACCGTTGTTATAACAAATCAAACTTAATACCTAATTGTCTTATACATGTTTTCGAAGAACTTAGTAATCTTATTTGTATGGATCCATCTTCTGTCCACTTGATTCCACTCATGAGATATACAAAATTGTTGAGCATAATTCTGCCTATTAAACTCTAGTTTTGTTGAGACAGAGATATTCAACCCCAGGCTACACTGGAACACAGCCCAGTGGTCCATTTCTGTGTTTTTATCAAGTTTTGGGTTACAATTGTGATTCACATTCTCTTTCCATGATTTGGTGCTAAAATTTCCCTTGAACATAATTAGTTGAGCTTATTGACTATTCATAATATTCTGGTCCCTGTGCTTAATGTCACGGTGCAGTGATTAAAACAGCCTGACCTGCTAGTTCAGTTTTGAATTATAAAATATATTGAGATTACTGTTTGAATGATTGTGCCCGAATTTTGGTGGTTATTTATAACATCCTTTTGCGATATTGCTTTCTTAATTTTTTTTTCTTGGAAAATCTATTTCGATCTGACCCTAAACATTCTTAAAATGTGATCGCTCCTAGTGATTGTGCTTTTTAAGTTTTATTTATGCCGCTGCTTCTGTTTCGTGACAGAGAGAAAACTTCAGGTGCAGTGCAAGTTCGATGGGGGTGCAAACTCAGCTGAGTACGCTTTCACAAGTAATTAAAACTGTTGATCCGAAGCTTCATCAACACCTTGGTATTCATTCCAGTTTGAAATTTTTTAATGGGTTTAAGATATACTCTTTGTTTGATAATTGCATCAGCAACTTGATTGTTTAATATTTAATGAGAACTAGGAAAAAGAAAACTGGAAATTCCATTAGAAGAAAGTGCACTGAAATTGCAATTAGATATTGTTTTAGCAGAATGGTTGACAACAACAAGCTGGCCTAGCACATAATAGATAAGAACAGATAAATTCCAGCATTCCTTGTTCACTGCATGCACCTTGATGATGTTTATGTGCATGCCTTTGTGTTTGCACTTGCACTGAATGAGGCTCTTATAAGTAAAAACTAAAACCTCGTTTGTTTATATGGCAGAGGATCTAGATGGTGGTGAATATTTATTTGCATTTCGCATGTTGATGGTACTCTTTAGAAGAGAGTTCTCCTTTGTGGATTCTCTGTATCTTTGGGAGGTAAGGAGGGATTGTTGTGTTTGTTTGAGATTCTTCCAAAAATGAGATCTATCTTGTTAATGGAAAGTCATTGATTGCCAGGTTCTTGACTGAAGTCACGAACTTTAAGCTTTCGATACATACAATTGATTTATAGAAGTTTATTTTGGCACCTTTTATGGTCAAGCTTGTTTTAAAAAAGGAAGATAGATTGGTTTCAGCTGATGTGGGCCATGGAGTACAATCCAAACATCTTCTCTTTATATGAGAAGCCTATTGCCGAGTCAGACAAGAGTGCTGCATCGATGTTGAATAATAAGCTGCTAAAGCAGTGTGGCAAGTTTGAGAGAAATAAAGTGAAGACTGGATGTAAGGACCAACAGAGTGCACTTGCTGTTTTTCTTGTTGCCAGTGTTCTTGAGGCCAAGAACAAGAGAATTCTAAAGGAGGCTAAGGGTCTTGATGATGTCGTCCAGGTCACCTCTCTCCCTCCCTCTCTCTCCTCCCCCGTTTTCAATGCCCGTGCTTTTTGTTTTTGAGAAAATGAATCTAGATTTATCGTACCGGGTAGCGCTCTGCAGATATTGAGCGATATTACTGGAAATATGGATGCTAGAAAGGTATGCAAAGAGGCATTGAAGATTCATAAAAAGTATCTGAGCAAGGTATGCTTTATTCTTTCACATACCTTGATTTGTATATATGTCTAATCTCCCAAACTCTCCAAGAAAATATTTGGATATAATTTCTGAAAATAAAAAAGAAAAAGGAAAAAGGCTTTCTGTACATGGAGTGAGTAACACACATTACTTGAAGCAGATTATAGTTGGGTTTGGTAATTCAGCTTGCTTTGAAATAAATGATAGAACTGAATTGCTGCTGCTCTATGCAGGCCAAAAAGTGATAAACATATGCTGGGAATCACAAACAAGTAAAATCGAATTTTGCTCCCAGATTCTTGGCGGCATTGGTGTCACGACTTTCTCTCGCACGCCAATTTCGTCATTTTCTTTTCGGAAAAGGTCTCCTAGTTGTTGATTTTTCCCCTCTATAAATTGAAGTCATTATGATGTTTATAACATTTTGATATGAAATGATTCTGCATAAATAGCAGGCACATCATTTTTATGTGAATACTCCCCTAACGTAGCATATTAGCATCCATCTACCTGCTGCTTACAGCAGCCCAAAAGCTGGAACAATACTGACATCATTGTCATTGCCAACGTTAGGTCTGGCTGTCCGGCGCTGATAGCATTGCTAACGTTAATATCTTCCACACTAAACATTTAAAGCTTATGAAAATATATAAAGAAAACAATTGCCAATTCACCAGTCCATTCTTGTTATGGAGATGACTGATGTGAATGGATTTTGTTTTAAAATCATGATTGTTGCTGTGTTTTTACCTAATTTAGAGTGTATTTAGTACTGCGGTGAAGAATGCTTTAAAAATAGTTTTTCATTTAAAAATATATTAAATTTTTTAAGATTTTTTTTTTAATTTCCGATGTTATCAAATCAAAACTATCATTAAATATTAAAAAAAATATATTAATTTGATGTTATTTTATTCCAAATGTATCTTTGAAATGCATCAAAACATAGGTTAAAATGTAATGTGAAACAGCATAAAAAGTCAAACACTGAGACGTTATTGTCCTCGTTGGCTAGAAATGACTTCTTGTCACTGTCTTGATTCCTGAATCCTGGTCATTACAACACCCAAATGAAATCATCTGTAATTCAAGGAAAAGCAAATGAAAACAGATTAAGAAGAGTTTAATCTAAAAGAATGAACAATATTTCAGATCAAGCATCACAAAACAAGAAACAGAGCGAGAGATCAGAGTTGATCGGAAATTTGAGAGAGAGGGTATACTCTCTATAACACCACTAGCTGAAAAGAGTCCATTAATCACCGTGGCAAGAACAAAACAGTGGTATTTGTAAAATCATATGCAACACAAGACTCTAGGATAGAACTAAAGCTTGACAGACAAATGAAGCTGAGAATATGGTGAAAGAACAGCTCATGTCAAGTGGGCACAATAACTTCAACAGTTACTGTTATCTTATGTGGCATGAAGCTTGGTTCAATTTTTAGAATGTGTTTATTTAAGAGGTGCGCAACACGGCGCACCTCACAAACAAACACAAAATATTACATTTCCGGAGGAACACAGAAATTGTGATTCGCAACACCAGGCCAAAAGGGAGATTTTGGAATACTCGGAGGTTTCTATTACTCTACATAGAGACTCAGACCCATCACTTTTGTTTACAAATGAAAGATCAATGGTTGGCCTGACTAGTTAATCATCTAAACTCTGTTAGCTGATGATTAATCCTACACTTGATATTTTATGGTGCAATAGTTAATATCATAGTTATAAAACCAACCCATCCGGTTTAAAATGATAGGTTAGATGGATCGATCTCCAAGATTATAGGTTAGATGGATCAAATTAAGTTGATTTAGTCAATTCAAAACATTATTATTTTGATTATTCTTTTTGAAAAATCAAATCAAGTCAAGTTTAGTAACGATGGTTAATATTGATTTGTTTAGAAAATAGCAAGAATGCTTAATTACTCATGTATTAAGCAAACAAAAGGAACCTTCCAACGAAAATGGGAGCCTATATATAGATAGTGCTGTATAAGGAATATACAGATACAGGCTATCCGAGTAGTCAGCATGCATCAGCAAAGTCAATAACAGCCATGCATGCCAAAAAAGCAAACAGCCTTCCATAAGAAAGACTTGTTAAAACCTTCCTAAATTTAGTATTTCAATAATGGTCCAATCCTCCTCATCCCTACACCGAAAACTTCGATCAGTTTTTCGTTTTTTGGTTAATGGCCATCGAATTAGGTGAGTCTTGCCTTATACAGCAATTTTCTGTGTTGCTTCTTCCCTTTTCTCATCACCACCACTCTTCCTAGACATTTGTCAAAAACAGAAGTGTTTCTGATCCTACTCGTTTTCTTTGAATCTTATTCCTTCTTCAAGCTTGGAAAATAGGCGAAAAGTTTCTTATAGAGTAATTCAACCGTCTAGTTTCTCAACAACTGTAGTTTGAATTCATTGTTGCCATGAGTTTGGTGACTTGGCTTGTCTCATCAAAGCAAAGTTTTCTTGTCTAAGTATGATCTTGTTTCCATAATTTTTCATTAATGAATATCCTTTATGCAAATCATTTTATTAATTTGTATGACAGTTCTTGCCTTTCAAGATATATCTTCTAAATTCAAAAAAACCTCTCCTTGCTTTCTTTGTTTCAGATTTGAAGCTTCAATTTGTCATCATCTCCTACGAAGGCTTTTATCGTCCCCAAATTAATCCTATATGTATGTCTACTTGATCAAATGTCAAACAACAAAATGAAGGGCCTATTAAAAGGCTTAAGATACATCTCTCAAATATTCGGTATGCAATTTCCCTCTCTCAAATTGCTCTCAAATTCTTCGTTCAACATGCTTAAGAAGCAATGCAAAAATGGCAAACAATTTATGTGCTGTTCTATGGGCGATGTTGATAGAAACTTTAACGATGTTGCAGACAATGATGAGGAAGAGCCTGAAATGCAGATTGGTTTCCCCACAGATGTAAAACATGTTGCCCACATAGGATGGGATGGTCCCTCTGTAAATTCACCAAGCTGGGTAAATGTTATTCTTCTCAACTTATTTGGGATAGTGGATAAAAATTCATCACTGATATCACATTTGAAACTAGTCGTAAGGGACATTGAAAAGCTAAGGTTTTTGCAATTCTCTTTCTTTTTTTGTTTCGAAGAGAAAAAATCGGTAATCCTCATTGAGAGTGTGTTCTGATTTATTTATGTAGATGAACGAGTTTCAATCTCAACCAGAATATTCATCAGCTCCCTTAAGTCTCAACAGAGACGCGAAGGAGGAAGGTTCTGCAAAATGGGTATCTGAAGGTACAATAGCTTGATTTCTTGCATAGCTTTTTCAACTTTTTTTCCTTTCGAAAATGTTTCTTTCATTAGTTTATATGTTGGCTTTTGTTTGGAATTCATAGCAAATATGGTAGCATGCTAGCTATCATATTTTGATTTTGTTCTTGATTAACATCTAGGTATTGCGTACTAGCTTCAATAAAAATGAATAATAAATCTCACTGGTCATCATTTTGATTGTTGTTGACTGAAATTGCTCGGCAGGTTCAAATCGAAAAGGTTCGCAGGCACCGAATTCTCCAGCAGGGGCGCCTAGTTCTCCAGTAGGGTCGCATAGTTCCCCAACTCGGGACTTGCCAGAATTGCCGAAATCATCTAGACGGCGTTCATCATCTGGTACATCAGCTGAATCTCCAAGCAGAGAAAAATCAGATAAACCTAAACAATCTAGGCGGTCTTCACGAAATGGCACCAAAGAATTGGATGGTACTAGAACAAGTCGGAATCATAAGGATCCTAGTGGAGAAAGCGAGTCACCCTCAAATTTACCTGACATACCGAAGAAATCTCGGAGGAAGAAGTCGAAAGATGCCTCTGTTGAGGGGTCAACTTCAAGATCGAGATCTAAAGCCCCAGCTCAAGAGGGGGGTGGGGAGTCAGAAATGATTACCAAATCTAGTAACAGTAATGAGCAACGTCAGACCAGAGGTTCAAGTCCTTCACGAGATGTTGAGGAGAGTGGATTGAGTGGAATTTCTTGATCATATTGTAATATTAATATTCTTATTCTTACACTGGGTAGCTACTAGAATCTTTAGTTGAAACCAAACCAAACAGAGTTCATTTCCTTTTGGTCTTGATCGTTCGACCCTCCCTATGGTACATAAATCACTTGTGAGAACTGAATTTTTTTCCTTAACTAGACAGCTTCATTTTGTTTTTGTTTATTGAACAATACAATGACAAATATGATGATCACATAACTAGTTTTTCTTATATTTTCCTATATCTGTTCATAATTTATAAGTAGTTCTGGCCTATAATAAAGGTTAAATGATCATTGATTGATCACAGAAACATGTCCTGGTATCCTGGGGCCAAGCAATCCTACTCTACTAGGGATGATATCACAGCAGCATATATTACAGGAATCACCGGGTATGCTGGCTGCAGTGGAGGAGCACTAGTGCCACATTGCAGGAATGGAAGCCATTAAAAAGTGTTTATGTCCCTATCATTTCCAACGCACTTTAGCTGTTATGTTATCCCAGTCTTGTACAGAGAAGATTTGGCTTTGTCACCCCCAAGATTTCTGATCGATGCGAGTCTCAGCCACACAGTAAAATCACACATACCTCTCATTTGGGATTACAAACAGTAACATCTAGCAACCGCCAAAAACACAACTCTACCTTTCTAGTCTCTCCATAAAAGAATTCATTAAAAAAGGTTCAATATTTAATTAAATAAAACAGTAAAGTAACAGCATATAGGCTAGAAATCCAAGCAAAATTCATATTACTTGGACCAAATCCAAGAAAGTCAGAGCAGAAATTAGGCCTCTCATGTAGCAAATGATCCTCAAATCCCAACATCCGAACTTGAGAGACCCAGAGTCCTCAAAAACTTGTATACACAGGTTGAAGAAGGTCAAACGATAAACAACACACTAGTAGAGTGGAGTATCTGGCTTGTCACCAACAAGAGCCATAATTACATTCTTGCCCTAATCAGACCACTGTTCTCAAGAAAGCCCTGTCCAATGTCAGTGTATAAACCTGTTCTGTCTGTTAGCACTTAGCACCTATTCTTCTCTGGGTCAAATTAACAGGATAAAAAAAACAGAAATCCAAATCCAAGCATCATCCGAGATGAAACCTGTGTTTGAGATGATGATGAGGAATCAAGAGAACCCTCTTGGACGAGTACAGGACTGGAAAGATCTGATTTGTTGCACAGCTTCAGTTTCCCTAAACTGCCCTCAAATTTACCAAACCCTGAGAAATCACCACCATCAACACACAGCCCTGAGTTGCCCTTCAGCTTCAGCTTTTCAGCAACCTTGGAAGTAAAAGTAACTGGGATTTTACCACTCAAATTGTTGTTCTCCAAATTGATCTCATAACCACATTTCAAGAACCCCAACTCTTCAGGCACAGTCCCTTCAAGCTTGTTGTTATCAAGCCCTAAGTAACACAGGTTCCTTAAATGTACCCCCATAGAAGCTGGAATATTCCCAACCAAACCCATGTCAGAAAATCCTATTCCCGAAATACCCCCAAGTTTCTCCCATATTTCCGGTATATGCCCTCCTAGCAAATTTCCACTCAAATACACTTCCTTCAACCTGGGCATTTCGCCTAAAAACAAAGGCACTCCATAGTTACCGAAGCTGTTAAAACTCAGGTCTAAGAACTCCAGACTCTGTAAACTAACCAAGCTTTCTGGGATTTTACCAGAAAACCGATTATGACTCAAATCAAGCTTCAAAAGCCGAGATAAATTACCCACAGACAAAGGGACATAACCGTCAAGATAATTTTGACTCAAATCAAGAACTCTCAATTTTTTCAACTTAGCTAGACTGAAGGGAACCCCTCCGCTTAACTGGTTTCTTGACACTGTAACCTCTTCCAAGTTAACCAAAGAGCCAACCCCATCTGGAATATTGCCATAAATACCATTTCCAGTCAAAACTAGCCTCCTTAAATTAGTAAAATTACCAATGATGCCACTTAGAGACCCAACCAGAGCTGGGTTCTCAATAAACACAAGCTCTTCAAGGTTAGCCCCAAAGCTCGAAGAAGAAACATCAGGCACCGAAACTGGCATCTCGGTGAAACACTTGTAAAAGAACAGCTTGCGTAGGAACTTAAAAGAAGTGAAGACAAGAGGGTTAATGGTGGAATTTGGAGAGCAAGGCGGGTTGGATGTGTAGTCAGAGACGAACCCGAAACTGAGTTCAGAAATGTGAGCCGTTTCAAGGGGAGGCTGGGTTGAAACGGAACCGTTTGGGGTGAGTGGTGGTTGTTCTTCGGTGAAGTACTCGCAAACGATGCCGTGTGGGGCGGAGAGGCAGAGGTCGTCAGGGAAGAGAGTGCGCCAAGGGATGGCTGAGTTGATGGAGTAAAGGACCTGAAAGAGGGAGTCCTGCTCGGCGGAGTCGAGGAGAGGTTGTTGGTGTGAAATGACAAGAGAGGACATGAGAGTTGCGAGGAAGAGAAGACCGAAGATGGGAAAGGAAGAGGATATAGCCATGTTTGAGCTGTGCAAAGGATGGGCTTACGGGAAGGGTTTTGATGAATGAAGAGGAGAGAGTGGGAACTGGGAGCTAGGGTTAATATATTGGGACAGTGAGAGAGGTGCTGGCAGTGGTTGGTTAGGCTTGAGGGTCATGTCATGGTGAAATGGAATATAGTAGAAACAGTTTTAGCTTTTGCTGGCTGGTTTTGGTTGCAGCCTTGCAGGGAGTAGGAAGGACTACTTTGTCTCTCTCGAAGACTACTCAAGCCCTAATTATGACCCGTTTTTACTTTATTATATCTAATGTTAATTCCTCGGAAAAGATATTCTTTTAATCATAGTCGAATTAATTTTTAACTAGTATAATAATAATAATTATTATTATTATTATAATTATAGTTATTAACCATGCCATATCCGAGATTTTCTTTGTTTTTTTTTTTCTTAAGGAAATTAAGGGAAAGTCAAATGCACTGCCATTTGCCTGCTATGGGGTTCTTGGAGTGTGAGGGGATTAGGTTGTAGTTTAATTAGCCATTCCTAGAATTTTCATGATCCAACCTTCCCATGAAATTTTATTTATTTACTGTCCATGTATACAATTCAACGTCATCAAAAGGTTCGGAAACTTTAAGGTGTGATTGACCATTTTATGTCATTAAAATTAGTTATAGCAAGCCGGTTTCTTTCTGCATTATAAAAATATTTTTAAAAATATTTGAAAATTTTTTATTTTTTTATTTATTTTAAATTAATATGTTTTTAGTGTTTGCAAATCATTTTGACGCGCTGATGTTAAAAATAATTTTTTATAAAAAAAATTATTTTAATGCATTTTGGCACAAATTTTTTTATGAAAAGCAACCGCAACTACACTCCTAAATAGGCAAACTTTGGGGTTTAAGTTAAACTTGTCTTGACCTAGTTCAAGGCTTGAGTTACGAGTTGGTTATGTCTAATTAAAACCACTGTATTGTTAATTTTAATATATCTTTTTAAAGTAAAAATTAAAATGAAATATTTTTTATTTTGAAAAGAATTTAAAAAATTAAATTAAATTTTGGATGTATTACATGTAAATCTATGATATTATCTAGATTTGACTAGATTAATTTTAACTCGATTTATTTTTAAAACTCGGCTCAAATTACACACGGGGCACACCCACCAAACCTTGACATATTTAATAACACTTATGTTCACTCATTTGATTTTTATCATTATGTGTTTGGGATGAAGATTTGATTGATTTTTTTTAATATAAAAAAGTATATATTTTTTATTTTCAGAGGTGTGATTTTTTAAAAGGTATTGTTTATATTTTAAATAAAATTACACCTTTTAAAAAACCAAATCATTCCTCTAACCCAGACATTCTTTTAATCAATTACTTGAAAATAATAGGGGCATTGTTGACTTTTGAAGAGTAGACTGATCAGTAGCCTTGCAATTCGCATGTAAAAACAGAAATGTCGGAATCAGAACCAAATTATCAGAGTTCAACGAACACACACACACACACGTTATTAACCAGTGCTCAAATAGCCTCTTAAACCTCGAACACGTCTCCAGCATGTCACAAAAACCAACCATCACGGTCCAACTGGTCCCCGTTCACGCGTCCGAAACCTACCCAACTTTAACATCAATAGCCCAAAGGCTTATTTTCGTGTCAGTGACAGTAAAAAAAGCAGCCGGCGTTGGCCGACAACAAAACCTCCGGACAGGGCAGCCGAGGAACCGACAAGGACGCGCCGCAGCCGCCGATTTACTGACTGCAGTGTCCCGTGAAAGGGAAGTTTAATCGATCAAATCGAGGCACTGTTAGGACTTGTGGCAGTGTATTAGTGGCTATTTCTGTGACACGTCGAATAGGTACGGAGGATCATTTCCGGAAATGATAAAGCTTCGGAATACCAAAAATTTCCCCAGTCACAGAGGGGATTCGGTTCAGACTGTGAGTGGGACCTTGTTTTACTATGGACCCACAAGGAAACCCTTTTGTTTTCACTTTTTAACACAAACCAACCTTTTCTTCCTTTCTTTTTATCTTGCCCTTTTAACCTTCTGTTGCTCCTTGGGGAGGAAGCGGCTACAGATGCTCTGAGAGCAGAGAGGAAATGTCAATGTTTCTTCTTTTTCTCTTTTTAACAAGGATGGCAAGGCTCCAACTCCCAAGTAACAAAAGAGAGAAGACATGGACTCCAGTCACTCGGACTTGATTTTTACTTGGAGCACTCTTATGAGTCTGCTGGGCTTTTTTCACGCTTGGCAATAGATATTGAGCTGTTCTTGGCGTGCCGTAACTTGCAAAACAAAATTCCTTGTGTGTTTGAGAATCCTTCAATCAGTTTAGCGATGAAGTTTTATGGTTTAGAGAAATGTTAAAAAAAAGAAAAATGTATAAGCTTTTTTCTATCGTCGAGACTTGATTTTCTCTTACAAGTGTTGTAGGCTATAAAAATACTTCACTCACCGACTTACCTGTGAAGACGAAGGAGTATAGCTTGTTATTGCAGGATGGCACCGCTAGAGTAGATCGCCTTCGTGATTTTAATTGTTAATCTTAGCTTTCTATACAAGTAGTTCATCTGGTAAAGAAATCTCATGGCTATTGTTTGTAAAATACGGCGTTTTGACTGGTCGCGCTAATGATCAATATGAACGATTAGATATGAATATTGATGTGGGTAAATGTGATAATGGTTACTTTTTATTTAGAAATATATATAAAAAATAATTTTAAATATTTAAAAATATATAAAAAATAATTTTAAGTAAAATTTTTTCTTTGATTTTAAAAATTTGAACCGCATTTTCAAACAAATTTATAAAATTATATTGTTGAAAATTATAGACAAACCAAGACAGAGATTAAAAAAATATATACTTATAAATCAAAAAGTTTATGTCTATATTTAATTAAATAAATTAAGAATTATTTTTGCCAATAAGTGCAAAAAAAATGTTAAATTATTTATTCGACTCGCTTCATCATGGGTCGGATAATTTATTTTCTAATACAAAATGATAAATATGTAGGTGTTGTTAACGTGTTTTTTAAAGAAGAAAAATATAACTATGGATTAAAAAGTTGATGCTTGCATATAATAAAATAAAATGATAATCATATGTATTAATAAATAAATAAATAAAGATTTGTTAGCACAACACCAAGTGCAGGATCCCAAGTTAATTTTTAACAGAGTAGAAAAATAGAACAATATCACAGATATATTTTACTGGATCATGATTTTCTTAACTGAGAAATATAAAAATATTTTTTATGCTAAACAAAATAAATCTTAAAATATATGAACCAATATAATGAGAAAGAATTGTTAATGCCAACAAAATTTAAAAATAAAAACATGGTCATTCCCATAAAAGTAGAAGATACATAAGTATGATATTTAACCTCATTTTTTTTTAATAAAAACATTTTTTTATCTTAAATGTAACTTTTTCTTAAAAAAATAATTTTAATTTTAAAATAAAGTTTATTTGTGTAAAATATTAAAAAAAAATTTATAAATGAACTAGAATAATCTATTCAAAACATGAAATACATACAAAATAATTAAAAAAACAACCACTATTTTTTTAAAAATCTAAATAAACAATCTAAAAAATAGAGAGAATGGATAATAATTTAAATATAAATTAAAAAAAATATTAAAAAATTACATATAAAAATCAATTAAAAAAAAGGCTAAGCATGTAAGGCCTAGGAAGTCAAGACCACCAGGCCGCATGCGGAGGCCTTAATTTTTTTTTAGAAATGGAACAGATGACATGTCGTCCGCTCCAAATTTTTTTATAATAAAATCAGGCGACTTGTCGCTTACTTTCTCCTTATATTTTAGCTTTAGTGGTTATCAGAAAATCAAGGTTGATGGATTTTTTTTATCCCAAAAATCTATCTTCAATCAACTTCGACTAAAAAACACCTATAAAATACTCTGTACATATTAATAAACATATATATGACCTCAAATAATCCAAAGGTTGGTCTATAAATCCAAAATCAATTCAAAATCAGAAATCTTTTTGAAATCATATTTACCATTTTAGGCAATAAAAAAGCTAAAAAACACACATGAGACTCTTCTTATTAAATGAAACTCATTGGTAAAAAAATCAATGTTTTCATGGGCTAAATTGGCATTGATCGATTCTCTTTATACTACTGAGATCCATGCAATTTTCTTTTTTCTTCTTCAAACCAAGGACTAAAAAGTTAAAAAAGCAAAGTTTTGTATTGCAATTGAAAACTTGAAATATTGAGAGACTGTAAAGTTATAAGTTAGAATCAAGAGCACCATGGTGAATTTCTCCTTGTTTTTTTAAAATGTCACTTTTTTCTCTCAATGTTTTACACTTTGATCCCTTATTTTTTGATTTTGTCCCTCCTCAACAATTCTTGATAAATTAGTAATGAACTTTGGCATAAAAAGATGCAACTAAAAAGAAATAAAGTTTGGGGATTAAACTATAAAAAATTAACTATAGATGCTATAGTAAAAATACTGTTTGTTTTAGAGTTTCTTATAATATAATTATAATATAACGTTGCATTTCAAGAAAAGGAGTGCCATTAACATCGAGGAGAATAGATCCTGTTTGGTTTTTCATTTTAAAATATCTTTGAAAAAAATTAAAATTTGTTTTCTTTGCTTTAAATTATTTTTTTGTGTATTTTTAAATTATTTTGATATGACATTGTCAAAAATAACTTTTTAAAAATAAAAAAAAAATTATTTTGATATATTTTTAAATAAAAAATATTTAAGGAAAGATGAAGAGTTAAATGATTATTTATATATATAAAAAAGATTGCTCGCCATTCTTCCTCAAGCTATATATTTCTCTACTCACATTCTATTCTCAGTTAAAGGCGTTATTTGCTCGCAACTTTTCCCAGCTCCTACTTTACAAATCTCTCGCCTCGACCATAACTACATAAACAAGATAAAAATGTTTAATTGATTCTCACACACATAACCAAAAAACAAAAATTCATAAATTAAGCAAAATATGGTAATATTAATATATATCCAACTCAATTCGACATGGATCGAATTTTGACAAATATTTAAATACAATTTCATAAACAATTAATTTATTAAATAACCCATTCAAAGCTCATTTCAATGACCGAATATTCAGTTGGTAGCTAGATATGAAAATCTTCAAGTTTAACATGGATTTTTTAAATAAAAAAATTATATTTGATAAAAAATATAATATTTTAAAAATTATTAAAAGTATATAACGATACATAATCCTACCATGATATCTAGGAAATTATTCATATAAAAATTTAAATATGCGCAACATTGATCTGTAATTCTACAATATATATAAAAGAGACAGTGAGAGAAGCAAAACTTTGAATTCATTCAAACAGAAAAGATAAGAAAATTAATCTCACAATAAATTGATAAAAACAACTTGCATGATTCATAAAAAAACAAAAAGATTAAATTGTTACTCTGCATGTTCTTAATTTTCCATTGGTGAGTTTGAGATCAAATTAAGAGAGATATAACATCTCGACAACAAATATCTGTTATCACATGTGTTTTAGATTGTGATAATAATTGTAATTTAATATATTTTTTAATTAAAAATATATTAAAATATTTTTTTTATTTTTAAAAATTGTTTTTTATATAAATATATCAAAACAATTTAAAAATATAAAAAAATAATTTATATAGTTACGAAAGGAGCCCAGGGAGACAAGAAAACGTGGCGTCACTTACTAGATAAGAGTCATGATTGTTGCTATATATATATATATATATATATATATATATATAATTAAGGAGTTGATGAATCACCTGGGACACACAGATGGTGGATGCATGTGTTTGTCACTCTGAAAACAATGTAGGCTCTCAGACATGACCTTGTGAGATGATCGTTCCTATAAATCGCAACCCTTCTGGGCCAGGCGAGCACCTGGGTTGTCTTATAAGTACATGATCACAGGCGTCGTTTTATAGTGGCTGGTTGAACTCAGTGATCCATGCGTCGTTTTGTAGTGGCTGGTTGAACTCAGTGATCCACCATTGTTGATGCACTTTTTTGTCGAAGGTCTTAATCATCTGTTACCACTGAAGCAAACTGGGACGATCATATTCATCCATGGTGGCTTTATTGCACATGCATTCATAGTTCACGAGACGAGGAGTACGACTCTTCTCAGCAGCTGCGATTTCTGATTGTTAACTAGCTCTTTGAACCATGGTCTCGGTGCTTCTTCGAAATAGCTATTCATGCTTACAATTTTTTTTATATATAGATTTTTTTAAGGAGTTTTTAGAGTAGGATAATAATTACGGTTTAAAATATTTTTTATTTAAAAATAAATTAAAATAATAATTTTTATTTTATTTTTTAAAAATTATTTTTGATATCAGAATATTAAAATAATTTAAAAAATATAAAAAATTTATTTAAAAATTTTTTATTTTTTTTAAATATAATTTCATCTACATTCTGGAACATGGTCTAAAAGTTTGTCATGTATGAATTACGTACCCACTTATTCAAGAAGGTCTTCGTATTCAATTATATTCTATTAATTTTAATTTCTCTAAAAAATATAATTAATTAATTAACTTCCTGAAAAAAAATCACGTCAAATATATACAATAAAATATAATAACTGTGGAATTATATCAAGAAAATAAATGTATAAAGCTAAATTTACTAAAATATTTTTTAAAATAATTCAATCCATAAAAAAAATTAATTAAAATTTGAAGAAAATATATAGTTTAACTCGCAGCACCTTTCCTCATGCCCTAGCAGTATTGTGTATGTAGTGGTAACATGTACAAAAAAGATAACGTTAAAGATTTTAAGTTATTTTTAATTAATAATGATGTTAACAATAATAAATATTTTAGATTAGTTTTCAATTCTTGTGTGTGTGTGTGTGTGTGTGTGTATAAATACTATATTCAATGAGTCTAAAGTTTTTCTCTAATTAGTTTATTCTCTCACAAATTATTACAAATTACGACAATATATTAATGAATTATTGATTGTTAAAGGTATATTATAATAATAGTAATAAAAATGAATTTAGTTTTTTTAAAAATCCTAAATGGATTTTATTTTTTTACTTTTTTATTGATAAAAAAGGATAAAGAATTCAAAGATGGACGCACAAACATAGAATCAAGTTAGGGTTGTCTTAGAACTTTCATGGGCTGAAATATGGGCTTTAAGGTGCCAGAAATTAAACAAACTTATCCAAGTCCACTGGGCCTAACGTACGAAACTTCACGAGTCGTGGAAAGAGCGTGAGGATCACTGTAACTCGGAGACATCCACTTTCCTTCTCAGATGACACCAAAACGGAGTGCAGCGAAGAGTGAAGGAGTCAATCCTAAAATATCCGCTACTCCACTTCAAACTCTTTCACCTTCCACAAAATAAAAATAACAAACACCTGGCTCTGAAACCACCACCACAACTACCGCCGCCCACCACTGACAGTGAGACAGTCAGCCCTAGCCCCCAATTTGACTGATCACTGATGGGCGAACAAACCAAAATCCAACCTCAATCACAACCAGTCCAATCAGAATCCCAGGCTCTCCCCCAAATCGAAGCCCAGGTCCAAACTCAATCACTGTCTCAGCCATTCAATACCCCCACCATCACCACCTCGGAATTAACCACTGTTCCACCACCAATTACATCTCCTCCCGCCAAAATCCCTTCCCGTCCTCGTAAAATCCGTAAAGTCTCACCCAATGCTGCTGCAACCACCGCTAACGACCCTAAGTCTTCCCCAACCTCCACCACTACCACTACCACTACCACAACCGAAACACCCAAAACCCCTGCCATCAAAACCCCAAGAACAAAAACGTCCCAACAGCTAGTAATCGCCACTCCGCGGATCGTGGCAAGATCTCTAACATGTGAAGGTGAGCTTGAATACGCAATTCACTATCTCCGTAACGCCGATCCACTCCTTGCTTCCTTAATTGACATCTACCAGCCTCCTAGCTTTGATACGTTTCCCACTCCTTTCCTTGCTCTCGCTCGCAGCATTCTTTACCAGCAACTTGCTTTTAAAGCAGGGTCTTCAATTTACACGCGCTTTATTTCGCTTTGTGGCGGAGAGGCTGGAGTTTTACCCGAAACAGTTCTTGCTTTGACTCCACAACAGTTGAGGCAATTTGGGGTTTCTGGGCGTAAAGCGAGTTACCTTCATGATCTAGCTAGAAAGTATCAAAATGGTATTTTATCGGATTCTGCGATTGTAAATATGGATGATAAATCGCTTTTCACAATGCTTACTATGGTAAATGGGATTGGTTCATGGTCAGTGCATATGTTCATGATTTTCTCGCTGCATAGACCGGATGTGCTGCCAATTAATGATCTTCAAGTGAGGAAAGGAGTGCAGTTGCTTTATAATTTGCTGGAGTTGCCACGCCCATCACAGATGGATCAGTTGTGTGAAAAATGGAGGCCGTATAGGTCGGTTGCGTCATGGTATCTTTGGAGATTACAAGAGTCAAAAGGGTCACCTTCCAGTGTGATAGCAGTGTCTGCTAGTGGTAATTTGACACAGCAACAGCAGGAAGACCAGCAGCAGCCTCAGCTTATTGACCCAATAAACAGCATTCTCAATCTTGGGTATGTCCACGTTCAGTTTTGTTGCATGGCAAATTTGATTCATCTAACTTTCATGTTCTGCGTTGCTATTAGTTGTTCGCGTGCTTCTCTTCTCTTCTTTCTCGATGGGTTGTTTATTTTACCCGTTTGAAGTGCTTCAGTTCTATGTGTTTGTACTTCAAAACTTGCAATGTGGTTAGTTGTTCGGGGATATAGTTCCTTGCTAGATTTTACATCCATAGAACTGAAAGGGTTAGTTTGAGTTTTTAATTTTTAATCGCTGAAAGGGGGGGTCATGTATGGGGTGGTTCTTGAAAGTTTCTGATCCGAGGCACGGGGATGTAGGGGGTGTGTCTTAGGGCTGTGATTCTGAACTTGAAACATTTGTTCCCTGGTATTTTCCAAAAGCTTTGCATCACAAGACTTGTTGGACTTAAATTTTATGTATGAAGGGATGGATATACCAAAGTTGTTAAAATAGGGATCCTGACTGCACCGTGAACATGGGGGAGGGGTTTTGTTAGTATTGAATGGGGGCTTATAAGATTATCTAAACTAGAGAAATAAACAATTAGTCTTATAGATACACTGCACATTAACGTATCCTTAGTTTTAGCATTTAGGCCTAAATCATTGCGGGTAAACTTTATGCCTCCAGAAAATGGCTGTGCAAAATTACGTAAAATATGTAGCAAGGACTGAAACATAGAACAGTTTAGAAACTGAAGATGGAGTTGAATTAGTGGGAGACTAGGTGGAAAAGAAAGAGGGGCAATTAGTGGAAATAATAAATAGAGTATGCAGGGGGCTCACAATAGTTTGTTAAACACTCAGCAAAATATTTTATCTTCTGTGTTGGACATAGCACGTCAATCACAGATTAAACATTGATAAGAGAATGCAACTCTAACCTGCCAAACCTGTCTACTGTAATTAATAACTGAATCTGTCAGGCATGGACAATTAGTATCATGCCTATTATTTTTTGGCTTTAAGTATTATGAGATTGCCGAGATCTACAGTGTTTTCTTGTTAAGTTCATATTGTAGCTCTCTAGTTGAAGCTGAAAGAAATATGATATTCAGTGATGTACCTGTCTAATATTACGGACAAAACATTTCAAGTGATATAGGTTTAACATAAAAATTCATTTGGTTTCTTTCAAAATGGAAAGTTTGCTGTAGTGGAAACTAAAACGTAACACTTCCTCTTCACCTTACTTTTCATGTTTTACTTTGCTTTGTTTGCTATATCTCTAATGATGGCAATCCCCGTTTAAAAAACTCAAGTTCTGCCCTGCTCTCGATGATATGCTCGAAAATGACTACTATTATGGTTATATTTTGGGATTCTGCTTGTATTTTCCACCATTTATTTTCTATGCCTTGGAAAATGACTACTTTTGTGGTTACTGTAAAACCTGAGGCTTTAGTTCTTTCACATTCTAGATGTTATATTTAATGATCAGTGCCATGACTGCTATACTATTGATAAAGCTTGTGAATATCATTGTTGACATGAATGTTGTACTATTGATAAAGCTTGGGAATATCATTGTTTGCTCAAACCAATGCCAAAGTGGGTCTATCATTATATGCTTCCCAGTTTGTTCATGACAGGTTTGATTTTATTTTCAGAGCTGTTGTTAGACCTTGTGGCATTTGTAAATTTGGAACCTGAGATTGAGAGTTGAGACTTCCTTTTCTTTATAAGCGGATCTATTTGAGGCATAGCAGAAAAGTTCACGCACCTAGTAATGGCATATAGTTATTTGCAGTCTAGTCAATAGTGTGGAATACTCCATGTTCAAACATTCCTTGTTTTGGGATCTTGCCAGGGCAATACACTATTGTTCTCGCTTGCATTCCTTTGTGTTATTTTCTTAACTACCTTAAAAGATTAACCTCTTTAATTTATCTAGGCTTGAGTTTATTTTTACTCGGGGTTTTAGGTGTCCCTTTTCAGTTTTATTGCTAATGCTATAATTAAATTAGGTGATGCTTTCATGCTTTATAGTTTCCTCTTGTTGAAAGTTTAATTTCATGTTTTCCAAACTACAGAAGAGATTTTTCTGGTTGATTGATTTAATGGAATTGGAAAACTGATCTTACTGCCCGCTAAACTCCCTACCCAACTGTGATGAGATGGTCAATGGACTGCTCTTGAATCACCTAATGTGGCGGGCACTCGATTTCACAAGGACCCAGGCTAGCTGGGATACAAACCGTGGTTGGCAGGGTCTGAATAATTTAATTTGCTGAGCAGAACAGAATACTACGTTATTTTGTAGAATTTAAATTGCTGTACTTTGGAATACACATTCGTGTTTCATATGGCTTTTTGACATCTGTTCCTTTCTTTTGCCATCATGATTCAGGGCCTGTGCTTGGGGACAATGATTGGGACCTAGGATGAGGAGTTATTCTTCTATCCAGCAATCATTTGAGGTGCTTCCAGAGCTGCGCGATAAACGTAGACATCACTAATGAAAAGCCTGGACATCCAAGACATCAAGAGATTTTTGTACTTGCCTCTTGCTTTGAAAAATAAATAACACTAGATGCGGTCAAGCTCCGTTGTCTTTGTAAAAGATTGGATTGACATAAGAACTTTCTTATAGGACATCGTAGGGTTAGAAGAGCTTTCAGTGTTTTTGCCTTTTTTACTGTGGCTGGCTAGTTGTATCCTGGAAATACAATTAGAACCTTCATCTGTAGAGGCAATTGCTCTTATTAATTGACCATCACAATCTGACAATGTACATAGGAATCCTGGACAAGGTTTTATATGTCCAGGGTATTAAATGAATCAGATTGCAGAGGTGCATCAGCTAAATTGCCCACAGGAGCTATCAGAGCGTTTTCAAAGACTCCTAGAACACAATCCTTCTCTCCTGCGCAGGTTTTGCTGAAGGTTGATAATGTCAGCGAGGCTCTAATCTGTCATAGACAAGTCACCCCGTTGCCCAAAATTTCCTGCTCCTACCATCTGAATCTATGCTCTCTGATGGAGACATGATTTTTTTTTTTTATTACGGCCTGTTTGTTTGAAAAGTAAATTATTTTTTATTATTTATCAGGATCATGCAAAATGATTTCCTGGAAAGTATAATAAAAGTAGAAAATTATTTGTATCTATCACATAAAAAATAAAAATTATTTATTTAAAATTATTTTTTCAAGCGAGTGTCAGAGATGTCGGAGAAACATAAACAGCCAGACCAGGAACAAAGGCCGTTAATTGTTACATTGGAAGATAACATCTGCAGCCAACCAGGCAACGAAAGGATTTTAGCTTGCCAGAGAGAAGAAAGACCGTTAATAAACTGTGCATCAAAAACAAATATATTGTCATTTACTTATGTAGGCATGGATCAAATCAGACTCTTTCCACGAGAATTTCTTGTAATAATCGACAACAAAACCTGATAACGTTATCCAAACGAACATATTGTTTTTTTTTTTTTAATAATTCCATGCCGTACTAATTAACATAAGTAGATTATTATTACAATTCGCCAACTAATTTTTTATTTTCTTTATTCTTAGTGAAGGAATATTCGCCTAACTTATTAGTATCTCATACAATTCTTTTCACACATTTAAAGTCTTAAACTTCCCAATGCGAGAAGAATTTGTCTCTACCCTGACATGGCTGTAAAACTCGGATTGACGGTTGTTGGGCCTTTGATTCATTTGTTTGTCGATCCTTCTTCAGAAGTTTGCTTTTGTATCTTCCAATTTGTTTTCTGGCAGCATGGCATAAACAATTAAACATGAGGACAAGACCAAAGACGGCTAGGGGATGCTGGGATTTGCCACCGCATCTCTGCATGGAGGATAGTAAACAATATATAGACATGGAAAAAGGGACTTACAATGCATGATAGCACAGCAAGTAGGATATTCTCGACGAATATCTGCTACATTTTGCATCTTGTTCTAGTTTTCTTCAATGGCAAAAAGATTGCCCATCTTTATCCTCTTATTAAATTCACTTATTCTTATTATAAAATAGCCCAAGAAAGTTGTTGCTCATCACAACATACACACCTGAAAAAACAACATGAACTACGAGAATTATGACCCTTCTTTCCCTGATCAACCTGTGGTCGATCTCTACCTCCCAGTATGGGCTAACCTGCCATCCTTTCAGTCCAAGCCAGCCTTCATTTGGGCTGAAGATGGCTCAAATGGTGCAACCAAGAATTCAACCATCACTTATGCTCAACTCAATGAATCAGTTCACTCAATTTCTACCCAGTTACTTACTCAATTACAAAGAGGTGACACTGTCGTGATTTTATGCTCACCTGGGTTAGAGCTTGTTGAGATCATCTTTGGGTGCCAAAGAGCTGGCCTTTTGTGCATCCCTTTGTTCCCACCAGACCCTTCTTTCACTAAAGAAAACTATCACCATCTTGTTAGAGTTCTGTCCCAGACAAAGCCCAAAGCTGCCATAGCGCACCATGATTACATTGCCAGAGTTCAACACTACATCTCCTTGTCCTCTGACAATCATAAGCTTGCAGAGATGTTGCAAAAGCTCACCTGGATCTCTACTTCTGATATCAAAGACAAGAAAATGAGTTCAAATATGGGCTCATTGCCTTATAATGGCTGTAGACCAAATGAAATGTACTTAATCCAATACACTTCAGGTGCTACAGGGATTCCAAAACCTGTGCTGGTAACAGCGGGAGCAGCTGCTCACAATGTGAGAGTAGCCAGGAAAGCCTACGATCTCTATCCAAACAGTGTTATTGTCTCTTGGTTGCCTCAGTACCATGACTGTGGCCTGCAGTTTTTGTTATTGACTATCATATCTGGTGCAACAAGTGTGCTAACATCACCTGGCGCCTTTGTGAACCGGCCTGGGCTATGGCTTGAGCTGATTTCAAAGTTCCAAGCTACTTGCACTCCAGTTCCATCATTCTCATTACCACTTGTTATAAAGCGTGGTGGGGTTGATAAAGGAACTCGGCCTATAAGTTTATGGAGTTTGAAAAACTTAATCATCATCAATGAGCCTATTTACAAAGCATCGGTTGACAGGTTCGTCGAAATGTTTGAGCCTTTTGGGCTAAACCCATCATGCATTTCTCCATCTTATGGTTTGGCAGAAAACGGCACCTTTGTTTCAACAGCATGGAGAGGCAACTGCAGCAATGCTGCTAGCTTTCCACACATCCCATCACACAACAAGCTCTTGCCATGTGCAAGGCTTGCTTCTCAACGTGAAGAAGAAGAGGACATGGACATTATAGTTGTAGACGAAGAAACTTGTGAACTTGTTGTGGATGGAACGGAAGGTGAGATTTGGGTCTCATCTCCAAGCAACTGCTCAGGTTACCTTGGCCACCCATCTTTAACTCGAGAGATATTTCAAGCAAGACCAAGGAACAAGGTGAGCCGGTGCTTTGTCCGCACAGGCGATAGAGGAATCATCAAAGGAGAAGAAAGGTTTCTCTATGTGACCGGTCGGTGTTCAGATGTTATCAAACTCCCAAACAATCAAGAAATACACCCTCATTTCATAGAGACAGCTGCTCAGAATAGTTGCCAAAAGTTTCTCAGAGGAGGTTGCCTTGCTGCATTTGAGATGTCAAGTACTATAGTTCTTGTTGCAGAGATTCAAAGACACGAAAAGGATGTTAAGGTATTGAAACAAATCTGTGAGTGGGCCAAGAAAGCTGTTCTGAAGGAAGAGAAAGTTGAAATTGGCTTGATGGTTCTAGTTAAGAGCGGATGTGTTCCGAAAACAACTTCAGGGAAGATTCAAAGATGGGCTGCCAAAGATATGCTGATTAGAGGCAAAATGAGCGTGGTAATGGAGATGCAGTTCGAGGATAACAATGAAAGATTCTTGCCATCGTACGAGGCAATAGGTAAAGCAAATAAAGAGATCAGATGTCAAGGGGGAAACAGAACAAGTACTGTTGCTGAAGATAGAGATCAAGAAATCTCCCTAGCATTTTCAAGCACTCCAAGGCGTCCCCCATTGCTTTCTCTTCTGTGAGAAAAATATATTGTCTTTGCTTGTCTTTGAGTAAGCTAGCGAGTTAGTGCTAAATCTTTCGTTTAACCAGATTCCGAAGCAATTTGTTTTTCAAGTCACCATGACTTGTTGTGGATTCATCGATGCTTTATTAAAAAAAGTCTATGCAATGGTGGAGCTACATTATATCACATAAACTGAGAATTTAACCAGATTTTCCCAGGAAAAAAGTATAGAATTTTGGTTTGGGCTTTTAGGTTTGGTTTAGAGTAAAAATGCCCGCGGCTCCAGGTGTGGTAAGGCCCTTTTCTTTTCTGCTTGCTTCGAGCGTGTCCATTCACCCAGGCCCATAAGCGACGACAGTAGCTATCATCAAGAGTTGATCGCATAGTTGTCGAACGTGGTTGTGATCCGAAAAAAGGTGGCCCATGATTTATTGAATCAACTGAAAAATCATCAAAAATGTTTTGTTTTTTTTTTATTATTTCTTGTTGTTGACCCATCAAATTAATCAAATTTTATTAGGTTAATATTTTTTTTTAAAAAAATTATTTTTGCATTAAAAAACCCAGAATTCAACAAATTAATACTTTTTTTTTTGCTCGAATCAAATTTTAATTCTTAAATTTTCCAGTAAAAGCTTTTTTTTATATAACGAATCTAGCAATAAATGGCTCAACCAAGACAAGACCTAATTAACCAATCACTTCAAAAAAAAGTATTTTCAAATAATCTTTGGTGACCAAATTCAACTACAAGAACTACGTGCAAGGATCATTTTCTTCTCTATAGCTTGATTTTATAAACAAATGTAATCCAAAATCGAATCAGTGATACTTATATCATGTATAGTTTTACTTAAAATCAGTAAAACTTCATCAAATTAGTCCATCAATCTACAAGCACATTTAATGACTTCTAGTGAACCTAGCTAGCTCTAACATACTATTCCAGGCCTCCATCGGTTCCATGCCCAGGATTCTGCATCCCCGGGAGGAGCAGCTCGATCCATTAGTCCGCCTCTAGCTCCCCGAACCCACCCGACAGCTGGTTGTCACAACGCAGAATATAATACCAGTGAACGAAAAAGTAACACAGATCAAGATAAAATCTGAACATTTCGAAGAGATTTTATTTCCTTGCAGAATATGACACGAATTGTTGAATGTATCATTCACGGTTGCCACTGAGTAATCCCTGGAAATGAACTCTGTTTACGAACAATTAAACTACAAATAATGTAATTAAGAATCTTATAAGGAATTAATTAAATCCTAACTCCGAGCAAACACAGACGGCATTCTTAATACATGCAAGCAAGATGAAAAGCGATGGACGTATAAGAACTTGTTTTGGGAAGGGAAACAAGGGCATCGTTTTACTTGGAATATTTTCTTAATGTATCAAGAAAGATATTGGTGAATATATATAAAAATATACCTAATCTCTCAATAGATGGTAGAATTAATTGCTTTGATCTTTGGATATCAGAGTTATTTTGATATTCAGAATATATAGTTTAATCTATACACCTAAAGGCAATGACTAGATTTAGTAAAAGCTAATTTCAACTTCAACCGCAATTCCAAACCAATGTTTCCGTTTATGGTTGAAGTGTGAGAGAAAAAAATCAAATCTTGAGTAAAAAATCACACTCGTGGTATGGGTGTTTGATAATCCCCTTAAACACGTGGTTTTGTAAAGAGAATACATTCAAACCATGATTTTGAAAAAAATAAACTAAAATTTCATGTTTTTTCCCTTCCAAATTCATGGGTTAGATGCAAATCATGAATTTGAATACAAGCGATAGCCTTATTATAGCAAAGGAATCACGCCCTCGATGGGGTTATAGAAAAGAAATAAGAGCCCAACCTTAGACTTCTTTATATTTATCTACTTGCTGATATGCTTACTTCTTTCGACCAAGAATTTCTCACACCGTATATCGAACCTTAAACCACTTGTCTTAAAGTATACATTTTCTAAATCAGGCACGGGAGAAGTTCAATCTCGAATCCATGTTTTGTTTGAAAGCTTTTACTCATCGATAAACACATTAACAAATCACTCACGTAGTCGGTGAGCCATTGCTAGTGGAAGGAGCACCATGATCACAGCATTAATGAACTGCCACAAGTACTGTGGTGGGCAAAAGTATCTGAGTGTGTGATGCTTTAGCCTGCCACACCCCAAATCTTGAATGCTGCAATGCGCATGCCAAATTAAGCTACCTAAGCTAAAATGTCGAGAGATATTGAGATTAAAGCTCTCGAAATGGAATAGATGAAAAAGGAATTAAAAATTCTCCTATGTTCCCAAGAGTTTCATACCGGATGTGATATTCAAACATCGAAATTGCAGTGGAGATTAACAGGACTAAGGCCTAGAACGAACATGTGCTATGCATCTGAAGAAAGAAAGAAAGAAAGAGGCGGGAAGAAAAGATTCCGAGTCGGATCATGCTACTCGTAATAATAAAAAATGTATAAAGCTCCTGGCTCCTGGCTCTAGCTTTCGGGATTCTATTGGTGGAAGCTGTATTGCAACAAAAAATGAACATGAACCGGTAGAGAGGGCTATGTAGCAAGCAAATAGGCAAGTACCAAAGCAAAAGATGTTGAAAGAGAGGGACAAATTAAGCCATCGATTGCATCACAGAAAGGTAAAGACATTGCTTGGGGCAAGCGTGGTGTTGCAGGGAGGCTTGCGATTCAAAAACAGAATGCCTACCTTAGCCATTGGTCATGCTTGAGAGTTGAGATTGAGAGAATCATTCTGCTCTACATTACACGACAACACCATTCCTGTGGACCGTTCCCATGCAGGTTTTTTTCACTTTTTACCCCCCCACCTCCTTCTCTCATTTAATGCAGCTCTTTCCCTCTTAATTTGTATAAAAATTACCATTAAACTTTAAGCATTTATATAACAGAATCTTTAGTTATTCTTGGGCAATCTTAAATATATTATCCATGTGATCCAAACTATAACATTTACAGAAATTTTATTTCAAATAGCTTCCTTAATTAGATGCTCCAAATCCAAGTAAGCCTATGTATGATATTATGATAACTTTCATGTTGCGGAATGAAAAAAAAGTTCAAGAAAAATTATAAATAATAGTTGTTTTTGTAATTAAGAGATGAGCATTTGTTTTTGTGTTGTAAAAATGCATGTAGCTTAAAAAAACATTAAATTTGATTCTTTTAATGTTTTTCTATGACTTTGATATTGTGATTTTAGAATTAGATAATTATTTATTTTTTTGTAAAAATATCTTAAATATAAATTATATCCAATCATATATATTTAATAAAATTAAATATTTATACGCGTTTGCTAGCTTGTCAAATTACAAGTGTTGATCAATATTATGTCTACAATAATGATTTAAAAAAATAAAAAAAATTATATATATATATATATATTAAATAAAAAATACTTTTAGAAAACACCATTTACTGCTGTAATAAATACACATTAAGATTTCAAAAGAGAATTTCCAAGAAGACCATATAAAATTGTAGTTTACATTAACTAAATATTTTTAAGAATATAATAAAAATAAAATGGAATTTCAACCGGGGATATATTATAACACAAACCCTAACACTGTAACAAAATATAGAGCTAGCCTGTAAAAGTAGGAGTTTGATCATGAAACTAATTACAGGGTGATGCAATGTCAAGTGTGGTTTTCGACTAAAAAGCACAGTGGCGAATATATATATATATAAAGCTAGCTAGGTCGCATAAAGGGCGAGGAAGGAATACACCGTATGCATCTGTTTGGTTATTTAGGGGGTCAGGCTGGGCTAAAGATAAGAAATGGAAAGGGAGGCAATAATGAAGGGGTGAAGTGGGACCCAGTGTGGCAGGGCGTGGGAGAGGGATGAACATGACGTTGTCGGTTGTTTTGTGCAGAGAAAGGGAGGGCTCTTAATCTCATCACCATCTCCTCACAAAATTTATCTACCCTCTGGCTTCATCACAAGCAACCAAGCTGTCTCTTGTTGGATATGTAGTTGGCCTGTTGGAAGCCCAGAAGCACAGTCCTTGCTCCCATGCTCTAAAGCTTAAAAACACCACACAAACCCTCTCTCTTTTACATCTTTCCCCTGCTAATTCTTTTGTGGTTTCTGCATACTTGAAGACATTAGCTAGAGAGAGAGAGAGAGAGATGTTAAAGACTTGATGATGGTAATAAAGCCTGTGGTGCTGGTACTGCGCGCTAGCTGTTGCCTCTCTCTCTCTCTCTCTCTCTCTCCTGAAACTGTGAGTTTTGTCCCATTTAACGTTCATTTTCCTTTTTGTTCTTAAGATCTTCTTTCTTCGTTTTATTGCCTCTCTTCCATCTTATCTTTTGGAACAACTGAGGATGGAGCAAGTTCTTGAATTTAGCTTAGGGCATTTCGTACGTATTTAAGCTGCTAGTATACTATGATTTTTGTTTTTGAAGTGCTTCTTCTCCTTTACTGTCAGGCATAAAATCTTGGAGGGCTCCAAGATTCGAAGTTCCAATATTGTTATATCAAAAAAAAATCCGAGAGCTTAAGATTTTCTTTTCAAAAAACAAAAAAAGATTATACATAGTGCTGCGTTTAAGAAAGCTAGGCGTGGTGCAAAAATCATGGAGATAAGAGGTCTAGAAAATGATATAAGAACGTCAGTCCCTTCAAGTTACAGTCATCAATCGTCAGGGCTAGAAGGAAAAAATGGGAACCACAATGACACCACTGTCCTTACTTACACCCAAACCCTAGATCACCAACGCCAACCCTCAAGATCTCCAAACCCAGATCGACTTGCAATCATCTCAAGCGGATCCAACTCCAAAACATCTAATACAAGGTACCGCGAATGTCTCAGAAACCACGCGGCCAACGTAGGAGGCAGTGTTTATGATGGCTGTGGTGAGTTCATGCCAGGGGGAGAAGAAGGAAGTTTAGAGGCACTAAAATGTGCTGCTTGTGAGTGCCACCGCAACTTTCACCGCAGAGAAATCGATGGGGAGACTCAATTCAGTCCTGGTTCAAGAAGAAGTGCTACCATGGTTCATAGTCTTCAGTTGCCACCACCATTGCCTTCTCCAGCTGTGCTGCATCACCACCACCACCACCACCAAAGATATTCTATGGGGTTGCATACCAGTCCTAACACTGCAAATATGGTTCAACCCATGAGTGTGGCTTTTGGTGGTGTTAGTGGAGGAACTGAATCTTCAAGTGAGGATCTCAATCCTTTCCAGTCTAATGCAGATGGAGTGCCACCTCCTCCACCTTATGTTATGTCAAAGAAGAGATTTAGAACAAAATTCACACCGGAACAGAAAGATAAGATGATGGAGTTTGCAGATAAAGTTGGGTGGAGGATTAATAAACAAGACGATGAGGAAGTGCAGAAGTTTTGTGCTGAAGTTGGTGTGAGGAGACAGGTTTTCAAGGTTTGGATGCATAATAACAAGAATTTGAAGAAGCAGCCACAGCCAACAAGTTCCACTTGACGAGAACGAGAACCCATGATTTTTTCCTTGAACATCATTAATCGCTTCAGGTGATAAGGGGTCCATGACGGATATAAATGTGAAAAGCCTTGGCTGATAGCTAGCTAGTTGTGTAGGAAGGAGAGGTCTATGAACAAAAAAAAAGAAGAAAAGGAAGGAGGTGGTTTAGCAGGATTATTGAATATGGGAACTAAGGTCTTTGTCTTTGATCAGAAATTTGTAAGATTCTCATGTTATCTTAATTTCTGCAATCTTCCTTTTTCTCAGTGCCAATGTTCTTTGAACCTAGCTAGGAAAGCTAGCTTCCATTGTTTTCCCATTGGAGTTATTATGTTGGGCCGGATCGATCGTCACATATCTTTCATTTCCAAAGTTACTCAATTACTTTCCCCATTATTATTATCAGAGAAGGGAAACGAAGTAAGAGATTGTTTCCTTGTTCTTCATTGTGCTCGATTCTGTTCAAGTTCTAACACAATCATACGAGGAACATGTGCATGAATCCTAATTGATATAATGGCAGCCATATGGGCTATGTTAGTCTTGATGTCATATCTGTCCATATCCCTAACTTAGCCTGTATTTGAACCCAAAGAATAGTAGGGCTGGGCCATGTTTAATTCCATCCTCATCCATCATTTAATAATCGATTGGCCGCCGTTATAAATACAGTGGGGACATGTTTTGTATTTCGAAAGTATAAAGATTTATTTTAAAAATATATATTTTTATTTTTTTATTCAAATACATTTATATTCTTTTTATATTTATTCATGCTCTCTTACAACACTAATCGAACGTAAATTTAATTATTGATAAAAAACAAGTAATCTGTTGAGTCTCGCATGAAATATAATTGAATTTGAGGTGAATAAATGTCAAGATAAAAACGAAAGCAAAGTCAATGGATTTATCCCCTTTTGGCACATTTTATATTATAAAACAATACGCTGAGATATTATAAAACACTTTTAAAAGCATATTTTATACTACATTATCAAATAATTACTCAAAAACCTTTTGTTTTTGTATTTTAAAAATATTTTAAAAAATTTAAAAAAAATTATATTTTCTTTACTTCAAATTAACTTTTTTATATTTTTACTAATGTAAACACAAAAATTTTAAATAAAAAAATATATTATTTTAATATTTTTTAAAATAAAAATTTATTTAAAAAACAACTATTATAACATCATATTTTATAAAAAATAATTGCTGTTCACCTGTTGCGAGTCACCGTGGTATGGAGACTTTTTCCTGCCCAAGTCGCATTCTGTAGACTGTTTTTGCATATGCAACAGGAGAAGCACAATAATTAATATTATTTATATGGTCTGAATTCATGAACAAGGGTAGCGTTTATGTACAGTATGGCATTTATTCCCTGACTTCATATCATTCAGCATCTACCAAAACTCATAAATTATTACAGAATATGTGGTGGTTCAATTATTACATAAAATTTTCATACATCGATAAATTTGTCAAAAATATTTTGTAAATTATACATCCTTAATTATATTATTTTGGATTGATTGAGAATCAAGTATAAATATACATATACTTTATTTATTTTTATGAGATTATTATAATCTCATGATCCAAATTATAAATTTTATATGTTAATATAGATTAACTCTTGCCGATTCAATATGTTATTATTTTAATATATTTTTTAAAAATATCATTTTGGTTTTTTTCTATCAAACCATGTTTTTTTTCATAGTTATCCAATTTATATTTAGATTTATCAAGTTAACTAGATCTCATTAAATCAATTTTTACATGATTTTTTATTTCTTGCTCAAAAACACTGTATTAATGCATGAATATTTATTTTTATTTTTAAAAAAAAAAGATTATTCTGACTCGGTAACACATCAGCAACACAGGTAAATGATTATATTCAAAAATAAATGAGTATAATTCATGCTCATGCAAAAGAAAGTGTAAGAAATCATTCAAGAATAAAGGCTACCTTATAAATTTTTTATCTTGTAATTAAAGATACTTCCATGTATTGAAACTAATTAATTTATAATCTTCTTCCCACAAATTCATACCTAAATTGATGAGAAACCCATTCTAAATCCTTCTGCTGGGTTAATCTGAAAATTAATCTGTATTATACAAAACCAGGCCAGTGGATCTTTCTTTTAAAAAAAGAAGGAAACAAAAACAAAAGAAAGAAAAAACCCAACCAAGACTGAGCTGTCTTTCGAACCAAGTTTAAGCCTGTTAAATCAATCACCCTTCACCCCCAACAAACCTTAACAAAAACTCTCTTTTGATTCAAACAAACTTCAGTCTCACTCACACACATCCATCTTCACTTCATGGACCCTACACGGCACCCTCCCTAAATCCCATAAATCACATCTCTCTCCTTAAATCCTACGGCCCAGCTGGCCTACAGCCTCGTCCCTTCACTCAATCTCCAACCCTTCAAGATCAAAATGCTCGATCTTGAAATGGGTAAACACTAAGCGTTTTCGTCGACGTCTACGTACTCAGCTTGTTAACGATTCCAATCGGACATGTCAACTGTGCGGATTCGATTGCCTGTGTTGCGGTCAATGATGTGCTTGTGATGCGTGCGTGGGGTGAGAATCTGGGCCGATGAGAAGGTTCTGACGTTATCGGACGGTGGAGGAGAGCTGTGTGGGGGCCGTGGTAGTGTCTGGTGAGTTGCATGAGGGATGCGTGGTGGGTTTGTTTTGTTTGGGATGGGTGTACGATCCAGCAGGTTTTGCTCGAATGCTTTTAATGCTGTGATCCTAACGTTAAATTTAACCACGAAGAAACTAGTTGTTTTTTTTAATTACACCTGTGGTCCCTCTACTTTAAGAGTTTGATTAATTGCCTCAATCCACTACTAATTTGATCGATAGTGTCCTTTTACAACGAGGATCCCGTTTAGAAACGCGGCTGCTGTAGCACCCTTTCATATTAATTTATTTTTGTGTATTTAAAAAGTATTTTTAATTTTTTTAAATATTTTTATATTATTTTGATATTTTTAATTTGAAAATGGTTGAAATTCTGTTTGGCATTTGGCATTGTAGTGTGTTTTTGGAATTTTTTTTAAATTCAAATTAATTTTAGTTTTTTATATTTTTGGATTAATGTTCTAATATTAAAAATAATAATAAAATATAATTCTAATATATTTATAAATAAAAAATATTTTAAAAAATAATATCTACTACACTTTTAAAAAAAAAAAAGCTTTCAAATTGCAACCACACCCACGTTCTAAACAGCAGCGTTTAAAAATATTTTAAGTTTTGAAGATTAATGTCGTATATTTGAGTTTTGTTCCAATTACAAAGTGAGATGAATCATGAAGCATTCTCGAAGTAATATTTCTTCATTCGTCTTCTTGTAGTTTTTAATAATTTTTCATAAAGAAAATAAATTCAGAGGTAAACATTAAATAATGATGGCATATTGCTATGTTATTAAAGAAACTTGCGATGATTTCTCTACAAATTAAAGAGTAATTTTTATTCATGCAAGCAATTTACATATCTCGATGGCATTGCATCTACCGTATACACCTGGAGATTTCCGAAGAAACCTTCCTCTAATAATTAAAAATGTGCAGTCTGCAAAAGGGAACCGATAATATCTTGATCTTCCCTTTCCAAAATGAAATACAATAAATTAATATGTAATATGAACAGGTCGTCTGGTTCGGTGTTTATCGAAGTCTCATGGCACGAAGGCCTGCTGCTATGGGTGCCGGTGCCTGTGCCTGTCCCTGTCCTGCCGCTGCTTTTGGTTGATGATTTCCCGAAATTAAACCCGTATTCCTGAGATTAAACGCCAGATCAATTAATTCCTGTGTTGAAGAAACTTTCTTCACCTAGATGAATATATAATCAAGAAACCT